>NC_069788.1:43682514-44309460 GCF_027406575.1 Nycticebus coucang | reverse complement strand
CCACAGGCGCCGCCCAGGGTCTGTTGTTATTTCATCGTTACCATTTCTGATTGATGAAATTAGAGATTTTACTCTTTTTTTCCTGGCTAGGTTGGCCAAAGGTTTATCTATTCTATTGATCTTTTCAAAAAACCAACTTTTGGATTTATTGATCTGTTGTATAATTCTTTTGTTTTCAATTTCATTTAATTCTGCTCTGATTTTATTTCTTTTCTTCTGCTGGGTTTGGGGTTGGAGTGTTCTTCCTTCTCCTGCTTGAGATGTCCCAGTAAGTTATTAACTTCCTCTCTTTCTGTTTTCTTGAGGAAGGCTTGCAGTGCTATAAATTTCCCTCTTAGGACTGCCTTTGCAGTATCCCAGAGGTTCTGGTAATTCGTGTCTTGATTGTTGTTTTGTTCCAAAAATGTGGTGATTTCCTACTTAATCTCGTCTATAACTCATCTATCCTTCAGCATAAGGTTGTTTAGCTTCCATGTTTTTGTATGGGTATGCAGGTTCCTGTTGTTATTGAGTTCAACTTTTATTCCATGATGATCTGAGAAGATGCAAGGAATAATCTCTATTTTTTAAAATTTGCTGAGGTTAGATTTGTAGCCTAGGATGTGGTCGATTTTGGAGTATGTTCCATGGGCTGATGAGAAGAATGTGTATTCAGTTTTCTTGGGATGAAATGTTCTGTAGATGTCTCTTAAGTCCAGATGTTGAATGGTTAAGTTTAAATCTATAATTTCTTTGCTTAGCTTCTTTTGGAGGATCTATCCAGCACTGCTAAAGGGATGTTAAAATCTCCAACTACGGGCGGTGCCTGTGGCTCAGTGTGTAGGGTGCCGGCCCCATATACCAAGGGTGGCGGGTTCAAATCTGGCCCCGGCCTAACTGCAACAACAAAAAAATTATAGCTGGGCGCTGTGGTGGGCACCAGTAGTCCCAGCTACTCGGGAGGCTGAGGCAAGAGAATCGCTTAAACCCAAGAGCTGGAGGTTGCTGTGAGCTGTGATGTCACAGCACTCTACCAAGGGCGATAAAGTGAGACTCTGTCTGTAAAAAAAAAAAAATTCTCCAACTACTATGGAACTGGAGTAAATCAAGTTGCTCGAGTCTATTAGAGTTTCTCTTATAAATTGAGGTGCGTTCTGGTTGGGTTCATAAATATTAATTGAAATCTCATCATATTAACTATTACCTTTAACAAATATGAACTGTCCATCCTTATCCTTCCTTATTTCGGTTGGTTTAAAGCCTATTGCATCTATGAATAAGATTGCAATGCCTGCTTTTTTCTGCTTTCCCTTTGCCTGGAGTATAGATAACCATCCCTTCACCTTGAGTCTAAATTTGTCTTTTAATGTAAAATGCTATTCTTGTATGCAGCAGATATCTGGCTTGAGTTTTTGTATCCAGTCAGCCAACCTGTGCCTCTTTAGAGGACAATTTAAACCATTCACATTAATTGAGAATATTGATAAGCCTTTTGAGAGTCTGGTGGACATTTTTAATCGTTTTGTGACTGTGGAAGTTGGAATTTGATCAAAATTTTCTGGGTGGGTTTACTTTTGTGGAGGATTACACTGGTCTTTACCGAGGATAGGTCTGAGAATAACTAAACCTGGAGAACTGGTTTAGTTATGGCAAATTTCTTCAACATGTGAACGTTATTAAAGTATTTAATTTCTCCGTCATAAATGAAGCTCAGTTTAGCTGGGTACAGGATCCTGGGTTGAAAGTTATTTCGTTTTAGGAGATTAAAAGTTGATGACCATCCTCTTCTACCTTGAAAGGTTTCCGCAGAGAGATCTGCAGTTATTCTAATATTCTTGCCCTTGTAGGTAATGGTTTTCTTTCGTCTGGCTGCTTTCAGAATTTTCTCCTTCATATTAACTTTAGCGAAGTTGATTATGATGTGTCTGGGGGATATCTTATTTGAGTTGAGTCATGCTGGAGTTCAGAAACTGTCTGCTATCTGAATTTCAGAATCCCTTGGCATGTCTGGAAAGTTCCCTTCAGAATCTCATGGAGAAGAGACTCTGTGCCTTATGAAGCCACTTTGTCGCTTTCAGGGATCCCAATAAGAGAATATTGGTTTTCTTTGAATTATCCCAGAGCTCTCTGAGAGAGTGATCAGTTTTTGCCATTTCTCTTCCTCTTTGAGAGTTTGGGAGCATTCGAAAGCTTTGTCTTCAATGTCAGAAATCCTTTCTTCTGCTTGCTCCATTCTGTTACTGAGGGATTCTACTGTGTTTCTCAGATCTTTGAGGGCTACAACTTCTTGTCTCAATGTGTCAAAATCTTTGGTCATTTGGTCTTTGAATTCGTTGAATTCTTGAGATATCTTTTGGTTTACTGCTTAGAATTCTAATTCGATCTTATTTGCTATCTAGATTCTGAATTTGATTTCTGACATCTCAGCTATTTGTTCGTGCATACGATCTTGTGCTGTGTCTGCCTCATTGATCCTTGGATGAGTTGATCTACTCTGACTATTCATATTGCCAGAGTTTTTCTGTTGTTTTCACCTCATGATTGTTTTTCACCATTGCCTCTGGCCATCCTTAGAGTTGGGGAGGTGTCTCTCCAAGATTAGACCCCAGCAGGATCACTCTATTGTTGCTGGATCTTTGTTGGGAGTGACCCTGTGTAGCTCCTCTGGGGCTGCCCCAGCCAGGGAGTTCTGGTTGTGGAAGCAGCTCCAGAGTGTGACACACCCGGATCCAGCAACAGGGCGGGAGGTGGTGTGCATGGTTCTGGGAGTGCCTGGCACCCAGTGACTTTGGCACAGAGGCTCCAGCAGTCTCTGGCCAGGAGAAGGGCTCTGCGCAGAGGCACAGAGGGCTCCGGAGGGCAGGCAGCTACCAGAGTCCCTGGCCAGATGAGCCGGCCAGTGTGGAGGCAGCAAGGGTACAGGAGGGAGGACGTGGGTTTGCGGACTCCCGCAGTTCCTGGTCAGGGCATGCGGAGGCCCGGCGGACATAGGTTGCGGGTCAGGGGTCGCAGCGCAGCTCTTATGGAGGGCCGGGTGGTGCCAAGCCCAGGAGATTGAGGTTGCTATGAGCTGTGACACCAGGTACTCTACCCAGGGCAACAGCCCGAGGCTTCAGTGTGCCAAAACTGGTCTCACTCTGCCCTTGAGGGTTAAGGCTGTAAGGCAGCTTAGTCCCCGCCTTTAGGCTGCTCAGTCACTATGTTACTAGGTCCCTCCCAATCCTTGCTCTGCGACACTGAGGGTGGAGCGTGCTGGGGCAGTTCTCTCACAATGGCTCCCTGTGGCCCACAGCCAAACACTATTAGCTCCATCCTGCTCAGCGGCTCATTCTGGGGCCCTAGACAATGCCCAAAGTTCTCTGCACTTCTGCTCAAGCTCTCCCCAAAGGCAGTTCAACTGAGTGCCAAGTCCAAAAGCACCGAAACAGTTCACAGGTAAGGCCTTTCGGGTTTGCAGTCTCACTGCTGCTTGTACTTACGGCTGCCAGCGGACGCAATCACTTGCCAGTTTTCCACTGTTTTTGTCCTCCTCTTGGGGTCCAGAAGTCCCTTGCTGACTCCCTGTATCCTCAAAGGGATGATTATAGGCAGATCCCACCAGCTAGAGATGCCTGGAGTCTTATCTCCCCAGACTCACCGTGCCCTGTTGCAGGGAGGCTGTTACTCCGCCACCATCTTGGATTCAATCCTCTGATTATAACTTTTTGAGGGACCATTGGACTTCCTCAGTGGCTATACTATGCAGTGTATGGGGATTTCAATTTCTCCATATCCTTGCTGACATTTTTTATTTTACATTTTAAAAATTGTTATAGACATCCTAGGCTCTGTCCATGTTTGTCATGTTATGGAAGGAGCACAGATCTAAGCATAAGTCTTAGGTTCACCACTAACAGTGTGAGGTGGACAAGTTCCTGGACCTCTTAGAGCCTTTGTTTCTTTCTTATAAAGTGGAGTTAACAATGCCAGCCTGACATGGATGTATGAAAGGTTTGAAGAAAACAATGCATATGTGTATAAACATATACAACAGACTAGAACATAAGCTTATAGGTGGTAACTATTATTTTTCAAAGTATGTAAGGTTAGGGGAGGCAGAGATTTGGTGTGTTGGCACACCTCCGTGTCCCAACGGCTGGAACAATGAATGGCACTCAATAGGTACTCTAAACATATCTGTGGAATGAATGAAAGCTTTCTCATAGGCAGGGCTATGTGGAAGTGAGTGGTCATGATATATCACTAGAAAGGATCCTGTCACTGAAGTCTCCAAGCATAATCTGCATAAACACTAATTGAAAGACGACTATGTTCTAGGCCACGTGGAGGGATGAAAATGACTCACTCAAACTTCAAAAAACAAAGGCTACAAAGTTGCAGGAACACAACTACCCAATAACTGACCCTCCCAGCCAGGCCACGCAGACTCCTGGCAGAATGGGAGGGGTACTCAGGGGAGATGGTCAGCCAGATGGGATAGGGGCTTGTGCTGGAGCACCGCTGGGGCAGGCGAGGCCCTCACCGCAATGAGGCCAGCCTGGCTGGGGCCACCTGCCCTCTCCCAGGTGCTGCCGGACCGCGACGGAAAGCGCTGCATATTCTGTGTGAAGACAGCCACCCGCACGTATGAGATGAGTGCCTCGGACACTCGCCAGCGCCAGGAGTGGACGGCTGGTGAGCGCCGGCGGGGTGGCCTGGGGGTGGGTGGTAACATTTTACCCGGCAGGAGGCTGGGGCGTGAACCCCGAGAAATACCTAAGACCGCCACTCCCGCTCCTCCACAGCCATTCAGACGGCGATCCGGCTGCAGGCCGAGGGGAAGACGTCGCTGCACAAGGACCTGAAGCAGAAGCGGCGCGAGCAGCGGGAGCAGCGGGAGCGGCGCCGGGCAGCCAAGGAGGAAGAGCTGTTGCGCTTGCAGCAGCTGCAGGAGGAGAAGGAGCGGAAGCTGCAGGAGCTGGAGCTGCTGCAGGAGGCGCAGCGGCAGGCCGAGCGGCTTCTGCAGCAAGAGGAGGAGCGGCGACGCAACCAGCACCAAGAGCTGCAGCAGGCGCTCGAGGGCCAGCTGCGGGAGGCAGAGCAGGTGGGGCCATCCCCGGGCGGGGCGGGGAGAGTGGGCGGGGCCTGGGCGAAGGAATGAAGAGCTGTTGGGACAGAACCCGTGAGCTGGAAAGACAGATGCCTGACCCGGGCTCTGTCAGGGGCCGGACCTGTGGCTAAGAAAGGGGAACAGGGTCAGGAACCCGGCGGAGGAATGGCTGGAGCTGAGGAATGTTGTGATGGGGTCTGACCCGACGGATGGTTGGGCCAGATTGAGAGACCTTGGCTTGGGGGCGCGGTGATTGGGAATAAGTTTGCCCCAAGGTTGTTCCAAACTGGGACTGAGTTTACACTGAAACTAGTTTGGAGAGTGTAGGATGGGAGGTAGGTGGGACGTGTGTGAAGGAAGACTAAGCAAGCAGAGGCAATTAGTAGTTGTAGGATTTAAGAGATACGGATCTGGAGTCAGAAACATGTGGATTCAGCTCTGTCTCTTAAGAGCCCTATGATCTAGGCCAAGTCACTTAGCCTAATCAGTAAAATGTTGAGACAAATGGAACTTTGCTCATAGAGGTAGGGTAAAGATTAAATGAGTGGAAAGTGTTAAATAACTTTTAGTTGTAATAATTATAATCATGTCCTGGGCGGCACCTGTGTCTCAGTGAGTAGGGCGCGGGTCCCATATACCGAAGTTGGTGGATTCAAACCGATCCTGGCCGAACTACAACAAAAAATTGTCGGGCATTGTGGCGGGCACCTGTAGTCCCAGCTACTCGGGAGGCTGAGGCAAGAGAATCACCCAAGCCCAAGAGCTGGAGGTTGCTGTGAGCTGTGACGCCATGGCACAAAATGAGACTCTGTCTCTAAAATGAGACTCTGTCTCTAAAAAAAAAAAAAAATATATATATATATGTTATAATCATGTCCTTCCTAGCACCACCATAGTAATAACATTATATTATCATATACAGTATAATAATTATAAAAGCTGGTGTGACTATTATATATTTAATTATAATGTAATATAATGGTATTTAATTATGTATTATATAATTATTATTCAGGCTGGTACTAGGAAGGGAATAACTTGAGCCCCTTTCCCCCATGTAACATCTGTTCAGGGACCATGGTTTGTCCCAGTCAGACTCTTGGAAAGGGGTCAGATCAGGAGTTCCCTAGATCCCCACCCTCAGGTAGCGTAGCTGAGCCGGCTTGGCAGAGCCTTGGGGGAAGGGCAACATATTTGCCACTTCTTTTTGCCACACCCCCATTGACCTGCCTCTTTGTCCCTACTCCCCAATAGGCCAGGGCCTCCATGCAGGCTGAGATGGAGCTGAAGAAGGAGGAGGCTGCCCGACAACAGCAGCGCATCAGGGAGCTGGAGGAGATGCAGCAGCGGTTGCAGGAGGCTCTACAACTGGAGGTGAAAGCTCGGCGGGATGAGGAGGCTGTGCGCCTAGCCCAGACCAGGTAGGCCTGAGGAACCCATCTGGTTCTCCCATCCAGTCCCCCACACCGTATCTACTCGCTTGCTGAGCGTCTGCCAGGTGCCTTGGCACTGAAGCTGATGCAGTGCACCCCCGGCAGACTGCTGGAGGAGGAGGAGGAGAAGCTGAAGCAGCTGATGCGGTTGAAGGAGGAGCAGGAACGCTACATCGAACGCGCACAACAGGAGAAGCAAGAGCTGCAGCAGGAGATGGCGCAGCAGAGTCGCTCCCTGCAGCAGGCCCAGCAGCAGCTGGAGGAGGTGCGGCAGAACCGGCAGAGGGCGGACGAGGACGTGGAGGTGAGGCCTGTGGTGGGATGGGACCGAGACCGTCAGGGGTGTTAGGACACAAGCTCTGGTCCTATAATCTGCAGGCTGTCTGAATAGTACAAATAACTTAACCTCTCTGAGTTTCAGGTCTCTCATCTGGGAAAGGAAACCGGTAATAGCATTGTCACAAAGATTAGATGAGGCCAAGCACTGTGGCTCACACCTGTAATCCTAGCATTCTGGGAGGCCGAGGCAGGTGGACTGCTTGAGTTCGTGAGTTCCAGACCAGCTTGAGCAAAAGCGAGACCGTTTCTACTAAAAATAGAAAAGCTGAGGCAAGAAGATCACTTGAGCTGGAGTTGGAGGTTGCTGTGAGCTATGATGCCTGGGCACTCTACCCAAGGCCATAGCTTGAGACTGTCTCAAAAAAAAAAAAAAGATTAGATGAGATGATATATATTGGATATGTAGTAAGTGCTAAAGAAACATTTTGCTATTTTTGTTAACATTATTAGTAATCCAGACAAAATTTTCTCCTCCTACTCTTGCAAGCCTCTTTTTTATACATTAATTAAAAAAAAAAAAAAAGTTTGGAGGGCGGCGCCTGTGGCTCAAGGAGTAGGGCGCCGGTCCCATATGCCGGAGGTGGTGGGTTCAAACCCAGCCCCAGCCAAAAAAAAAAGTTTGGAGAAATTAAAATTTTTTTTTTTTTTTTTTTTTTTTTTTGTAGAGACTGAGTCTCACTGTACGGCCCTCGGGTAGAGTGCCGTGGCGTCACACGGCTCACAGCAACCTTAACTCTTGGGCTTACGCGATTCTCTTGCCTCAGCCTCCCGAGCAGCTGGGACTACAGGCACCTGCCACAATGCCCGGTTATTTTTTGGTTGCAGTTTGGCCGGGGCTGGGTTTGAACCCGCCACCCTCGGTATATGGGGCCGGCACCCTGCTCACTGAGCCACAGGCACCGCCCAAAATTAAAAATTTTTTACTAATCATTTATAAATAACAAAAGCCTGATACATATTAACATAAATACTTTTTCTGAAATGTTAACTACTTTCCTTAAACAAAAATTCAGTGAGAAGAGTGGCATTGCTTTACATTTTAGTAAATCTCTTATGTCTTCATGGAAGACAGCTATATTCTCATATCTACTCTGCATTCAGTATGTTACAATATTATGCATCAGGTAGCCTCTGAAAAACTCTATATACTCATGAAGGAATCAAAGTGATGAGGCTGAGGTGGGTAGATCCCTTGAGCTCAGGAGTTCCAGGCCAGCCTGAGCAAAAGTGAAATCCCATCTCTACTAAAAATAGAAAAATTAGCCAGGTGCTGTGGCAGGCATCTGTAATCTCAGCTTCTTGGGAGGTTGAGGCAGGAGGATCCCTTGAACCAAAGAGTTTGAAGTCAGCTAGGCTAAGGCCAGGGCACTCTAGCCTGGGCAAGAGTGAAACTGTCTCAAGAAAGACAAAAAAGAGGCTCAGCACCTGTAGCTCAGCGGCTAGGGTGCCAGCCACATATACCGGAGCTGGCAGGTTAAAATCCAGCCCAGGCCTGCCAAACAACAATGACAACTACAACCAAAAAATAGCTGGGCATTGTGGTGGGCACCTATAGTCCCAGCTACTTGGGAGGCTGAGGCAAGAGAATCACTTAAGCCCAGGAGTTGGAGGTTGCTGTGAGCTGTGACGCGATGGTACTCTACTGAGGGTGACATAGTGAGACCCTGTCTCAAAAACAAACAAACAAAAAAGCCCAGTACGGTGGCTCACACCTGTAATCCTAGTACTCTGGGAGGCTGAGGCTGGTGGATTGCACTGAGCTCACAGGTTCAAGACCAGCCTGAGCCAGAGCAAGACCTCATCTCCAAAAATGGCTTGGCCTTGTGGTGGGTGCCTGTAGTCCCAGCTACTTGGGAAGCTGAGGCAAGAGAATCTCTTGAGCCCAGCAGTTTGAGGTTGCTGTGAGCTATGATGCCATGGCACTTTACTGAGGGCGACAAAGTGAGACTCTGTCTCAAAAAACAAACAAACAAAAAAAGAAGAAGAAGAAGAAGGCTCAGCACCTGTGGCTTAAGCGGCTAAGGCCCCAGCCACATACACCTGAGCTGGCGGGTTTGAATCCAGCCTGGGCCCGCCAAACAACAATGACGGCTGCAACCAAAAAATAGCTGGGCATTGTAGCAGGCTCCTGTAGTCCCAGCTTCTTGAGAGGCTGAGGCAGGAGAATCTCTTGAGCCCAGGAGTTGGAGGTTGCTGTGAGCTGTGATGCCACTGCACTCTATCCAGGGCGACAGCTTGAGGCTCTGTCAAAAAAAAAAAAAAGAAGAAGAAAAAGAGGCAAATCAATAAACATGATTAATGCTGCAGCATCCTGTGTTTAATTTTTTTTTTTTTTTGAGACAGGTTTTCACTGTGTCACCCTCGATAGAGTGCTATGGTGTCATAGCTCACAGCAACCCCCAAATCTTGGGCTTAAGCGATTCTCTTGCCTCAGCATCCCAAGTAGCTGAGACTACAGGCACCTGCCACAACACCTGGTTATTTTTTTTATTGCAGTTGTCATTGTTGTTTACCTGGCCCAGTCTGGGCTCCAACCCACCAACCTCGGTGCATGTGGCTGGCTCTGTAACCACCGCACTACGGGTGCCAAGCCCCTGTGTTTAAGTTTGAATTACAATATTTGAATCAGGATCTGCTTTTGAACTGAAACACTAAGCAAATTCTATTGTCTGTACTCCATGCAAGCTAGTAATGACAAACTGCACAGTAAATATCATAGATACGTGGAAATCGGATTAACTACCCTGTCACTATTTATCATATTTATTTTGTGTGTGAAATACAATCCAATGATGTATTTCAGAAAATTTTTCTCAAATACTGGCTGAAAAAGTGGTGGGTATATTAAGAGACCTCAAATAAATTAAAAGTCGTAAGGAACTTTTTAGATAAAATGGAGTTATTCTGAAATGTGGATAATTTTCATTCCCTAACCATACCTTATTTTTGTCTTTTCAAAAATCAAGAAATCTTTTTGGTCACCTAGAGGTGATTTCCTTTGTATCCTACCAGATGGATTAAATCTTCTTTATATGGGTCATAGCCTTGTTCCTTTACACAACATAGTGCTCAGAAAAGCTGGTCTGGTGGAGGAAATTCCTTCTAAGGAACCCATTCCCAACTCTCATTTTTTTTTAGGCTCTACATTCTTTGGTTCTAAATCATGAATCATATCCACCCCTTCATTCATTAACATAGTGGTACACACGGGGTGGCGCCTGTGGCTCAGTGGGTAGGGCGCCGGCCCCATATACAGAGGGTGGCAGGTTCAAACACAGCCCCGGCCAAACTGCAACAACAAAAAAAATAGTCGGACATTTTGGCGGGAGGCTGAGGCAAGAGAATTGCCTAAGCCCAGAGGTTGCTGTGAGCTGTGATGCCACAGCACTTTACTGAGGGTGATAAAGTGAGACTCTGTCTCTAAAAAAAAAAAATAATGCCACAGTAGTGATTTTGTTTCTCAACAAAAGAATTCACACCCAAGGCAAAGGTAACATTTTCTTTTCTTTCTTTCTTTCTTTTCTTTTTTTTTGAGGCAGAGTCTTGTGGCATTATAGCTCGCAGCAACCTCAAACGCTTGGGCTCAAGAGATCCTCTTGCCTCAGTCTCAGGAGTAGCTGGGACTACAGCAGCCCACCACAACACCCAGTTATTTTTAGAGATGAGGTCTCGCTCTTGCTCAGGCTGGTCTCAAACTCTTGAGCTTAGGGATCTGCCCAAAAAAGCTAACGTTTTTCGATGAAGAGATGCTTCTGCTGAGATTTCTCTTTGAGCACCTTCTTTGCAGCTCTCAATGAACTCCAAATGACTCCTAGAAAGTTGGAAACTGCTGACTCCAAACAACCCTTTCCTCTTCCCCAGGAGGACACAACAAGGATGCCTGCCACTGGTCACCACCATTCCTACTCCTACTCCGACTCCTGGCTATCAGTTCATGGCTCTGTACTGGCTGTCTAAGCATGTGGGAGGTCATACCCCTATAAAGTTTTTAGAGACAAGGTCAGGCATCCTCAAACTTTTTAAACAGGGGGCCAATTCACTGTCCCTCAGACCGTTGGAGGGCCGGACTATAGTTTAAAACAAAAAACTATGAACAAATTTCTATGCACACTGCACATATCTTATTTTGAAGTAAAAAACAAAATGGGAACAAATACAATTCACACCGCTTCATGTGGCCCGCGGGCCGCAGTTTGAGGACACCCGGACAAGGTCTTGTTCTAGGGCGGCACCTGTGGCTCAGTCTAAGGCGCCGGCCCCATATACCGAGGGTGGCGGGTTCAAACCCGGCCCCGGCTGAACTGCAACCAAAAAATAGCTGGGCATTGTGGTGGGCGCCTGTAGTCCCAGCTACTCGGGAGGCTGAGGCAAGAGAATTGCTTAAGCCCAGGAGTTGGAGGTTGCTGTGAGCTGTGTGATGCCATGACACTCTACCCGAGGGGCATAAAGTGACACTCTGTCTCTACAAAAAAAAAAAAAGGTCTTGTTCTATTGCTCAGGCTGAGTGCAGGTGCAATCATAGCTCATTGCAATCTTGATCTGAGCTTAATCAGTTCCCTTGCCTCAGCCTTCCAAGTAGCTGGGACTACAGGTATAAGCCACCACTCCAGGCTCAGTCCTGTATCTTGCTATACCTGTACTTTAGCTCCACTCCTTGGAACCTAAATCATAAAAGCAGGGTTCTTTATTTTAGTTTAGTTTTTTTTTTTTTTGTAGAGACAGAGTCTCACTTTATGGCCCTCGGTAGAGTGCCGTGGCATCACACAGCTCACAGCAACCTCCAACTCCTGGGCTTAAGCGATTCTCTTGCCTCAGCCTCCCGAGTAGCTGGGACTACAGGCACCCGCCACAACACCCAGCTATTTTTTGATTGCAGTTTGGCCGGGGCCCGGTTTGAACCCGCCACCCTCGGCATATGGGGCCGGCACCTTACCGACTGAGCCACAGGCACCGCCCGTTTAGTTTTTTTTTTTATTTTTGAGACAGAGTCTCACTTCATCACCCTGGGTAGAGTGCTGTAGCATCATAGCTCACAGCAACCTCAAACTCCGAGGCTCAAGTGATCATCTTGGCTCAGCCTCCCAAGTAGCTAGGACATGGAGCCACAACGCCCGGCTATTCTTTAGAGACAGGATCTCACTCTTTTCAGCTGATCTTGAACTTGTGAGCTCAAGCAATCAACCTGCCTTGGCCTCCCAGAGTGCTAGAATTATAGGCATGAGCCACCACACCCGGCCTATTTTAGTTTTTGATGTTTTATTTTTATTAATATTGGTAATTTTATTTTGTTTTGTATCATTCTATAAAATACAAACACAGAAATATGTAACATAGAAAGGAAAAGTTCCTTTACAATTCCCCCACTCACACCTACCCCAGAGCTAATTGCTGTGTGAATGTTGGAGCAGAGTTTCTTACCTTAGACTTTGGAGAGGTGATGTAGTTTGGTGGTTTAGTAATCTATGTCCCTGGACAAGTCAGTTAACCTCTTTTGACCTTGTTTGATGTTAATTTCTGCTCTATAATTAGGAGATAATAAATGTGCTTAACACATCTTAGCTGCTCAATAAATGCAAACTATTATTATGATATCTTTTACCCTTTGGGGGTCCACAAGTCCCCTAAAATTGGAGGTAAACTCTGTTCATGTATAAAACTCTTTATGAACATGCATAGGTTTTTCGGAGGATATGATCAGTAGCATTGTTCAGATTTTAAGGGGCCTGCAAATTCTGAAAAAATCAAGCCCCTCTGCCATGGATGGTGGTTTTGACCTACTCCCACTGGCCCTTTTCCCACAGGCTGCCCAGCGGAAGTTGCGCCAGGCCAGCACCAATGTGAAACACTGGAATGTTCAAATGAATCGGCTTATGCATCCAATTGAGCCTGGAGGTGAGAAAGGGTAGACTCTGGAACTTTATCCTGGAGTTGGAAGGGAGAAAGGAATCCTTCCAGATCTCCAAGGCCAGCAAAAGTAGGACTGTAAGTCAAGAAGTTCTCCTTCCCCTCCTGAGGCAGGTTTACCGCTCCTCTTCACTTGCACCTTCCTCCTCACTATCTTTTATTCTTTCTGCCAGATAAGCGTCCGGTCACTAGCAGCTCCTTCACAGGCTTCCAGCCCCCTCTGCTTGCCCGCCGTGACTCCTCCCTAAAGCGTCTGACCCGCTGGGGATCCCAGGGCAGCAGGACCTCCTCACCCAATAGCAGTGAACAGCAGAAATCTCTCAATGGAGGGGATGAGGTTCCTGTTCCCGCTTCTGCCACTCAGGAAGATAAACTGGACCCAGCACCAGAAAATTAGCCTCTCCTAGCCGCTTGTTTCTCCCAATGTCATGTCCACCAGAACCTAGCCACAGCTGGCCTGTGGGTGACATGAGCTCCTGCTAGGAGAGGGAGCTGAGGTCCTGATGCCAGGAGCCCAGGCCCTCCAACCATAAAACAGTCCAGGATGGAACCTGATTCACCTTTCATACCAGCTCCAAGCCCTAAACCATGGAGTCTGCCTGTGATATTGATCCTTGAGAACTTGGCCCTGTGCTTTAGTACAAAGGACCTGCTGACTTGGGCTGGGAAAGAGAGTAAATGAACAAGGGGCCTTCTGACCTCAGGCTGCCACAGAGTTGTGGAGGCACATTTCCAAATAAAAATTGCCCTTGGAAAGAATTATTGGCTCCAGTCTGTCCATTTCTCCTGCCCTTTCCTCCTTTCCTCCCTTGAGTCCAGTTATAGGTTCCAAGGCAGTAAGATGTACTGCAGTGGTCAGGAATGTAGACCGACCCTGGAGCTAGATTGCCTGGTTCTGAACGTGGCTCTGATACTTACTGATTATTATTATTTTTTTTTTTGAGACAGAGTCTCAAGCTGTTACCCATGGCGTCATAGCTCACCGCAACCTCCAACTCTTGGGCTTAAGCGATTCTCTTGCCTCAGCCTCCCAAGTAGCTGACAATACAGGCGCCTGCCATAATACCTGGCTATTTTTTGTTGCAGTTGTCATTATTGTTTAGCAGGTCCAGGCTGGGCTCAAACCTACCAGCCTCAATGTATATGGCTGGTACTGTAAACACTGTGCTATGGGTGCTGAGCCATTTTTTTTTTTTTAAGACAGTCTCTCTCTGCCGTTGCCCAGGCTAGAGTGCCATGACCTCAGCCTAGCTCATAGCAACCTCAAACTTTCTAGGCTCAAGTGATCCTCTTGTTTTAGCCTCCCAAGTAGCTGGGACTATAGATGCCTACCACAATGCCTGGCTAATTTTTCTATTTGTAGTAGAGACGGGGTCTCACTCCTGCTCAGACTGGTCTCAAACTCCTAAGCTCAAGCAGTCCTCCTGCCTCAGCCTCCCAAGGTACTAGAATTTTAAAATCACATTCTCTGTCCAGCTATTATTGCTGGGATCCATATTTAGTTTTATAAACTTTTCCCTGTTTTTAGTTTTGTTCTGAATTTTTTGGTCATAAATTTTATTTCCTTTTTCCTATAAGAAATGTAATAGTGGAAGGCTGGGCACGGTGGCTCATGCCTGTAATCTTAGCACTCTGGGAGGCTGAGGCTTGTGGATTGTCTGAGCTACAGGTTCAAGAACAGCCTAAGCCAGGGTATTTTTAGAGATGAGGTCTTGCTCTGGCTCAGGTTAGTCTCAAACCTGTAAGCTCAGCCAATCCACCCACCTTGGCCTCTCAAGTGGTAGGATTACAGGTGTGAGTTACTGTACTGGACTTAATCAATTAATTTTTATTTTTATTATTTTATTAATATTATTTTCATGAGCCAAACTTTTTTTTTTGCAGTTTTTTGGCTGGGGCTGGTTTTGAACCTGCCACCTCCGGTATAGGGGGCTGGCACCCTACTCCTTTGAGCCACAGGAACCACCCCATGAGCCAAACTTTTACTTATTTCCTGCATTTGAAGTGTTCTTTGTGGCCAGGTGCAGTGGCTCATGCCTGTAATTCTAGCACTCTGGAAGGCTGAGGGAGGTAGATTGAGCTCAGGAGTTTGAGAGCAGCCTGAGCAAGAGTGAGATCCCATCTCTACTAAAAAAAAAAAACTAGTGGGGCATTGTGGCAGGCACCTGTAGTCCCAGCTACTCCAGATGATGAGGCAAGAGAATCGCTTAAGCCCAAGAGTTTGAGGTTGCTGTGAGCTATGACTCAACCCCAGGGCAACTGAGTGAGACTGTCTCAAAAATAAATAAATAAATAAATAAATAAATAAATAAACAAACAAATAAATAAATAAAAATAAATAACTAAAAAATAAATTACTCTTTGATGACATCTTTGGCTTGAGATGCTTTGCCATAGTCCTTAACTACCATACAACAAGCAACCACTTTACAGGCTTATGCTTCTCTGTCAATTTTATAGAAGCCTACCCATTCTCCTAGTTTCTTACTGTCATCAACCTTAACTAGGTTGATTTGGTGTTCAGCACAAAGGGCTTCCCCAACTTAACATAGACAGGCTCATCACAGTTGGAGGCTAGCACACAATCATGGGTGTGGCTAAGGCTTTGGCAGCTTTGCAAATTCCTCCTGTGTGCAAGGACATCATGGATAAGGGCAATTTTTAGCACCTCTAGCAAAGGTGCTAATGTCCATTACACCTCCAGCAGCAATGCCTTCCTGGACCAGGGCTGTGGGTTATAGGTGAAGCTGACTCTTGAATGCATTGAGCCTTTTCCTTCCAGCAGCAGTAGGCAAAGAACTTTTTTAAAAGTGAACTAGGCAAAACCTTATTTTATAAAACAGAATGAGCATTCTCTTACTTATTTTTTCAAAAGATGGGGATCTTGTTATGTTGCCCAAGCTGGTCTTTTTTTTTTTTTTTTGAGACAGAGTCTCAAGCTATCGCCCTGGGTAGAGTGTTGTGGCGTCACAGCTCACAGCAACCTCAAACTTTTGGGCTTAAACAAGTCTCATGCCTCAGCCTCCCAAGTAGCCAGGACTACAGACACCCGCCACAATGCCCAGCGCCCCGCTGTTTTTTTTTGTTGTTGTTGTTGCAGTTGTCATTGTTGTTTTAGCTGGTCCAGGCTGGTTTGAACCCGCCAGCCTCAGAATATGTGGCTGGCGCCCTACCCACTGAGCTACAGGCACCACCCCCCAAGCTGGTCTTGAACTGCTGGCCTCAAGTGGCCCTCTTATCTCAGCCTTCTGAGTCCCTGGGATTATAGGCATGAGCTTCCACATCCAGCTACAGGGGTTTAGGCTTGAGCTGGAAAACCAACCCTTAGCCTTAGTTTGCTCACCTATAAATGGTGTCTGTTCCTGGCTTTTGAATGTTCTATGCGGGACACAGGGAACAATTGATGGTTGAGGTATGTATGATACAGTAAAAAAAGATCACCCTGATGCCTGAGTGTAATCCATGTTGAAATCCACATGAGAAACTGTCAGTCTTGGGGGACATTTTTAGGGGACAGGAGAAGATATTTTCTAGTCTTTTAATTCCAGGATTAGAAAATAGCTCTTTATGACCTGGTGAGATGGTGGCTCACGCCTATAATCCTAGCACTCCTTGAGACTGAGGTGGGAGGAGGCCTTACTTGAGCTCAAGAGTTCAAGACCAGCCCGAGTGAGAGGGAGACCCTGTGTCTACTCAAAAATAGAAAAATTAACCAGGCATTGTGGCCAGTGCCTGTAGTCCCAGCTACTCAGGAGTCTGAGGCAAGAGGATCACTTGAACCCAGGAGACTGAGGTTGCTATGAGCTAGGCTAAAACCATGGTACTCTAGCCCAGGTGACAGAGTGAGAATGGGTCTCAAAAATAAACAAATAAATAAAAACAAGGCTGGGCGCAGTGGCTCACGCCTGTAATCCTAGCACTGTGGGAGGCCCAGATGGATGAATTGCTTGAGTTCACAAGTTTGAGACCAGCCTGAGCAAAACGAGACCCTGTCTCTACTAAAAAATAGAAAAACTGAGGCAAGAGGATTGCTTGAGCCCAAGTTGGAAGTTGCTGTGAGCTATGACACTACCGCACTCTATCCAGGGTGGCAGCTTGAGACTGTCTCAACAACAACAACAAAAAAATTGAAAACAAGAAAAGGAAAATAACTTCTTTTTGGGGGGGGAGACAGAGTCTCACTTTGTTGCTCTCGGTAGAGTGCCATGACTTCATGTCTTACAGCAAACTCAAACTCTTGGGCTTAAGTGATTCTCTTGCCTCAGCCTCCCAAATACCTGGGACCTCAGGTACCTACCACAATGCCCAGCAATTTTTTTTCTTTGTTTGCAGTTATTATTTTTTTTTTTTTGGCCAGGGTCAGGTTTGAAACTGCCACCTCCGGTATATGGGGCTGGCGCTCCACTCCTTGAGCCACAGGCGCTGCCCATGCCCAGTAATTTTTTTTAGAGAGGAGGTCTCTCTCTGGCTCAGGCTGGTCTCCAACTCGTGAGCTCAGGCAATCCACCAGCCTCAACCTCCCAGAGTGCTAGGATTATAGGCATGGGCCGCTGCGCCTGGCCTAAAAATAACTTCTTAAAACATTAACTGTCAGTGTTGTCATAATCAACAAAAAAGAAAAGAAAAAGAAAAAAATAGCTCTTCTATCCTTTCTGATATCCTGGTCAAAGGAATGTGTCTCCTGTCTCCGTTGCCCACAGAGATATCCATAAACTGTGAGGGCCGTATGGAAAGCACAGCCCTCGTGGTCCCAGGTCATCTCTCTCTGTGGCTCATATGTGAAGGAGGGTTTGGAAGGTGGGGGTGGAGTGTCAGAGGCACTGCCCGGAGTCTACCTACTGCGGATGAAGAATCTGTAGCCTTTGGACTGAATCCAAATTTTTGGTAACAAATCCTTTTAATAAAGGAAGTGAAGTTTGGATTCGGTTGAGAGGCCACACTTGGGGATTTGCATGGCCACATGTGGCCTTGAGACCACAG
Organism: Nycticebus coucang; assembly: GCF_027406575.1. NCBI lineage: Eukaryota > Metazoa > Chordata > Mammalia > Primates > Lorisidae > Nycticebus > Nycticebus coucang. Next base: position 44,291,736 of record NC_069788.1, on the reverse strand, counting down.
GTTAATTCAAAGAAGTGCCAGATGAAAGTCACTTTGTGGTCCCTGTGGCAGTTAGAGGGTAAGGATGGGGGCAATGCCAGATTTTACCAGACCAGAGAGGCCGCCACCTACTGGCTAGAGCCTGAAATAGCTATGAAGGAGGTCAGAATCTAATTCAAAATAGATTCAGCTTCCCTATTCTGCACTGCAAGTTATGTAGTTATACAATAATTGGGCATCAGGTCCTTCACTTTGTACATGTAGGTGGGAAAAAAGGAAAAAAATAAAACAATTGGTCATTAGAGCAGGTTTTGGTAGCTGAGATCCCTGGCTAGTCTGGAAAAGATTGTAGAAGCTTGACAAGGACCAACTGTTCCCACTCTGAGCTGTCCCTTGGGGCAAACTTAGTTAAAATGAAGATTCAGGTTGCTCGGTGCCTGTAGCTCAGTGGTTAGGGTGCCACATATACTGAGGCAGGTGGGGTCAAACCCTGCCTGGGCCTGCTAAACAACAATGACAACAACAACAACAACAACAAAAATAGCTGAGTGTTGTGGTAAGTACCTGTAGTCCCAGCTACTTGGAAGGCTGAAGCAAGAGAATCGCTTGAGCCCAAGAGTTTGAGGTTACTATGAACTGTGATGCCATAGCACTCTACCAAGGGTGACAAAGTGAGACTCTGTCTCAATTAAAAAAAAAAAGAAAATGTAATACCCTTCGGGATTTCAGATCAACATAAGACAACAACAACAACAACAACCCCAAAAAACCTTAACAGTATTCCCAGAAGGTCTTTTAGGGGAGGAACTGTCTTTATTAGGAGAAATAAGACTGTCAGGGGCATAAAGTGAGATTTTCAAAGCATGAGTGTTGGCAGGAACCCACTGCCTGGAGGTAAGAAGGTAAGAGCGGAGAGAATGGTGGCAAACCAAGGAGAGGGGAAGAAAGTACTGATCTGGGAAAAGGCCAAGCCCTCAGGGTTCGAAGGGCCAGTTAGAAACTGTCAGTGGGAGTTGCAGAAAGGACTTTAAAGAACTTCTGCTGGGTGAGTTTAAACTGTTTGCCAAGCACCATGTGATCCTGCTTCAAGGCCCAGCACATCCTAAGGTCTTCTGTACTCATAAATGCTTTGTGTGGGAAGAAGTAGGAGCAGTCTTCAGTACAGGTTGAGTTTCATCTCCAGATACCTGAACTGTGGCACAGCAACAGCCTGGCAAAAGGAGAAGCCCAGAGGCAGAGATATTTAGGAGAATGTAAGTACCCAGAAATTTGCAGATTATTTTAGAAGCAGGGCTTTGATTGCCACAGTCCATTTTTACTTCAGTCTCAAAGGGCAAGGAGGTTGACATCTAAATTACAAAAGGAATGAACATTCGTTTCAAAAAGTAGGAAAAAGGCTCGCCCCTGTAGCTCAGTGGTTGGTGTGCCGGCCACATGCACGGGGTGGGGCTGGCCTGGGCCTGCTAAACAAAAATGACAACTACAACACAAAAATAGCCGGGCATTAAGGCCGGCTCCTGTAGTCCCAGCTACTTGGGAGGCCGAGGCAAGAGAATCGCTTAAGCCCAGGAGTGTGTGTGAGGTTGCTGTGAACTGTGATGCCAAGGTACTCTGCCGAGGGCGACATAGTAAGTAACGCTGTCTCGAAAAGAAAAGTAGGAAAAAAAGAGAAGCAGAAAGAAAAAACTAACTCAGGGTTCCACCATCAGATAGCTGAAAGTGTGCCAGAAGGGAGGGGTAATATTTACTTTAACACTGGTGGAGAGAGGAAGAGTTACCCTTTGGTCGTAAACCTGAGAGTCAAGTTTTGTTTATCCCAGAAGAAAGCAAAGATCGTCCAACAGCTGCTAGGTACATTTTAGGGTATATAGTTTGGGATAACAAGTCCCTTCCAGGTCTTAAAGACCTAGGTGAAGAAGTGAGAACAGAGCTTTCTACAACAATTGGGATATGTTCCCCATTTAGGTGGACAAGCACATTAGATAAGCAAGCACATGGGAAGGAAGGTAAGAAGTCCAGGACCATAAGCTTCCCGTTGCAGAACATTCTCGAGGGACAAAAAAAACTTTTTTTTTTTTTTAAATTTACAAGCAGAATGGTCTCTTCTAGTGCACTGAGCACTGGATGAAGAGACTAGAGACCTAGCTCTAGTTCCAGCATTACTTCTCACTGCAAGTCACGCACTTTCTCTGGGCCTAAGTTCTTCTACTGGAAGATGAGCAGCTTGCATTAAATGACCTCTAAAATCCCTTCCAGCTTTAAATTCCCTTTTGTGATACTTGCTGGACTCGTTTTACTGGCCCTGCGCTCCCGGGCTCCTCCCCAACTTCGCGCTCAGAAGCTCTGCCGGGATCCCGCACCAGAGGGCACTGCAGGCGGGCCCAAGAAAGCGTACGCTAAGCGGAGAGGCAGAAACAAGGGCGCCTCCAGGAGGAGCGCTGATTGGCCGTTCTGGGCGACAGGGGGCGTGGAGAGGGAGGGCCGAGCTGCGCAATGACGCCACGGGGGCCGGGCCGCCGAACGTGTGACGCCTGGGCCGCCGCGGAGCCGGGGATTAATGGGAAAAGTTTTGGCAGGAGCTGGAGGGTTCTGCGGAGCCTGCGGGGCGGCGGCGGTGGCGCGGTAGGCAGCTGGGTCAGGTCAGTCCGGGTCGGAGGAAGCAACTAAGCAAGTAGCGAACGGAAGCGGCGGGCCCGGGCTGAGGCGGCCGGCGGGGTTGGGGCGCAAGGCCCGGCTGCGAGCGGGGTTGGGGGAGCAGTAGGTCCGCGGACAGCGTCACTGCGACTTCCCGACGCTCCAGCCCGGGAGTCAGCCCCGTCTGTTGCCCTGCTGGCGCCCCGCCCGCTGTTCCTGCGGCCCCGCCCTTGGACCCCCATAGCTGTTAGAGCCTGAACCACGGCCCTCCTTCCACCCGACTCTGTGCCCCCTCTTGGGCCTCATGGCTCCGTCCCCTCCCACTTCTGAGAGCCCTGTCTCAGGCCTGGAGTCCTCTCCCACTCCTCTCCCCTGCCTCTGACCTCTTCTTTCATCCCTCTCTGGTGTCCTCAAATCCATTGCCCTGCCTACTTAGGGTCTCCTTGGGAATCTTCTCTGTCCCCTGCGTTATCCTTGTCTCCTGCCCATCCTTGTCGTCTCAGTTTTTACTCTTTTCCCAACCTTGTCCCCCTCTTCTCCCATTGCCTGATCCCTCCTAGTATGCAGGTCCTCATCCTCTTCTTAAGTGTGTTATTAGGCTTTTTCCAACCTTATACTGCCATCCCTGTCTACCTAAGCCTCTTTCCAGAGGTTTTCTTTTTGCTCCTCTCTGATTTCCTTCATATCAACCCTGACCCCTGCATTCCTATCACCCAAGTCTTTCCCTTTCGGTTGCCTCTGCTTAAGGATGAAGCATTAGCTCCCCTTTGCTTTTACTTGACCTGCAGTTGAAATACTCATGGGGTGGAGTGAGTGTTCAGACCCTGATTGAATTAAGGGGCTGCATGTCTGAGGAACATAATGGGTATATCTTGTGGTAGAATTCACTTGGCTGTTTCATCAGAGACGATGCCCAATTTGTAGGCTATTCTTCTCATCTTGGCTTTAATACTTACTCTTTATTAGTCTGTTGACTTCTGTGAACCCTTGGGGAGAGACAAGAAGGTGGTGAGTTGGGTGTGTGCCAGGTGTTAGCCGGAGGCCTCACCAACTCTTTTTCCCCTTTCAGGAAACCGGGTTCTTTTGCCTTCCGTTGTGGACGTGTGGAACCATGTTACCCCAGGCTGTCTCTGCCCTCACTCCCACCTTCCACCCTATGCCCCATCCCAAAGAACTATGAGAAGTCCCCAGAAGCTGTGCCCCAGAGAATGCCTGTGGTCCTCAACCTATCTCCCAATGTACTGGCTACAGAACATTTTTTCCTGTTTTGAGTTTTGAAATAGATTGCCGGCCTGATAGCCCTGAGGCTGGCAGGGATCTGCCTCTTTTGTTATTGGTAGCTTGAACCAGCTGCTGGTTTTCTCTCATACATCTTTGACCGACTGAAGGTGCCTCTGATGTTGGTCACTGAACAGATTCTCTTGGAGACTCTCTTCTTCCTTTTTCCTTACGAGCTTAATTTCCTATGGATCTAAGAGGGAGGCTGACGTTAAGGTTCTGTTTCATTTGCTCAGGCACAGTAAGGGTATCAGATTGATCTCTGTCTGGGCAGGTTGTGGGGCCACATTAGTTAGACCTTGTCAGGAACCTGAGTTGTCTGCTGCCAGTCATGTACCTCATCTTCTCTGGGGCTAGAGAGCCCACCGCTTTCATGGTGTGTCTGGGTGTTAAACCTTCTTGTCAGGCAGAAAGTTCTTTTCATATCCTTGAATTTGATCTCCTTTATCAGTCTTGTAGAGAAATCTTCAAGAAATAACATATCCTCTGTTTCTGCCCAGTCTGATCTTGGAGAATTCTGAAAACATGACCCGCTCTCATGTTTAGAAATGAAGGCTTCTTGTTTCACCTGGCTCCAGGTTTCTAGGTTCACTCTTTTGAGGATTGTGCTCTGTCTTTGAGCCAAATTGGACACAGAATTGGGAAACTTAAGGAGCTGTGGTGGAGAGCCAACTGAACCAGCTGGACCAGACTTTAAAGTTTTATAATCCTCTCGTGCACTGATGCTTGTCTGTGAAAGCAATAGGATCATAGGTGGCCTGTCTTTGAGGTAATTCCTGCTCTGCTGGTCCTGAGTCCCCTCTACATAGCACTTGGGGGTGGGGGTAGGATTTGGTCAGAATGGACCAGAATGTTGTTCCTATGAAAAACATCCCTCCATGGGTCATTCTAAAGAGGCTGAGGTTGAGTATTTGGCAGTTTTTCAATCCAGTCTCTGGCTCCCAAGAAGGACTCTACTTGACCCTTTGGAGCAATTTATTACGCCTCTGTCTGTGCTCACCCGTTAGTAATCAGGAGTGTGCTTTGCTGAGGCAGCAGGTGAGAGGGCTTGAGAACAGGTCAGTCTCAGTCCTTGTGGAGCAGCTCAGGCACTGGCAGCCCCAGCTCCATAACTTCTTGCGGTTTGTTCACTTTGCCATTTTCTTTTTTTTTTTTTTTTGATTTTTGTTTTGTTTTTTTGTAGAGATGGAGTCTCACTTTATGGCCCTCAATAGAGTGCCGTGGCTTCACACAGCTCACAGCAACCTCCAACTTCTGGGCCTAAGCGATTCCCTTGCCTCAGCCTCCCAAGTAGCTGGGACTACAGGCACCCGCCACAACGCCCGGCTGTTTTTTGGTTGCAGTTCAGCCGGGGCCGGGTTTGAAACCGCCACCCTCGGTATATGGGGCCGGCGCCCTACCAACTGAGCCACAGGCGCTGCCCCACTTTGCCATTTTCTGAGCGAGTAATTGTGATTATCAATTACCAAATTCCCATTCAGTGATTTTTGCAGAGCCTGAGTCAGCTTGCCTCTCTGTTTCAAAGATATGGACCAATAAGGCCCCCAACACTATTCTGCAGATGATGGTGCTTATCAACTCCTTAGTTTAATGAACTGACTGCTCTGTTGTTTGGCTGCCTTTCTCCTTGACTCTTCACCACTGCTTTCTTGTGTATACCTCAGCCCACTGAGGAAAACTTGCCCCTACCCAGCCTTCCCGCCTCACCTATAGTCTCTTAGACTCCAAGTCTGGGAGCCTGGTAAGAGAACAGCCAGTGTAGGTTGCTGGCCTGGGAAGCAGGTAGGCCTCTGCTTTGGCACAGTGCAGCTGCCATGGCTGTTGTACAAACTCTTCTCAGGGCCTGTGGATCCTGATATGTCATGGGACAGTGCAGCTCCTTGCAGGTTTTGAACCTGTTGCTTTTAAAGGTTTCAGCTATATCCTATCACCAAGGCCCACCACCCTGGATGCTCCCTGCAGGCTGAGAAGCTGAACTGTAGTGCCTTTCTCCAGTGCCCCTGGAGGGTCCTGGAAGTGCCAGGAGCCATCCCTGTTGCTCAGCATTGTCCACGCTAGAAACATTCTCTTCCTCCTCCCTATCCAGCATCTCTGTGTATTGTCTGTCCTGCCAGGTCTGTGCCTGTATCAAGCCAGAAGCCCTGTGCCTGCTGCTCTTGTCTGCACTGTGTCATCTCACATTTCCCAGTGGCTGTTTCTTGGAGATGGTTTGATGTCCTTGAGCATTTTTCTCTGCCTTTGGAGCCAGGAGGAAGGGCTACTTGCTGCAGCTGGATTTCAGGGTTTCAGAGGAGAGCTGGGTACTTGGCTTGTGGCAGGGAGAGAATGGCCCATTGCATCAGGTTTCAGACATGTGGGTCTTCTACCTTGGTAGAAGGTTCCTAGCCTTCATAGCTCAACATGCTAGTGATTGGGGCGTGACTCCAGTCCTGTCTCCACAGGGCTTTGGTCAAGCACGATTCAGGGCGTCTCCATTTATTAGCTGCCACCCTAACTGGTGTTGGACACTAGTTCTTTCCTTACCTTGCCAAATCCTTCTGCCCCACCTTGGTAAAATCACCAAAGCCAGTGTCTGCTTGCGTGGGAACGAGCATACTACTTCCAGGATTGGGAAATATTTGCTGACTCAGGCTTAGAATTACATCTAGCAAGGGTGTGTGAGGGACAGATGAAGAGCTAGATTGCTCATCTTTTGGAGCACTCTTTGAGCCCTGGTATTTCATTATAACTTATTAGAGCTATTTTTTGTACCCCTGGCACCTCTTAGCTAAAGATGTTTGGTTTATTTCTATCCTGCAGTCTTGTGTGGTGTTTTGGGCATGCACGTGGTACTCACACAGTGGCTTCTGCTCACGAACAGATGAAGACAGATGCACCAAAGAGGTAATCTCATTTCCCTTACTTAGGAAACTCTGACAGCTGACTGACATGGGATCCAGATTTAGGGTCCTAGCCTTAAAGATGAAATAATCTAACAAGTATTGAATCTGGGATCCCAGATTGTGCCTGTCATATCATTTGGTCCTCATCACTTACACATAGTGTAGTCACTTAATAAATAATTCCTGAATGTTTGTGGCTTACAAAGTCTTTTCAGGAGCATGTAGAGTCTGCTGCTCTTGTCTGCACTGTGTCATCTCGGATTGCCCAGTGGCTGTTTCTTGGAGATGGTTTGATGTCCTTGAGCATTTTTCATTTTGCATCTAGTAAAACATGAACTCCACCAGGGCAGGTACTTACTTTGCTTCCTGCTGTGTCTGGGACAGAGGAGATGCTTAATAAATATTTGTTGAATGAATAAATAAATAGACACTCTTCTCTGCCCCAAAGATGGTGTCCATCATTCGTTGTCATTTAGGCAACAAATACTTTTGAGTAACTATGTGCCAGGCACTTGGGAAATGATAAAATAAAAAAACTAGATTCAACTACTGTCTCACAGATCCACAGTATCTTGCACATAATATACAGGATTGTTGCTTCTATCTCTGCTGGGGTAGAGGATCCTCACTGGAGTCTGAACAATGCTCTGGGTTTCCCATTGCTGTTCCCCTGTTTTCAGGATGCCTGACAGGTTTAATAAACTCAGAAGGGGAGCTCTAGGGAATTTGATGTTCATTGTCGCAAATGTTTGGGAGATTGGATTATGGTGAGTCCCTGCTGGGGGCCAGGGGAAATGTGGGCCTCCTGTCTGACTTGTTTTAATCTCTGAAGTTCAGTGATTCTAGTAGCTGTTTGTAGGCTTTCCTTCCCTTTCTTTGCCTTTAACGCTCTGCGGGTTTTCCTGTTGCCAAACAGGGTGGTGAACTCCTGTGCCTGTCAGTATGTGGGGTCAGGTTGTTTGTGGATCTTTGAGGAAGGTCCTGGGCAGGGCCCCCTCCTGTTCTCAAAACTATAGCAAGTCCTTCCCTCTGAAGGAAATGTGAGGGAGAAATAAGGGGAAGTTGGGAGACTTCTGAGGTTCCCTAAAGGGATGAGATAGAAGTTCTCTCTGAGCCGGGAGAGGGAGTTGAACTGAATTGCTTCACTGGCAGCCAGCCACAGTGGCAGCAGTGGTATATATCCAGGGGTCAGTTGTCCAGGTCATCCCTCAGCTTTGAGCTCCCAGTCCTAGCTAGAAGTGTTCTTTCTTGGTTTTTCTCTGGCAAAGATAAGGCTATAGCTTTATCAGTGCTAATCTCATATAGCTTTATCAGTGCTAATCTCAAAAAGCTATGTTGGCTGCCATCTTAGTCTTTCCCACCTGAGGTACTTCTGGAGACCAGGTGCTATGACAGATGTTTCTGACATGAGACACTGTCCTTGGCTGTGCTCACTCCCTCCAGAGGTAGGAAACCTAGCTTGGGGAAGAAGGCTTATGCACAAAAAATATTTTTTATATTTATTTGTAGATTTTTTATATATGTGTATACATATATGTTGCTTTCATTCTGAGCCCCAGGCTGGAGTACAGTGGTGTGATTGTAGCTTACTGCAGCCTCTGACTCCTGGGCTCAAGTCATCCTTTTGTCTCAGCCTCCCGAGTAGGTGGGACTACAGGCACCTGCCACCAGGCATGGCTAAATTTTTTTATTAGTTTCTTTAGAGATGGGGGTCTCACTGTGTTGCTCAGGCTAGTCTTGAACTCCTGGCCTCAGGCTATCCTCCTATCTTGGCTAGGAGTCCTAGCCAAGTGCTAGGATTCCAAAGTGCTAGGATTACAGGCATGAGCCACCACGCCCAGCTAGGATTTTACAAATATTAGAAAACTGGTGGGTAGTGAGAACATGGTGCTATACAAAGATACATGTTTAGAAGAGCAAGTCATCACTGAGGGCTGGCTTTGTCTCTGAAGAAACTGGGTCTTTTCATTGGGCCTTTTGAAAGAAAGTTTATTTTGAGGGTGGCGCCTGTGGCTCAAGGGGTAGGGCGCCGGTCCCATATGCCGGAGGTGGCGGGTTCAAGCCCAGCCCCGGCCAAAAATAAAAAAAAAAAAAAAAAAAAGAAAGTTTATTTTGAAGTCAACTTTAGAATATTGTAAAAATAGTCTTAAACAGGGCGGCGCCAGTAGCTCAGTGAGTAAGGGCGCCGGCCCCATATGCCGAGGGTGGCAGGTTCAAACCCAGCCCCGGCCAAACGGCAACAAAAAAAAAAATAGCCGGGCGTTGTGGCGGGCGCCTGTAGTCCCAGCTGCTCGGGAGGCTGAGGCAAGAGAATCGCGTAAGCCCAAGAGTTAGAGGTTGCTGTGAGCCGTGTGAGGCCACGGCACTCTATCCGAGGGCGGTACAGTGAAACTCTGTCTCCACAAAAAAAAAAAAAAAAGTCTTAAACTTTTTGGCTTTAAGACCCTTTACATTTTAAAAAATTATTGAGAATCTCAAGAGCTTCTGTTTACCATGTTAGAAATTAAAACTGGCCGGGCACAGTGTCTCATGCCTTTAATCCTAGCACTGTGGTCAACTGTAGTCCCAGCTACTTGGGAGATTGAGGCAGGAGGATCTCTTGAACCTAGGAGTTTGAGTTTGAGGTACTGTGAGCTAGGCTGATACCATAGTACTAGCTTGGGCAATTGAGTGAGACTCTATCTCAAGAAGAAAAAAAAAAGAAATTAAAACTGAGGAATTAAAAAAAAATAGTTATTTTAAAATTCATTTAATATAATTATAAACCTGTTACATGTTATCATAAATTACATTTTTAATGATAACTATTTTTCAAAACAAAAAGAATTATTGAAGGGAGCAACATTGTTTTACATTTTTGCCATAAAATGTTTAGTGAAAGATAGCTGAATTCTTTTTTTTTTTTCTTTGAGACAGAGCCTCAAGCTGTTGCCCTGGATAGAGTGCTATGGTGTCACAACTTACAGCAACCTCTGACCCTTGGGCTTAAGCAATTCTCTTGCCTCAGCCTCCCAAGTAGCTGGGACTATAGGCGCTTGCCACAACGCCCAGCTATTTTTTGGTTGTAGTTGTCATTGTTGTTTGGCAGGACTGGGCTGGGTTTGAACCCGCCAGCTCTGGTGTATGTGGCTGAAGCCTTAGCCGCTTGAGCTACAGGCACTGAGCCAAGATAGCTGAATTCTTAGAACTGCTTCTATATTCAATCTCTTGTAATACTCTTATGTTTTGTTTTGTTTGAAGGATCTGAAGAAAGTCTGGTCTCACACAAATGTGTGTGGAAGAGAGAAGTATATTAGTAGCCTTTACAGATGATTGTGAATAGTCTTCTTTGATACTATAACAAACTCAGCAAGTGGTAATTTCTTTTTTTTTTTTTTTTTTGTAGAGACAGAGTTTCACTTTATGGCCCTTGATAGAATGCCATGGCATCACACAGCTCACAGCAACCTCCAACTCCTGGGCTTAAGCAATTCTCTTGCCTCAGCCTCCCGAGTAGCTGGGACCACAGGCACCCACCACAATGCCCGACTATTTTTTTTTTGGTTGCAGTTCAGCCGGGGCCGGGTTTGAACCCGCCACCCTCGGTATATGGGGCCGGCGCCTTACCGACTGAGCCACAGGCGCCGCCCCACAAGTGGTAATTTCTTAAAGGTTGTTTGCAATGTGAAGTCTGAAACCTTATCAACAAATTTATCATACTTTGTGACATTAAAATCCATTGGTCTGGGGCGGTGCCTGTGGCTCAGTGAGTAGGGTGCCGGCCCCATGTACTGAGGGTGGCGAGTTCAAACCCAGCCCCAGCCAAACTGCAACAAAAAATAGCCAGACTTTGTGGTGGGCGCCTATAGTCCCAGCTACTTGGGAGTCTGAGGCAAGAGAATCGCCTAAGCCCAGGAGTTGGAGGTTGCTGTGAGCTGTGTGACTCCACACTACTCTACTGAAGGTGATAAAGTGAGACTCTGTCTCTAAAAAAAAAAAAGAAAGAAAGAAAAAATCCATTGGTCTGGCAGCACCCGTAGCTAAGTAAGTGGGGCACCAGTAGCTAAGTGGGTGGGGGTGCCAGCCATATGCACCAGGGTGTGGGTTCAAACCCAGTCCAGGCCAGCTAGAACAACAATAACTGCAACAACAACAACAACAACAAAAATGGCTGGGCATTGTGGTCCCAGCTGCTTGGGGGGCTGAGGCAGGAGAATGACTTGAGCCCAGGAGTTGGAGTTTGCTGTGAGCTGTGACACCACTGCACTCTACCCAGGGCGACAGCTTGAGACCCTGTCTTAAAGAAAAAGAAGAAAAAAAAAATCCATTGGTCTATCTTACACTTTGAATCTATCTTTTACTTTGAATTGATCATTGGGAAATATTGTTTCACTGTGTTATATAGATCTTCCAAATGTTGATATATTTTACAGTGTCAAAAAATCATAGTCATTAGTATCATCATTGATCTCATCAGAAAAGTCTTCTAGTATTGGGAAGCTGCCAAACTGACAGTGGTAGATACAAGTTTTCTGTAATTTGAATTTTCTCTGAAAGGTTTGATTTTAATAATTGGTAACATAATGCTAGTTCTTTTTTTTTTTTTGAAGTGACGGTCTCGATTCATTTTTTTAAAAAAAATATCTCTCTCAGCTTGTGCCCGTAGCTCAGTGGTTAGGGCACCAGCCACATGCACTGGGGCTGGTGGGTTGGAATGCCCATTAGTTTGAGGCTGCTGTGAGCTGTGACACCACGGCGTGCTACCAAGGGCAACATAGTGAGACTGTGTCTCAAAAAAAAAAAGTCTCAAATACTGAATCATAATTTACTTGTTAATCTTTCAAGTAAAAATAAAGTGGCTAGTTTAGCTTGCAACTCATTCACACAAGTGTTTTTTCTTGAGACAAAATTCCTATTTTGTTACAAAGAATTGAAGACGTCTCAAGGGTCAAACTTTAATCAAGTTAGTTTTTATTGGTTCATCTAGTATTCTTAAGTGAAATAAGCATTTTATTTTACATTTTATTATCTTCATGGTTCTGTGGATTATCTGGGCTCAACTGAGTGGTTCTTGCTTGGAGTCTCTGATGTTGCTGAAGTCAAGTAGAGACTGGGGCAGGCATCATCTGAAGGCTCAGCTAGGCTGGACGTGTAAGCTGGCTCACTCATGTGGCTGGCATGTGACACTGGCTATTGAATGGAGTGCCCACAAGTGGCTTTCCTTGTGTCTTGGGCTTTTCACAGAATGATAACTGGGTTCTGAGCAGAAGCATCCTGAAAGTGAGTGTATTAAGAGAACTAGACAGAAATGGCAAAGTTTCTCATGATCTAGCCTTGGAAGTCACGTAATATCATTCCCTCTGTTCTGTTGGTCATAGGATCAGTTCACATGCAAGGAGAGGACTAAACAAAGATATGAATACTAAGAGGCATAGTTAGTTGAGGAGGGAAAAAGGCTTCTATACTACTACTTTTTAGCATCCCATATGCTATATATAATATTGGCCTGGCCTATATATGAATACCTCTAGGAAAAAAGTGCATCTCCTTAGAATTTCCCTTTTTGGAAACTGCTTTTAGTTAGGAAATTCCAGGTAATTTGATAGAGGAGATCAAATGCCAGATATAGGAATTTGTGCTCTGTTCTTTGGGCAGTGGGGAGCCATAATGGTTTTAGAATAAGAAATGATGGTAGTAATACTGCAAAATGGATTGAATGAAGAAAGATTGGAGGCAGAGGATGAATAGGAGGTTACTGCACTGGCTTAAATGTAAGGAAATTATTCTTCTCAGTAAATCTGAGTTCCTCTGGTTACAATTAAATGCATTAATTTTGACTTATCAGCTGCACAGATTAAGTACACAGAACATAGATGAAGTAACCCACCCTCATTCCCACCCCCATTTAGGGCTATTGATGCACAGGCAAGAAATTAAATGGTTCACAAAAGTTACAAAGCAACTAAGTGTAGGTTTTATTGTCAAGGCACATAAAATGTCAATCAGGAATTATTCAAAAATAAAAAGCAGGATAGATGAAATTTCATTTAACACCACTAACCATGTTTCAAATGTACTTTAGTTTTAGTATCATAGACCATTGAGTAAGAAGAAGAAGGGGGAGGACAATTAGAGAATGTTAGGGAGAGGGACAAGAGGGGTGAAGTTAAGAAGGGCAAACAGCAAAAGGAATTTGAAGGAGGATGAGGTTGGAGGCTGAAAAGGCTCCGTACAGGGCCAAGGCATCACAAAGAGCTTCCCTGTGGCCTTGGCTTCTGGTTTTTGGCACTTCAGTGTCTTTTTTTTTTTTTTTGATACAGAGTCTTACTCTGTCACACTGGGCAGACTACCATGGTGTCATCATTGCTCACAGTAACATCATACTCTTGGGGTTGAGTAATCCTCTTGCCTCAGCCTCTTGAGTAGCTGGGATTATAGGTGTGCGCCACAATGCCCAGCTAGTTTTTCTATTTTTAGTAGAGATGAGGTCTTGCTTTTGCTCAGGATGGTCTCAAATGCCTGAGTTCAAGCAGTCCACCCGCCTCAGCCTCCCAGAGTGCTAGGATTACAGGTGTGAGCCACCATGCCCAGCCAGCACCTAATATCTTTGCCCTTTTTCTACACACATGGTTCCCAGTTCACTATTTCATCGTTTACCTTTGCCATGATGGAAAAGCGATATGCATTCAGTAGAAACTGTACTTCACAAGTACCCATACAACCATTCTATTTTTCACTTCCAGTTCAGCATTGAATAAATTAAATGAGATAGTCAAACGTTTATTATAAAATAGGCTTTGTGTTAGATGATTTTGCCCAGTTTTAGGTCAATGTAAATATTCGGAACATATTTAAGATAGGCTGGGCTAAGCTATGATCTTCTGTAGGTTAGGTGTATTAAATGCATTTATGACTTGTGATATTTTCAACTTAGGATGGATTTATTGGGATGTTACTCATTTGTAAGTAGAGGAGTATCTGTTGCCCTTTCATTGTGAAGAGAATGGATTTGGTGCTGGTGGACGTGGCTCTTGGTTCTGACGTTAACTGGCTCTCTAGGCATGAATTTACGACTTAGTGTCCTCAACCTTCATTTTCTTCTTCTAAGCTGAGTTGAGGTGGTGAGCTGAGGGTGAAATGACTTCTGAAACAACCCCTTCTCTGATTTACAGGCAAGGGCTTAGGGAGCCCAGCCTCAGCCAGAGAATCTTCATCTTAGGCCTAAGTGCCTTAAACTTGGCATTCAGGGCAATGCATTGCGGTACCCTTCTCTTTGGAGTTCAACCTTTTTTTTTTTTTTAATTAATTTATTTTTATTGTTAAATCATAGCTGTGTACATTAGTGCAATTCGAGTTCAACCTTTAACACTTAATTTATACCCAGCCTTGTCATCTGAACAGCTCTCCTGGGACTATTACTGAATTTTCCATAGGTTATAGCAACACGGCTTTGAAAGAGTTCTGTCAAGAGGAGGGCTCTGAAGGGAGAGCCCTCCCAAGTGTTATAGTAAAACCTCTATACTAAACAATGCCTAAGTTCAATTGGTTCTGAAAACCGATTGTCATTGCTTTCATTGATCTGCTGTGATCCCTTGATCCTCATCACTGCTTTTGGTACTTCCCTCATCCAGGAGTTGTGACCTCAGAGGCACAGAGTTACTTGGCTGCCACTCCAGTGGGAGTAGAAGCCATCTCTGCCCTCTCTCTGGCAGCATCAGCTGAGCAGGCCGCTTCAAAACATGCTGTTCTTGAGTTTGTCAGAACCCCAATCTGTGCTCATCATCCCTTTTTTCAAATAAACAAATAAGGTGTACTTTTTCTTGGTTTCCCATAATTGCCTAAAATATTTTCATGCTGGTAACAGTCAACTTATTTTGCCTCCAGTCTCGTTTCTTCTAGTACAGGGTTTGTCGGCCCCAGCACTATAGATATATTGGGTCAGACAGACAATTATTTGTTGTGTGGGCTGTCTTATGTATTGTAGGATATTTGGCAGCATTCCTGGCTTCTACTCACTGGATGCCAGTAGCACTCTCCCCTCCCCAGTTGCAGAAACTAAGAATGTCTCCAGACATTGCTAATGTCCCTTATATAGGTCACAATCACTCTTAGCTGAGAACCATTGTTTAATCATTTCCCCCACTAAATATTGCTGGTTAGCTGGGTTCACTGGTGAATATAACATCAATAAACTTGGTAAAATGAGGATCTAATTCTTTTTTTTTTTTCTTTGAGACAGAGCCTCAAGCTGTCGCCCTAGGTAGAGTGCTGTGGCATCACAGCTCACAGCATCTTAGGCCTAAGTGCCTCAAACTTGGCATTCAGGGCAATGCATTGCGGTACCCTTCTCTTTTGAGTTCAACCTTTATTTTTTTTTTAATTAATTTATTTTTATTGTTAAATCATAGTTGGAGTTGCAACCTCCAACTCCTGGCTTAAGCAATTCTCTTGCCCTAGCCTCCCAAGTAGCTGGGACTATAGGCACCCACCACAATGCTTGGCTATTTTTTGGTTGTAGTTGTCATTGTTGTTTGGCAGGCCCAGGCTGGATTCGAACCCGCCAGCTCTGGTGTATGTAGCTGGCACCCTAGCCGCTTGAGCTATAGGCGCTGAGTCAAGGATATAGTTCTTACATTGGAAATTTACCCTTCTTAGTCACATCACTGGGACAGTGAGGGCCTTGAGGAGGAGTAAAAATGTTCACAATTAGCACCATGTTCCAAGTGAGTAAGCAACCTTATGGTATCCACACAACAGACGGGCACTGTCCAAGGCATAAAAAACTATCTCCTGGAGTGGTGGTGTTTCTCAGGGTCTACTTCTCCAAGCCGCCGTTTAGGGTCTTCTTGTAGCTCCCACAGGTGCCATGTGGAGGAGAGTTGGCAACAGCATATGGATTGCCATTAACCTGCCCATTCCTGGTGTCCAACCTGGTGGTCATCGCACTCTGGTCATAACAGTCTTCCTCTCTAAGCCCAGAGGGGTTCTCAGAACCCTGCACCCCAGGCAGCACGCATACGAGAAAGCTTATCTGAGTTCCTGCATCTGGCCTACAGCACTTCATAGCTCTCTGTCCTGTAAAAGCCTGCAGGACAGTCCAGAGATCCTGATTGATTCCCATTAACTCTCTGTTTACACATCCTGGAATGCGGTCCTCAGCAATCCATTGGGAGCTTCAAGTTGGAGAAGAGAAAACTGCCTATCCCTTCCAAGGAGCCCTTCCAAGGGCCAAAATACTCCGTGCCATACATTAATTAATTAATTCTCCTCTACCTGTTTAAATAGTAAGCAATTTCAGCGAAAGAAAGACCTTGGCCTTGGGGGTGCTGCTGAAGCTCCTAATCTGGCACTTGTTTCATGTGGACCAAGTATCTGAACTGTGTTTCTTCCAAATTTTTTGAAGTTTCCTTGCTAAATAATGATCCTGAGAGATACATAGACCATAACTCTTAGAACCTATAAATACGATCTTTTATGACAAAATGGACTTCGCAGGTATTATTGAGTTAAGAATCTTGAGATAGAGGATTATGGGTGGCACCTGTGGCTCAGTGAGTAGGGCACTGGCCCCATATACCGAAGGTAGTGGGTTCAAACCCAGCCCGGCCAAACTGCAACAAAAAAATAGCCAGGCGTTGTGGTGGGTGTCCGTAGTCCCAGCTATTCGGGAGGCTGAGGCGAGAGAATCGCCTAAACCCAGGAGTTGGAGGTTGCTGTGAGCTGTGATGCCACTGGGAGGGCGATAAAGTGAGACTGTCTTAAAAAAAAAAAAAAAAAAAAAAAAAGATAGAGGATTATCCCGGATTATCTGGGCGGGCCCTAACTGCATTCACAAGTATCCTTACAAGGGGGAGAGAGAGAGAGATTAGATACAGAAGAAGGAAGCAATGTGACTACTGCAGCTGGCTTTGAAAGCAGAGGAAGAAGCCAAAAAATGCAAGGAATGCAGCTCTAAAAGCTGGATAAGGCAAGGAAAGATTCTCCCCTAGAACCTCTGGAGGAAGTGCAGCCCTGCCAACGTGCTGATTTTAGCCCATTGAAACTAATTTCGGATTTCTGACCTTCAGAATTATAAGAGAATGAATGTATTTTGTTTTAAGCCACTAAACTTGTGACAGTTTGTTATGGCATAACAGAAACTACGCAAGGTTCATCTGCCTCAAGTACAGATAGTGACTTGGCTGATCTCTATTCTTATTTTAAGGAATCCCTTTCATGATGCTAGAACTAATATACATGTATTTAAGATTATCCGCATTTGGGGGAAACTTTTGGGGAGTTCTTGGGAGCAAAGATACTCAGATAGTATCTGATCCTTGCTTTTAGAACTCTCCTCACACCTTCATTCAGATCAGTAATAAAGAGTTTTGTTTTGCCTGGGCATGGTGAGTCACACCTGTAATCTTAGCGCTCTGGGAGGCCAAAGCAGGAGGACACTCCCACCCCTACCCCTTTTTTATTTTTTCGAGACAGAGCCTCAAGCTGTCGCCCTGGGTAGAGTGCTGTAGCATCACAGCTCCCAGCAACCTCCACTCCTGGGCTCAAGCGATTCTCCTGCCTTCGCCTCCCAAGTAGCTGGGACTACAGGGACCTGCCACAATGCCTGGCTATTTTTTGGTTGCAGTCGTTATTGTTTGGAGGGCCCAGGCTGGATTCAAACCCTCCAGCTGTATGTGGCTGGCGCCTTAGCTGCTTGAGCCACAGGCGCCAAGCCAAGGAGGACCCCTTTTTTGAGACAGGCCTGAGCAAGAGCAAGACCTTGTCATTACTTAAAAATAATAAAATTGGGAAACTGAAAGTGCTCCTATGCTTTGGGCTCAGCATGGAGATTGATTCACCTTCACCTGCGGAGCCCCAGCTGACCCCAGTAGGAAGCAGGGCGGCCAGTACAACATGAACAGAAGAATGGATTATTTGGTCATTGAGGAAAAGATCAATCTTAGCCGCATCAAAGAAAATGGGGCTGTGGCCCTGGATAGGCAGCTCCAGGAGAGTGATAAGATTCTCTCAGTAAATGGCCAAGACCTAAAGAACTTGCTGCATTAGGATGCTGTAGACCTCTTTTGCAATGAAGGCTATGCTGTGCCCCTCAGAACACAACACCGTAACACAAATTACGGGGAATACCACTTGGGTCCCCTTCACCTCCATGTCCCTTCACGCACTGCACAGCTGGACCTATAGGACATCGAGGTGAAGGGAACCCAAGTGGTATTCCCATATTTGTGGTGCTAGAGCTAGTGTATGCCCTCAACATAGTAGCAGCCTGGGACTTCATGAGATACCAGCAAAAACTTTGAAAAACTTGCTTTCTTTCAGTGCTCCCAATGAAGATACATTTCTACTACCCTCTGCCCCTGCCAGTCTCCCATTATCTTTTCCTCTCTGCATTGCTAACAATGATTTAGTGACTGATACACACCCTGAACCTTGCTGTTCAAAATCTCCAAATCTTCATATTCTACTGGAAACGTAAAGGTATTGTTTGAGGGAAAGCTGAAGACAAACTCGATTAGAACAAATGAAGAGTTATATATTTCACTAGGACTTTCAACAGAAATTCAGCTACTGCCCAAAGAGGGAAAAGTCCAGTCTTCCTGTCACTGTGGGCGATCCTTTTTTCTTAGCTGGCATGCCTTAAAGTCCAGCTGTGTGATATTGGAGAAAGAGAGGATTTTTCTTTTTAATGATCTTCCTTGGAAAGTTTTTGTGGCCTTTCATTTCTAACTATATACTTGGTGCCTATATCAGACAAAGGAGAATGCGAAGAGCATTTTTACTTAAAAAAAAAAAAAAATACATAGGCTTGGCACTGTAGCTCAAGTGGCTAAGGTGCCAGCCACATACACCAGAGCTTGCAGGTTCAAATCCAGCCCAGGCCTGCCAAACAACAATGACAACTACAACCAAAAGATAGCCGGGCGTTGTGGTGGGCACGTATATAGTCCCAGCTACTTGGAAGGCTGAGGCAAGAGAATTGCTTAAGCCCAGGAGTTGGAGGTTGCTGTGAGCTGTGACGACACCATACTCTACCCAGGGCGACAGCTTGAGGCTCTGTCTCAAAAAAAAAAAAAAAAGAAAGAAAGAGCATTGTGGCGGGCGCCTGTAGTCCCAGCTACTCGGGAGGCTGAGGCAAGAGAATCCCTTAAGCCCAGGAGTTGGAGATTGCTGTGAGCTGTGTGAGGCCACGGCACTCTACCAAGGGCCATAAAGTGAGACTCTGTCTCTACAAAAAAAAAAAAAAAAGAAAGAAAGAAAAAGAAAACTTTGAAGGATAAAGGTAAATCTTAACCAATATCTGGGCTACCCTAGTGACTTTCTTAGTACCTCTCAGTTCTATTAACGAATAGGGTGGAATAGTTGTGGACAGGGCTGTGGTGATTGGGCCAAACCAACCCAGTGAGAAAATCCTTAAAGGACACAAGATAATTCCTCCAACGCAGCATGTGGACCCTCTCAGGCTCTCAGTCTTTCTGGTCTCTAGTGACAGGAAAACCTGAGAGAAGGAACTGCCTCCTTGGTGGGATAGACATGAAGTCAACTCTGCTTCTGATTTAGTTAAAATGAGAGGGCCTGGATTGGTAGGTTTTTTTGAAAGTGCTAAAAATTGCTTAATTAATATGCCATTTTGTAGGGAAGGGAAGGAAGAACATTTTGTTTGCTTTGCAGTGGTTCTTAACCTTCCTAATGCCGTGAACCTTTAATACAGTCCAAAGGGGTTGCGACCCACAAGTTGAGAACCACTGCTTTAGGGGACAGAAAAATTTGATGAGTGCTTCATGGGGCCTGTAAGGAAGATATGAATGAATGGAGACTAGGAAGTAAGTACCAGGGATATTGGTGAGGCAGGAACCATCCTGTTCATGTTTAGTTAAGGTTTTTTTTTTCTTTTGGAGGGAATTTATTTATTTATTTATTTATTTACTTAGACAGTTTCACTGTGTCGCCCTCAGTAGAGTGTTGTGGCGTCACAGCTCACAGCAACCTCAATTGCTTGGGCTTAAGCGATTGTCTTGCCTCAGTCTCCCAAGCAGCTGGGACTATATGTATCTGCTTCAATGCTCAGCTATTTTTTGTTGAAGTTGTCATTATTGTTTAGCAGGCCTGGACTGCACATTATTGGACATAACTGGACATTATTGTTTACCAGCCTCAGTGCATGTGGCCGGCACTGTAAGCACTGTGCTACGGGTGCCGAACCTTGGGTTGGTTTTAAGTACTAAGGATAGGCTGGGTGCAGCGGCTCAGACCTGTAATCCCAACACTTGGGAGGCCAAGGCAGGTGTATTGCCTGAGCTCATGAGTTTGAGACCAGCCTGAGCAAGAGTGAGACCCCAACTCTAAATATAGCCAGGCCTGTGGCAGGTGCCTGTAGTCCCAGCTACTTGGGAGGCTGAGGCAAGAGAATTGCTTAAGCCCAAGAGTTTGAGGTTACTGTGAGCTATGACACCATGGTACTCTACTGAGGGCTACAAAGTAAGACTCTGTCTCAAAAAAAGAAAAAAAAAGAAAAGAAAATCATTTACATTCTCCAAATATGCTGGTCAGACTTTGGCCTTACGTAATTTTGACAGCAAGATTATAAGGATTTGCCTTCAGACAACAAATTCTGTTTTTACCATAGATTATCTAGTAACTAAACAAATGTTGATTGGACATCAGATTTGTCCAGAGACTTTTACAAATAAGTAAAATGCGTATCACCCAAAGTACTTTTTGGTTCTAGTTGAAGAGAATGCTTAAAATGAATTAACTACACAAGCAGGATATTGTTAAGTTGGTATTAAGTTTATATTGCAAACAGCAAGAGAAAATTAAAGAAATGGTACCATGCAGAACTTGATGCAGCAACAAAAAAGATACGCAGCCAATCACTGCAGTTTTTTGGCTTTTTAAAAAAGAAAGCTGTCACATAATGGCATCAGACTAGATGGGGAAGAGAAGGCTTTTAAAAATAAAAGGTCCACTGATACCTTGCCTCTGGGTCAACTGTTGGTATCAATCCTGGCATAACATATACCTTTTAACCTGAACTGTTCAGTGCCTTTTTTTTTTTTTTTTGAGACACAGTCTCACTATGTTACCCTCGGTAGAGTACTGGGGTGTCACAGCTCACAGCAACCTCAAACTCTTGGGTTTAAGTGATTTTCTTGCCTCAGCCTCCCAAGTAGTTGGGACTACAGGCACCTGCCACAAGGCCTGGCTGTTTTTTGGTTGGATTCGAACCCACCAGCTCTGGTGTATGTGGTGGGCGCCCTAGCCGCTGAGCTTGTTCGGTACCTTTGAGAATCACTTACACAACTGGACTCATTGTAGGTTCCACAGAGAAATACTGACAGCATTCCAGTTCTCACTTCAACCAGCCACACTGTGAGGATGTGACCTTTCATTCCCACTGTGCAGCAGCTTCCAGGGTGTGCCTGCACACCTCCCAGCATTCTTCTCAGGATTTGGACATTAACTTCTGAGAGGACCTTGAGACACACAAAGTCAAACACATGGCAAGCAGGAAATAATAGCTCTTTCATTTTCGTTTGTTGGTATATGTAAATAAAAAAGAAGAACACCTATCCCATTGTTGGTAAAGTTTTGCTTTGGTTAGTAATAGGGATTCTGATAAACTTTAAAAATTTAGATTGTCTCAGAAATTAAATAGCATTTAAAGATCAATATGGTAAAGTTTTGGCTCAGTGCCTATAGCTCAGTGGCTAGGGCGCCAGCCACATACACCAGAGCTAGTAGGTTCGAATCCAGCCAGGGCCTGCCAAACAACAACTACAATTAAAAACTAGCCAGGCATTGTGGTGGGCACTGTAGTCCCAGCTACTTGGGAGGCTGAGGCAAGAGAATTGCTTAAGCCCAAGAGTTTGAGGTTGCTGTGGAGCTGTGATGCCATGGCACTCTACTGAGGGGAACATAATAAGACTCAGTCTCAAAAAAACCAAACAAACAAAAACCACGTGTGTGTGTATATACATATATACCCTCACATGTATATATGTATATATATGTATTTATCAAAGTTTTAGGCAGGTACACTAATTCTAATTTTTATGGAAAACTAAAGTGATAATAGACGAGGTATCAGAATCCATTATTGATCGTTAAAAAAAATTCCTGTTCTTTATAGATGAATCTAGTATACCTGCCATTTTATAGATTATACTAATGTTCCCACCACCTAAATTATTGTGTTCAAAGTTTTGAAAATTGAACAAAGGTATTTTTAAGACCCTATGCTTTTTAGGCATTTCTATTTTTTTTTTCTTTTTTTGTGAGACAGAGTCTCACTATGACGCCCTCTGGTAGAGTGCTGTGACATCACAGCTCACAGCAACCTCAAACTCTAGGGCTTAAATGATTCTCTTGCCTCAGCCTCCCAAGTAGCTGGGACTACAGATGCCCGCCACAAGGCCCGGCTATTTTCTTGTTGCAGTTGTCATTGTTTAGCTGGCCCAGCCTTGGTACATGTGGCTGGTGCCATAACCCCTGTTCTATGGGCGCCGAGCCTCTTTTTTTTTAATTCTGTATTATATATACTTCTAATAAGATATTGTTTGCTTCAAAAAACAATAATAAAATTACCTGGGTGTCATGGTAGGCACCTGTATGTAGTTCCAGCTAGTCAGGAGGCTGAGGCAAGGAGGATTGTTTGGATCTGGGAGTTTGAGGTTGCTGTGAGTTAGGCTGACGCCATGGCACTCTAGCGTGGGTAACAGTAAGATAGTCTCAGAACAAAAGGAAGAAAGTTCTTTCAGACCATTGAGGATCAATTTCATCTTCTCCACTCCTCTTTCTTCCACTCATTCACTGGATATTACTGGGTGCCTCTTCTGTGCTAGGCACCATTCCTGGGCACTGGGGATCAAGGAGTGGAACAAAGCTGATAAAAACATCTCCTGCCCTCATGGTAGTTGAGGCGGGAGTGGGGGGGTGGGGAACTAGAATTAAGTAAATAGCTTGTGAGATGGTGATTAAGTGCTATATGGAAACAGAACGCAGGAAAGGGGGTTTTGGCATTTTAAAATAGAGGGTCAGGAGAAACCTTCAAGGAGGTCATTTTTAAGATGAAGGAAGAGAGCCGTGTGTGGGAAGAATCTACCAGCAGACGGACAGCAAATATAAAGGCCCTGAGCTGGAACACACTAGTGTGCTTGAGGAGTGGCCAGGAGGCCAGCAGGCCAGCAGGGCTGGTGTAGAGTAAGAAAGGAGCATAGAGGTGAGAGATGTGATTGGGGCCTCAAATACCACGAAATCTGCTATTTCGCTTGGCCCTTTGTGTCTTCCTCCCTCCTCATACCACCTCTGGATTCTTAATGCCTGTTGCTCAGTTCCCTGCTGTAGAATATTTGTTACATCATATCTACAGAATATCTGCAGGTAAACATAGTCAATTAAAAAACTTAGAGGAGGAAAAAAATGCAGACTCTCTTTTCTGAATAACAAAAGCAGTTCTACTAGTAGAGTTGGTGTGGGGCTGTGTACCTAGAAGAACTGGTTGGCCACTCACCCCAGGCAGTTCTGGAGGGATTTCTGGGAGCCCCTCCATCACCCTCAGCCAATGAGGAAGTTGAGTTCTCTAAGCCTGGCACTTCTTTCCACTCCAGCCCTCCTGACCTACCAAGTGTGGGTCCCACTGCTGCTTACCTGAAATGCTTGCCAAGCCCCTTACCTCCTTGCCCTTCCTTCCTAGGAGCAGCACTGTCTGTTTTCTTCCCTGTCACTCAGCCTGGGGGATGGGGCTGGTGCCACTGCATATTTATGGCTGTCTCTCAGGCCATCAGCACTCATAGCCCCATTCTTCCATCCCCAGCAGCCTCAGGATGGTGCCTCCCTCAGCCTCAGTAGATGGTCTTGCTTTCATGCTCATATTTCCTTCAGTTACGGCTCCAGAGTTGAAACCCTCTGCCTGTACCTGGTACAGCCCCTCTCCCTCTTCTGGTCCTTATAGTATTGCTTGAGTTTCTAAGAATCAGATCCTAGAAGGTCAAGTAGGGCCAGGCTGAGGAGTCACTGTCCCTGGCAGTTTTGGTGCTCTGGCAACTCTCCAAAATGTTAGCCTTTCAGTAATCTCGGTCGTCATCTGAGGGCCGGGGTACAAACTGTCTCCACTGATTACATCCATGCCTGTGTCTCTGCTTTTATATTCCTAGGTGACTCTGCTTACCACCTACTTTAAATAGTGGAGCCAAATAGTCGTCATTGAAAAATAAAAGATAATTTGGTAATAAATTGACCAATAATTTCTATGTTTTTGTCTAGTAAAAATCACTAGATAAATTCTCAAATTACAGACTACATCCTATCAGCCCTGTTCATATTTTCTTGCAGTGCATCTTTTTTTTTTGGAGACAGGGTCTCACTATGTCCTACTCGGTAGAGTGCTGTGGCATCACAGCTCATAGCAACCTCAAACTCTTGGGCTTAAGGGATTCTCTTTCCTTAGCCTCTTGAGTAGCTGGGACTACAGGCACTTGCCACAGCACCTGGCTGTTTTTGTTGTTGTTGTAGTTATCATTGTTATTTGGCAGACCCAGGCTGGGTTCGAACCTGGTGTATGTGGCCAGTGCCCTAGTTGCTGATTTACAGGCGCCGAGCCACAGTATATAATTCGTATGACTCTTCCTTTTGATATCCTAACACTACAGTGTATTTACGGCATATAGCCATAATTTGCCTTTGATATCCTTGCAGTGTACCACCTTTAAGAAGTTCTTTTGGGCGGTGCCTGTGGCTCAGTTGGTAAGGCGCCGGCCCCATATACTGAGGGTGACGGGTTCAACCCGGCCCCAGCCAAACTGCAACCAAAAAATAGCCGGGCGTTGTGGCGGGCGCCTGTAGTCCCAGCTACTCGGGAGGCTGAGGCAAGAGAATCGCTTAAGCCCTGGAGTTGGAGGTTGCTGTGAGCTGTGTGAGGCCACGGCACTCTACCGGGGGCCATAAAGTGAGACTCTGTCTCTACAAAAAAAAAAAAAAAAGAAGTTCTTTTTTCTAGCTTAATCTCTGACTCAACAGACTTATCTGCACCCAAGCCAAGGCCTGCCCCTCTCCCCTCCCATAATAGCCGTATTTTCTCCCTCACTACCTCTAGGACCATCTGTTTTATTCATTTCTTCATCTCCCTCCCATGGGCACTCTGTAAATGACCAAGGAGTGCTTTCCCTGAGCTGGATCTTGCACTCCCTGAGCTCCTGTCCATGTGCTACTTTCTCTCTGTGGACTGCAACGTGCATCTTATGCTCCTTTCACCATGCAAGAAAATTGGTCCATCTACCTGTTCTCAGTGAGCTATGACTTTGCTCAGTTGAGAGGGAGCAGCCTTCAAAGCACAGTCACATCCTTGGCTTTGATGCATGTTCATCATCTGTGATTAAAGATCTTTTCAGCAGAAATTAGCTCCTTGATGCTTTGCACAGAGGTGCTCACTAAGCACTTGCCAGGTAGAAGGCGGACTAGCTGGCCAACCTAAGTGGCCTTTTTCCCACAGAGTGGCCCTGGCACACTGGCCTACACCAGAGCTCTGTCTGGGAAGCCATTTCATGGGGGAACAGTCAGACAGCTGTAGAAGGAAATGTAAGCCAACATGTCACTTAAGAACTCTTTCCCACTTCTTGTCCCTTCCTTTTTTTTTTTTTTTTTTTTTTTTTTTTAACTCAATGGAGATAGTTGAGATTTTGGCTTTGGCAGAGCCTTTCCCATTGCCTTCTTCCTTTCTGAGGGTCTGGATAAGTCTCCCTTCTCACACCTCTGGCTCAGAACCTCCCATAATATCTTATGGTGGAGTTTCTGCTTGCATTCTAGGCCTTGCTATTAGACTGAGTTCAAGAGCTGGGCTGACTTTTGTCCCCTCCTGTGTCTAATCCCCTTCCATTGTAGCGCCTGTAGATACTCAGTAACTGAGTATAGTATGACTCCCAGTTTAGCAATCACTTTACATATATCACTGTCCAATCCATACTGCAACCAGAAGAGGTAGGAATCTTTGTATCCCTTTTACAGGTGAGGATTCTGAGGCTCAGACTGATTAGGAAAGTTGCCTAAAGTTGCACAGCTAATAAATGGCAGAACAGGGATTTGAACCCAAGTAATTAAAATCCATGTCTTTGCTCACCAAATAGTAGGACCTCCTAGGAGGGATGACTGGCTGAATCTAATTGTTCCAGCTTGAAAGGTACCTGCTTGACTGGCTAGATTGGCATTGGCTTTAGAGAGTAGCAAGATGTTTTTGTTGGTCACTGAGCAGAAGCAAAATTTTGGCATGCCTTGGGGACTTCTGCAGAGTTTCATTTTAGGTCAATGGGCAGAGGAGGCCCTGAGAATGGACGTGTGTTATTGCTTCCTGGATCTGCTTCAAGGTAGTCAGCAGCTGCCCACAAGAGACTCGCCAGCCAAAGTTTGGGCCAGATATGTAGGGTAGGAGGAACTCATAAGAGAAAAAAACAATCTTTGCTCTGTGTGCTTAATCAGCAGCTTTCAGTCTGGTGAAGTGAAAGGGGAAAGAAAAGTTGGTCCTCATGTGCACATAGGGAGTGAAGGAAGGGAGAGGAATTGCCTTTATTTGGATTCTACCTTGGGCCACAAGCTACCCCCTGGGGAAGCTCCCCTTATCCTCACCCTTAACCTGCAGGATGTGAGTATTGATATTCCCATTTTATAGACAAGGAGTAGGAGCAGAGAGGTTAAACAGCTTGTTTAAGTCACACAGTTAACAAGTGGCAGGCTTACATTTGGAATGGAATAGAAAACCAGGAAATGAAACTAACATCTTACAACCACCTACTCTTCGATAAACCAAACAAGAACTTACCTTGGGGAAAAGACTCCCTATTCAATAAATGGTGTTAGGAGAACTGGAGATCCACATGCAAAAGACTGAAACTGGACCCACACCTTTCTCCACTCACAAAAATTGATTCAAGATGGATATAGGACTTAAATTTAAGGCATGAAACAATCAAAATCCTCAAAGAAAGCATAGGAAAAACACTGGAAGACATTGGACTGGGGAAAGACTTCATGAAGAAGACGGCTGTGGCATTTGCAACAACAACAAAAATAAACAAATGGGACTTAATTAAACTGAAAATCTTCTATATAGCTAAGGAGACACCAACCAAAGCAAATAGACAACCTACACAATGGAAAAGGGTATGTGCTTATTTTGAATCAGACAAAAGCTTGATAACTAGGATCTATAGAGAACTCAAATTAATCCACATGAAAAAAGCCAACAATCCCATATACCAATGGGCAAGAGACATGAATAGAACCTTCTGTAAAGAAGACAGATGAATGGCTAACAAACATGAAAAAATGTTCATCATCCCTATCTATTAGAGAAATGCAAATCAAAACCACCCTGCGATACCATCTAACCCCAGCAAGAATGGCCCACATCACAAAATCTCAAAACTGGGCCGCGCCTGTGGCTCAGTGAGTAGGGCGCTGGCCCCATATACTGAGGGTGGCAGGTTCAAACCCAGCCCCGGCCAAACTGCAACCAAAAAATAGCCGGGCGTTGTGGCGGGCTCCTGTAGTCCCAGTTACTCGGGAGGCTGAGGCAGGAGAATCGCCTAAGCCCAGGAGTTGGAGGTTACTGTGAGCTGTGTGACGCCACGGCACTCTACCAAGGGCAATAAAGTGAAACTCTGTCTCTACAAAAAAAAAAAAAGAAATCTCAAAACTGCAGATGCTGGTGTGGATGTGGAGAGAAGGGAACACTTTTACACTGCTGGTAGGACTGCAAACTAGTACAACCTTTTTGGAAGGAAGTATGGAGAGCCCTCAAAGCACTCAAGCTAGACTTCACATTTGATCCTGCAATCCCATTTCTGGGCATCTACCCAGAAGGAAAAAAATCCTTTTATCATAAGGACACTTGCACTAGACTGTTTATTGCAGCTCAATTTATAATCGCCAAAATGTGGAAATAGCCTAAATGCCCACCAACCCAGAAACAGATTAACACACTGTGGTATATGTATACCATGGAATACTATTCAGCCATTAAAAAAAAATGGAGACTTGCAAGAGGGACTTTACCTAACAATTGCAATCAGTGTAACCTGGCTTATTGTACCCTCAATGAATCCCCAACAATAAAAAAAAAAAAAAAGAGGAAAAAAAAAAAAATGGAGACTTTACATCCTTTGTATTAACCTGGATGGAAGTGGAAGACATTATTCTTAATGGAGAATAATATATAAGAATATTCTTCTCCATCACAAGAATGGAGAAGCATGAATCCTATGTACTCAATTTTGATATGAGGACAATTAATGACAATTAAGGCCACGGTGGGGTGGGGGAAGGGGAGAGCAGAGAGAGAAAGAAGGAGGGAGGGGCGGAGAAAGGAAGAGCAGAGAGAGGGAAGGAGGGAGGGGGTGGGGCCTTGGTGTGTGCCACACCTTTTGGGGGCAAGACACGATTGCAAGAGGGACTTTGCCTAACAAATGCAATCAATGTAACCTGTTTTATTGTACCTTCAATGAATCCCCAACAGTAAAAAAAAAAAAAAGTGGCATAATTGGAGTTTTAGCCCTTTGGAGACCCTGTTTTTCTCAGTTCAGTAATTCTGCTCTTCCAATGTCACTTCAGCCTGTGCTTTCCAGGAGTGTGCAAAAGAAATGTGCAAGTGTGCATCTGCAGGCTTGTGAGCAGAGGTTGAAAGAGAATCAGGGCTCTTGGTACCTTTCCTGTTCCCAACATGGGCCTTGGGCAGACCAGCAGGACTTAAGGGCTCAAACCAGCAGTAGTTTAATGTTTTTCTCTTATATATTATCATCCCTGGTTTATTTTTAGAGAGCCTTTTCTATTTCTGTTCCCATTTCCTGGCTTGGTGGCAGAGGCTGGGGTAGGGGTTAGTATTGGGAATCAGAAGAGGCAGGAATAGGTGGTATCTCAGTGGTGGCTGGTCTCTGGGGCCTGTGCCCACCTGCCTGCTCTGCTGGCTCCTCCTCAGGCCAGCTGTAAGCCCCACGGATCCCAGAGCTCTAGTAGCCAGCGGCTGGTAGGGTAGCCAAGACAGAGACAGCCACACTTCTCATTTTTTTGGCTTCTTAGAAGGGAATGAGCTTTCCCCTGGAGCAGAGCAGGAAATATGTGGTACTCTTTGTAACTTTAGCTCACTACCTGTTTCAGAGGATGAGAACTTTGAGGGAATGTGGAGTAGCAGTTAAGAGCCAGGCTATGTGGGACTAAATTCAGGCTCCGAAGGTTTCTGGCTGAGTGGCCTTTGGACAAGTCACTTTATCCCCGCATAGGGGTAATAAAAGTAGACACTACACCCCCAAGGATTAAATAAACTCAAGACCTGTAAAGGCACTGAGGAGGCATTTATTGATGGTTGATTGTTTTATTGTGGGTCTCTGGACCCTCAGGACACATCACTGTAGGTGGATAGCAGTTGTGTTGGTTGGACTAAACAGCACTTCAAAACCTTTTGTCTTTCTCTTTGTATCTGAACATTAGCTTGAGTGGGTATTAACCCAAGTCTAGTGATTGCCTATAGGACCCTGCCTTCCCAGTGGCAGCTAGCTGCCCAGATTGCACCCTTGCCCTCTGGCCCTGTATTTGTTTTTCCATTTTGCTGAGGCCCTGGCTTTTGGGTATGAGCACTGGAGCCCTTTGGGCCTGTGTGCCATGGTAGGAGGCACTGGTAAGCTGTTTAGTGACAAACAGTGAATGACAGAAAATTTTTATATGGGGGCTTAAAATTTAATCATCAGATGCCACCAATAGCTAGGATTGTGGGAATCAGGAAACTGATTTTTTTAGGATATGGGCCTGGCACTTGGGCATAAGTTAATATGTGTGTGGTTTTTAATTTATTAAAAATTTTTTTTCTTTTGGGCGGCGCCTGTGGCTCAGTGAGTAGGGCGCCGGCCCCATATGCCGAGGGTGGCAGGTTCAAACCCAGCCCCGGCCAAACTGCAACAGAAAGATAGCCGGGCGTTGTGGCGCTCGCCTGTAGTCCCAGCTGCTCGGGAGGCTGAGGCAAGAGAATCGCGTAAGCCCAAGAGTTAAAGGTTGCTGTGAGCTGTGTGACGTCATGGCACTCTACCTGAGAGCGATACAGTGAGACTCTGTCTCTACAAAAAAAAAAAAAAATTTTTTTTTCTTTTTTTTTGAGACAGAACCTCACTCTGTTGTCCCGGGCTAGAATGCCGTGGGTCAGCCTAGTTTATAGCTATCCCAAACTCCTGGGTTTAAGCAATACTTCTACCTCAGCTTCACAAGTAGCTGGGACTACAGGTACCAGCCCCAGAGGTTGGCTATTTTTTTTCTATTTTTGGTAAAGATGGAGTCTCGCTCTTGCTCAGGCTGGTCTTGAACTCCTGAGTTCAAAGGGATCCTCTTGCCTCCCTCTCCCAGCATGCTAGGATTACAGGCGTGAGCCACCGAGCCCAGCCTAAAATGTTTTAATTATGTAAGTAATGCTCATCCATTATGACCATTAGAAAAAATAGGTAAGCACTGAGAAGAAAATAAAAGTCATACATAATGACTCATAAATGGCTGTTATAAATTTTGGTCTGTGTTCCTTGCAGATTATGTATACCTAGTTATTTTTTCTTTCTTTCAACAATGGGATTTTTTTTTTTTTTTTTTTTTTGAGAGAGTCTCACTTTATCACACTTGGTAGAGTGCCATGGCATCATAACTCACAGCAACCTCAAACTCCAGGGCTTAAGGTTGCACTCTGGCTCAGGCTGGTCTTGAACCTGTGAGCTCAGGCAATCCACCCATCTTGGCCTCCCAAGGGCTGGGATTACAGACATGAGCCACCGCACCCAGCCCCAACAGTGGGATATTATTTAACATTCAGTTTTGTGACTCGCTTTTCCCATTTTTCAAGTGGTTTAATTGCCCTCTGACTTCCCAAAGGGAAGCAGTTGGGAAGAGCTACCTTGGTAGTTCCTTGATATTATGGCTTACAGAGTGGAGAGCAAAAAGATGCCTTTTCCTGTGTCCCTTTACCCCTCATCTGCTGTGCTACTCACCACTCTTACCTTTTTTTCACCTTCCATACAAATCCAGAAAAGGATGCCATCTCCAGTCTGAAGGTTTCTTTCCATGGCTTTTCGGGAGAAATCTCTCAGCATCTCAGGAAAAAAGGAGCACAGAGAATAGATGGGAAGGGTGATACTTGGGTTGGGGATGGGGTCTTGGGAAGAATGATCAAGAAAAGGGCCTAGGTTCCTAGCTCTATCTTAAGTCAGAGAAGAAGAAAAAGTGGGATGATAAGTTGGGGTGGGGTAGTAGCAGATGGCTGTGGAGACATTTTGGTGAAACAGCAAGTAAGCTGGCCAGGAAGAGCTTCAAGAACAAAAGGCCTAGTTATGGGAAAAGAATAGGGGAGAAGAATATATGTCTTGAATGGCTGGGCACAGTGCCTCATACCTGTAATCCTAACACTCTGGAAGGCTGAGGTGGGAGAGTAGCTTGAGCTCAGGAGTTCAAGACCAGCCTGAGAAAGAGGGAGATGCTGTCTCTACTATAAATAGAAAAATTAGCCAGGTGTTGTGGTGGGTACATGTAGTCCCAGCTACTAGGGAGGCTGAGGCAGGAGGATTTGAGCCCAGGAGTTTTGAGGTTGCTGTGAGCTAGGCTGACATA
This sequence comes from Nycticebus coucang, assembly GCF_027406575.1. Taxonomy (NCBI): domain Eukaryota; kingdom Metazoa; phylum Chordata; class Mammalia; order Primates; family Lorisidae; genus Nycticebus; species Nycticebus coucang. Next base: position 44,260,366 of record NC_069788.1, on the reverse strand, counting down.
AGGGCAAGACTCTGTCTCAAACAAACAAAACACCCAAAGAAAATATGTCTTGATGGGACTTACTCCTCCACCTCGACCCTACTCTTCCCATAATTCCTCCCCCCCCAAATTCTCTCTCCTTCCACCCAATCTACTTTTCTCACTTGGCAATGCTCAGGCCTCTAGCTAAACAGTTGAGTGTATCAGGCTACTGTGCCTTACTGACATCTGTGTGACAGCAGCTGCACAGCTCCTTGGCACTTCCCTGGGCGGTAGGCAGGGATCTGAGCGTTGTAGCCACGCATGGGAAAGAGGTTCCCTGCAACCACAGCTCAGATTCCATTCCAGTAAAACAGCTGAGAACCAGGGAGAAAACTGAAGATGGGGTACTTTGCGAGAACAGACCCTGCCTCCCCTTCACTTCCTACTGAATAAAATGGTGTGTCTGGCAGTGGGAGAGATGGCTTCTCTGAGACCTGAGGCTGAGTGAGAGTTTTTTTCTGGACCACTTTGCTTGCACACAGGCTGGGCCAGTAATTCACACTTAAGAGCAGGCTGATTGCCATAAACTATGTGTTCCTGCAGGCCTGCTTGAGTCCTACCTGTTCTGTGATCCCTGTGAGACGGAGCTACAGGGCAGGATAGCTTCCTGTACGTCCCCTCAAAGCCTGCGTCACCCTTCTCCCATCACCACTCTGGAGCTATAATTAAGTTCTCATGTGAAACTGTATCCCTCAGCTGACACACGCTTGTAACCACAGACCTGGTCATTGGGCAGCTCATCTGGGCTGACTTCTGTGCTTAGTGCCTCAGCCTGCAGATGATCTTGGATGGGTCTGAGTAGGTGGTGTAGACTTGCCAGGAAAGGGAAGGGATCCAGTGAGGCAGGGGCCAGGGGACACAAAGATGGAGACAGCAGCCAGGCACAGTGGCTTACACTTGTAATCCTAGCATTCTGGGGAGGCTGAGGCAGGAGGATTGTGTGAATCCAGGAGTCTGAGGTTGCTGTGAGCCAGGCTGACACCATGGCACTCTAGCCTGGGCAGGAGAGTGAGACTCTGTCTCAAAAAATAAAAATAAAAAAAGAGGGAGGAGACAGCAGCCTTGCAGGACAGGAGGGCCACAAGGCTGAATATGAGCTGTTTATTTTACCTTATATTCTATATCTTTTTTATAGCACTTTTAGATTGGGATATTTTTCACATAACAAAATTCAGGGGGTTTTAGTATATTCAAGTGTTGTACAGCTGTCACCATTGATACCAGAACATTTCTGTCATCTCAAAAACAAATGCTGGAGGGCGGCGCCTGTGGCTCAGTGAGTAGGGCGCCGGCCCCATATGCCGAGGGTGGCGGGTTCAAACCCAGCCCCGGCCAAACTGCAACAAAAAAAAATAGCCAGGCGTTGTGGTGGGCGCCTGTAGTCCCAGCTGCTTGGGAGGCTGAGGCAAGAGAATCGCGTAAGCCCAAGAGTTAGAGGTTGCTGTGAGCCGTGTGACGCCACGGCACTCTACCCGAGGGCAGTACAGTGAGACTCTGTCTCCACAAAAAAAAAAAAAAAAAAATGCTGGGCTCTTTAGAAAATGCCTCACAGAGGAACACTCTTTTCATCTTCTGGATGTTTTTATTATTTTTTATTTTTATATTTTTATTTTTGTTTTTTGAGACAGAGTTTTACTATGTCACCCTCGGTAGAGTGCCATGGCATCACAGCTCACAGCAACCTCAAATTCTTGGGCTTAAGTGATTCTCCTGCCTCCGCCTCCCAAGTAGCCAGGACTATAGGCGCCAGCCATAATGCCAGGCTGTTTTTTGTTGCAGTTGTCATTGTTTAGCTGGCCTGGGCCAGGTTTGAACCTGCCAGCCTTGGTATATGTGGCTGGCAGGTTCAAACCTGGCCCAGGCCAGCTAAACAATGACACCTGCACATATATGTGACACCTGCACATATATACCACCTGCACATATATGTGGTATATGTGGTATACTGTGCTACAGGCGCTGAGCCTTCTGGGTGTTTTTAAACATGACACCTGTGACTCTTGAAGCCATCTTGCAACTATCCAGAGGATCAGTTAACACTGAGGAAGGTAGGGTGATAGGATGGAAAGAATCTGGGCCTTTGATAACAGACTTGAGCCTCTGAATAAATTAAATCAAAGTCTACATTTCTTCTGGAGTTCCTGTTACATGAGAGAATAAATTTTCTTGCTCATTAAGCCAGAGTTAAAGGAAAAAAAATTATTCATGACACTTTTAAAGATGGAGAGGATCTTTATCACCAGTTGGAGTCAAGAGATTCTGTTATGTGCAAAATACTCCACTGTATTAGTTTGCTGCTGCTGCTGTTAGATAAAAATTATAGGACACGTGGAGCTCTGAAACTTTGGCATATTGAACTGAAGAAGTCTCATGGTCTCTGTGACCTTCCCTCAACACATTGTCCCTCCGAAAGAAGTTGAAGTTCATTTCTGTTGAATAACAATTATTTTTTCTTTTCTTCCTTATAAGACCAAGAAAGTTAACCACACCTGAACAGACCCTTTCACTGTCAAAGAAAACTGTTTAAAAATTAATCTCTCTGTTCCGGGATCTGTTCATCCTCCCTAGTAATCCTGTATTGCCGCTCAACAGAATTCCTCTTCTCAATCCCACAATGCTTTTTGCCAGGATAGTACATAAATAAGCTTCTGAACCCCAGTGAGGAGTAAATAATCACCCTGTGATCCTCCTGAGTGAACATGTTAAGTAAATTTCTATGCCTTTTCTCAAAGAACAAAACAAAAAACCAAATACTATTGTATCTACCCTTTTTTCCTGAAAATAAGACATCCTCCGAAAATAAGACCTACTTACAGGAAAGATAAAACGTCCCCTGAAAATAAGACCTAGTGCATCTTTGGGAGCACACCTTACAATAAGACACTGTCTTATTTTCAGGGAAACAGGGTATTAGCAATCCCAGTATTCTCTTTGTCTTACCCATCCCCTCAAAACGAACAGTCTTCCTTTCTTTTTTTTTTTTTCTTTTTTGAGACAGAGCCTCAAGCTGTCGCCCTGGGTAGAGTGCTGTAGCATCACAGCTTACAGCAACCTCCAACTCCTGGGCTTAAGTGATTCTCTTGCCTCAGTCTCCCACGTAACGGGGACTATAAGCACCAGCCACAACACCCGGCCGTTTTTTGGTTGCAGCCGTTATTGTTGTTTGGCGGACCCACGCTGGATTCAAACCCGCCAGCTCAGGTGTATGTGGCTGGCGCCTTAGCTTGAGCCATAGGCGCTAAGCCTAGTCTTCGTTTCTTTATGGATTTTCCTATCCCAGACATTTTATATAAATGTAATCATATAATGTGAAGCCTTTTGTGTCTGGATTTTTTTCACTTAGCATATTTTCAAGGTTTGCCTGTGCTGTAGCATGCATCAGTACTTTATTCCTTTTTATGGCTGAATAATAGTCCATTGTGCTATATATCACATTTTGTTTAGCTAGTTATTTATTTATTATTTTTTGCAGTTGTTGGCCGGGGCTAGGTTTGAACCCACCACCTCCAGTATATGGGGCCAGTGCCCTACTCCTTTGAGCCACAGATGCTGCCCATTGTTTAGCCATTTATTAGTTTATGGACATTTGAGTTGTTTTCCTTTTTTGGCTGCTATGGACATTAATGTCCATGCTGATGTGTGGACATATGCTTGACCTTCTCTTTGGAATAGACTTTGTGAAGATGCAGGGTCATATATTAATTCTGTGTTTCACATTTTGAGGAACCATCAAACTATTTTCCAAAACATCTGTGCCATGTTCACCCTTTTCTTTATTTATGTATAAAGTTTATTGGCTGTGTTATTTATTTTTAATTATGGCTGTAACTTAAAAATATACTTAACAAAATCAACAGTTTTAACTACTTTTAAGTATATAGTTCAGTGGCATAAAGTATGTTCACATTGTCCTGCAACCATCAACACTATCTTCAGAACATTTTTTGTAATTGTAAAACTAAAATTCTCTACCCATTAAATAATTCTCATTCCCCACTCCTCCCAGCCCCTAGCATCCACCATTTTATTTTCTGTCTCTGAATTTAACTACTCTTAAGAACCTCATATGAATAAAATTACACAGTATTTGTGCGCGTGTGTGTGTGTGTGTGCGGGTGTGTGTTGGAGACAGAATCTTACTCTGTCACCCCTGGTAGAGTGCAGGGGTTTCATCATAGCTCATAGCAGCCTCAAATTCCTGGGTTCAAGTGATCCTCCTGCCTCGGCCTCCTGAATAGCTGGGACTACAGGCGCACACCACCATGCCTGGCTAATTTTTCTATTTTTAGTAGAGACAGGGGTCTCACTCTTGTTCAGGCTGGTCTTGAACTCCTGATCTCAAGCAATCCACTCACCTCAGCCTTCCAGAGTGCTAGGATTAGACACCATGCCCAGCCAGTATTTGCGTTTCTGTAATCCCTTCTCACGTAACATAATGTCTAGCATTCATCCATGTTGTATCCCGTGCATAGTACCAGAATTTCCTTCCCTTTTTTTTAAAAGAATTTCCTTCCTTTAAGGCTAAATAATATTCCATTGTCTGTTTATACCAGATTTTGCATATGTGTCCATCCATTGATGGACACTTGAGTTGCTTTGACCTTATAGCTATTGTTACTATAAACAGCATATACAAATACCTGTTCAGATCCTGCTTTTGGTTATTTAGGGGTATATAATAGAATTGCTGGATCGTATGGAAACTCTATTTTTAAATTTTTAAGAAAACACCATACTGTTTTCTATAGCAGCTACACCATTTTATATTCCCACCAGCATTGTATGAGAGTTCCCATGCCCTGACTTTTGATTGATAGCTTGAGTGAATATAGAATTCATAGAATTTTGAGGTCACTACTCTAGGTTTTAATAAGAATAATGAAGTTAGTTGGATTTTAGGTTTTGTATGAGTATTTTATTTCTCTCCAAAAGGTGTAAGGAAGAATTTACTTCATTCTTGGAGTTCAGACATATCACCAGGATATATGTAGGTATTTATCGTTTTTCCTTAATCTCTGCAGAGCCCCTAATTACTGAAGACAAGTCTTTGGGAATCTACAGGAAATTCTTCAGCATATTATTTATGTTCCTTTGATGTCTCTGTCCTCTACTTTTAGGACTCTTACTAGATAGACTTTGGACTTTTGAACTTCCGGGTTCGTTGCTAGTATATAGAAATATAATTGACTTTTTTTTTTGAGATAGGCTATACAATGACATGTTTATCCCTTTCTGCAGCCTTGAACTCCTGGGTCAAGTGATCCTCCTGCCTCAGCCTTCTGCGTAGCTGATACTACAGGCATGCACCGCCATGACTGGCTAATTTTTCTTATTTTTATTTATTTATTTATTTTTTGAAACTAGGCCTCACTTTTTAGAAACTTGCCTTGACTCATCTCGAATTCCTGGTCTCAAGTGATCCTCCTGCCTTGGTCTCCCAAAGTGCTGGGATTACAGGTGTGAGCCACCATGCCTGATGATTTTTATGTATTGATCTTATATCCTGCAACGTTGCTTAACTTATTTGTTAGTTCTAATAGTTTTTTGTTTGTTTATTTTTTAGTGGTTTCCTTAGGATTTTCCACATCCAAGGTCATATCATCTGCTAAGAGAGACAATTTTACTCTTTCCAATTTGGATAACTTTTGGTTTTTCTTCTTACCTGTTTGCCCTGACTGGAATCTCCACTTGAGTAGAAGTGGTTAGAGTGGATAACATTGCCTTGTTCCTAATTTAGGAGGAAAGCTTTCAGTCTTTTGGAGCTGTTTTTGTTTTTTGTTTTTCATTTTTTTTGGAGAGAGAGTCTCACTAGATTTGCCCTTGGTAGTGTGCTGTGGCATCATAGCTCACAGCAACCTCCAACTCCTGGGCTCCAGCAATCCTCTTGCTTCAGCCTCCAGAGTAGCTGCGACTACAGGCACCTGCCAACAGCCAGCTATTATTTAGAGACAGGGTCTCGCTCTTGCTCAGGCTGGTCTTAAACTCCTAAGCTCAAGCAATCCGCCCATCTTGGTCTCCCAGAGTGCTAGGATTATAGACGTGAGCCACTACGCCTGGCTGAGCTGCTTTTTTTTTTAAAATAGCTAACTCTTGACTGCTACAAAATTCAGAAAGTGTTCTGTCTTTTTCTCCACAGTCTCTTAGCTGGCAGTTTCCTTCTCTTGGAGGCAGTCCTCTTAACCAATCTGTTTTATGAACATGCACCTGTGCATACATACATTCTCTCTTACTATACTATTACTCTTCAGGCAGATGGCTGTCTCCCATACTCACTTGTCTGCCCCTTGCCTCACTTATTGTAATATCTTGGGTATCTTTGTATACCAGACATGTAGAGCTTCCTCATTCTTTTTCACAGCTGCCTCATCCATTGTAAGGGTATGCCATTCACCTATTTATTGATGAGTATACATGAGATTTTAATCCCTTATTTTTTTTTTTTTTTTGAGACAGAGTCTCACTGTGTCACCTTGGGTAGAATGATGTGGCATCATACCTCTCAGCAACCTCAAACCCTTAGGCTCAAGTGATCCTCTTGCCTCAGGCTCCTGAGTAGCTGGGACTATAGGCACCCATCACAATGCCCAGCTATTTTATTTTAGTAGAGATGAGGTCTTACTCTTGCTCTTGCTCAGGCTGGTCTTGAACTCCTGAGCTCAGGCAATCCACCCACCTCAGCCTCCTAAAGTACCAGGATTACAGGTGTGAGCTACCATACCTGGCTAGAAATTTTGATCTTTTGCATCGATGAATAACCTTGTCATCCTGCACACAAGTAAACAGACTGACAGTGCCACAGTGTGGTAAATGCAATAGTGGAGACATGCAGTGTAGGGGAAAGGAAGCTTCCAGAGGGGATTCTGGTTGACAAAGCGTGAAGCAAGGCTTGGGGTGAGCACTGGCATCTGAGTGGGCCTTGCAGACTGGGCAGAATTCCAACAGGGTGAGCTATGGGAAGGGTAAATGTGAGGAATGGAACAGCAGCTCAGGTGTGACTGGGGAAATCAAGAGTATTAGTTATCTATCGACACGGAACAAATTACCCCAAAATTTAGTGGCTTAAAACATTTATAGGTTGAGGGACAATCCAAGATGGCGGCCGAGTAACAGCCTCCCTGCAACAGGGCACGGTGAGTCTGGGGAGATAAGACTCCAGGCATCTCTGGCTGGTGGGGTCTGCCTATAATCATCCCTTTGAGGATACAGGGAGTCAGCAAGGGACTTCTGGACCCCAAGAGGAGGCCAAAAACAGTGGAAAACTGGCAAGTGGTTGTGTATGTCCGATGGACCTAATCCTGCCAGCAACTGTAAGTACAAGCAGCAGTGAGAATGAAAACAGGAAAGGCCTTACCTGTGAACTGTTTCGGTGTTTTTGGACTTGCCACTCAGTTGAACTGCCTTTGGGGGAGAGCTTGAGCAGGTGTGTGGAGAACGTTGGGCATTGTCTAGGACCCCAGACTGAGCCACTGAGCCAGATGGAGCTAATAGTTTTCGGCTGCTGGCCGCAGGCAGCCATTTTGAGAGAACTGCCCCACCAAGCTCCGCCCTCAGGGTCGCAGAGCAAGGATCAGGCGGGAACTAGTAACCTATTAACTGAGCAGCCTAAAGGCAGGGACTGAGCTGCCTTTACAGCCTTAACCATCAGGGGCAGAGTGAGACCAGTTTTGGCACACTGGAGCCTCAGGCTGTTGCCCTGGGTAGAGTGCCCGGGCATCATAGCTCATAGCAACCTCGAACTCCTGAGCTTGGCGCTGCCTGGACCTCCATAAGAGCTGCGCCACGACCCCCAACCTGCGCCTGCTGGGCCTCCGGCATGCCCTGACCAGGAACTGTGGGAGCTGCGCAACCCTGCGTCCTCTCTCCTGTACCCTCCCTAAGAGAACTCAAATGTGTTAGCAAGAAAAGAACACGTGATCCCATCTCAGGGTAGGCAAGGGACTTGAAGAGAAACTTCTCTAAAGAAGACAGACACATGATCTACAAACACATGAAAAAAACTCATCATCCTTAACCATCAGAGAAATGCAAATCAAAACTACTTTGAGATATCACCTAACTCCAGTAAGAGTAGCCCAGATAACAAAATCCCAAAACCAGAGATGTTGGCGTGGATGTGGAGAAAAGGGCACACTTCTACACTGCTGGTGGGAATGCACACTAATATGTTCCTTCTGGAAGGATGTTTGGAGAATACTTAGAGACCTAAAAATAGACCTGCCATTCGATCCTATTATTCCTTTACTGGTTTATACCCAGAAGACCAAAAATCACAATATAACAAAGACATCTGTACCAGAATGTTTATTGCAGCCCAATTCATAATTGCTAAGTCATGGAAGAAGCCCAAGTGCCCATCGACCCACGAATGGACTAGCAAATTGTGGTACATGTATACCATGGAATATTATGCAGTCTTAAAGAAAGATGGAGACTTTACCTCTTTTCTGTTTACATGGATAGAGCTGGAACATATTCTTCTTAGCAAAGTATCTCAGGAATGGAAGAAAAAGTATCCAATGTACTCAGCCCTACTATGAAGCTAAATTATAGCTTTCACATGAAGGCTATAACCCAACTATAGCACGAGACTATGAGGAAAGGGCCAAGGAAGGGGAAGGGAGCGGGGAGGTTAGGATGGAGGGAGGATAATGGTGGGGCCACACCTACGGTGCATCTTAGAATGGGTACAGGTGAAACTTACTAAAGGCAGAATACAAATGTCTACATACAATAACTAAGAAAATGCCATGAAGGCTACATTGAACCATTTGATGAGAATATTTCAGATTGTATATGAAACCAGCACATTGTACCCCTTGATTGCACTAATGTACACAGCTATGATTTAACAATAAAAAAAAATTTTATTGTCTGCAGTGTCTATGGGTTAGGAGGGGTTTATGTAAAGACTTAAATCTTTTTACAAAGGCAGGGATTATCCCAGCCATTTTAGAAGGCTGACTCTAACAGCAGTTGCAGTGAAGACGGAATTGGTTAGAGCAGGGCAGAGCAGCAGGATGGAGCCATTATTGTAGACAATTTTACATATTTGGCTGATCTGAGAACAGTGGGAGCCAGGAAGGTTTTTGAGCAGGAGAATAATGTAATGTAATAGCTGTCATCTAGGACAGTCTGCTAGCATAATGCTAGAAGTGTCAAAATAGCAGGCAACAGTAGAGACTTAGTTCGGGAAATGATGTAGTGACGCAGGTGAGAAGTCTCTGGCCTGTAGTGACAGTCACTATGTGCTGAGCACCTTCTGTATAGTAGTGCTCCACTGCATTTCCTCTCACCTTTGAAACAACCACAAGAAGAAGGCATCACTGATGTATGCTCAGTCTTCAGTTGAGGAGACAGCCTCAGGGCTAGGCAGTTGCAGAGCAGCTCTCAGGTTTGCCTAGTTTTCACTCATGTGCCTTTGGAGGCAGTGGAAGTACAAAGGGAGCTGACGGAGGGGATGAGGTCTTGACCTCTTCCTGGATGCTGAAGGAAACAGGGCTTTGAGAGGTTGACTTTTTGAACCTGAGTGGCTAGGACTCTTTGTCAGAAGAGGAAAGGCCAGAGGGGATGTTGGTATGGTGGGGGGAGATGAGCCATCTTGGAACATGTGACACTTACTGGCAGCGTTCTTCCATATTACAGGAATGTGTAAGTACTGCTTGTACTCTGTTCATGAGGATGTACCCTCAGCCAAAAGGGCTCTAAACAAATGTGGGAGCTTGTTAGAGAAAGGATACGACAGGGTTGGTTGTTTGAACAGTGGGTTTGCAGATTCCCTCAGCAGCCAGTGCACCATGTGGTGGAGAATCTTGTCCTACATTTTTGCAGCACAGGTCTGCGCAGATAGTGGCAGTAACTGGCACTTGACTGTGCTTTGACTTTTAAAGCCCTTTCACTTCTTTTGAGCAACACCCTGTTTAGGTTATTATTCCCTATTTCACTGCAGAGGAAACCAAGGCTCAAGAAAAATGATTTGCTCAAAGAGAAAGTGTTTCAGTTATCTACTGCTGTAGAAGAAATCACTGCGAGCTCAGTAGCTTACAACAGCCATCATTTATCCTTTCTCCTTATTCCAGGAGTTGCCTGGACCCACATGACTTAGGCTAAGCTTGCCCATTTGGCAGTATTTAGCTGGATCGTAATGTCCAATGTGGCCTTTCTTTGCACGTCCTATAATCCTTCTATCCTGGACTTCTTACAATATTATATCTGGGGGCCAAGAGGATGGAAGCTCAGGTCCTAGAGCCTCAGCTACCTTCTATTGGTTAAAGCCATCACTGAGCCAGCTGGGATTCCAGGATAAGAGCTAGAGTCCACCTCTTCATGAGAACAGTGGCAGTAGATTTGTAGTCATCTTTAATCCACAGACAGCCAATTATGGAGAGTCAGATTTGAACCCAGATCTGTGTGACTCAGATGCGGGTCCTTTCTGTCACACCACACTGCATTCCTTTCTGCTTCTGACTCCTTAGGAGTTACAAAACTTGCTGGCTCTTTTGTGTTATTGAAGAGAGCTGATTTTTCTTTTTGCCTCCCAAAGTGGAAGTTGCACTAATCACTTGCTTTTCATAGATTAGCATCCAAGATTACTGGGCTTGAGGAAACCTTCCAAATATAGGCTTTGCCCTAGAGATTACTAGCTGCTTCTCCAGCTTCAGGACTGATTGCTAGACCTAATGCATGGAATTTCCCTGTGGAGTTTCCCTTTTTGAGCTTAATGGCCTGATCCATAGTGGGAGTTGGGTAGGATACTTGCTACAATGCATTGCAGCCAGATGTGCAGGCTGTCCTGTTTCAAGTTACCCAGATAGTGTCCAGTCCAGTGATTTTCAGGCTTGGCTCTGCTGGCATATTTGCCAGGGAGTTTTGGGGAAAACGTAGATTCTTAGGCATTACCTTAGCTCTGTTGAATTAGAATTTCCAAGGATAGAGTTCAGGAATCTGCTTTTGTTTTTGTGTGTGTTTGAGACTTACTTTGTCACCCTGGATAGAGTGCCATGGCATCACAGCTCATAGCAACCTCAAACTCTTGGGCTCAAGTGATTCTCTTGCCTCAGCCTCCCAAGTAGCTGGGACTACAGGCACCCACCACAACACCCAGCCATTTTTAGAGACGAGGTCTCACTCTGGCTTAAGTTGATCTTGAACTTGTGATCTTAGGCAATTCTACCGCCTTGGCCTCCCAGAGTGCTAGGATTACAGCATGAGCCACCGCGCCTGGCCTGCTTTTGTTTTTTTAAAGAGTTGGGATCTCACTCTGTTGCGCAGGCTGGAGTCCAATAGTTCAATCATAGCTCATTGTAACCTTAAACTCTTGGGCTCAAGCTGTCTTCCCATTCACCCTCCCAGAGTGCTGGATTTATACATATGAGCTGTTAGTCCTGGCCAGACTCTGCATTTTAAAGCTCCCCACTGATTTGGAGATGCAGCCTGGTTAGGGAACCACTGATGGCACCCTTCCTCAGCCCAGTCATCTTGGAAAGATGCTTTTAAAGTCACTGATCAGAGGAGGCTACATGGGAGAGAATGATTTGTCTAGAGGGTCGCACACTTCACAACCAATAAGTGACTCCTGAAAGTGTCCAGGAAGTTTTGTTCTGAAGCTGCTCAGACCTTTGATATTCTATTCATTTTTTGGTAGTATCTGAGCTTCATGGTGGCTGCAGATTTTCTTTTAAAGTGTATGCAGAGGAGAGCCAGGTCTTCCCTCCCTAACCGAGACCTATTTGGTCTGCTTTATCTGGAATATGGAAATTCCTTTGCTTAGCTGTCTGGTTGGTATCTTTGGTGTGAAGAATATGACAACCCTAGGGATATCCAAATTAGCACAGTAAGTTGCAACTTTGTTGCCTTGCACCTTGTACATGCTTAAGTTACATTTGTAGGGGTAGATTTTAAAAGCTTGAATAATTTCTTTTGTTAGTTGAAAACTAACATACCTTTTAGAATACTTGGATAATATAGAGAAATATAAAGAAGAATGTAAAAATCACCAAGAAGCTGCCTCTCAGAGCATTACCACAGTTAATATTTGGATGGCTATTCTTTATGCCGCCCCTCAGTAGGTACACCTTCATATACCCTCTTTTTGAAAACCATATTGAAGTCATATTGTGATTCTGGTTTTTAACAGCTTTGTTGAGATATAATTCGTAAAGTTCACCTGTTTACAGTGTACAATTTGTTGGTTTTTAGTGTTTATGGAGTTGTGCAATCATCACAAGGACCTAGTTTTAGAACATTTTCTTAGTCTCAAAAAGAAATGTTGCAGTCCATTAGCATTCACTCCCATTCAGTGTCCTACCTGCCCCCACCCCAGGCAACCTCTAATCTACTTTCTATCCCCACAGATTTTCCTATTCTAGACATTTTGTAAAAATGGGGTCATATAATACATGGTCTTTTGTGAATGGCTTCTTTCACTGAATATTGTTGTAGTACTGTTTTGAAACCCGCTTTAAACATTTATGTCACAAACAATTTGAAATAGTTTTCAAGAATGTACTTTTCAGCCTAGGTGACATAGAGAGAACCTGTCTGTACAAAAACAGGCAAACAAACAAAACCCCAGCTGGGTGTGATGGTGCACACCTGTAGTCCCAGCTGCTCAGGAGGGAGGCAGGAGGATGGCTTGAACCCAGGAGTTGGAGGCTGCACTGACTTGTGATCATGCCATTGCACTCCATCCTGAGCCATAGAACAAGACCCTGTCTCACAAACAAACAAAAAAGAATTTGTTTTTAATAGCAGAGCAGTATTCAGTCTTATGAGAGTACCTGATCTTATTTAACCAGTTTTTCCGATAAATGTTTAGGTTATTTCTTATCTTTTGTTGTCGTATTTATGTTCCCTGTGTTCAGAAATCATTTTTCTCTATTGATTTATTGGTTAATTGTCTGAATCCTTGACTAGAACAGAAGTTCCTAGAGGGCAGCCAACCTGCCTCTCTTGTTAACATTGTCTTTTCCACCGCCTGGCATAGTTCCTGGCACTTGGTAGGTGTTCAGTTTTTTAAGGTGTTTGTGTGTAGCTGGGCATGGTGGCTCACTCCTGTAATCCTATCACTCTGGGAGGCAAAGATGGGTAGATTGCTTGACCTCAAGAGTTAGAGACCAGCCTGAGCAAGAACGAGACCCCATCTCTACTAAAAATAGAAAAAATAGCCAGGCATTGTGGCGGGCACTTGTAGTCCCAGCTACTCAGGAGGTAAGGTAGGAGGATCTCTTGAGCCCAAGAATTTGAGGTTGCCATGAGCTATAAGGTCATGGCACTCTACCCAGGGCCACAGAGTGACACTGCCTCAAAAAAACAAAAATAAATAGTGTTTAGGCCAGGCGTGGTGGCTCACACCTGTAATCCGAGCACTTTGGGAGGCCTACTGCTCCCGGGTGGATTGCTTGAGCTCACGAGTTTGAGACCAGCCTAAACAAAAAAGCAAGACCCTGTCTCTACTAAAAATAGAAAAACTGAGGCAAGAGGATCGCTCGAGCCCAAGAGTTGGAGATTGCTGTGAACTGTGATGCCATGGCACTCTATCCAGGGCAACAGCTTGAGACTCTGTTCCCCAAAAATAAATAAGTAAATAAAGTGTTTGTGTGTGTTGGGGAGGTTTAATTTTCAATGAATCAAAATATAAGGATTTTTTTGTTTGTTTGTTTTTGAGACAGATCCTCAAGCTGTCGCCCTAGGTAGAGTGCTATGGCATCATAGCTCACAGCAACCTCCAACTCCTGGGCGTCAACAATTCTCTTGCCTCAATCTCCCAAGTAGCTGGGACTACTGGCACCCGCCACAACGCCTGGCTATTTTTTGGCTGTAGTTGTCATTGTTGTCTGGCAGGCCCGGGCTGGATTCAAACCTGCCAGCTCTGGTGTATGTGGCTGGCGCCTTAGCTGCTTAAGCTACAGGTACCGAGCCAAAAATGTAAGAATAGTAATACGTTTTGTTATATTGCCAAATTCCAGAAAGTTATACTACTTTACACTTTTACTATAATAGAAGAGTACCCACTTCCTGCTTCTTTGAATCTCTGTTAATTTATACAGGAAGTCATGTGATTTTCTGTTTTTTGTTTTTTTTTTTGACTTTGTCTCCCTCAGTAGAGTGCTGTAACATCACAGCTCACAGCAACCTCTAGCTCCTGGGCTTAAGCAATTCTCTTGCCTCAGCCTCCTGAGAAGCTGGGACTACAGGTGCCTGCCACAACACCCGGCTAATTTTTTTGTTGCAGTTTACCCACCACCCTTGGTATGTGAGGCCGGCGCCCTACTCACTGAGCCACAGGCACTACCCAATCATGTGTTCTTTAGAATTGTAACACTCTCTGACTTGTTACTGTTAGTTTAGGAATTGATGCTTATGCCCCCATCTGTGGGCCATAGAAGGCCTGGCTACTGGGTAAGAGGGTGGTGTCTGGGAGCTTGAGGTTCCTGGGTCCTCTCTGTGGCCCCATAGTATTATATCATTTCCTGTTGCCCTTAGAAAGGCTGTTTCATGTTCTCTCACCACTGCTCCAGTTGTTGGGGGAATGAGTAGAGTTGGGTTGGTAACGTTTGTGTAAGAAGATGTTGGTTCTGTCTGGTGACTTGAAATGCCCTTTGAAATCATCAGGAGAGATGTCGCTCTGGAAGTCGTGTGTCTACAAAAATAGACATGAAGAAATGCTTCCAGGAAGTCTGATGCAACTGGCCCAGTCTGCCATCTCTGAAGCTGGTGGGCACCCACGTGGCTGGAAAACGCTGCCTGAGTCACCCACAGACCACAGTCCTCTCCACACACTTCCTGTCTGGAAAAGCCTGCTACTAGCCCAAGACAGAGAGCCACCCACATTGCTTGCCAGGGAAGCAGGGCAGGTCTCCCCAGGTCACAGCAGCGGCCTCTCCCTTGTGGAGCTCACAGCGGTTCTTCTCTCTGAAGATGAGTTGTGCCATCTGTTTTTCAAATAAATATGTGGAGTTGTACAGTTGGGAATTAAAAGCTGGATGGCGAGGCAGCTCTTGTGTGCAGCACAGAGCTCACGTATGCTCTGGGTTGGGTGAGTTAAGGCCCTGGAGTTTGTCTTCTCCAACAACAGCTGGCTGGTCATTCTGTGTTCCTCTCTCATGGTTTTCCTATCACATTTCCCTGGGGCTTTGCTCTAAACCTTCTCTTACTCCCCACCCCGCAACCCAGTTGGAAGATGCTGCCTCTTGTAACTTTGCCAGGATCTCAAGGGTTACAGATGCTGTTAACTTCTTTGCTTCTGAGAAATCTCTGGTTTGTTTGATCTCTTTCACATAATTATTCATTGTTTTGTTATTGCTTCAGCGGTTACCAACTACCTACTCTATGCCTAGTACTTTGTTATATCTGGAAAGGTGCAGAACAAAGAGACTGGCGGCTGTTCTCTAAGTTAGACATCTCTCTTCTCCCTTGGCCTCCATTTCCCGTTTCTCTCTGACTGCCTTAGCTACCTTGGGTTCTTTTCCTCCCTGAGTGTGAGTGTTCTTTGGACTTCTGCCTTCTTTCTGCTTCTCTCACCGTCTCCCTGCACATGCTTGTCCCTTTCTGTAGCTGTGGCCATCTCTTTTAGTTACCAAATACTAAACTTCTTGCCCCCAATCTTTTTCTCCTAACCTGCCTGCTGGAGTGCACAGCCTTCAAGCCAGAGCTCACCTTTGTCTCTGCTCTTGGCACATCTCTTTCTGTTCATAATCCCTTGTTCTCTGAGTTCTCAGGAGCCTTACTGACAGCTTTAACGGCACACACACACACACACACACACACACACCACCACCCCCCATCCTCTGCCACACACAGGTTGTTCCTCCTGTTCTCTGGAGCATTTTTCCCCACTGTTCTAATTTTGCTGCCTGTAGTGGGTTGGATGGTGTCCCCTCAGAAGATCATTCAAGTCCTATCTCCAGAAGCTGTTAACATGATTTTATTTAGGAAAAGACCCTACAGGGATTCTTCCCTGTGCTTTAGATTTGTGCAGACTTCTGCTGGCTGGCTTCCTCCTGGGCTCTGGGGCTCCTCTCCCTGGTCTGAATGAAACAGTGACAGTGTTTCCCGTCTACACACTGATTACATGTTTATTATTACTCTGTTTGATCTTCCCAAGTCCAAAGGCAGGGTTCACTGCCTCCCCTCCCTGCTAACTACTAGGTCAGGAGACATGCAAGGCTGGTGGACAGTAGGTGCAAGTGTGGTCCTTGGGGTGGGTCAGGGTTTGAATCCTGGTTCTATCACTCATTAGCCAAGGGCCTTTGGCAGATTATAACCCCTCTGAGCTTCAGTTTCCTCTTGTGGAAATGAGGCTAGTGGATTGTTGTGAGGAGTAGATTGCATAGCCTCTAGCACTGTGCCTGGTAGTGTTAGCTTTATAATCGGAGAGATTCAGTGGCTGGGCAAGTCACTCAGCCTACACGTGGAGGACCCCAAGCTTGAACAAGCCTAAGAACTCTGACTTAAATCCAGCCTACCCCAGTCGTCCTGCCACAGGTCTCTTCATCTGTCCACATTTTACCCTGGAGCTGGGCACGGAGGCTAAGACAATGTATTACAGAGCTAGTGGTCTAGAAGGGCACATAGAAGATGTGCATACACGAAGTGGTATGACCAAGTGCTAAAGAGTGTCCAAATTCAAGCTCTGTAACCCTACTTCAGTGGCCTTGGGATAGTTTTCTTTGCTATTTGTGCTGCGATAATAATATACTCTGTGGCTGAGTAATTTATAAACAAAAGAAATTTATTTCACAGTTCTGGAGGCTGAGAAGTTCAAGATCAAGGTGCTTGCAGGATTGGTGTCTGGTGAAGGCTACTCTCTGCTTCCAACATGGCACCTTGTTGCTGTGTCCTCTGGAGGGGTGAACCACTGCCTCTTTACATGACAGAAGAGCAAAGGGGGCTTAGCTAGTTTCTTTGAACCCTTTTATAAGAGCACTAATCTGTTCATGATGGTGGGGTCTTTGTGACCTAATCACCTCTCAAAGGCCACATCTCCTAATACTGTTGCATTGGGGATTAAGTTTCAACATGAATTTTAGAGGGGTACAGCATTTAAACCACGTCAACACTTACAGGACAATTGAGAGAATTAAATGCAAGAATGCCCAGAAAACATTCCACACATGCCTGACTCTTTGTAAACACTCAATAAATATTAGGTGTCATTATTATAAATGACTAGCTTCCACTGTGAAGAGTGGTAAGAGAATTGATGTCCTGAGCCACTGGGCATACAGCTGTAGGAATCGTGGTACTCCTAGAATTGTGTAAGAAGAGGATGTGGTGAAGAAAGAATATTTCCAGCATTGCCTCCTCCATGACAGCATGATTCTGTCCCTAAACTTCATAGAGGAGCTCTTTTTCTTTTTCTTTCAAATTTCAGGTCAATATAAGGGTACATATAATTGGGTTATATTGTTTGTATTTGTTAGGTAGCATCCAAGCTATAGTTGAGTCTTTCAGCCAGGAGGTGTGCCATATACCCCTACGTTGTTCCCTCCCCACTTCCCTCTACTTGAATTTTATTGTGTTTTTCTCTGGTGTGTTGGAGAGCTTTCTGTTCTCTTTGGACTCCATGATCCTTAGGACTCCATGACTCTTGGTTTTTCTCTTGTGGCGTATGTCCTAGTGTTTCTTGTATTACAATATCCTTCATGCTCCTGTATGTTTCCTGAGGTCAGGATTGGGCACTGGATACTGGTCACTGGAATTGAGCCTTGGGATTCAGCCAGTGAGAGTGGTCAGCATGCAGGTAGTGAACCTCTGGCTCTTGACCTCTGCTGCTGGTGAATCTGCCCCTTCTGTGGCTACACAGACACAGGGTTGCTACTTCCAAAGAGATTTTCCACTCTGTACATGGCCCCCTGAAGTAGCTGTAGGAGTGCAAAGCACTGCTGCTCTTGGAATCTGCCACGTCTCCCATGCCAGCCAATAGGAATAGAACTTGGTGGGGAGGCATAGATGGGAAAATGCACGTTTACTGCTAAGGTAATAGTTACTTCTGGGTCTCAGGATTTGGGGTCTGGTTGATTTTTGGATTTTTTTTCTTTCTAGAAAAAAAATTATGTACATTCAGGGTTGTTAAGAATCTTCTCTGGAGGGTGGTGCCTGTGGCTCAGTGAGTAGGGCACTGGCCCCGGCAAACTGCAACAAAAAAATAGCCGGGCGTTGTGGCGGGCGCCTGTAGTCCCAGCTACTCAGGAGGCTGAGGAAAGAGAATCGCCTAAGTCCAGGAGTTGGAGGTTGCTGTGAGCTGTGATGCCACGGCACTCTACCGAGGGCCATAAAGTGAGACTCTGTCTACCAAAAATAAAAAATAAAAAAGAATCGTCTCTGGAGGCCAGGAGCAGTGGCTCATGCCTATAATCCTAGCAGTCTGGGAGGCTGAGGCAGGAGGACCCCTGGAGCTCAGGAGTTTGAGACCAGCTTGAGCAAGAGAGAGACCTTGTCTCTACTAAAACTAGACAAATTAGCTGGGCATTGTGGTGGGTACCTATAGTCCCAGGTGCTCAGGAGGCTGAGGCAAGAGGATCACTTGAACCCAGGAGTTTGAGGTTGCTGTGAGCTATGATGCCATGGGACTTTAGCCTGGACAAAAGAGTGTCTCAAAAAAAAAAAAAATACGATTCTTCTCTGGAAACACTGGGAATAACTCACTGACCTGGTGGCTGTATCTGTTACTATTTATGGTACATCTTCACCTAGGGATCTCCAGAGCTCCTGAAGTTCAACATGCCCCTCCATGCATGATCTCTTTTATTTTTCTGCCTGATCCAGTCTTCTTATTCTGGTCTCCCCTCCCTCTTTAAGGGGAGTGTTGTCATTTCCTGGTCACCTGACAATTACCTCCCTTTCTCTCCTTTCCAAGTGCCTCTTCTACTCCATCACCAAGTCTTGTTCATTTTTCCTCCTTAATATCTCCACTGTTTTTGCCTTAGAGTCTGATGGCAACAGTACTACCTCAGTCTGTTGTTATTTGCCTCGTAATTTCAACCTTACTGTGTCATCATGGTTTTTTTTTTTGCTTGTTTTTTGAGACAGAGTCTCACTTTGTCACCCTCAGTAGAGTGCTGTGACATCACAGCTCACAGCAACCTCAAACTCTTGGGCTTAAGCAATTCTCTTGCCTCAGCCTCCCATGTAGCTAGGACTATAGGCACCGGCCACAATGCCTGGCTATTTTTTTGTTGTTGTCATCATTGTTGTTTGGCAGTCCCAGGCCGGGTTCAAAGCCGCCAGCCCTGTGTATGTGGCTGGCACCCTAACTTCTGAGCTACCGGTGCCAAGCCAGTGTTTTAAAAGTTTTTTTTTTTTTTTTTTTTGCAGTTTTTGGCCGGGGCTGGATTTGAACCTGCCACCTCTGGCATATGGGGCCGGCGCCCTACTCTGTTGAGTCACAGGCGCCACCCCCTGTTTTAAGAGTTTTATTCGTAAACAGAATGTGGCTGACAATCTTTGTCTTCAATTAATTACATTTTAAGAATTTGACTTAAATACCTAGTGGAACCTCTGTAAGTTGACCATCCAAAGGACTATGACAAACTGGTCAAGATACTGAGTGGTCAACATAAGGAACTAGGCCTTATTACATGTGGTGCATGTCTGGTCTATGAAAATTAGGTCAACCTAAGGAGATGGTCAACATAGGGAGGAGGTTGGCTACGGTGGTTCTACTATATATTACTGCATTATGCTTTTTAGTACTTTCCATATGTCTTCCATTTTGCCTGTTTTTCTCCTTCCTGCCTTTGTTGAATTGACTTATTCCCTTTAGTCATTTGAAAATTATACATTTTATTTCTTTTTTTTTTTTTTTTTTGAAACAGAGTCTCAGTTTGTCATCCTTGGTAGAGTGCCATGGTGTCATAACTTAGAGCAACCTCAAACTCTTGGGCTCAAGCCATCCTCTTGCCTCAGCCTCCCGAGTAGCTGGGACTACAGGCGCCCACCACAGTGCCCAGCTAGTTTTTCTATTTTGAGTGGACATGGGGTCTTACTCTTGCTTAGGCTGGTCTCAAACTCCTGAGCTTAATCTACCTACCTTGGCTTTCCAGAGTGCTAGGATTACAGTCATGAGCCACCACGCCTGGCCTAATAAAAAACTTCTTATTTTAATGTGATTTTAGATAAATTTAGATTTACAGAGGATTTCTATAAGTCTTCACTTGGCTTCTCCTAATGTTAACCTCTTGCATTTAATTTGTTTTTAGATTCTGGAAAATACTCATTACCTCTTTGGCTCTCTCATTTTCTCTGTTCTAGCCTTACATTGACCCTTCTACCACCTAAGCCTCTGTATTTGTTCTTTCTATGCTTCTTTATCTTTTTAATTGTCCAAATGTTCTCTTTGAGACTGTCTTATTATTTCTGATTCTTGGGATGCCACTTCTCTTTCTGCATCTGAGCTTGCCCTTCTTGGTTTCTTTTTCTTTTCTTATCTTTTTTTTTTTTTTTGAGACAGAGTCTCACTGTGTCATCCTTGGTAGAGTGCTGTAGCGTCACAGCTCACAGCAACCTCCAACTCTTGGCTCAAGCAATTCTCTTGCTTCGGCCTCCCAAGTAGCTGGGACCACAGGCACTCGTCACAATGCCTGGCTATTTTTTTGGTTGCAGATGTCATTGTTGTTTAGCTAGCCCTGGTCAGATTCGAACCTGCAAGCCTGGCTGTATGTGGCCATCACCCTACCCACTGAGCTATGGATGCCTCCTTGGTTTCTTTTCTTGTGTGGTTTCTTACTTTGAGTTGTAATCTTTAGGAGAGATTCAGTTTTCTTGGTGAGTCCTGTGTCCTGAGTTCTGAATGTGTTCCTTGAAGCAGTTTATTTGCTTCTCATGGGGCTCTAAGTGTTTCAGTGGTCCAGGTTTTATGTTCATTTTTCAGTTTAATACCCCTTCATCACTCCAGTAGTGTAAAGTCAGATTCATATCCATGGGGAAGATTAGCTTAAGTTTAAGAAAGGATGACCTACCACCTCTTCTCATCCCTCCTTGGAGATGAGGTCAGATCCTTGGAGAAATGGTCAGCTTCTTCTTGCTTTCCTATATGGGGCAGTCCTCTAAGTTCTCATCTTGATACTGGGTCTCTCAGCCAGGCATTAAGCCACTTTGTTTGTGGGTACAAAAGTCCACAGGTCATTGTGGTGTCAGTTCAACTCACTGTTCATGTTTCGATTCTTCTTGTCATTTCTGGCACATAAGGCATTTCTCTTTCAAGTTTGGCTCTAACGTCTAAGGATATCATTTGATGGGGGGATTTGGAAGGGGGTAGTTTTGTTTTTGCTGACCCCAGGCAATCTCACGTTTGGCTTATTTTATCTAGCATTTCTATATAGTGGGAAGGGGAAGCTCTTTCACAGAATTCACTCCAGTGTCTTGCCAGCCAAACTGCAACAACAACAAAAAAATAGCCGGGCGTTGTGGCGGACGCCAGTAGTCCCAGCTACTCGGAGGCTGAGGCAAGAGAATCGCCTAAACCCAGGAGTTGGAGGTTGCTGTGAGCTGTGATGTCATGGCACTCTCTACTAAGGGTGATAAAGTGAGACTCTGTCTCTAAAAAAAAAAAGAACCTGTGTTCAGTACCGTGCTGGTACTTATGAAGTATCAAGATTTTTCCTATGGACTCTCAGGTTTTATCTTTGCATCTTTAATGAGTCTGACTTTCTATTTCTCTAGCAAAGTATATTTCAAGGTAACTATTGCATCAGAATCTCTGGGAGTGTGTCTTGGAATCTGTTACTAAAGATTGGAGGGAAATACAGTAAATTAAGATCTAATGCAGTTGTGGGTGGATTTATGGATGAGGATTCCAACTGAGTTAGGTGGTCCATGGTCCCAGGCAGTTGTGGAAGCTCTCCTAGGTCATGAACTACCCAGGCTCCTTCCAGTTCCCTGCTCTGCTATTCTTTTTTTTTTTTTGTAGAGACAGAGTCTCACTGTACCGCCCTCAGGTAGAGTGCCGTGGCGTCACACGGCTCACAGCAACGTCTAACTCTTGGGCTTACGCGATTCTCTTGCCTCGGCCTCCCGAGCAGCTGCTCTGCCATTCTTAGCATGTGGCTGCTGTTAATCATGGTCTAAAAGATTGCCATGGTTCCAGCTGTCACACCACATTCCCTAGGCTAGAGAAAGAAAGAAGGATAATGTCTCACCTCTCCTTTAAGGAGACTTGAAGAAAGTCTTCTGGCCTGGCATGGTAGCCCATTCCTGTAATCCTAGGCCAAGGCAGGAAAATCACTTCAGCTCAAGAGTTTGTGACCAACCTGAGCAAGACACCATCTCTACTGAAAAATAGAAAAATTAGCCAGGCATTGTGGTGGGTACCTGTAGTGCTAGCTATTCGGAAGCTGAAGCAAAAAGATCACTTAAGCCGGAGAGTTTGTGGTTGCTGAGAGCTAGGCCAATGCCACAGCATTTTAGCCTGGGCAAAGAGTGAGACTCTGTTTTAGAAAAAGGGAAATCTTACGCCTCTACGACTTTCTGTGACTGAGGGAAAGTTACTTAAATCTCAGAGCATGAGATACCTCATTGTAAAGGGGGCATCCCACTCAGAAGAGTGAGGATCAGGGAGTATACATAAGGATTGCCAGGCACTTGATGACTGCAGCCAGCATCCTAGTCTAACCAGGGGTCCTCAAACTACGGCCCCTGGGCCACATGAGGCGGTGTGATTGTATTTGTTCCTGTTTTGTTTATTTACTTCAAAATAAAATATGTGCAGTGTGCATAGGAATTTGTTCATAGTTTTTTTTTAAAAACTATAGTCCGGCCCTCTAACAGTCTGAGGGAGAGTGAATTGGCCCCCTCTTTAAAAAGTTTGAGGACCCCTGCAACAGCAACACTCCCCCACAGCATTCCCTTTCCTGTCTCTCCCCCACTCCACCTCTCCATAGTCTCTACCTGGCCCCTCCCCTCATCCCCACTTTCCTTTCCCCCAGTCCTTTGCCCCCTATTTCTACAAGTACTCCCCTCTCATCTCCTCTCTTCCCTGCTCCTTATTGTCCTGCTCTCCCTCCCACCTCTGTCACTTGTCTTCTTTTCGCTGATCCTTCTCCACCTTGAACTACCCCTTCCTTCTATTGTTGCTGTCCCGCCATCCTCCTGACCTCCCAGGGAACAGTAATTAATGGCAAATTATCATTATATTACAAGGATTGGAAGTTAGAGGTGATGATTGCCCTTATGAATTATAGGTCAAATGATGAGTAATTTAAGAAAACCAAATTTAATTCGTTTATTTTTTCATCAATTAGGGATTACATTTGGCAGCTAGACCAGAAATAGCATTGGTTTATAAACCAGTAGAAATTTACTCTCTATCATGTACAAGTAACCTGGGGGAGACAGTCTAGGTCTGGTATCTGCTCTGCCATCCTTAGCACAGGCCTTGCAACCCCATGGTTGCATCATGGTCTAAGATAGCTGCCGCAGCTCCAGCCATCATGTCCAGTTTCTAGGAATAAGGGAGGAAAGACAGAAAGGACACATTCTCTGTCTTAGGGAGCTTTCCTGCGAGTTCCACCCAATAGCTTCAACTTCACCATCATTGGTTTCCTTTAGTTGGGTGGGAGCTATATGTTTGGAGAGCCAAGTTCCAGGCCACTAAGGCAATGAGAGAGGCCAGTGGCAGGGGAGCGTCCTATTCCTGGACTGCTGTGGTACTGCCAGGAAGCTTTGCTCCAGGAATGGAGTTCTCACCAGGCCAGGGTATTCTGACAAGGAACCTGGCATCACCTGTGCTGTGTGTGGTTTTAGAACAGTACAACCCTCTCTGGATCTTGTAAAATGGGTATAACTGTTTTAAACACATTGATTAATCAGGAGGAGTCTTGGTGTGTTGTAGTGTTAATCGTACATGAAAAATATAACTTCTAGGCTCAGCGCCTGTAGCCCATTGGTTACGGCGCCAGCCATGTATACTGAGGCTGCCCGTTCAAACCCAGCCCAGGCCAGCTAAACAACAATTGCAACAAAAAATAGCCGAGTGTTGTGGTGGGTGCCTGTAGTCCCAGCTACTTGGGAGGCTGAGGCAAGAGAATCTCTAAGCCCAAGAGTTTGAGGTTGCTGTGAGCTGTGACACCACAGCACTCTACCGAGGGCAACAAAGTAAGACCTTGTCTCAAAAAAAAAAAAAAAGAAGAACGAAAAATACAACTACTTCTACTTACTATAAAATTTATTGGTCATTAACATTGATATTCCTTCTTAGAACTCAAAGGAAATTTAAGAATAATTTAGATGATCCACATTTCATTTTGATCCCTAGAACATCCAATTCATTGCTGTTCCCTTTGGAAATCAGAGAATGGGAAGTCTGCCTCAAAGATTATTATTATTTTTTTTTTTGTAGAGACAGAGTCTCACTTTATGGCCTTCAGTAGAGTGCCGTGGCCTCACACAGCTCACAGCAACCTCCAACTCCTGGGCTTAAGCGATTCTCTTGCCTCAGCCTCCCGAGTAGCTGGGACTACAGGCGCCCGCCACAACGCCCGGCTATTTTTTGGTTGCAGTTTGGCCGGGGCCGGGTTTGAACCCGCCACCCTCGGTATATGGGGCCGGCGCCTTACCGACTGAGCCACAGGCGCCGCCCCTGCAAAGATTATTTTAAAAGGCATATTTTGGGCAGTGCCTGTGGCTCAATGGGTAGGGCGCCGGCCCCATATACCGAGGGTGGTGGGTTTGAACCCAGCCCTAGCCAAACTGCAGCAAAAAATAGCCAGGCGTTGTGGCAGGTGCCTGTAGTCCCAGCTACTTGGGAGGCTGAGGCAAGAGAATTACCTAAGCCCAGGAGTTGGAGGTTGCTGTGAGCTGTGATGCCATTGCACTCTACCGAGGGCAACAAAGGGAAACTCTATCTCAAAGAAAAAAAAAGGCATGTTTTAGCCCCTGAGGATTTAGAATATTTTAGAGAAGACTGAAGGATTAGAAGGTTGTTTGTTTTGGCAGAGGGCACTCTTTATGAACTTGGACTGTGATCCTGGAAAGTTACTCTCCTGTCCTCAGTTTGCTCATCTTCAGGTTTTGATCCCTCCCTGACAAGATCGTTATGGGGGAAGCACTTGGTATGTGTGATTATTACCACTCTTACCACTGGGCAATGGTTGTATCCATGTATTGGGGCCGGAGTGTAGAAGGCTTTGGATGCCACATTAAGGAGTTGGATTTTGTAGGCGGGGTGAGACAGATCATGTCTGGGCTGAGGAATGTCCCTGGCAGGATTGGAGTGGCTGGAGTGGAGCAAGGAGTGTCTAGCAGCAGTTCTCAATCTGTAGGTCGCGACCCCTTTGTAACAGTGAAAATACATCCTGCATATCAGATATTTATATTACGATTCATAACAGTAGCAAAATTACAGTTATGAAATAGCAATGAAAATAATTTTATGGTCGGGGTCACCACAACATGAGGAACTGTATTAAAGGGTCGATACATTAGGAGACATTAGGAAGGTTGAGAACCACTAGAGGCAGGTCCAGGTGAGGGGTGGGTGGACATGAGTTGGACCACAGCAGAGTCAGGGAAGGAGGAGACTGGATAAGTAAGTAGTGAGGGAAGATTAGCTGATGTTGGACTTTCAGCCTGTGTGACTGGGGGATGGTGTCCCATTGACTGGTATAAGGAGCACTGGAGATAAAGCAGGTGAGGGTGACGGGAGAGGAAAGAAGTATATGGCGATCCGTGCAGCAAGCACGAACTGACTGAGCACATGCTGCCTGCCAGACACTCTGCTCAGCCTGAGAGTCAGGGATGCCTGTGGCCCAGCATGAAGATAATTGATTGTGTTTTGGACATGGTATGAGGCCCCTCTGAGGCCTTTGTGGTATTTAAGACAGCCAGCAGGAGAGAGGCCCAGGATAGTGATGCCAGATGCAGTTGCAGTGTGTGAAATCGTCTGTGGATGGTTTGTGTACTGAGCAGGAAAGCCAGCAAGGACAAAACAGGGAAGGGGACATATTTGGAGGGAGGGAGAATCCTCATTTGACAGGTGAAGGAAGAGCAAACAGCAGAGTGGAAAGCCCCCAGAGGAGAGGGCTTTGAGAATGTGGTTGGCAGCAGTGAGATGGAGATAGGACGAGGGCAGCAATAAAGGGCCTCTTACATTGGTGGACAAGAGACAGCGTCCAGAACTTCTAAGGGAGCTGTTTCAAATGGGAGAAGGAGGCAGTGTTGTGCTGGTAGTTGTTATAACACTTTATGTTTGTCTAGTTCTTGACAGTTTTCAAGGCCCTTTCACATTCACTGTGTCAAACCGGCTTGCCAGCTAGTTAGGCAGTGGGAGTGGCCCTATCTCACAACTGTGAAGCTAAAGCAGCAGAGCCTAGCCAGCCCACACTGAGCGGGAAGCCTTGCTTCCTAAAGGAGGGACCCCTCAGGGCCAGAGTGGACTTAGCCAGGGGAGGAAGGGGTTGGGCAGAGGGCCTGGCCAAGGCCTGAGGCTGTGTGTGGGCAACAAGGTGCATTTGACCTGGGGCAGTAGGGGGAGGGAAGGCTGAAGATCGAGGCAGAGCCTGGATCAAGATGGGCCTTGTACCGTCATGAATTTGGTTTTATTTTTTTTCCTGACAGTAGCAAAGGGTTTTCAAAGAGTTCTAAACAGGGAGGTAGATATGATCAGGTTTGTGATCTAGAAACATCAGTCTGGGTGCAGACTGGGGAGGCGGCAAAGAGTAGAGCAGGTGGCCCTCTTAGAGACCATAGTAGTAATTTAGGTAAGAAATGATGAAAGTGCATCAGGGAGATATTTAGGACTTGAATAATACTTGGTTCATTTGGCACCTATATTATTTGCATCTTGGGGGATGAGGGAGTAATTTCAAGGTTGAACCCCTTGCCAAGAGTCTACCCAGACATAAACCAAAAAAATGATAACAGAATCTACCTCACTGTTGACTTGGCACTGGGAATTTGTTAGTTGACCCTGAAGTTCAACTCAAAGTCAAGAGCGAGAGTTCAGAATGGGCTGCCCCGTAGATTTGAGAGGTACAAACATGGCCTTGTGGAAAGATTGCCACAATATTTCTCCCACTACCTCCAGCACATGGCTGTTTCTGGCCCCAGAAAGCCCTAGCTTGTGCTATGTGGTGGGAAGACCCTTCTCAGTGCTGGGAAAACCAGTAGTACCCTGGAGGCCCTTATCACTTCTGCCTTCTCCCTTGCGTTGCTTCTTCAAACCTTGGGTTTGTGTATTGTCAGGAGATGGGGAAACCGGCCTTCTCTGGAGTCTGGATCACTTTGGGCCACACCACAGGTGGGCAGCATGAGCCTTTAGGCAGCCCTTACTCCCCTGTTGGCCCCAGGTTCTGAGCTCCCTATTTTGGCCACCAAACAAAAGGTAGAGTTGCATGGGTTGTTGCTCCTACCTGGGCCCCAGGGGTTGCTCTGGGTGAACTCACAGGCTGTTTCTATCTCTCCACTTTGATTTTTGCTGAATTTCTGCCTCCGGGCCTGTTGCAGTGTGTGCCTGCCTTCTGGGGTCCAACCTCAGCTTTCAAGGGTTGCCCACATGAGGTAGGCGGTTGGAGAGGTACAAGCACAAGTATAGCCCCTCACTTTAATTTGTTTTTATGTTAAAATGTTTATTAACATGTAGACAGATTTTTAAAAAAAGTACACAGTTTAGAAAGTTATATGACAAAAAGGAACTGACTTAGACTTAGGCCTCCTCCACTGTCTAAGAATGAAGGTAAAGGCAGTGATTCCCTTTGTATCCTTCTACAATTTTTCCATGCACATGAATATTTTACCCTCTCCTGCTCCTGCCCCCGTGGCGGTAAGAGCACACTAAATCGTTTTGACACTTAAAGCCTTTTTCTGGGCCAGGCGCGGTGGCTCATGCCTGTAATCCCAGCACTCTGGAAGGCCGAGGCAGGTGGACTGCCTGAGCTCAGGAGTTTGAGACCAGCCTGAGCTACTGCGAGACCCTCTTTTTTTTTTTTTTTTTTGTAGAGACAGAGTCTCACTGTACCGCCCTCAGGTAGAGTGCCGTGGCGTCACACAGCTCATAGCAACCTCTAACTCTTGGGCTTACGCGATTCTCTTGCCTCAGCCTCCCAAGCAGCTGGGACTACAGGCGCCCGCCACAACGCCCGGCTATTTTTTTGTTGCAGTTTGGCCGGGGCTGGGTTTAAACCCTCCACCCTCGGCATATGGGGCCAGCGCCCTACTCACTGAGCCACAGGTGCCGCCCAAGAGACCCTCTTTTTTAAAAGGGGGTGGGGAGAGGCGCCTGTGGCTCAGTGGGTAGGGTATCAGACCCATATACTGAGAGTAGTGTGTTTAAACCTGGCCCCGGCCAGATAAAACATTGACAAAAAAAAAGTCGGGCATTGTGACCGGCGCCTGTAGTCCCAGCTACTCGAGAGGCTGAGGCAAGAGAATCATTTAAGCCCAAGAGTTGGAGGTTGCTGTGAGCTGTGACACCATGGCACTCTACTGAGGGCGACACAGTGAGACTCTGTCTCAATAAAAATAGAAAAAGAAGAGTGGTTATCTCTTATTGGGGGCATTTACTGGTCATGGGCATGAGGAACCTTCTGGGATATTGGAAATGTTTGCTGTCTTCACTTGGGTGATGGTTTATAGTAATATAAATGCAAGAATTCATGGAGCTATATATATAAAGTGTGCAGACTGCATACTTTAACCATGTGTTATATCCCAATTGTAAAGCAGGAAAGCAAATGAATGGCACATCCCCAAAACAAATAAGTAAAATGCAATAGCAAGAAAGTATGGAAAAAGTGATGATTAGGGAAATACAGGAACTTTAGGAGCACATTACAGGAGGCTTGTCTGAGAAAGTGATATTTAAACTGAGATTAGGAGGATGAGATAGGCATAGATGAGGTTAAGAAAGGAATGAGGTGCCCCAGGTGGGAAGAACAGCCTATGCTGAAGTTCAGAGGTAGAGAGAGCCAGGTATGCTAGAAAGTTCAGGTTGAATAGAGTGTAGAGTTTTGAAGGGATGAGAAGTGAGGTTTCAGACCTACATCCTCTCAACTATGTCATTTCTGAGCCCCCTAGTAAGTCTCCCAGCCTCTCTCCTCTCTTATACACATTGGAACCCAAACACCCCTTTGGTTTGGCCCTCCCCTGGCCTCAGAATTAAGTGCATACCCCTTAGTAAATAGAAGTTCAAGTGCAGCCATGTCCTGGTCCCTTATCTGTTCTTTAGAGAACTGGATTCTCCAGCTAAGGCAGATCGCTAACCATTTGCAGATCCATTCTGCTCGGTCACCCCTGACTCACCCTGCCCCGCAGGGAGTGCCTTTTCCAGTCTTCCGATGGGCCTTAACACCTGCTTTAAAGTTCTGCTGCTCCTGAGTTGGAAATATTTTCTTCCTCTACAGTGTCTACCTCTTTTTTTTTTTTTTTTTGAGACAAGAGTCTCACTATGTCTCACTATGTCACCCTCGGTAGAGTGCTGTGGCATCACAGCTCATAGCAAGGTCTAACTCTTGGGCTTATGCGATTTTCTTTTTTTTTTTTTTTTTTGTGGTTTTTGGCCGGGGCTGGGTTTGAACCCGCCACCTCCGGCATATGGGACCAGCGCCCTACTCCTTGAGCCACAGGTGCCGCCCGTCTTATGCGATTTTCTTGCCTCAGCCTCCCAAGTAGCTGGGACTACAGGTGTCCACCACAATGCCTGGCTACTTTTTTTGTTGTAGTTGCCATTGTTATTTGGCAGGCCTGGGCTGGGTTCGAACCCGCCAGACCCGGTGTATGTGGCCTAGCCTCTGTGCTATAGGCTCCGAGCCAAGGAAGTGATCTTTTCACAAGCTTTTCACTGTCTTTTGACAGCCATTTTATAAAAAAGATGACCATTTGGGTGTCAGTTGTAGCTGCTGTTGAGAAACATCCTGGTGTAGTCAGATAAGCTCTTGGAGCTACTATCCCAGGATTTGGGACCAGACTGTAGCCATCTCTCTCCTCATGACCATAGACAAGTTTCTTCACCTTTTTGAGCTGTGTGAGATTGTACATGTAAGGAAGTAGACACTCAGAGAAGTGAAGCAAGGCTACTTAGCTACCCTGTTTCCCCGAAAATAAGACATCCTCTGAAAATAAGACTTACTTACAGGAAAGATAAGACGGCCCCTGAAAATAAGACCTAACGCGTCTTTGGGAGCACACCTTAAAATAAGACACTGTCTTGTTTTCGGGGAAACAGGGTAGTAAGTGGTGCAATTAAGATTCAAACTAATTTCTTTTTTTTTTTTTGGTTTTTGGCCAGGGCTGGGTCTGAACTCGTCACCTCCGGCATATGGGACTGGCGCCCTACTCCTTGAGCCATAGGTGCCGCTCATCAAAACCCATTTCTATTTGGGCAGAAAGCCCTGCCCTTGTCCTTAGGCCAGGCTGCCTCCTCCGAGGTAGCTGCTCATCAACATGGTGGAACCAGGTCCAGGTGCTCAGAACCAAGCAGAGGAACACCAACCCTTGTAGGCTGTGATGAGTGAGAGGAAGAGAGCAGCATTTCTCTCCCTAGGTTCCTCTTCTGCCTGTGGCAGTGGGCACACTGGAAGGCAGGCTATTGGATGCTTACCAGCCACCTTTGGAACAAATGCTTTCGTGCTTATGTCACAAAGGTGAGCTGCTGGTACTGTTCCAGCCTCTACATGCCCAGACAGGGAAGTACAAGCTGCACGTACCTGGCCCTGGCCTTGTGTTAACTCAGGGTTGGTGCTTGGAATCCCCAATTGGCCTGTGAACCCCAGGGCAATACAGACAGATGAAGAAAGGTACTGCCTCAGCCTGCCTAGCTTCCTGGGGGGAGAGACAGGAAGCACTAATGGGGAAAAGGTATGCCTAGCCTTGCCAAGCAGGTCACCGTGGGTGGGGAGACACCAACTGCATGTTCAGGACGCCCAGGATTTGGGTGGAGGCTCTCCAGGTAGCAGCCAGAAAGGAGGTTGTGACAGTGATTCCAGAGTACCCCAGGACACTTCTGGTGGCCCACCACCAGCCCACCAACCTGCCATCTTCCCAGTCAGCGGCAATCTCCAAGGCAAGTAGTACGTCCAGCACTTGGTAGAAAGACCCAGTGCCTGTTCTTCATGCTACCCTGGTGTCCTTCTCTAGAGCAGCTGTTTTGAGGAGAGCAGTGGCTCAGACTCTAAGTCATGTTGTCTTGTTGCTATAGAGCTGACAGACCCTGAGAGCTTGCTCTCTCAAGTTCTAGCTGCTGCTTCTTGTACTGTTCATCTCTGCAGGCCTCCAACCAAGGGGCTAAATTCTGGGCCAGGGCCAAAGTGGCCTGGCAAGGAGCAGGTTGTGTTATGTGGGCCCTGGGGGGAACTCAGGGAAGTTCTTTTTCTCCTGGTTCATGCCACCTCAGACCCTCAGGGCTCTAGCAGCTGCCAGGTAGACAAGAGCAGAGAGGGCTACTTGGGGTGGGGGGAGAACCCCAGAGGAGGCAATGTTTACAGTCTCTCAATCATCACAACCATCACGGGTTGTAACACTTGGTGAACAGAGGCAGCACGCTACTTGATTCTTTCAAGGGAACTCCTTCTCCCTCCGCTGGATGGGGCTGGGATCCAAACTGATTAGGAATCTGACATGACCCAACATGGGAGGCCTTCCACTCTCCGCATTAATTACCCCTAGTGTCATCACTAAGTCACTCCAGTTCTAGCATTTCCCCATCTCATCCTGTATACCCCTCCTTCTGCCCCTGAGTCCTAAGGAGTGAGATTGCAATTTTTGGCCAGCTTTCTTACTGAGAGCTCTTACAGGCTGTCATGCAGGCATAAAATCCAAAAGCTGCTGTCAGAGCAATAGGAGAATTGGGAGCTGATGGCATGTGCCAATTTTCTGAATCTCTCGGGTACTTTGATATTTAGAAAATCTTTCTGGGCTCCCTGAAATTTCAGTCCTCTTGTTCTTTCACCCTGGGTCTTCATTTCTTCTCTTGAGGTCTTGATGCTTTTCAGATATTTGTTATGTAAGGCCTTATCTGGGACCTTGGAAAGCAACCAGCTAGGGGTACACTTGAAAAGGAAAGAGACAACAGAACAAGATTGAAATGTCTGAGTTCAATACCAAGAGAGCTTTGCTTCTTCACCTGGTGTTAGAATTTCCCTTTTAGTTCCTGGGCTGCTTTCACTCAAGTGAGATCCAGGAGTTTTTGGTAGGGAAAAAGAAAGAAGTTTTATAAGACTTCTGGCTCTTCTACTCAGCTCTGTTACAAAAGACACCGATGCTTGTTTTAAAAACAATTTAAGCTACAGACATGTATAAAGGTAAAAAATAATTATCTCCCAGCCAATCTCCTCCCTTCCCTCCCGTCCTCAGGTGGTTTTCCATTCTTGGTAGTTTATGCTGTTTGGCAAGCATGTGTGGCTCTGTGTTGATGTTTTGAACAAAACAGGCACATGGCAGATGTGCAGTTCATCCACTCGCTGTTTTCTCTGGCTGTGTGTCATGGCTGTTCTGCCATGGTACCTCATCTGTTGCTCTGAGCACCTGCAGAGAATTTTATGACATCGATGGGCCAGAATGTTGCATCTTGAGATAGACTTTTTCAACTTTTTCTGCTTCATCTTGTTCTCCAAAATCATTTTTATCATGCTTTAAAAATTTTTTCTAATTGCTTTCTAAACATAGCACATGTTCATTATAGAAAATTTAGAGACCAGGTGTGGTGATTCATGCCTCTAATTCTAGCACTTTGGGAAGCTGAAGTGGGAGGATCACTTGAGGCCAGGAGTTCAAGACCAGCCTGAACAACATAGCAAGGCCTCCATCTATATAAAAATTTTGAAAATTAGGGCGGCACCTGTGGCTCAAGGAGTATGGCACCGGCCCTATACACCGGAGGTGGCAGGTTCAAACCCAGCCGCAGCCAAAAAAAACTGCAAAAAAAAGAAAACATTTCCAAAGTTGGGCGGCGCCTGTGGCTCAAGGGGTAGGGCGCTGGTCCCATATGCTGGAGGTGGCGGGTTCAAACCCAGCCCTGGCCAAAAACCAAAAAATAAATAAAGAAAGAATGACATTAAACTCTGAGAAAATATCAATTTAGTTTAAAAAAAAAAAAAATTTTTTTGAAAATTAGCCAGGCATGGTGGCATGCACCTGTATTTCCAGCTTCTTAGGAGGCTAAGGCAGGAGGATCACTTAAGCCCAGGAGTTTGAGGTTCCCGTAATCTATGATGAAGCCACTGTACTCTAGCCTGGGCAACAGAGCAAGACCCTGTCTCCAAAAAAAAAAAAAGAAAGAAAGAAATGGGAGGCGCCTGTGGCTCAGCAAGTGGGGCACAGGCCCCATATGCCGTGGGTGGTGGGTTCGAGCCCAGCCCCAGCCAAACTGCAACAAAAAATAGCCGGGCGTTGTGGCAGGTGCCTGTAGTCCCCGCTACTTGGGAGGCTGAGGCAAGAGAATCACCTAAACCCAGGAGTTGGAGGTTGCTGTGAGCTGTGATGCCATGGCACTCTACCAAGGGTGATAAAGTGAGACTGTGTCTTAAAAAAAAAAGAAAGTAAGAAAGAAAAAGTACAAAGAAAATTTAGAAAAATCAGATAAGTGGGCCGGGCATGGTGGCTCACACCTGTTATCCCAGCACTGTGGGAGGCTGAGGCAGGTGGATTGCCTGAGCTCACAGATTCAAGACAAGCCTGAGCAAGTGTGACACCCTGTGTCTAAAAAAATAGCTGGGCATTGTGGTGGGCGCCTGTAGTTCCAGTTACTTGGGAGGCTGAGACAAAAGAATTGCTTAAGCCCAAGGGCTTGAGGTTGCTATGAGCTCTGATGCCATGGCATTCTACTGAGGGCAACAAAGTGAGACTCTATCTCAAAAAAAGAAAGAAAAAAAAGAAAAAAGAAAAAGAAAAATCAAGTAAGCAATAAAAGGAGATACTACTATTTATAAATATTACCCCAAAAGCATTTTGTTGTGTAAATTGTAAATGTAGTTGGCATTTAATATCTCATCTAAGCCACGTCATCTCCATTAAGAAAGGCAATTGAGGGCGGCACCTGTGGCTCAGTGAGTAGGGTGCCGGCCCCGTATGCCGAGGGTGGCGGGTTCAAACCCAGCCCCCGCCAAACCAACAAAAAAATAGCCGGGCGTTGTGGTGGGCGCCTGTAGTCCCAGCTACTCGGGAGGCTGAGGCAAGAGAATCACATAAGCCCAAGAGCTGGAGGTTGCCGTGAGCCGTGTGGACGCCACGGCACTCTTCTGAGGGCAGTACAGTGAGACTCTGTCTCTACAAAAAAAAAAAAAAAGAAAGGCAATTGAGTATTAGTTCCATCTTACAGATGGGAAAACTGAGCCACAGAGAGGTTAGTTAAAAGGTCGCACAAAGAGGTACACAGCATAGTAAAGACAGAGCTGGGGGTGTGCTCATCATATATCCAGCACTAATGTTCTCTCCACTCTATCCCACTGTCTTCTCACCTCCAGATAGAGAGGGGGATGCCAGATATCAGGTTTCAGATTTGATGAACTGCCTTATCCAAAGGTTAATAAACAACTACTAGAGGAAAGCCCTTCATTGACTTAGGAGAAAAAGTAGAAGGCACATTCCTCATATTCACAGATATGAGATAAGACATTGTTTACCCTTTGGAGAACAGGATCAGGCTTAAAAGACCCTCAAAGGGCTCTCACCACAGGTCAAAGACAACAGGATAACATTTGGAAGGGATAGATAGAAAGGGCCACCTTCCATTTCCATAAACAGCACAGGGAAATGTGACTTGATGTTTAGACAGTGACAGCTGACCCACCTGGAAGTCCTGGTGGACAACAGGTGGGACAGGTCATTTCAACGCTTTAACTTCATCTTGATTATTGGGAGTTTTTTTTTTTTTTTTTTTAATTTGGCCGGGGCCGGGTATGAACCTGCCACCTTCGGCATATGGGACCGGCGCCCTACCCGCTGAGCCACAGGCACCGCCCAATATTGGGAGTTTTATGAGCTACTCACTGAGAGGGTGTGATAAACTACGATAGAGGAGGGATCACCAAATTGTCAGATGACAAATGTTGAAGTGACAAAAGTTCACCTAGAGAAGGTGGGTGAGGAGAAGGTATAGGCTGAGTCTTAGTGACTGGGGCCAAGCAAGATAGGCCTAGGAATGGCGGTTGGTTGGAGAGAGAGTTCAGTTGGTCAGGATGGGGAAGGAGTTAGGGAATGGAAGCAACAAGCAGGTACGGTAGACTGGGGAGGAGCTCCTGCCCTGATGGCAAGCTGGCCTGTGGCTCCTGTGAGCGCTCAGAAGTTCCCTCCCTCTTCCATGCTCTGATCTCTCATCTGTAAATGAAGATGATAATAGTACCATATGTGACGAGCCTAGAATAATGCCTGGCACATAGAAATGCCATGTACTGCTTGATTGAAGCAGAAGTTAGGTAAGCTCCATGTGTGGAAGAGTTGTAGGTTTTCTCCATGCATTTGGCTATGATCTGCTTTCCCAGCTTTTCCCATTCCCTGCCTCCTTGTTTCTTTCTCCATCTCCCTCTTTTGGGGCCTAGGATCCTACATCTCCCCTACCTAGAACACCCTACCCCTCAGTCTTTGTTTTTTTTAAATCTGCCCGTTTCTTGATATTATTTTCTTCTCTGAACTCGTTAGTATTTTCTATAATGAGCATAGTTTACTTTTATGATTATTGTGGTGACCCAACTCTCCTTCACCTTGGACTTCCCCTGAGGCCTCCAGCAGAGGCAGTTTCCTCCTCTTGGCAACTCAGCTGGCCTCCCCTCCTCTCTCCTTGTGTTCAGTCTTTCACACAAGTGGTTGCTGATACTGGGCTTATCTTCCTCTCTGAGAATATATAAACACTTTAAGGCCATCTGAGGATTTGTCACCTAGGAATGGCAGTTAGTTGGAGAGAGAGTTCAATTGGTCAGAGTATGGAAGAACTTTCTAGCATTAGAGGATTTGGGGAATGGAAGCAACAGGCAGGTACAGTAGAGTGGTTAAGAGCTCCTGCCCTGATGGCCCACTGGCATGTGGCTCCTCATCCCCTCCCTGAGTCTGAGCTAAGGACTCTAAGTCACCAAAGCCTCCCTCCATTGAGTGTGGTCGTACTCTTGAAGTCTGCTCAGTGAGAGGTTTTTAGAGTCACAAGAAGGAAAGAAGTACCCAGTACTCCCTCTCCATTGGGAAAATGAAGTCCCTCTCCACAAAAAGAACTAGCTCTCCCAAGGTCACATGGCAGATTAGCAAAAGAATTGGCTGGGCCACAAGTAGGCTCCATCAGCCAGCCATTTCTAGGCTGTGTTATGCCCTCCACTACATTCTGCCAATTTATTGTAACTTTAATGAGCTCTTCCTTCAAGGATCTGCAATGGTCTGGAGAGCAGTGTCAAGTGCCCCTGGAAAATTGATACCTGTGGAGAGATCTCTATAGGACTGCTTCAGGCTAGATGATGAACACATATCTTTTTCCCAGTTATAAAAAGTTGTTCATTTAGTCAGCAAGTATTTTTTGAGCAGTTAAGTATCTGCCAGCCACTCCTTTAAGACTTGAGAGTAGTGTGACTCTAACAAATAAAAATCTCTGGCTTACATTCTTTTGGAGAAGCAATAAGCACTAAGCAAATGAGAAAATACTGGGGGTGCCAAAAAAAAATGTGCACATATTTTGAGAGATCTTGTTGGAAGTAAAATCAGTCATCCCTAAAAGTGTGTGAATTGCAGGTAAAATAGATGTACATTTGACCAGTAACAATAGTGATACACTTGATCAGTAATGATACTTGATACCCTGTGTGATCTCTACCCCTAGGTGGACCTGCCTACCTATGCTCTGGGCATTCCAGCTGCACAGCTTTTCTCTCCACCTCAGTCCCAGACAGTCCATATCCTCCTCCTCCCTCTGTGGGCTTATTCACATCTCTGTTTCTCATTGTCTTGGAACTCAGCCTACCTCTCAGTCAAAGGCCACATAACATCCTCAGGAAAACAGCCATCCACACTAGACTTGTGAATTCTGAGTGTAAGTATCCCCTTACCGTGCTCATCATTTGTCCTTTCTAGCCCTGGTCATTATTCATAGTTGGGATTTGTGTCAGTTACTCGGCTAATGTGGTCTGGCACATGATGGCAGGTGCTTAACAAATATTTGCAGAGCAAGTGAATGAAAGTAGCTAGCCGCAGCTGGCAGAGACTAGAAGAAGGGCAGAGAGTCAATGACACTGCCTGTAGCCACAGCCCCTGGAGTCCTAGTGAGAAGGGATCTGGGAAGGTCCCCAGCTTGTTCCTCTGCCTGTTGGCAGAACCACCCCATTCCTCGAGAGCCCTCTGTGAGCAGTGCAGGGGTCCTCAACTATGTTCCAGGTTTGGTGGGAGAGATCTGGGTCTCTCCTGGGACTGGAGCAGGCCTTTCCTTTAGTTTATTGGCATCTCTCAGCATATTGTTTGCTTTTCTTTGTTCAAAACATTCTTAAGTCACATAATGGGGGGGTGGGGGTGGTCAGGGATGGTTTGTTTTCACGTGGCCCTAACTCCTCCTCATTGGTTTGCAACTGTTATTAATATCTTCCCCTTCCCCTCAATCACAAAAGTATCCCCGTGCTCACTGTAAAGAATTTGGAGAACACAGAAAAAATTAAGAAAATAAGAATCACCTACAACTGACTCTCTCAGAGAAAAATAGCATTAACATTTTGAGCCATGTTTTTTTAGTTGTGTCTCTATGCACGTGTACATATTTTGACATCATTGAGCTTCTCTTGTTTGTGAAAGCTGTTGATTTATACTATCTTTGCAGTCTTCAGTGGCTGAAGGCAGAGGTAGTCAGCACAGAGCCCTCCCAGCAGAGAGCCAGGTGCCTCTCTCCCTGCTGTGCATGGGTGGGGGGTGGGGGGCGGTTGCCCGAGGCCCCTCACTGCCACAGCTTTCCCCATCTTGGGTGATGAGCACCCTGCCTCTCTGGCCTCTTCTCTAGGACATTTCTCTGGCTCATGGAAGCTTATTGTTCCTAAGGGCTGTCACTTGGGCCAGTCGGAAGAATTGTGGAATACAGGGTAGCTCCTGACTGTCTTTTCTCTGGTCCCAGAACTCCTTGAGCAAAACCAGCTCTGGGCCATTCCTAGGGCTTGGCCTCAGGTGACCTCCTGGGGTGACCCTAGCCAGCTAAAAGGCCACTCAGGCCTCTCCTGTGCTCTGAGGAGGATAGGGTAACCTGAATTGGCAAATGGGAAGCAGAGAGTACTGGGAAGTGCTGGCCTGGAAAACTAGGGTACTGGGTCAGCACCTAGATTAATGATTAATGGGAAAGGTTGGGAGGGAATCAGCCAGACCATTCTCCCATGGCCTCCCTCACTGCTGATCCTGTAAACCCTTGCCAGGGACACAGGGCAACCTCTGTCCTTTATCCGGAGACTGCTAACCCTTGTCTGCCCTGCAGTGTAAGGGGGAGGAGGAAATTACTAAGCAACTGGCTTAGCTACATGAGGGGGTAAGAAGGTTTGTGTCCTTCTCTGAAAGCATATGTTTAGATTAGTGAGTTCCCTGGCAGTGATGGTAAGGCAGGGAATTAAGAGATTCTTTGTTGGCCAGGCATGGTGGCATGGTGGCTTAGGCCTGTAACCCAAGCACTCTGGGAGGCCGAGGTGGGAGAATCACTTGAGCTCAGGAGTTTGAGACCATCCTGAACAAGAGTGAGATCCTATCTCTACTAAAAATAGAAAAATTAGCCAGGCATGGAGGTGGCTACCTATAGTCTCCGCTACTCTGGAGGCTGAGGCAGGAGGATCGGTTGAGCCCAGTAGTTTGAGGTTGATACCATAGCACTCTATTCTGGGCAACAGAATGAAACTTTTGTCTCTAAAAATAAAAGACAGAGAAAAAGAGATTCTCTATTGAGGTCCTGATGTTTCATTATGTTAGCACATGTCTAGAACTAGAATATCACTTCCTTCATATAATTCCTTAAGACAAGCCAACAGTCAAGTGCCCATCAACCCATGAATGGATTAATAAACTGTGATATATGTATACCATGGGCAACTAGTCAGCCATAAAAAACATGGAGACTTTACATCTTTTGTATTAACCTGAATAGAGTTGGAGAATATTCTCTTTAGTAGAGTATCCCAAGAATGGAAAAGCAAGTATCCAGTGCATTCAGTACTACTGTGAAGCCAGTAACAAGCTAATACATACCCACACTAGAGAAAAACTCAATTCAAGTTGCAGGGAGAGGGAAGCTGGGAGGGGGATTGGTGTGCTCCCACCTAGTGGACACAATGTAAGGGTATAGGGCGCCCCCTGCAGGGCACAACTACAGCAAGGACCTCACCTAAGAAATGCAAACATTGTAACCTAATCATTTCTATCTTCATATTAATCTGGAAAAAATTTTTTTTGTTATAAATACATGTGTTTGGTGAATGAGGGGGAACAAAGGCAGAGAGAGGTGCTGTACACAGCTAGTACAGGCATGGAGGCTAGATGCCCCACAAAGACACACAGTCCGCCCAGCAGGGCTGGCTGCCCAGCATCCTGGGGCCTGTAACACTTGGTTGGTGGGTGGCAGCTGGCAGGTCTGGTCTGGGGCTGGAGGGCCCAGGCACCCTGGAGGCTCCCTGGTTCCTAGGTGGTTCTAGGCTCAGCTCACATCATTCAGGGCCTTTCAGGCAAACTCGGGCAGTACAAAGGCTACCCGGTACACATCTAAGTTGTTTTTCAGCCGCATCTTTTCCACCTGTTTCTGTGTCAGCTGTTGCACTGGCTCCCGGAAGTTGGTGTTCTGGTTTTTGCTGCACAGCATGAAGCCAATCTGGCCACTGGGGTAGGTGGGGATGGTGCTGTAGGCATAGGCCACCACCAGGAAGAGGGACTTGCAGAACTGCCACAATTCCTTGATGAGGTCCAGGTGCAGCCACTGGCACTCACCCTGGCAACAAAGAATGCCAACCTCCTTGAGGGCTGTCTTCATGAGCTGGTAATAGGACTCCTTAAAGAGGCTTTCAGCAGGGCCCATGGGGTCCAAGGAGTCAGTGATGATAACATCAAAGGCATCCTGGTTCTGTTTCATGAACTCAAAACCATCGCCTACATGGAGGGTCAGCTTTGAACTGGAGTAGCTGATGGCCATGCCGGGCAGGAACTTCTTAGAG
Organism: Nycticebus coucang; assembly: GCF_027406575.1. NCBI lineage: Eukaryota > Metazoa > Chordata > Mammalia > Primates > Lorisidae > Nycticebus > Nycticebus coucang. Next base: position 44,220,287 of record NC_069788.1, on the reverse strand, counting down.
GGGGTGACATCCTCATCAGTCTCACACTGAACCACAGACTCCACAGAGGGGTGCTTCACCACTTCCCAAAGGACACCCCCATCACCACCCCCAATGATCAGCACCTTTCGGATGCTGGGGTGGCTGCAGAGAGGCAGGTTGGCAATCATCTCCTGGTAGGAGAACTCGTCCCTCTCCGTGCACTGGATGACACCATCCAGCACCAGCACGTTGCTGTAGGTCTTACTGCGGAAGACGAGGATATCCTGGTACCATGAGCGCTGATGTGCTGATGGTGGAGCAGCTGCTCTACCTGCAGTGACAAAGCCCGGCCGAGCCACAGGCTGCACGTCTCACGGAACCAGACCTCGCAGATGGTGGTGGGGCCGGAGGCGTCAGGGTCCTCGGGGCTAGACTCCATGGCGTCGGGGGGTGGAGGTGGGTGGTGGGTGGGTGGGGGTGGGGAGACAAGACGCAAGCCCAGGACTGCAGGCCACGCGGAGCCGCAGCACAACGGGACCAGCTCCGCCAACCGCCCACCAATCTGAAATTTTTTTCAAAAGATAAGCTAACTGTTATGATTATGGCAGCCACAGTTCCTATTTATTGGACTCTTACTGAATACCCAGCATTGTAAATCAATCATTCATGCTTATTTAATCCACATGACAGCCTCTCAGGTTAGGTGGTAGTATTCCAGGTTTAGGGCTGAGAAACTCTGAGGTTAGCGTCTTCCCCAAGTCACTGAGAGGGAAGGACAGAGCCAGGGTTTGAACCCAAGCCTGACACTGAAGCTGGGGAATTAACTTTGTGGGTTTTACATCTCAGAGACCTCGACACATGAAAACTGATAACAGTGGCAACATAGTACAACTAAAAACATTGTGACTGAGGTTAATATTTTTAGTATATTTATTCATTCAGCAAATGTATGTTAAATATCCACTAAATTCCAGGCACTGTGCCAGGTGCTGGGGGCCTACCTCAGTAAGATAAAGGGCATTCTCTGGGAAACTGGTGATGAGGCCAGACTCATCAGCCTCACCTGATAACTGACATTTCCACAGACACTGCAGTTTGGGTCAGGGTTGCAGTGAGAAGGAACAGAATGGGGCTAGTCAAGGGGAGCTTCCTGAAAAAGGAGGTGTAGGTAGGCCTTGAGGAGAATAGGCTTTAGCCACTGGAAAGGGCCGCATTCCAGGCTGCAGAAGTGGGAGCCTCCATGTTTAGGGAGTAATGCTAGAACATGGGGTGAGTAGCAGGGAGAGCAAAGGAGAGTGCTGGAGAGAGAGACAGGGAGCAGAGCCTGTGGCTGTCTTCGGCACACAGGGGTCATTTTCTGGCAGGAATATTCAGAAGGGCTTTGACCAGGTTGTTCTTGACAGAATCAGCTAGAGACTGGCAGCCAGACGGAGGATTCAGGAATAATGCCTCCCAACTGAACTCATATCCCAGCAACTTCCAAGATGTGAGAGCAGTCTGGCTGGGACATCTGTTACCCCATCAATCGCTAGCATTGATTTGGCTGATTGGCTGGCTGGGCTGGTGACTCCTTCCTCCCTGCTTTGGTCCTTCCAAAGCTGCATGCTCAGTTGATTACCTTCCCCAATAGAGGAAGACCCTTTTTAGGTGAAGGGTATGCGAATAGCTGTGCTCCCCTGCTAGAACCTACAAACAAGTTCTCAAGAACAGCTTCCAGGCCTCTTGAGTCCCAGCTGGTCAAGGGCATGCCAGCTTCTGGTTCAGTTTTACCCAGCACCGTATATGAGGCACAGAGCATAGTGGCTAAGACTTTAGCTGATCTGCCTGGATTCAAATCCTGCTTATCAGTTATTGTTTGACTTGAGCCAGTTATTTTCCCTTTCTGTGCTGCAATATCATCATCAGTTAAATAGGGATAATAATAGTACCTGACTCTTAGGGTCGTTGTGAGAATTAGATGTGTCATTGTACACAGAGCCGGGTGTGTAGGTAGCTCTCAATGAAGGGAAGCTGGTACCATTGTGATGAAGATGGTGACCCAGTTTAGGCTCTGGTACAGGGAGAAGGCCCCTCAAGCTGTGCCACATGGTAGATGGAGCCCATGGAGGCCCCAGCAGTCCCTGGAACAATCTTCCCACACTCATACCTTGGGCAGGAGAGGAGTGTTCCCACCAAGCATATAGCCTGCTAGTGGGCATCAGGGAAGCTCCTGAGTCACCACAGGAACATGAGGCACTTGGGGATTGCTCAGCTGGCCTGGAGGGCAGAGGGCTGCTCTGAAAGGGAATCCCTTCCTACTCCTAGCAAAGAGGTGAGTGGGGGACAACCAAACTTGGAGGGGAGTGATCAGGCCCCAGGAGGCTTAGTTGTTTGGGCCCCAGACCAAGCCTCTCTAGAGCTTTGGTCATTTGGATTAAGGTCCTAACTACCTCTGCCCATGAAATTCACCCACCAGTGGGAAATGGATGGGGTTGTGCAATTGAGCTCTCTAATGGGAGGCTGAGTTTCTTCTTGGGGCAAGACAGTGGGTATTCGAATGGGAGCACTGGGACTACACGGGCACCGAGGACTTGTGTGTGTGTGTACATACATCCTAGAATCTGAGCAGTCCAGGGCTTTGTTTTGCAAGAAATGCTTTTGTAAAGACTTTCTAAGGATGTAAAGCTCTAGCCTCTTTAGTGGAGCAATGCTCTGGCATGGTCAGAGAGCTCTTGCTCTGGCACATGCTGGGGGTAGAGAAGGGAGACTGCCAACACTGAGAGCAGTAGCAAAAACCAGGGTTTCTCACCCGTATGCAAGTGAAACCTAGTGCCAGGGCTGAAAGAGGAACAGGAGACTAGGGTTCATTGCATGCTTGGTGGTGGGTGGGGTAGCAGTCTGGAGAAAATCCAGACTGTCAGCCTGGGTCCCAGGTCAGGGGAGGGTCTGGGGTCAAGGTTGCTCCCAGCTGGGGATGTTGAGAACAGGGGTGGAGTTGGGGGCAACCTTGGCTGCTGGGTAGTTGGCAGACCTCAGCTGTAGATGGAGCATTCAGGGCTGGGTGAAAATGGATGGCTTTTGGCAAAGTACAGTAATGGTCTGCAGCACCATAGTTAAATCTAAGTAAGAAACATCGCAAAGGACATGTGTGGGTTTTAAAATAACCAGACTACAGCTTCCCTCCCTCTTCAGTTGGTATCCTTAAGAGTTCGCAACCAGAAGAGACAACTCCAGGCTGGGGAAAAACATCAGCATGGGAACTGGGGACATTGGTCCCAAATCCTCAACTCTAGCAAGAGCCCAGAACTGCATCTGATCCTAAGAGGCAGCCACTTGCATCTCCCCCCACCCCCGCCCCCAGAAACTAAGAGCACTTCTTCTGGTCCTGCTGGAAAAACCTACTGCCAGCTGGCATGTGGGAGTGGAGGCAGAACGCAGGGGGTGAGTCAAGTGGTTCAGTGCACACAGCTGTCAGAGGCCTGGCCAGGCTTGAACCCCGCTGTGTTCGAAGCCCTGTTATCTTTCCTTCACCCTGTGGCGTGTTCTCTGAGAGGTACCCTGTCAGGATCTACAGGCTTGTTACTGGTCTCATCTACCAAGGGGAGCCACTGAGGCACACGTTACAGGGGCTTCTGAGGATGCCATGGGAGTCTGCTTGTGCCCCATCAGGTCCCTGACAGTGGGCTCTATCCCTCCTCCTCAGGATCACTCAAGATAGAAGGTGAGGGGATGTGGAAGAAAATACTGTGTTAATACATATGCAAGGCAGTGTTGTAGTTTTTCCCCACTCTGTTACCACCTGCTGGGGGGACCCCAAATCTACATGTCCCCCTCTTCCGGGCTCTCATCACAAGAGCCATTGGATCCAGCCTACGGTACATTTCCCCTGTGTCCACTGACATCCAAGCTGCATAGATCCAAAACCAGGTTGTTCTTATCACCCCTCACACCCCTATGGTTAGTGCCCCCACTTTGCCATGGTTCCTGGGAGTCAGGAACCTTTGTCACCAGTGCTGCTCCTGATACTGCTCCTCAGAAGACTTCTTTGGCCCCTCAGCCACAGGCTTCATTGAGGGTCTCTTCCCCACTTCTGCCTCTTCCACCTGCAGGCTTTTCAATCCCGTGGACCACGAAGAATCAGCATCTCTGGTACTTGTTAAAGCTTACTAATGCGACAGTGGTCACAGGCTGCTCTTGGTGATGGCCAAGGGCCTTTTTCCAATATTGTTGCCAACTTCTACCCTACAGCCCCACTGTCCTCTTTAGCTAGGTGTCTTTTTATCTCCTGTTTCAGTTAAGATTGTGTTGAGTCACATGCAACAGAAATCTATCAAACAGTTTACTCTTTCTACCTAACAAATAGTTCGTTAGTTCTTTTTTTTTGAGACAGAGTCTCACTATGTCGCCCTTGGTAGAATGCCGTGGCGTCACAGCTCACAACAACCTCAAACTTTTGGGTTTAAGTGATTCTTTTTGCCTCAGCCTCCCAGGGATCATTTCTTGAGGAACTGATTTATACTGAAACTCAAATCCCGGCAATGCAGCATAAATAAGTGAAGTGGACTTGGGGAGGGACAACTGGTAGTGGAGATGATGGCCATTGCTCAGCTCTGGGGATGATGCCAGGAGTATGCAGATGCCCAGTGGCTAGTTCTGCCCAGTTTTCAAGAGAAGCCAGAAAGTTTTGTTTTTTAAACTCTATCATGAAAAAAGTTTAGTGTTACAGAAAAGTTACAGAGATCATATAAAGTCCTCACAAACCCTTTACCCAGCCAATACTAACATCTTACGTAAGTGAGCAGTGGTTTAGTGCTATTAACTAAACAGACTATGTGGAACTTACCAGCTTTTCCACTGCTGTCCTCTTTTCTGCTCCAGGATCCACGCTGGGAGCCCACGTTGCATTTAGTTATGTCTTTGTAGTCTGCTGTCCTGTCTGTGGGGCTTTCTCAGTCAGAAAGCTAGAGTTTTATGTGACCTTCCCTAAGTTTTTTCACTCTACTGTAATAATTTCAAAATTACACATTTTATTTATGGTATCTTAAGTCATTACCTTTGAATTTTTTCCGTATGCATATTTGACTGAAATGAATAAAGTTGATTAACATCTCAGGCATCTTCTGAAAAATAAAAGGACTCGAACAGTTGAATGCTGAACACTCTCATATTCCCCGTTATTGGTTGTAAGTTTTGCTTTTTTATTTTATTCCAATTGAAATTATTTTTAGAAGAGCTGACATTCCTATAGTTCAACTTTTAAAATGTATAAAACGTACAGAGAACAAAATCTCCCTCCCACGGTAAGCCAGGCACTCAGAGGCAATTAGTGTCTCCAGGTCCTTATGTAGCCTGTATTTAGAGTCTTACACATACACAAGCCAATACAGCTTCAGTATGTCTTTTTAGCTCTTTATCAATGTATCTTAGAGGTACTTTCATCAGTCTATAAGCAATTCCATTCTTACCTGTTGCTGTATACCATTTCATATCTGTATCATTTATTTAATAAGTCTCCGGTTAATGGATATTTAGCTTGTTCCCCACCTCTTACAGTCAAATAATACTATAATTAATAACCTTGTACTAACACTTATCATTTGCTTATGTGGAAGTATAGATACATAGGATATAACCTAGAAGTAGCATTTCTGTATTTAGATAGATCAGCCAAATCACCCTCTGTAGGGCTTGAGCCAATTTACCTCTTACCAGGCATGTGTGAGAATGTTTTGCCACATGCTCAACAATGTCTTAGCATCTGTCATTTAATCTGATTGTCAGGGCCAGGCACAGTGGCTTACGCCTATAATCCCAGCAGTCTAGGAGGCTGAGGTGGGCAAATCACTATAGTTCACGAGTTTGAGAGCAGCCTGAGCTAGAGCAAGACCCCCCTCTCTTAAAAAAAAAAAAAGAAATAGCCAGGCGTTGTGGCAGGCGCCTATAGTCCCAGCTACTCAGGAGGCTAAGGCAAGAGAATAGCTTAAGCCCAAGAGTTTGAGGTTGCTACGAGCTATGATGCCCCAGCACTCTACCAGGGGCAACAAAGTGAGACTCTGTCTCAAAAATAATGAATAGGTCGGTGCCCCTAGCACAGTGATTACAGCGCCAGCCACATGTACCGAGGCTGGCAGGTTCGAACCCAGACTGGGCCAGCTAAACAACAATGACAACTACAACCAAAAAATAGCTAGGTGTTGTGGCGGACACCTATAGTCCCATCTACTCAGGAGGCCGAGGCAAGAGAATCGCTTAACCCCAAGAGTTTGAGGTTGCTGTGAGCTGTGATGCTATGGCCCTCTACCTAGGGTGACATAGTGAGACTGTGTCTCAAAAAATAATAATAATAATGATAATGATAATGATGATAATAAATTTGATTGTCAAAAGGTATTTCAATGTTATTTTAATTTGCATCTCTCTTTTTATGAGTAATGTTAAATATCTTTCATATGTTTAAGATCCAAATTTATACCTTTTCTATGAACTGTTTATATCATGGGCCTATTTTTGTATTGGATTACTAGTCTTACTAAATGGTAGGAATGATTTTAGGGAAATTAGCCCTAAATTGTCTGATGAGAGTCACAAATATTTTTCTCAGTTTGTCTTTTTTTTTCTTATAGTTCTTAGCATATAGAAAGATTATATTTTTATGTAATCTAACTTGTTAATTTGTTTTGTTTTTTTAAAGACAGAGTCTTGAAGCTCTGTCACCCAGGCTAGAACACAATAGCATGATCATAGCTCACAGCAGCCTTGAATTCCTGGGCTCAAGCAGTCCTCCCACCTCAATCTCCTGAGTAGCTGGAATTATAGGCACATGCCATAGCACTCGAGTCCCAAACAATTTATTGAAAAGTGCATCTTCGGGCGGCGCCTGTGGCTCAAGGAGTAGGGTGCCGGTCCCATATGCCAGAGGTGGTAGGTTCAAACCCAGCCCTGGCCAAAAAAAAAAAAAAGAAAAGTGCATCTTCCTTTGATGTGAAGTGCTGTCTTTATAACATACTAAAGTTCTATATGTATTTGCCTCTATTTATGGACTCTCCGTATTCTCTCATTGATGCGCCAGTACCACACTGTTTAAATTACTGTAGCTTTACTATAGTTCCTTTTATTCTGTCCAGTTAATTCCTTACCCTATTTGCCCAAGTGCCAGCTTCAAGCCTCATCTTTTACTCTCAAAAAACAACCATGTCTCCTTTATTAATTAAAGAGTGAGGGCATTCCATATGAGCTGCTCCCCCCAACTACTATGATATTTAATTTGTATTTTTTCATCTTGCATTCTTGAATAATTCCCCTCTCATCAATCATCCTGGCTGGCTTACCCCTTGAATCTTCAGACTGTCTTTCCTTGCTAACCTCTCTTCTATTCCAAAAAACCTTTCATTGGCTTTGCTACTACTTTTCTCAAGCTAGTATCTCATGTACATTTCTTACCCTGACATATTTGCTGAAAAGTTAATTTCCACTCCTGGTCTCAGCTTTCTTGCTACCACTTACTTTTCAGAGCCCAGGTTTCTCTCTCAACCACTTGGCCAAAACCTGTCTCACAGAGTCGTTGACTCACAGGGTTGTAGTCTCTAAATCCAGTGGCCATGTATCAGGTTATTACCTTGAATCTCTACAGCATTTGAAATGGTTGACCTCTCGTCTTGGAACAGCCTTTCTCTTGACTCTGGGATACCAGGCATCCCAGTCTCTCCCCCTCTGCTCAGTGCCCCATCATCTGCTCTGGAGCCTCTTCCTTTTCCCTCAGTTGACATGCTGCTCTCCTTCAGTGAACTGCATCCCTTCCTATGCCTTTCACATCAACTGGAATTCCTCCCAGGTCTACAGATTGCCATCTCCCCCGCCTTCTGTCACACTCTAGGGCTGAATTTCCAGACTGCCTTTAGGAGACCAACTAGGATGGAAAAGAATGGGTAGAGTTTAGACGTGTTGACAGAGAACAGTTTACAGAGAACCAGTTGGAAGTTGCTTTGCTGTGGAGCAGTGGTTCTCAAGCTTGGCTGCACTTTGCAATCACCAGGAGAATTTAAAAATAAAATCTTCAGTGCCCAAGCTGCTCCCCAAACTAGTCAAATAAAACTCTCTGGGGATGGGCCCAGACATCTGTATTTTTTTAGAACCCCAATGATTCCAATGTCTGGCTAGGTTGGCAGCCCTAGAGCAGCAGGGAGGGAAGGAGTAATCTCAAATCACTACTAGGTTCTGGCTTTCATGAGTGGTACATGGGCACAGAGTACTAAAGTAGGGATTACCAGAAAAAGAGTATGGGGGGGAAATGGTAGGTTCTGTTAGATGGCTTGATTTGAGCTGCTTGTGGGGTATCCAAGAGAAGAGGTCCACTGATGCTCAGCTCTCCCTAAAGCAGACCTTTTCTTCTCCGATCCTTCCACAAGGCCTGCACGGCCTGGGTGTCCCTGCTGTCTCTCGTGGTGCCTTATGATCTTATCATCTCTGGCTGTAGCATTTGTGGACAATATTTTCTTGCTGGAGGTTGGAACTGCCTCCCTCTTTATGATGTGGACATGGGGTCACCACCCAGTAACCCACCTTGGAAGATCCCAGGGCAGAGCCCATCTCCCCTTGCCTAATGGCTCTGCCATTGATTGCACATGAGCTGTCAGTGTGAGCCAAGCACAGCAGCCTCTCATGTCTTTTTCCACACCCAACACAAGAAGGGTGGCACCCACCCCCTTCAAGAACAGAGGCTCGGGTGGCGCCTGTGGCTCAAGGGGTAGGGCGCCAGTCCCATATGCCGGAGGTGGCGGGTTCAAACCCAGCCCCGGCCAAAAAAAAAAAAAAAGAACAGAGGCTCAGGAGAGCTGCCATTCTTGGGCCTGAGTGCTGGTAGGGATTGGGTGGGGGTTGGGAGGTATGGCATCTGTCTGGATCTCTTAAGGGAACTGGAGAATTGGAAAAAAACACTCCGACGTGGCTTCTGGAGACTCAGGGAGGCTCAAAGAAAAGATTGCAGCAGAGGAGGCAGGGAAAGGTGGCACAGTGGTTTGCCATCCTGTTGGGCTATTGGAACCTGCTCTGAACCCCATAAACTTGTCATAAGAACCAAGTAGGCAAAGGCAGTAGGACAGGTGACTTTGAGATACAAGGAGTAGGGATGATGGGAGAGCACAGCAGGGACTCAGGAAGAACCCTTCTATGGTGACAGCCCACAAGCATGGCTCACTCCTGCCACCCTCTCTCCTTTGTCACCACTTCCCCCAACCTCTTCCTGTCTTCCCCTTTGTCCAGGCTGATGGGAACCACCCTGTAGAAGTCCATCTTTGTTCAGACCCAGATGATGCCAGAGCTATGACCGGGCCTGCAGGCGTGGTGCCGAGGGGAGATCAGCCATGGAGCAGCCACAAGAGGAGGCCCCTGCGGTCCGGGAAGAGGAGGAGAAAGAGGAAGTGGCAGAGGCAGAAGGAGCCCCGGAGCTCAATGGAGGACCAGAGCATACACTTCCTTCCAGTAGCTACACAGGTGAGGAGCAGCTGGCAGGGCACGCGGGGCAAAGGCGGCAGAGCTTGCCAGCAGTCATGTGGGATGCAGAGTGGTTAAGGACCGGGGCCAGAAGGCCACTAGCCAGCTGCAGGACCTTGGGCAGGTTGCACCTCTTCTTTCTGTAAAATAGACTGGGATAGTAGGTGATGTAGACATGGGCTTTTGTATGAAGTAAATGAGTGGGTATTTGGAATGCATGTTGTCTCCATTGTTGTGATTGCCACCACTGCTCTCACAGGACATCTGGAACCAATCTGCACTAACACACACTGGAAAGATCGGCTATACCTGAGATTATTAGATCAGTTGAAACACGCAACTTGATCGATCTGGTGCTGATTACACACACTTCATTATTGAGCTGTGTTGTAATTAGGTAAAATGGCTAAGGAGTTAGTATGAATACAATCAATATTATATTTTTGCAGCCATATAGCTTTAGCTCCTCTTGTCACTCCTATTGGCTCCACTTTGTCTGCTGTTAGTAGCAGTATAGACATTTCTCTCTCGGACCCCATTCTGCTGTGTCCACCTTTGGGACACCTAGAATGCTCCCTCTGCCCCAGCTTTCTGTGCTGCTAAGGCTGCTCTTCCCTGCTTCTGGTCCATCCTCTCAGCTTCTCCACTTCTCTCCTTACCAGAGAGCCACGGGACAGGCACATCCGCTGATCCTTGCTCCCTTCCCTTAGAGGGAACCTGGGGTCACGAGAGGATGTATTGCCAACAATACATACCCTGATTTTGCCACTGGTTTCAGCTGGAGGAGACGCAGGCCACAGGTGGTCATTCAGGGTAGGGAGTACACGAACCAACACTGTTTAGTGTACGTGGTTTATACCTCTGCTTCTGGGAATGTGTCCTGTGTGAATACTTGCTCAGCGTGCACAGAGATTTCCACATCAGCTTATTTACTGCAGCACTGTTCATAAGAGCAAAACATAGGGAAGTGCCCATCTGTGGGAATTGTTTATGTAGACTGTGATAGAGCCATACAGTGGAATACTCCAGGATCATTAGGGAGAAGGCTGGTTTGTATGTAATAAACGTTCCTAACAAATTGGGGATCTCATTGTTTAAAAATCCTTAACGCCAGCAGTGCCTATGGCTCAGCAAGTAGGGCACCAGCTCCATATACTGAGGGTGGTGGGTTCGAACCTGGCCCCAACCAAATTACAACAACAACAAAAAAAATAGCCAGGCTTTGTGGTGGGTGCCTGTGGTCCTAGCTACTCAGGAGGCTGAGGCAAGAGAATCACCTAAGCCCAAGAGCTAGAGATTGCTGTGAGCTGTGATGCCACAGCACTCTACTGAGGGCGACAAAGTGAAACTCTGTCTCTATAAAAAAATAAATAAATACCTGTAGACCCAGCTACTCGGGAGACTGAGGCAAGAGAATCACTTAAGCCCAGGAGTTGGAGGTTGCTATGAGCTGTGTGATGCCACGGCATTCTACTCAGGGCCATAAAGTGAGACTCTGTCTCTACAAAAAAAAAAAATAAATAAATAAATAAATAAAAATCTTTACGTATCATAGAAGGTACCAGAAGATCATACATTAAAGGACTAGTGGGGCTCTGAGGAGCAGCATCATAGATAAGAAAGAGCTATCATGTATTTTTCTCAATAAGCCTGTATTACTTTACTACTTTAAAAAGCAACTACACTCCTCTTTTTTAAAGGCTAAAATTAAATCTTTTTTTTTTTTTTTTGAGACATAGTCTCAAGCTATCACCCTAGGTAGAATGACATGGTGCCATAGCTCACAGCAACCTCAGACTCTTGGGCTCAAGTGATTCTCTTGCCTCAGCCTCCTGAATCTCTGGGGCTACAGGCGCCCACCACAACATCCGGCTATTTTTAGAAACAGGGTCTCACTCTAGCTCAGACTGGTCTTGAACTCGTGAGCTTAGACAATTTGCCCTCCTCGGGCAAAGTACTGGGGATACAGGCATGAGCCACCGCAGCCAGCCAATCTTTAAAAGATTGAGGGGATTTGGCAGGGAGGGGCTCTGGGGACAGAGGCTCATCCTGTGTTGAGTCTTTAAGATCACACACACCAGGGCAGGAATTCCAGGTCCTCCATTATAAGCTGTGGCCCCTACTTCTCCAAGTGTCAGTCTCTTTGCCTTCAGGGGCTGTGTCCTGTCCACATTGGGGGCCAGATGGGTGAGAGTCAATGGTGGTATCTTGTACACCACATATCTCAGCACCTGCTGGTTCTCTGCCTCACCCTCATGAGCTATGACTTTGGCCTCCAGAGTCTCCTCAGGAACCCATAACGACAGAGCACATCCTGAGCCCTGAAACAGCAAGAAGACTCCACAGTTTGCCACATCTCTGACTTCCCGACATTCTGCACTTGGTGCCAAGCACCTCCTCCTCACCCCTACCATCCCAGGTAGGCCTTCCATTAGCACTCAGCACCAGGGAAGCTGAGGTTATAAGAAACTCATTTGTGGCCAGACATGGTGGCTCACACCTGTAATCCTAGCACTCTGGGAGGCCGAGGCCGGTGGATTGCTTAATTTAAGCTCATGAGTTCCAGACCATGAGCTCATGAGTTCCAGACCAGCCTCATGAGCAAAAGTGAGGCCCTATCTCTACTAAAAATACAAAAACTTGGCTCAGCGCCTGTAGCACAGTGGTTACAGCATCAGCCACATGCATGGAGGTTGGCGGGTTCAAATCCTGCCTGGACCAGCTAAACAGCAAAGACAACTGCAACAACAACAAAAAAATTGGCGGTGCTGTGGCTCAGTGGGTAGGGCGCTGGCCGCATATATCCAGGGTGTCGGGTTCAAACCCGGCCCCGGCCAAACTGCAACAAAAACATAGTCGGGCATTGTGGTGGGTGCCTGTAGTCCCAGCTACTTGGGAGGCTGAGGCAAGAGAATCACCTAAGCCCAGGAGTTGGAGGTTGCTGTGAGCTATGTGATGCCATGGCACTCTACCAAGGGTGATAAAGTGAGACTGTCTCTAAAAAAAAAAAAAAAAAATAGGTGGGCGTAGTGGGAGCCTATAGTCCCAGCTACTTGGGAGGTAGGGGCAAGAGAATCGCTTAAGCCCAAGAGTTTGAGGTTGCTGTGAGTTCTGACTCCACGGCACTTTACTGAGAGCAACATAGTAAGACTCTGTCTCAAAAAAATAGGGTGGCACCTGTGACTCAGTGGGTAGGGCGCTGGCCCCATATACCGAGGGTGGCAGGTTCAAACCCGACCCCAGCCAAATTGCAACAAAAAAATAGCCGGGCATTGTGGCAGGTGCCTGTAGTCCCAGCTACTCAGGAGGTTGAGGCAAGAGAATCGCCTAAGCCTGGGAATTGGAGGTTGCTGTGAGCTGTGTGATGCCATGGCCGAGGGCAATAAAGTGAGACTGTCTCTACAAAAAAATTAAAAAAACTAAAATTAAAAAAAAAGAAAGAAAGAAAAATAGAAAAACTGAGGCAAAAGGATTGTTTGAGCCCAAGTTGGAGGTTGCTGTGAGCTGTGATGCCACAGCACTCTACCCAGGGTGATAGCTTGAGACTCTGTCTGAAAAAAACAAAAGCACAAGAAACTCATTTGCCTGGGTCCCCCAGCTGGTTAAAAGGGCAGGGGCAGCTGAGTCTAGGCTCACACCCCATTCCCTTCTGCTTTAATGACATCCATCCCAGTTACACCTGAGAAATAGGCAGATAAAGTGTCCTTCCTCCTGGCCTGAGTGCCTCCTCTCGCTTGGTAGGCATTCAGGTTAGGGGAGGCACTGGGCCAGGGGTGAGCTCTTCAGTGGTAGTAGACAAGGCTGAGTTCCTGAACTGAAGCCCACAGTCCAGGTAAACAAAACAGCAGAGGAAAGGCTGTTTGATAACCCAACCCCAGATCCCTGCAGAATTTGGCCTGACTTCAGAAGCTTCAAGATGGTTTGCCTCTGGGCTTTGCCAATAAAGTAAATAGACTGTGAGGGCAGCCAGGACAACAGCATACATACCTCCAGCGATGGAGACTAGATAGATATGCAGGCGACCTCTCAACTACACGTAAATTATGTGAACAAGGTCAATAGTGTCTATTTGCTGAATTTGTAATCAAAGATGGCGAAACTGATACTTAACTCTCTGGGTAATAGGGCTGGTGTTTACACTGAGTCCAAACATTGGGATAATGACGCAGTGTTCTCCTTAGCAGTGACCATGTCATGTTGTTGTTTATCATAATAACATTATTGATTAATGGTAATGAGCACATATATGTGGGTAGTAGAAAAGTGCGATGGTTTAGAGCTCAGCACAATTGTAGGGGTGTCAAGTCCAAATTCTATAAAACATGCAGGCTGGCAAGCAGGCTGGAAACCCAGGGAAGTTGATGTTGCAGCTAAAATCCAAAGACTGTTTGCAGGGTAGAAGTCCACCTTCCTCACGGTGGCGGTCAGAGTGGGGTCTCAGTCTTTTTTTCTTAAAGCCTTAACCTATTAGATGAGGTCCACTCACATTATGGTGGGTAATCTGCTTTACTCAAAGTCTAACTGATTTAAATGTTATCACATCTAAAAAATACCTTTTTAGGCCAGGAGTGGTGGCTCTTCCCTGAGCTAACAGGTTTGAGACCAGCATGAGCTAGAGCTAGACCCATCTCTAAAAATAAAAATAGCTGGGCGTTGTGGCAGGCCCCTGTAATCCCAGCTACTCAGGAGGCTGAGGCAGGAGAATCGCTTGAGCCCAAGAGTTTGAGGTTTCTGTGAGCTATGATGCCACAGCACTCTACCAAGGGCGACAAAGTGAGACTGTCTCCAAGAAAGAAAAAAAAAAAGAGGCTCCCAAACAACAATGACAGCTACAACAAAAAATAGCTGGGAATTGTGGTGGGCTCCCATAATCCCAGCTACTTGGGAGGCTGAGGCAAGAGAATTGCTTAAGCCCAGGAGTTAGAGGTTGCTGTGAGCTTTGATGCCACATCACTCTACCCAGGGCTTGAGGCTCTGTCTCAAAAAAAAAAAAAAAACCTTCTTAACAACTGGTAAGACTGGTGTTTGACATAAAAACTGGGTACCATGGCCTACTCAAATTGACACATAAAACCATCATAGCCACTGTCATCAAGTTACTTAACCTTCTGAGTCTCAGCTTCCTCACCTGTACAGTAGGAGTAAGAAGACCTCCTTGAAAGTTCGTTTTGAGGTTTACGTCAGATTAGTGGATGTAAAGTTCCAGGAAGAATGCCTGGTGCACAGTGAGCATGCAATAAAAAGAAAGTACTATTGGACAGCCACAAAGTCTGGTTAAGCTTCAAGTCCCGGTATCACTGTGTTTTAAGCAGGTAACTTTGGGTGAATCCCTTAACACAGTGGTTCTCAACCTTCCTAATGCCGTGGCTCTTTAACACAGTTCCTATGGGTCATGACCCACAGGTTGAGAACCACTGCCTTAACCTCTCTGAACCTCAGTTTCCTTCTAATGGTGGTAATTAGTATCTTCCAAGGTAATAATGAAAGGATACACATATAAAGACTCTAACATACTTGGCACTTAGTAGGGGACTGATAGATGCTGGCCTTTTTTCCATTCCCCTCCTGGTGGAGGGAGGCCCTTGAGATGTATGGGAGGTTGGATGGGGAGGCCATCAGGGTGTCAAGAGGGCATTCAGAGGCAGGGCTCAGGGCCCAGAGGATGGCTCCATCAGGTAAGCTGGTGTGTTTCCTGAAGCAGTGGAAGGGAGGCAGAGGAGAGGAAGGTGAGGGCTTAGTGAGAGACCCTGCACTGGTGAGGAAAAACAAGGACAGCACCACCAGGAGATGTGAATAATCTAAAATAATTGGCCACTGTGGGCAAGACTCAGTGGCAGCGGTAGGCTCTGAGATCCAAAGGGACTGAACTGAGTCTAGCAGGGGAAGCAGATGTGCAAGCTGCAAAAACACTGATTACCACAAGTGATACAAAGCAGACATGAGCACGGTTCTCTCCGGTTAAAGGAGGAAGTGCAGAAAATGCTCCCTGCTCCGGCATCTGTGCAGGTCTCCACAAGGGGTCTCCATGGTATCTCATTTTCCTCCAGCAACTGGCGCTGTGAGTTTTATTATCCCTGTTATAATGCCTTCAGGAGTGGCAGGCCCTGCCCAGCCCCACAGCCAGTTGGTGCTGAGGCTAGGACACCCAAGTGGCTTGAAGACTGGTGCCTGCTGTGCCCAGCACCCTGCACAGTTCTCAATGCTGGACAGAGCTCCTGCCCTCGTGGCTCTTACGTCTAGTAGATGGTGCCCAGCAATGTGTAAACACACGTAGACTATGTCAGATGAAAGGTTACTGAGAACATAAAGCAGCTTCCCAGAGCACAGCTACCCCCTCTCAAGCCCAGGAGATCAAGGGAGCCTACTGTCCCCATCTGTGGGCTTGTGGAAGCTAGTTTCCCCTGGAATGACTGAAGTTGGGAGCAAAGGTGTCAGGACAGAACAGGATATTTTAGGAACCAGGGACTTGTTTCACCCCTAAACTTATCAGCCAAGAGGTGAGCAGACCAATGGGTCTTCTGCCACAGTCTGGTGCTTCTTATGTTCCTCCTCCTGTGGCCAGGATGGGGGAGGAAGGTTTTCCTGCTGCCAATTCTAGGGTTCAAAGGGGAGCTGGGGGGAAAGGAGGAGAAAGTAAAGAAGGGATGGAATACACTTGGGTTGGTAGGGGTGGTAGTTACTCCCATGGTGGGGAAGTCAAGGTCACTTGGCCTATGGTGTAGCGAGGTGATACTGTAGGCCAGAAATGTTCGTATGGGTTCATTGCCATGGCTTGGGTCTCCCTAAGGTACCCTCCTGTTCGAAGCAGCTGATTCTCTGATTTGGAGATTTGGCATCTGTTGCACCTGTTCATTCATCAGAGAAGAGTACAAAGATCAGAAGGCCATCACAGCAGAGGCAGGACAGACAGCACACAGGGTCATAAAACTGGCAATGGACTAGAAATGAGGAAACTGAGGTTCAGTTCAGGTCTCCTTTCCAAGGGGGAGAGCTCATTTCTGAGTATCCAAAGGAGAGTTTCAGAAGAGGCTCCTAGCAGTTCTTTCTAAGTCATAGGGCAGCATATATATCCTGGAGTCATAACCATAGCCAACCACTTTCCCTGCTGATGTTCTCAACACCATAGTTCAAACACCTAATATTAAATAGAAAAAAATCAAGGCTGGGCGCAGTGCCTCACACCTGTAATCCTATCACTCTGGGAGGCTGAAGCAGTCGGATTGCTTGAGCTCAAAAGTTTGAGACCAGCCTGAGCAAGAACGAGACCTTGTCTCTACTAAAAATAGAAAACCTAGCCAGGCATCATGGCAGGTGTTTGTAGTCCCAGCTACTTAGGAGGCTGAGGCAGGAGAATCTCCTGAGTTTAAGGTTGCTGTGAGCTATGACACCACAGCACTCTACCCAGGGTGACAGAGTGAGACTCTGTCTCAAACCGAAAAGAAAAAACCTGGAGAAATTCAGTGTGTTGCTAAACCAATATGACTGATACCTATACCCTTTCTATTCAAACAAAAAGTTTAATGGAAATTTGTATTGCTTGAGAGTTCCTTTATTATATTCTTCGAGTCCATGCAGGAATAGAATTTCCTGCAGGAGCATGGAAGTTGCAGAGGTCTGCGCTTCTGCAATTTCCACAAAACACGTTCCACACAACCCCAGTTGGGCCCACATAGTGGCAGCCTATAAACCAGTGGTTCTCAACCTTCCTAATGCTGCAGCCCTTTAATACAGTTCCTGTGCGTCGCGACCCACAGGTTGATTATCTATTTGCTTCAGCCCTCTTGCTCCTGTCTTCCCAAACCACAGCCAACCCCCCATCCCTCTCCTCTCTGTCAGCACTAAATTCAGCCCAGGGAAGTTTTGACAGCCCAAATAGAAATAGCTGCCATCTACAGGACATCTGCTAGGTGTCAGGCTCGAGGCTATCATTAACCAAATGTTCTAGGTGAAGAAACTGTCCACAGAAAAGTTGACTTCCTGAGATCACATAGCTCTTAAGTAGCTAAGCTGAGAGCTGTGGGACTCTTCCCACCCGTGGCTCCCAGGCCTAGCAAAATATGAAGCCACCCTCCATCATGTATCTGCAGACCTCTCCCAAAGCTCCTCGCCACCCTCGCTGCTGGACCAGCTACAGATGGGCTATGACGGGGCCTCGTGTGGCAGCCTCAACATGGAGTGCCGGGTGTGTGGGGACAAGGCATCAGGCTTCCACTATGGTGTTCATGCCTGCGAGGGGTGCAAGGTACGGACCATGGGGTGGGGGTGGTGGCTGGCCATTGGGGTCATAGTCAGAAGGGGAGTTGACCTACCATAAAGGCTCCCTGGCCGGGGGTGGGGCTCTCACAGTACCCACTGTAGAGTGGCCCTTGGCTTGTTCCAGGCCCCTGCTCTGTGGTCCTACAGGAGAGGAAGGGGTTCCATTGTCAGGCCTATCCCTTTGGCCACCTGCAGGGCTGACACGGGTGCTCACTTAGACTCTATGAGCCACTGATGCCCCCTGGGGACCAGGCTCCAGAAGGCAGGCAGGACAGGACAGGACAGAATGAGGGTCTTGGGCTGAGGTCAGAGTTTTCCTGTGTCTCAAGGCTTGAAGGGGGCTTTTTGAGAAAAAAGGAAATATATTTCTTTTTCCAGTGATCCTTCTGACTACTTCCTCCTAATTTCACACTGTCAAATTTTCACAGATTATTTTATTGAACCACCACCTAGAAAATACACAGAACCAAATACATTTATGAATAAATCAAGTTAACCATGTATGGTTACCAAACTAACAAAGAAGCTTTAGGATTTATTTAGGCATTTAAAATAAATAATTAAAAATTACTTTCATTA
Organism: Nycticebus coucang; assembly: GCF_027406575.1. Classification (NCBI taxonomy): domain Eukaryota; kingdom Metazoa; phylum Chordata; class Mammalia; order Primates; family Lorisidae; genus Nycticebus; species Nycticebus coucang. Next base: position 44,202,023 of record NC_069788.1, on the reverse strand, counting down.
AGGCGGCACCTGTGGCTCAGTTGGTAAGGCGCCGGCCCCATATACCAAGGGTGATGGGTTCAAACCCGGCCCCGGCCAAACAGCAACAAAAAAATAGCCGGGCGTTGTGGCAGGTGCCTGTAGTCCCAGCTGCTCGGGAGGCTGAGGCAAGAGAATCGCTTAAGCCCAGGAATTGGAGGTTGCTGTGAGCTGTGTGAGGCCACGGCACTCTACCGAGGGCCATAAAGTGAGACTCTGTCTCTACAAAAAAAAAAAAAATTACTTTCATTATTTTAGAAGTTTTATTTATTTATTTTAATTGCAGTTTTGATTTGACCGGGCTGGGTTTGAACCTGCCACTTCTGGCATGTGGGGCCAGCCGGGGCCCTACCCCTTTGAGCCACAGGCGCTGCCCCTTTTTAGAAGTTTTAGAGTTTTTACTTTTCTTCTCCATCTCCCCTCCAAAAAGATTTTCCACTTTCAGGAATTCCCAAGTTTCAGGAGTTTTTACATCTTTATGATAATGAGTTCCTTTGGCATGAGCCAATGGGCAGAGCAGGATCCTCATCCTCTTTTCTTACCTGTCCTTGGTCCCTCAGGGCTTCTTCCGCCGGACGATCCGCATGAAGCTAGAATATGAGAAATGTGAGCGGAGCTGCAAGATTCAGAAGAAGAACCGCAACAAGTGCCAGTACTGCCGCTTCCAGAAATGCCTGGCGCTGGGCATGTCACACAACGGTGAGGGCAGCCGGGGCCGGTCACCAGGGCGCTGGCTCCACACACACCCTGAAACCAGGTTCAGGGAGCAGCCTGAGAGCAGTGCTGGCACCTCGTAAGCTCTGGTGACTTAGGTGCTCTGGATCCTGGGTTTTGGAGCCTAGGACCTGCCACTTCCCCAGACCCTCCAGTATCCACCAGGGGCCCCAGGCCTGGGGCAGTCATTAGTAAGTGACCACATATGTCCATTGCCAGGAGCTAGGCAGGAGTTCCTTACAGGCCAGCCACTGCCAGGTCACAGAGCCTTTTCTGTCCTATGCCCCCAGGCCTCTGCATCGTCTTCAGACCTCTAGGGTAGGATATTGCAAAGCCCACCCACCCTCTGTGCCCCTCAGTACATAGAACAGGGAAAAGCCTCTTGTTTAATTATCACTATGGATGAGTCAACTTTTGGCCAACTTTTACCCAGGGATGGCTTAACTGTCTTATATCTTAAAGAGTGGCAGGACCTGTGTCTCTTCCTGGCTAATGGGGTCTGGCAGGTCAGGGTTTGATCCTTTTCTTCAGTCTGTATATGCCCTGACCCCATTCCTTGGGTGGGTTTAAGGGATGTCCTAGGAAATCTTAGAGCTGAGTGAATTCTTCCCCTTGTTTTTAACTTTAAGAGAAGCTGCATTCATATCCTGCTCTATTACTGTTAATGACAATTTTTGAGTACTTACCATGTGAGTACTCCTATATAATTATTCCAACAGCCCAGTAAGTTTTAAAGAATATTTTCCTCATTTTTCTAATTTAAAAACAAAGGTGAGGCTCAGCACCTGTGCCTCAAGCGGCTCAGGCGCCAGCCACATACACCTGAGCTGGCGGGTTCAAATCCAGCCCGGGTCCGCCAAACAACAATGATGGCTGCAACCAAAAAATAGCAGGGCGTTGTGGCAGGCGCCTGTAGTCCCAGCTATTTGGGGGGCAGAGGCAGGAGAATCGTTTAAGCCCAGGAGTTGGAGGTTGCTGTGAGCTGTGATGCCACGGCACTCTTCCCAGGGTGACAGCTTGAGGCTCTGTCTTAAAAAATAATAATAAAAAATAAAAAGAAAGGTGAGATAGCCTTTCCAAGGTCACATAGCTAGTAGGCTACTGAGCTGGAACCCAGGCACAGCTTTGTCACCAAATGCTGTCATCCTGCACTGCCTCTCAGCCAAGTAACTCAGTTGCAATGTGCCAGGCACTGTGAACCAGACATACAAAATCTATTCCCTTATGAGTTCAGATCCTGGAGGGGCCACCCCAACATCCCCACTTTGCTCACTCTAGAGCTTCTGAGGACCCTGAGCTCAGAAAGGATATGTCTGTCATTGGCCCCTGCACCTGTAGAGGGATGGGGAGGTTGAGGTGCTGACCTCTGTCTGGGCTCCTTGATGACTGTCCCTGTTTGCTGTGTAGCCATCCGCTTTGGCCGAATGCCAGAGGCTGAGAAGAGAAAACTGGTGGCAGGGCTGACGGCAAGCGAGGGAAGCCAGCACAACCCACAGGTAGCTGATCTGAAGGCTTTCTCCAAGCACATCTATAACGCCTACCTGAAAAACTTCAACATGACCAAAAAGAAGGCCCGCAGTATCCTCACCGGCAAAGCCAGCCACACGGCGGTGAGTGTTGCTGCTTAGCCTAGTAGCATCTGGGCTCTGGGCCCTGCTGCTGCCTGCCTGGCTCTGGGGAGAGCCAGGCCTCCTCCCTCCTTTAACTTCATGGTACAGACAGGGGCTGTGGGGAGCACAGGGTGGGGGCCCCGTGAGGCCTCACCTCTAACGGGGCCTGGTTTTCAGCCCTTTGTGATCCACGACATCGAGACATTGTGGCAGGCAGAGAAGGGCCTTGTGTGGAAGCAGCTGGTGAATGGCCTGCCACCCTACAAGGAGATCAGCGTGCATGTCTTCTACCGCTGCCAGTGCACCACAGTGGAAACCGTGCGGGAGCTCACTGAGTTTGCCAAGAGCATCCCCAGCTTCAGCAGCCTCTTCCTCAATGACCAGGTGACCCTTCTCAAGTATGGTGTGCACGAGGCCATCTTTGCCATGCTAGCTTCCATTGTCAACAAGGATGGGCTGCTGGTGGCCAATGGCAGTGGCTTTGTCACTCGTGAGTTCCTACGAAGCCTTCGCAAGCCCTTCAGTGACATCATTGAGCCCAAGTTCGAGTTTGCTGTCAAGTTCAATGCCCTGGAACTTGATGACAGTGATCTGGCCCTGTTCATCGCGGCCATAATTCTATGTGGAGGTAAGTGAGGGAGAGCAGGTAGACCAGCCCGACACAGCCGGTCCTTCCAGGGCTTGACCCTCACTGCAGGGCACCATGCCTGAGTTTGGACAGCATGAGGAAGTGTCCACGTTATAATAACAGTGGAACATGCAAGGAACTGTCTGACACAGAGGATCAGCTCCATCTCATGATATCAGTAGATGGAAGTAGTGATAGAAAAAACACTGCAAAGAAATAGACCATCTAATGGGGGTTATTTCTGAGTAGTGGAGAAATTTTCTGTATTTTTCCATGCATTTTTCAAATTCTAGCACAACAAATAAAATAATAACCATGTTTACCAGCAGTGGCACAGAGCTTCATGCCAAGCACTGTTCTAGTTCCTTTTCATTGCTTATAACTCATTTGATCCTCACAACAACCCTGTAGGGGAGGTACTTTTGCTATTCCCATTTTATAGATGAGGAAACTAAAGCCCAGAGAAGCCAAGTGGCCTTCCCATAGCCTCATCTATAGTCTGTGGCAGACACAGGATTTTAGTCCACCCATTCTCTTAACTCAAATCCTATCCTGCCTCATCAAAAGGAAAAAACAATTGGTAAAGTCAAAAGAAATGGGCCGGGCGGCGCCTGTGGCTCAAGGAGTAGGGTGCGGATCCCATATGCCGGAGGTGGTAGGTTCAAACCCAGCCCCGGCCAAAAACCACAAAAAAAAAAAAAAAAGTGGGCCAAGACCAGGGCAGGAAGACTAGAACACTCGGTGGAGCCATCACCAACAGAACAGGGCTTGATCTGTTACAGCCAAGGAGGCCTGCTGTCCCCTGGTCCAAGTCACCATGCTGGGTGGGGATAGGAGAGCTGCTTTGCCTTTCTGAATCCCTCATGTGCCCTGTGTCCCCGCAGACCGGCCAGGCCTCATGAATGTGCCACAGGTGGAGGCCATCCAGGACACCATCCTGCGTGCCCTTGAGTTCCACCTGCAGGCCAACCACCCTGATGCCCAGTACCTCTTCCCCAAACTGCTGCAGAAGATGGCTGACCTGCGGCAGCTGGTCACCGAGCATGCCCAGATGATGCAGCGGATCAAAAAGACAGAGACTGAGACCTCGCTGCACCCCCTGCTCCAGGAGATCTATAAGGACATGTACTGAGAGACAGTGCCCAAGTCTCCCTGCAGGCTCCAGTGGGGCTAGAGTGGGGGGCCCCCCCATGTGACTTTTCTATTGATCAGCCCGCAGGCACAAGACCCGGCCTAGAGCGACAGAATCACTCACTCATGCTCAGGCGGCCTCTGGCTCCCTGTGTTCCCTTTCTCCCCCTCCCATACTCCAACTCTTCCTGTCTTTGTGGTCTCCCTCTTTCTCAGTTCCGCTTTCTCTTCTGATTTCCCTTGCTCTTTTTCTTCCCTTTTCTATAGTTTCCTACTTTCTTATTCCCTTGCCCTCCCTTTCTCTTTTCCCATCCCACATCTGTCCCTCTTTCTCATTCTGTGAGACATTTGTATTATTTCACCAGCAGCATAGAACAGGACCTCTGCTTTTGTGCACCCTTTCCCCAGAAGCAGAAGGGAGCAGGGCCTGCCATCTGCCTGTCACTGAACCTGCAGTCTTAGGGCCTCACTCTGTCTCCTGTCTTCAGAGCAAAAGACTTGAGCCATCCAAAGAAACACTAAGTTCTCTTGGCCTGGTGTCCCAGGGACTGCAGCAACAGCCTGTACTCCGGGATCCCTGCTGTGAAGGACAGTGAGCAGGGCCTGGGCTGAGAGCTGACACCTCCCCCAGATTTTCACTGCCCCTCTAAGGCTGCCCCACCCCCCACCTGACCTAACCAGCCCTACTGTAGCAGCACACCCCAGGCCCGCTGACACCCAGCATCCTTCCGTTCTTCTCACTGGTTTTCCAGGCCAGTGTCACTGATGGCCCCATGCGCTGGCCGCTGCAGGGTACTCCCCCAGCCTGGAAGGAGGCCGGGTCCCCTCCAGGTGGGGAGACCCTGCGCCCTCTTGAAGTGGAGCAAGTCTCAAGGGAAGTAGGTAGAGATTAGTGGTGGAAGAAGCAGCACACTTAACTCTCCCCTAGGACTCAGGTTCTGAGTCCTGGGGTCAGAGACCAGGGAGAGCCTGGGGTAGGTCCTCCATTAGCAACCTACTCTCCCTGCCCTTTAGCAGCCACCCATATTGTGTCAACTATAGTGCCAGATCCTGGCCTCCAGTGTGAACCTCTTTTCTCTAGCCAGCCAAGCTGAAGCTCAGGCCCCCACACACTCCCTGGAGCTGCAACTCCAGCCCACACAGCAAGCACTGAAATCACTTTACCTGCAAGTTCAGCACCCTCACCCTCCCCATTCTTCCCAAAGGCAAGTGAGTGCCCAGAGAGAGGCCTGCAGATGGGCAGGCAGAGCTGTACCCCTTTCCCCAGGGCTGGGCTGGATCTCGGGGTGGCAGGGGTTCCCTGCTGATCCTGTATATTCTGATGTCCTTTGTTCCAGCAACTCTGATGCCCTCCTCTTCCCATATATTCAGCCCAGACAGTCACCTAAAATTCCCCCTGCACAACCTGTGGTTACCAGGGACCTTGTGGAGCACAGTCCCACACCTCTGGCCCCTATCCTCCCCCTGGTCCCAGGTGGAGGTGCCCTTGCCTCAGAGGAAGGGCTGAAGTACAACTTGGAGTGTCATGTCTGAGTAGGAAGGCAGAGAGCCACCCAGGCTGTAGGTTAAGGACTGGCTAGGGTCTCAGCAGGGTGGTAGGGGAGCTGGAGTTAGAGCCCAGCTTCCTGTGTCCTGTCTGTTCCTCCTTCCCGAGGAGCCATTCCCTCTGATGTGGCTCTGGGAGGAAGTGCCCTGCATTTGCCCAGCCAATGCTGAGGCCCTCTATGCCCCAGGATCACTCCCCTGACGTGATTCTTCCCTCTGCCCACCCCTCAACCTGGCTGACCAGGAGTTGGCTTAGGGGTACTTCCTTTCGGGCCAAGGCTGTGAAGGGAGAGCTGTTGTGCCCACCCTCCTCCACCCCACCCGGTCTGGTGCTGAGGATACAGCTCTACTCAGTGTCTGAACAATCTCCAAAATTGAAATGTATATTTTTGCTAGGAGCTCCAGCTTCCTGTGTTTTTAATATAAATAGTGTACACAGACTGACGAGACTTTAAATAAATAAGAATTAAATATTTAAGAGTTGACTTTAAGCTGACTCAGTCCTCTGCGTGTTTTTCCTGGGGCTGATTGGATTCCTCCTCCTATAGAGAAGCTAGCTGGGCAGAGGAGGCTTTGGGGTGCTGCAGGTCCTTCTCACCTCCTGCTGGGATTGTGGGGGACTGAGGAGTTGCTGCCCCCAGCCTGCAGAGAGAATAGAGAAGGGTATGCATACTCAGAGAAGGCCGTGTGGTGCCTGGCGCTCATTAGGGGTTGTGCAGGGATCTGGAAGGTATGGGGGGAGACCTCTGGAGGAGGCACCATGCCCTGGGCGAGCCCTGTATGATGCATGGGACTTGGTCACCAAAGCCGGTTTGTTACCCCCACAGAGGTCAGGGTATTCCTCTCAGCCAATACCCCAGCTTACTTTCTTGCCAGCAGAGCCCGGTGCTGGCAGCAAGGGGTTGTCTGCAGTGTGAGGTCACGTCAGGGTATGTAACTGGATTTGTTTGTCTAGTCAGGAAAACAAAACCACTGCTAAATACTTCCAAGTGAGGAATTCACTACAGGGAACTGTTAACAAAAGCCCTGAAAGTGTTACCAGTCTGGCTGCCTGTCATTGTTAGCCAACATGTAGAGACGGGGATAGGTCTATTAAACTTTGTCAGAAGGCTGGCAATTCTGGAGAACAGTGAGAAAAGTCTCTTTAAAATGGTTCTGTTCCTCTATTTCTTTTCTTTTTTTTTGAGACAGTTTCACTATGTCCGCCCTCGGTTGAGTGCTGTGATGTCACAGCTCACAGCAACCTCAAACTCTTGGACTCAAGTGATTCCCTTGCCTCAGCCTCCCAAGTAGCTGGGACTACAGGCACCTGCCACAACGCCCAGCTATTGTTTTGCTGCAGTTGTTTAGCTGGCCTGGGCTGGGTTCAAACCCGTCACACTGGGTGTATGTGGCTGGCGCAGTCATTTAAAGGTTACTTTAAATAATAATCAGCCTACCTCAGTCACCTATTACAAAAGTCAGTTTCCTAAATCAATCTTCCTAAAGTATTCAAGATGGGCATCTTTAAGGGTGGGAGCTAAATTTGCAAAACAAATGAGAGACTGAAGGTGAAGGTCACTTAGGGCCTAAAAAGAAGAGTTATGCCTGCCCTAGCCTGACAGACTACATCTTATTCTCACTACAAGTGCTTTCAAAAGTACTGAAAGGTCAATGGCAGGAATTTAGGTCATCTGGAGAGGAGCACCTGCAGGAAGCCAGTCTCATCTCCAGTCTAGATGGGAAAATAGTATCAAGCAGGGGCCACCAGCGCTAGAGCACCCACTGACCCTACAGAAACCCAGGTGCCTGAAATCACCTGCTGACTCAACTGTAGGAGCAGACAGCTGGAGCCAGAGGAGCTGCCAGAGGCCACACTCCACTGCTGCTGCTCCAGGACCCTCACCACTTAAGCTAGAAGCCTGCAACCTAAACTGAGCTGCTCCTGCCAGATGGTGCAGTCAGAGTTTAGGGTGGGGGTAGGGTTTCTTTTTCTTCTTGCAGTTGCTTATACCTCCCATTAAAGAGTGGGGGAGCTAAATGTAGTTTGCAGACTCCCCACATGCAAACAACTAGCTCAAGTACAAACACCAGCTCCCAGGTAAGGGATCCCAGGCAGGCTCACAGCTTAAGGCAGGCGTCCTCAAACTTTTTCAACAGGGGGCCAATTCACTGTCCCTCAGACCGTTGGAGGGCCAGACTATAGTTAAAAAAAAAAAAAAAACTATGAACAAATTCCTATGCGCACTGCACATATCTTATTTTGAAGTAAAAAACAAAACGGGAACAAATACAATTCACACCGCTTCATGGGGCCTGCGGGCCGCAGTTTGAGGACGCCTGGCTTAAGGTGACAGTCATGCATGACACTTGCCTCCCTATATTCTCTCTTTTCAGATCAGCTGGGCAGAGCAATCTGAACTCTCAGGTCCACATGGTTCATTTCAGCCAGGAGAGTCCCAGCCCCAGGGGAACAGGATGAAAAGAAGAGGAGGCCAGCGATAGTTCACTCCTGTAATCCCAGCACTCTGGGAGGCCGAGGCAGGTGGATTGCCTGAGCTCACAGGTTGGAGACCAGCCTGAACCAGAGCAAGACCCCACTTCTAAAAATAGCCGGGTGTTGTGGCAGGTGTCTGTACTCCCAGCTAGTTGGGAGCCTGAGGCAGGAAAATCACTTGAGCCCAGGAGTTTGAGGTTGCTGTGAACTATGACACTAGGGCACTCTACCAAAGGAACAAAGTGAAACTCTGTCTAAAAACAAAAAAAGGGCAGTTCCTGTGGCTCATAGGAGTAGGGCACTGGCCCCATATGCCGGAGGTGGTGGGTTTAAACCCAGCACCGGCCAAAAACTGCAAAAAAAAAAAAAAAAGTAAAAACAAAAAAAGGAAGAGAAGGCAGAGAAGGAATGCTTGGAACAGGGGCATTTCTGATATTAGTACATGCTTGTAATGGAATCTTCTGGTTTACTAGGTTTATTTTTCTCACCTTCCTATCCTTTCCCACACCATCACATTGCAAGAAAAATACTCAAAGGCTATGTCCCAGTTAAAGGCCTGTCCTCTTCCTAGCCCTGGGGAGGTAAGAATATAGGATACCAAATAACTAGATCTCACTCAGTCCAGTGAGTTGAAGCTAAGGACCAGTTTTCAGTTGTTACCTGGCTTCTGGTACTGCAAAGGGCCTGCCCTCTCTGGCCTGTGTTATTACTATCACTAATTGCAGCTATTGTGTGCCATGCATCACTTCTAATCCTTACCACAACCCATAAGGGATTTCTCATTTTACAAGCTAGACAGCACAGTGAGAGACCAGAGAGCGTGCCTGAGGTCACTCAGCTAAGAGGAGGCAAGACCAGTCTTCCATCTCCAGCTTTAGGGTCTCTCTGCTTTTTTCTCCCCATGAGTAAAGCCTTGGGGACAACAGTTGGTCACTTGGTCTCTTTTATTATTTTTACTTTTTGAGACAGAGACTCAAGCTATCCCTTTGGGTAGAGTGCTGTAGCATCACAGCTCACAGCAAACTCCAACTCCTGGGCTCAAGCGATTCTCTTGCCTCAGCCTCCCAAGTAGCTGGACTACCGGCACCCGTTACAACGCCCGGCTATTTTTTTTTTTTTTTTTTTTGGTTGCAGCTGTCATTGTTGTTTGGCAGCCCCGGGCTGAATTTGAACCACCACCTCTAGTGTATGTGGCTGGCGCCTTAGCTGCTTGAGCTACAGGCACCAAGCCCACCTGGTCTCTAATGGTGCTTAGGACAAATTAATCAAGCATAAAAAAGAAGGCAGTCAAGAGAATTAGAAAATATTGTCTTTCGGCTCAGCACCTGTGGCTTAAGCGGCTAAGGCGTCAGCCACATACACCTGAGCTGGCAGGTTGAATCCAGCTGGGCCCACCAAACAACAATGACGGCTGCAACCAAAAAAAAAAAGAGCCGGGCATTGTGGTGGGTGCCTGTAGTCCCAGCTACTTGGGAGGCAAAGGCAGAAGAATCGCTTGAGCCCAGGAGTTGGAGGTTGCTGTGAGCTATGATGCTATGGCACTCTACCCAGGCGACAGCTTAAGGCTCTGTCTCAAAAAAAAAAAAAGTGACTATTTACTACTTATCAGGAAATAAATGTTTTTTTTTTTTTGAGACAGTCTCGCTATGTCACCCTCGGTAGAGTGCTGTGGTGTCACAGCTCACACTAACCTCAAACTCTTGGGCTTAAGCAATTCTCTTGCCTCAGCCTCCCAAGTAGTTGAGACTGTAGATGCCCACCACAATGCCTGGCTATTTTTTTGTGGGGGAGAGAAGAGCCTCAAGCTGTCACCCTGGGTAGAGTGCTGTGGCATCACATCTCACAACAACCTCCAACTCCTGGGCTCAAGTGATTCTCTTGCCTCAGCCTCCCAAGTAGCTGGGACTACAGGTGCCTGCCACAACGCCTGCCTACTTTTTGGTTGTAGTTGTCATTGTTTTTTGGTGGGCCCAGGCTGGATTCGAACCAGCCAGCTCTGGTTTATGTGGCTGGCGCCTTAGCCGCTTGAGCTACAGGCACCGAGCCCTGGCTATTTTTTTGTTGTTTCAGTTGTCATTATTGTTTTAGCAGGCCCAGACCAGGCTCGAACACACCAGCTTTGGTGTATGTGACTGGTGCCGTAACCACTGTGGTACAGGCGCCGAGCCAGGAAATAAATGTTTTGTATTATTAAGAAATATAAAGAACGGGCGGCGCCTGTGGCTCAGTCGGTAAGGCGCCGGCCCCATCTGCCGAGGGTGACGGGTTCAAACCTGACCCCGGCCAAACTGCAACCAAAAAAAAAACAAAATAGCCGGGCGTTGTGGCGGACGCCTGTAGTCCCAGCCACTCGGGAGGCTGAAGCAAGAGAATCGCTTAAGCCCAGGAGTTGGAGGTTGCTGTGAGCTGTGTGACGCCACGGCACTCTACCGAGGGCCATAAAGTGAGACTCTGTCTCTACAAAAAAAAAAAAAAAAAAAAAAAGAAATATAAAGAAATTGGGCGGTGCCTGTGGCTCAAGGAGTAGGGCACCGGTCCCATATGCCGGAGGTGGCGGGTTCAAACCCAGCCCCGGCCAAAAACCACACAGTAAATAAATAAATAATAAAAGTAAAAAAAAAAAAAAAAAAAAGATGGCGGCGCCTGTGGCTCAAGGAGTAGGACGCCGGTCCCATATGCCGGAGGTGGCAGGTTCAAACCCAGCCCCGGCCAAAAAAAAAAAAAACCACAAAAAAAAAAAAAAAAGTAAAAAAAAAGAAATATAAAGAAATTATAGCCGGGCGCTGTGGCGGGCGCCTGTAGTCCCAGCTGCTCGGGAGGCTGAGGCAAGAGAATCGCTTAAGCCCAGGAGTTGGAGGCTGCTGTGAGCTGTGTGAGGCCACGGCACTCTACCGAGGGCCATAAAGTGAGACTCGGTCTCTACAAAAAAAAAAAAAAAAAAGAAATATAAAGAAATCAGGCTGATTGCCGTGGTTCACTCCTATAATCCTAGCACTCTGGGAGGCTGAGGCGGGTGGATAGCTTGAACTCATCGAGTTCAAGACCAGCCTGAGCAAAAGCAAGACCCTGTCTCTACTAAAATAGAAAAACTGAGGCAAGAGGATTGCTTGAACCCAAGAGTTGGAGGTTGCTATGAGCTATGACACAATGGCACTCTACACAGGGCAATATTTTGAGATTGTCTCAAAAAAAAAAAAAAACCCAAAAACCAGCTCAGCGCCTGTGGCTCAGCAGCTAGGGTGCCAGCACATACACTGGAGCTGGCGGGTTTGAATCCAGCTGGGGCCTACCAAACAACAATGACAACTACAACCAAAAAATAGCCAAGCGCTGTGGAGGGCACCTATAGTCCCAGCTACTTGGGAGGCTGAGGCAAGAGAATCGCTTAAGCCCAAGAGTTTGGGGTTGCTGTGAGCTGTGACGCCATGGCACTCTACCCAGAACGACAGCTTGAGACTATCTCAAAAAAAGAAATATAAAGAAATCAAAACATAAGAAAGAAATAATTTGATTTTTTTTGCAGTTTTTGGCTGGGGCTGTGTTTGAACCCGCCACCTCTGATATATGGGGCTGGCATCCTATTCCTTTGAGCCACAGGTGCCACCCAAGAATAATTTGATTTTTCAGAAAAAAAAGTTTAAGGAATGCTTAGAACTTCCATAAAAAACAGATTAGACATAGCCAGAGATTTTTTTTTTTTTTTTGTAGTGACAGAGTCTCATTTTATTGCCCCCGAGTGCCATGGTGTCACACAGCTCAGAACCTCCAACTCCTGGCTTAGGGATTCTCTTGCCTCAGCCTCCCAAGTAGTGGGACTACAGGCACCGGCCACAACGCCCCACTATTTTTTTTTTTTTTTTTTTTTTTTGCAGTTTTTGGCCAGGGCCGGGTTTGAAGCAGCCACCTCCCGTATGTGGGGCCGGTGCCCTACTCCTTTGAGCCACAGGGGCCACCCCACCCAGCTTTTCGTTGCAGTTTGGCCAAGGCCGGGTTTGAACCTGCCACCCTTGGTATATGGGGCCAGCACCCTACCCACTGAGCCACAGGTACTGCCCCAGCCAGAGATCATTTTTTTGTACCTCAAGAAGGATCTGTAGGGGCGGCGCATGTGGCTCAGTCGGTAAGGTGCCGGCCCCATATACCGAGGGTGACGGGTTCAAACCCGGCCCCAGCCAAACTGCAACCAAACAAATAGCTGGGTGGGGCGGCGCCTGTGGCTCAAAGGAGTAGGGCACCCGCCCCACATACGGGAGGTGGCTGCTTCAAACCCGGCCCTGGCCAAAAACTGCAAAAAAAAAAAAAAAAAAAAATAGTGGGGCGTTGTGGCCGGTGTCTGTAGTCCCACTACTTGGGAGGCTGAGGCTAGAGAATCGCCTAAGCCCAGGAGTTGGAGGTTGTGAGCTGTGTGACACCATGGCACTCGAGGGCAATAAAATGAGACTCTGTCGCTACAAAAAAAAAAAAAAAATCTCTGGCTATGTCTAATCTGTTTTTTATGGAAGTTCTAAGCATTCCTTAAACTTTTTTTTCTGAAAAATCAAATTATTCTTGGGTGGCACCTGTGGCTCAAAGGAATAGGATGCCAGCCCCATATATCAGAGGTGGCGGGTTCAAACACAGCCCCAGACAAAAACTGCAAAAAAAATCAAATTATTTCTTTCTTATGTTTTGATTTCTTTATATTTCTTTTTTTTTTTTTTTTTCTTTTTTGAGATAGAGTCTCAAGCTGTCGCTCTGGGTAGAGTGCCATGGCGTCACAGCTCACAGCAACCCCAAACTCTTGGGCTTAAGCGATTCTCTTGCCTCAGCCTCCCGAGTAGCTGGGACTATAGGTGCCCTCCACAGCGCCTGGCTATTTTTTGGTTGTAGTTGTCATTGTTGTTTGGTAGGCCCCAGCTGGATTCAAACCCGCCAGCTCCAGTGTATGTGCTGGCACCCTAGCTGCTGAGCCACAGGCGCTGAGCTGGTTTTTGGTTTTGTTTTTTTTTTGAGACAATCTCAAAATATTGCCCTGTGTAGAGTGCCATTGTGTCATAGCTCATAGCAACCTCCAACTCTTGGGTTCAAGCAATCCTCTTGCCTCAGTTTTTCTATTTTAGTAGAGATAGGGTCTTGCTTTTGCTCAGGCTGGTCTTGAACTCGATGAGTTCAAGCTATCCACCCGCCTCAGCCTCCCAGAGTGCTAGGATTATAGGAGTGAACCACGGCAATCAGCCTGATTTCTTTATATTTCTTTTTTTTTTTTTTTTTTGTAGAGACAGAGTTTCACTTTATGGCCCTCGGTAGAGTGCCATGGCATCACACAGCTCACAGCAACCTCCAACTCCTGGGCTTAAGCGATTCTCTTGTCTCAGCCTCCTGAGTAGCTGGGACTACAGGCGCCCACCACAACGCCCGGCTATTTTTTTGTTGCAATTTGGCCGGGGCCGGGTTTGAACCCGCCACCCTCGGTATATGGGGCCGGCGCCTTACCGACTGAGCCACAGGTGCCGCCCATTTTCTTTTTTGTAGAGACAGAGTCTCACTTTATGGCCCTCGGTAGAGTGCCGTGGCCTCACACAGCTCACAGCAGCCTCCAACTCCTGGGCTTAAGCGATTCTCTTGCCTCAGCCTCCCGAGCAGCTGGGACTACAGGCGCCCGCCACAACGCCCGGCTATAATTTCTTTATATTTCTTAATAATATAAAACATTTATTTCCTGGCTCGGCGCCTGTACCACAGTGGTTACGGCACCAGTCACATACACCAAAGCTGGTGTGTTTGAGCCTGGTCTGGGCCTGCTAAAACAATAATGACAACTGAAACAACAAAAAAATAGCCAGGGCTCGGTGCCTGTAGCTCAAGCGGCTAAGGCGCCAGCCACATAAACCAGAGCTGGCTGGTTCGAATCCAGCCTGGGCCCACCAAAAAACAATGACAACTACAACTAAAAAATAGCCAGGTGTTGTGGCAGGCACCTGTAGTCCCAGCTACTTGGGAGGCTGAGGCAAGAGAATCGCTTGAGCCCAGGAGTTGGAGGTTGTTGTGAGATGTGATGCCACAGCACTCTACCCAGGGTGACAGCTTGAGGCTCTTCTCTCCCCAACAAAAAAATAGCCGGGCGTTGTGGCGGGTGCCTGTAGTCCCAGCTACTCGGGAGGCTGAGGCAAGAGAATCGCTTAAGCCCAGGAGTTGGAGGTTGCTATGGGCTGTGTGAGGCCACGGCACTCTACCGAGGGCCATAAAGTGAGACCCTGTCTCTACAAAAAAAAAAAAAGGATCTGTAGGCTTGGCGCCTGTAGCTCAAGGGGCTAAGGTGCCAACCACATACACCGGAGCTGGCAGGTTCGAATCCAGTCCGGGCCCACCAAACAACAATGACAACTACAACCAAAAAAAAAATATCCAGGCATTGTGGTAGGCGCCTGTAGTCCCAGCTACTCGGGAGGCTGAGGCAAAAGAATCGCCTAAGCCCAGGAGTTGGAGGTTGCTGTGAGCTGTGTGACTCCACACTACTCTACTGAAGGCGATAAAGTGAGACTCTGTCTCTAAAAAAAAAAAAAAAGAAGAAGGTTATGGGGGGGGAGGAAAAGCAGAAAGAGGGATGGAGGGAGAGGGATGGGGCCTTGGTGTGTGTCACACTTTATGGGGGCAAGACATGATTGCAAGAGGGACTTTACCTAACAATTGCAATCAGTGTAACCTGGCTTATTGTACCCTCAATGAATCCCCAACAATAAAATAAAAATAATAAATAAAAAAAAAAGAAGGATCTGTAGAAATTATCCAGAAATAGCGCAGGGAAGCCAAGATAGAGAACATGTAGAAAGGAAGAAAATGGTGAAAATTCTCATACTACAGAAGGGAGAAGTTAGTATTTTACAATTTGAAGAACAATTGGGCAAAATCTAGCAAAGTTAAAGGTAAACACACGTGTTACCCCAATTTCTCTATTAAGATATGCCTGTGGGCTTGGCACCCATAGCTCAGTGGCTAGGGCACTGACCACATATACCCGGCTGGCAGGTTCAAACCTGGCCCTGGCCTGCTAAACAACAATGACAACAACAACAACAACAAAACAGCCAGGCATTGTGGTGGGCACCTGTAGTCCCAGCTACTTGAGAGGCTGAGGAAAGAGAATCACTTAAACCCAAGAGTTTGAGTTTGCTGTGAGCTGTGATGCGACAGCACTCTACCCAGGGCAACATAGTGAAACTCTGTTTCACAAAAAAAAAAAAAAAAAAAAAAGGGTGGTGCCTGTGGCTCAGGGAGTTGGGTGTCGGCCCCATATACCGAGGATGGTGGGTTCAAACCTGGCCCTGGCCAAACTGCAACAAAAAGAAATAGCCGGGCATTGTGGTGGGCGCCTGTAGTCCCAGCTACTCGGGAGGCTGAGGCAAGAGAATCGCTTAAGCCCAGGAGTTGGAGGTTGCTGTGAGCTGTGATGCAACAGCACCCCTACCCAGGGCGACAGCTTGAAGCTCTGTCTCAAAAAACAAAAAAAAAGCAATCCACCCGCTTTGGCTTCCCAGAGTACTAGGATTACAGGCGTTTTGTTTGTTTGTTTTTGAGACAGAGTTTCAAAAACCCTGGGCTAGTGTGCCATGGCCTCACCCTACTCATAGCAACCTCAAAGTTCTGGGCTTAAGTGATCCTCCTGCCTCAGCCTCCCTAGTAGCTGAGACTACAGGCTTACACCACCACACCTGGCTAGTCTTTTCTATTCTCTGAGGCAGGAGGATCACTTGAGCCCAAGAGTTTGAGGTTGCCGTGAGCTATGATGCCATGGAACTCTACCCAGACAGAGGGAAACTCTCAAAGATCGAAAAACAAATCCCTCCTTTACCTTTTAAGTGAATTACTTTTTTTTTAAGTGAATTACTCTTATATAGTGTTTTTTAACTTTCCCAACTTCCCTCCCATATGGAGCAGTGGAGAGAGCATGGGATTTGGAGGAGTGAGATGGGAATTTAGGGAGTTGGGGACCTTAGAAATAGAGCAGGGGGCGGCCGAGGGTGGCAGGTTCAAACCCAGCCCCGGCCAAATTGCAACAGAAAAATAGCCGGGCGTTGTGGCGAGTGCCTGTAATCCCAGCTACTCGGGAACCTGAGGCAAGAGAATCGCCTAAGCCCAAGAGCTGGAGGTTGCTGTGAGCTGTGATGCCAAGGTGAGCTCTGTCCCTTAAAAAAATAATAGTAATAAAATAAAATAAATGGCTTGGCGCCTGTGGCTCAAGCGGCTAAGGCGCCAGCCACATACACCTCAGCTGGCGGGTTCGAATCCAGCCCAGGCCCACCAAACAACAATGACGGCTGCAACCAAGAAATAGCCAGGCGTTGTGGCGGGTGCCTGTAGTCCCAGCTACTTGGAAGGCGTAGGCAGGAGAATCGCTTGAGCCCAGGAGTTGGAGGTTGCTGTGAGCTGTGATGCCACAGCACTCTACCCAGGGCGACAGCTTGAGGCTCTGTCTCAAAAAAAAAAAAAAAAAGAAAAGAAAAGAAATAGAGCTGGAAGGGTTCTTAGAAGTCATCATCCCCCTTCCTTAACCTACTCATCTCCTTGGGCACATATTGTATAGAAGAGACTGAGGCCAAGACCCGGGAGTGCCCCGTCCAAGGTCACATCAGGTCTCCTGGCTCTCAGCCCATCATCCTTCCCCTGCTGTAAGCTCTCATTGAGCTGTGTGTCAGGCCATCTTCACAGGTAACCTCATTTCATCCTCACAACAACTATCAGATAATCAGTTTTCTTGGTTGCAAACAACTCAAGACAACAGATTGTTTACCTGGAAAAGGGAATTATGGAAACATTACCAGCTCACAGAACCTCCAGGCAGCCTAACTGCCACATCTGGAGGCTTATCAGCCAAAAACATTCTTCCTGTGCCCCGCCCTCTGCCCTCCCAACTGCTTAGCACCTCCATTCCAGGGAGGAGGAAGACCCCCAAGACCAACACTCCCTCAGGGCCGGACCCCTGCTGGCTATGCTGGTCTCAGGACCAGGTGTGGGGAACAGACTCACCATGGGGGCAAGGGCATTCTGACAAAGGTAAATCTACTCCCGTATTCTCTGTCATCAAGTATATTTCTTGGGGCTGGTGGGTTCCCAGGAAAGTATCAGCCAGGTCCCATGGGGTTGCAAGGGAGAGGCACGCAGCATCTACTTGAGGATCCTATTCCAAAATGTATGGGAAGGTTGGCTTAGGGTCACTCCCAAGACAGTGCTGACAAACAGGCATTTCTATAGGCCTCCTGAAGGGTCAGGACACAGTCTCTGGGTCACTCAGAGGCCCAGGCTAAGTGACCTGCCTACTCAGAATACACAAGGAATTTTTACCACCCAAAAAGAAGCTCTGACTAGCTGATTTGCTACCATCCAATTTGGACAGAGCCTCTGACAAAGCCCCTCCTGGGCAGCTCACAGTGGCTTTTGCAGGGGCATCAACACTATTCTAAGTTACTTGTGACCAGCATAGCCAGCTAGTTTCATTGACAAACAACAGACCAGGCAACAAGTGACTTTATTTATTTATTTTTTTCCAGTTTTTGGCCGGGGCTGGGCCTGAACCCACCACCTCCAGCATATGGGGCCGGCGCCCTACCCCTTTGAGCCACAGGCGCTGCCCAACAGTGACTTTTTGTAGAAAGACATCTCAGGCTTGGGACAGGCCCTGAGCTTCCCAGGGTCCAGTACATGGCCAATTTGATTAGCTTCTCTGTGCCCATGCCCAACTCCACCTAACCTCTGCACCACATGCAGAGTACACACAGGTCTGAGGTTGCAGAAGGCTTCTATGTGGTTTCCTCAGTTATAAATACCCTCAAGTTGGGCATGGTGGTGATTGCCTGTGGTTCCAGCTACTCAGTAGGCTGAAGCAGGAGATGGTTTGAGCCCAGGAGTTTGAAACAAGCATGGGCATCACAATGAGACCACACCTCTTGAAAATAAATAAAATTCTAAGATCACTGTTGTAGAAAAAAATATTAATAAAATAAAGAATCCTGGGGCGGCACCTGTGGCTCAGTTGGTAGGGCGCCAGCCCCATATACCAAGGGTGGCGGGTTCAAACCCCAGCTCCAGCCAAACTGCAACAAAAAAATAGCCCGGTGTGGTGGCAGGCACCTGTAGTCCCAGCTACTCCGGAGGCTGAGGCAAGAGAATCGCCTAAGCCCAGGAGTTGGAGATTGTTGTGAGCTGTGATGCCATGGCATTCTATCAAGGGTGACAAAGTGAGACTCTGTCTCTACAATAAAAAAAAAAAAAAAAGAATAAATAAAGAATCCTGGCCAGGCACTGGCTCAGGCCTGTAATCCTAGCATTCTGGGAGGCCAAGGTGGGTGGATTGCTTCAGTTCAGGAGTTTGATACCAGCCTGACCAAGAACAAGACCCTGTCTCTACTAAAAATAAAAAAACTAGCTGTGAGTCATGGTGGGTGCCTTTAGTTCCAGCTACTTGGGAGGCCGAGGCAAGAGGATTGCTTGAGCCCAAGAGTTGTTTTTTTTTTTTTTTTTTTTTTTTTGAGACAGTCTCAGTATGTTGCCCTCAGTAGAGTACCATGGCATCACAGCTCGTAGCAACCTCAAACTCTTGGGCTTAAGTGATTCTCTTAAGCCTCCAGTGTAGCTGGGACTACAGGCACCCGCCACAACACCCAGCTACTTTTTGTGGCAATTGTCATTGTTGTTTAGCAAGCCTGGACTGGCTTGAACCTGCAGCCCAGTGTATGTGGCTGGTGCTGTAATCACTAAGCCCAGGAGTTTGACATTGACAGAATGAGACCCTATCTCCAAAAAATAAATTAATAATAAAATAAAATAAATCCCTTCATAACGTAATTACTTCGTAATAATGCAAATTACTTCTCTAGCCCCAGGACTCCTTAGTCTTGGGTACAGAGCTTGTGGTCCCCTCCCAAGTCACCCTGTCTTCTCAGACCCTTAAAGTCCTTAATTTATCCCTGAGTTCCCTGCAATAATCACCTGAATATCCCTAAAAACCTTCACACCCCACCCGCATCTCTGGAGTCTGGACTGGACACCTGGAGCCCTCAGCCTCCCAACCACCCAGTCTCCACTCTCCACCCCTCCCACTAACCCATAGGTCTAGGGGACAAGAAAGGGAGGGCCTGGCTGTGGAGCCCCTCCTCCCTTTGGCCCGACCCCTGAGGGTGGCATAAAGGAGCCTGGGGCAGCCGCTTCTTGTTCTCACTAAGTGTTGCAGCTGGGATGGACTCTACAGGGCTGGATGGTGGCAGCCATGGAGGGGAGAGCAGCCCCTACTCGCAGCAGCCATGCAGGTAGGGGTCCGGATATTAGGGGAACACAGAAAAGGTGGGCAAAAATTCTTCTTTTGGGTTTTGCCTGGCCACTGTAAGGCTCTAAGAATTTAGGGTGCATTTGGGGAGCCAGGGCTTCTCTGCCCACTACCCCAAAGTTGGAAAGGCCTAGAGATCATCTCCCACCCCTCATAGTCTAGAGGGGGAGGCAGAGACCAGAGAAGGGAAAAGACATACCAAGGCAGCGCAGCTGACTCAGTACTAGCCCAGGGTCTGGGCATTTAGGGGAGGGATTCTCTACTTTCCTTCTTTTTCTTCCACCCAAAAAGGTTTCTCTCAACCTCCCTCCCAAAAAAAAAGGTTTCTCTTACTCAGAAATGCTAAACAGCTCCATGCAGCTAGAATCTGGTCTCCTGGTCACTTTCCTAGCTTCAGCATTTAGTACAGCTCCAGGTACAAATGTTTGGATGAAACACTTCAGGCTGAAAGTCAGGGTTATCCATCTGGGTATACTGGCCTGCTTCAGGGCGTGCTAGCTCCCTAGGCCCTCCAGCAGACTTAGCACAGACTCATTTTGCTCACAGCTGAATGAGATTAGTCCTCCAAAGAGAACTGAAGCATGAGCAAAGGAGGCATAATTGTGGAGCTTAGGGTCTCAGTGTGAAGTGGCTTTCCCAAGCTGGGAAAAGGCAGCCAGGTAGGAAGAGGGAGGCAAAAAACAAAACAAAACAATGGTGGCGCCTGTGGCTCAGTGAGTAGGGTGCCGGCCCCATATGCCGAGGGTGGCGGGTTCAAACCCAGCCCCGGCCAAACTGCAACAAAAAAATAGCCGGGTGTTGTGGTGGGTGCCTGTAGTCCCAGCTACTCAGGAGGCTGAGGCAAGAGAATCGTGTAAGCCCAAGAGTTAGAGGTTGCTGTGAACCGTGTGACGCCGCGGCACACTACTCGAGGGCGGGAAAAAAAAAAACGGTTTATAAAATGAGATTTTCTATTGTTGCTTTCTGAGTTGGGACAAGAAGGTAATAGCTGAGACAAAGTTTGAGCTATGGAGTTGTAAAAACCCTGGTTGAGGGCTCATTCCACAGCCTCCACCTTGTCTGTCCCCAGCCATACCCTTCTCAGCCTTCCTACTCCCCTCCCCTCCAGTCCAGTCCTGTCCTGACTCCCCAGAATCACTGCTCAGAGGTCCACTGCCCCAACCCTCTCTTGGGCTACCCTCTCTTGCCACCAAGCCCCTTTGGCTGCCCCCACTCCTCCCAGCCCTGTATTACCTGTCACCTCTGGCTGCTTTGTCCTCACTAAAGTTCTCTGACTTCAGAACTTGGCCTAAGTGCTCAGCTACTATAGCTCAGTGGCTAGAGCACCAGCCACATACACTGCAGCTGGCGGGTTCGAATTCAGCTTGAGCCTGCCAAACAATAATGACAACTACAACCAAAAAATAGCTGGGTGTTGTGGCAGGCACCTGTAGTCCCAGCTACTTGGGAGGCTGAGGCAAGAGAATTGCTTAAGCCCAAGAGTTTGCGGTTGCTGTGAGCTGTGACGTCATGGCACTCTACCCAGGGCGACATAGTGAGACTCTTGTCTCAAAAAAAAAAAAAAGATGGGGGCGGTGCCTGTGGCTCAAGGAGTAGGGCGCCGGTCTCATATGCCAGAGGTGGCGGGTTCAAACCCAGCCCCGGCCAAAAACCAAAAAAAAAAAAAAAAGAAAAAAGAACTTGGCCTAAGAAATTCTCCAAATCCAGCAGCTCTTCTCCTGATGAGTTAATCTCAGTTAACTAGAGAGTTACTGGCCTGAGTGAGGACACCTGAGTTATAGTCTTCTATTGTGATTCTCAAAGCAGTTACTTTATCTGTCTGAGCCTCAGGTTTGGAAAATAGAAAAAGACTCTGGCCCTTTTTCTTTTTTTAGAGATAGCCCTCGGTAGAGGGCTGTGGCGTCACAGCTCACAGCAACCTCCAGCTCTTGGGTTTAGGTGATTCTCTCGCCCCAGCCTCCCGAGTAGCTGGGACTGTAGGTGCCTACCACAATGCCCAGCTATTTTTTTTGTTGTTGCCAGGGCTGGGTTTGAACCTGCCACCCTTGGTATATGGGGCCAGCACCCTACTTACTGAGCCATAGGCGCCACCCCATGACTCTGGCTTTTAAGGCTTGTTTTGAGTATCAAATGAACTAATTAGATGTTTCCTCAAACACAATGTGTTTTATTGATGTGTTAAGAGGTGTTTGGGCCTTCAAAGTCACACCTATAATTCTAGCACTCTGGGAGGTTTAGGCAGGAGGATCCTTTGAGCTCAAGAGTTTGAGATCAGGGCGGCGCCTGTGGCTCAGTCGGTAGGGCGCCGGCCCCGGCTGAACTGCAACCAAAAAGTAGCCAGGAGTTGTGGCGGGCGCCTGTAGTCCCAGCTACTCGGGAGGCTGAGGCAAGAGAATCCCTGAAGCCCAGGAGCTGGAGGTTGCTGTGAACTGTGTGATGCCACGGCACTCTACAGAGGGCTATAAAGTGAGACTCTGTCTCTACGAAAAAAAAAAAAAAGTTTGAGATCAGCCTGAGCAAGATTAAAACCCCATCTCTACTAAAAAGAGAAAAATTAGCCAGGTGTTGTGACTCTTGCCTATAGTCCTAGCTACTCAGGAGGATCGCTTGAGCATAAGAATTTGAGGTTGCTGTGAGCTATGAAGACACCACGCCACAACCCAGGGTGACAGAGATAAATGGGATGGTGGCTTTTTTTTTCCTTCTCCCCCCAAAAGCTCATGTATTGGCTCGGTGCCTGTGGCTCAAGTGGCTAAGGTGCCAGCCACATACACCTGAGCTGGTGAGTTCATATTCAGCCCGGGCCTGCCAAACAATGATGGCTGCAACTAAAAAATAGCCCGGCATTGTGGCAGGCACCGGTAGTCACAACTACTTGGGAGGCGGAGGCAAGAGAATCACTTGAGCCCAGGAGTTGGAGGTTGCTGTGAGGCACTCTACCCAGGGCTACAGCTTGAAGCTCTGTCTCAAAAAAAGAAAAAAAGCTCATGTATTTATGGATAGATATTACTTATTGCTAGAATGAGACAGGGTTCAACATCAATTCAATTTCCTTTTCTTTTCCTTTTTTTTTTTTGTAGAGACAGTCTCACTTTATCACCCTCGATAGAATGCTGTGGTGTCACACAGCTGACAGCAACCTCCAACTCCTGGGCTTAAGCGATTTCCTTGCCTCAGCCTCCCCAGTAGCTGGGGCTACAGGCACCCACCACAATGCCTGGCTATTTTTCTGTTGCAGTTTGGCCAGGGCTGGGTTTGAACTCGCCACCCTCAGTATATGGGGCCAGCACCCTGCCCTGCCCTCTGAGCCACAGGTGCCGCCTATTTTTTTTTTTTTTGAGAGGCAGGGTCTTGCTCTGTCACAGGCTGGGGTGCAGTGGTATGATCATAACCACCTTTATCTTCTGGGCTCAAACAATCCTCCTGCCTCAGCCTCCTGAGTAGCTGGAACAATAGGCATGTACCACTATTCCCAGCTAACTTTTTTTTCCCTTTTGAGACAGAGTCTCACTCCATCGCCCTGGGTATAGTGCCAGTGGCCTCATCATAGTTCACAGTAACCTCAAATTCTTGGGCTCAAGCGATCCTCTTGCCTCAGTCTCCTGAATAGCTGGGACTACAGGGCTACAGCTAGTTTTTCTATTTTTAGTATAGATGGGGTCTCGCTGTTGCTCAGGCTGGTCTTGAACTCCTGAGATCAAACAGTTCATCCACCACAGCTTCCCAGAGTGCTAGGATTAGAGACATGAGCCATATGTTTGGCCCTCACCTAATGCTTTAATTATTTTTTATAGAGAAAGGAAAGGGGGTCTCACTATGTTGAACAGGCTGGTCAATTTTTTTTTAAAATACATTCTCACTTTGTCACCCTTGGTACAGTGCCATGGCGTCACAGCTCACGGCAACCTCAAACTCTTAGGCTTAAAGGATTCTCTTGCCTCAGCCTCACAAGAAGCTGAGACTACAGGCACCCACTGGAACACCTGGCTATTTTTTTTTTTCTTTGGGAGACGGGTCTCATTCTGGCTCAGGCTGGTCTCGAACTCATGAGTTCACACAGTCCACTCTCCTTGGCCTCCCAGAGTACTAGGATTACAGGTGTGAGTCACCACACCCAACCTTATTTTTTTGCTATTTTTTTTTTTTTTTTTTGAAACAGAGTCTCACTCTGTTGTCCAAGCTAGAAGGCCATGGCGTTAGCCTAGCTCACAGCAACCTGAAACTCCTGGGTTCAAGAGATCCTCCTTCCTCAGTCTCCCAAGTAGCTGTCAGTAGAGGTGTCTGCCACAACACCTGGCTAATTTTTCTACTTTTAGTAGAAAAATAGTAGAGATGAGGTCTTGATCTTGCTGAAGCTGGTCTGGAGCTCACTGTGATCCTCCTGCCTTGGCCTCCCAGAATGCTAGAATTACAGACATGAGCTAGCATGCCTGGACAATTTTTTGTACAGATGAAGTCTTGCTTGAGTTACCCAGGCTGGTCTTAAACTCCTGCCTCAAGGGATGTTCCCACCTTGGCCTCCCAAAGTGCTGGGATTATAGGCATAAGGCACTGGGCCAGTATACGTGGAAGTACTTGGAAACCTTGTTCACATAAATAAGTAGATAGGAATGAACAATGCTTTGTTATAATAAGACTACTCAGTTCTTTGAATTGTCTCTGATCAATGACAAAAATTACATAGTTATTACAAATAACTGTGTTTTTGTTTTTTGTTGTTTGTTTAGCAGGTCCGGGCTGGGTTCCAACCAGCCAACCTCAGTGTATGTGGCCGGTGCCCTACAGGCTGAGCTACAGGTGCCGCCCCAAATTACTGTTTAATGACCTTACCCTGGCACCCCTGGTTCTCAACAGCTCTTATAAAAATAATGATTATTATGATTATTATTATAAGTGTATTATGCTGTAAGATACTAGCAATTTTATTTTATTTATTTATTTTTTTTTTGTAGAGACCGAGTCTCACTTTATGGCCCTCAGTAGAGTGCCGTGGCCTCACACAGCTCACAGCAACCTCCAACTCCTGGGCTTAAGCGATTCTCTTGCCTCAGCCTCCCGAGTAGCTGGGACTATAGGTGCCTGCCACAACACCCGGCTATTTTTTTTTGGTTGCAGTTCAGCCGGGGCTGGGTTTGAACCCACCACCCTCGGTATATGGGGCTGGCGCCTTACCGACTGAGCCACAGGCGCCGCCCCGATACTAGCAATTTTAATAACAATAACAATTGTAATAATGATTATTATTGCTTCCACCTCCCCAAGGGCCTTCTCTGACCACCTGTTTAAAGTAGGCCTCACTCTGCCAGCTACTCTCTCACTATTGCTATTTCTGCTGGAGCCCCTGACACATTTTGTCTTGGTTATTGTGCCCATGCTGCAGGGTCTGGGCTAGGAGGAGGCAAATAAAGTGACTCATGCATGGCTAAATCCTGCCTTTATTTATTTTTTGAGATAGAGTCTCACTATGTTGCCCTCAGTAGAGTGCTGTACCGTCATAGCTCACAGCAACCTCAAAGTCTTTTTTTTTTTTTTAGAGACAGAGTCTCACTCTGTCCCCCCTCAGTATGGTGCCGTGGCGTCCCAGCTCACGGCAACCTCCGGTTCTTGGCCTTAGGCGATTCTCTTGCCTCAGTCTCCCGAGTAGCTAGGACTCCAGGCACCTGCCACAATGCCCAGCTATTTTTTGTTGCGATTTGGCTGGGCTGGGTTTGAACCCGCCACCCTCAGTATATGGGGCCAGTGCCCTACTCACTGAGTCACAGGCACTGCCCAAAAACCTCAAACTCTTGGGCTTAAGCGATTCTCTTGCCTCAGCCTCCCAATTAGCTGGGATTATAGGCCACCAGCCATAATCCCAGCTATTTTTTGGTTGTAGTTGTCATTGTTTAGCAGGCCCAGGCTGGGCTCAAACCCTCCAGCTTTGGTGTATATGGCTGGAGCCCTACTCACTGAGCTATGGGTGCCAAGCCGATTTTTTTTTTTTTTTTTTTTTTTTGAGACAGTGTGTTACTCTTTCACCCTGGGTAGAGTGCATCACAGCTCATACCAACCTCAAACTCTTGGGCTTAAGTGATTCTCTTGCCTCAGCCTCCCAAGTAGCTGGACTACAGGCACCTGCCACAGTACCTGGCTATTTTTTTATAGTTGTCATTGTTGTTTGGCAGGCCAGGGCTGGGTCGAACCCACCAGCCTCAGTGTAGTGGCTGGCGCCCTAGTGGATGAGCTACAGGCACGGAGCCCATAGGTGGCTCTCTGAGTCATCAAGCTGGGGCTCCACATACATGAATGACATAAATGAAGGACATGCAACTGACCGTCTGGCACCTTCACCAATAAGACTAGTTACCTTGGGCGGTGCCTGTGGCTCAAGGAGTAGGGCGCCGGTCCCATATGCCGGAGGTGGCGGGTTCAAACCCAGCCCTGGCCAAAAAAAAAAAGACTAGTTACCTCACACCCATCTCCCTTCTGCATGCTTCTCCCCCTGCGCCTTGCCCTTGGGCACTCTTTGGTAAGACATCTGAGCTGCTCTACAGCTGATGCTCAGCTTGAGCTTGACCAGTCTGCTCTCATGGGACTAGAATCCGGCCCCTGTCCCTGCCCTGGCTTATTTGTGGGCTTATTCCCCTTCCAGGCAAGGCAGGGCATGACAAGAACGGAGTTCCTCTCTAACTTGTACCTGGCCCGGGACTGGACACTTAACTCTCACTACATGTTTTCCCGATTCATCCTCCTACCTTGGCTACCTCCACCTTGACCCGCCAAATCATGATGATGATGACGACAGGAGGGATGATAACAGCTGACATATATTGTGAACTTGCTAGGTGCCAGGTGCTTACAGGAATTGTGTTTAAATTTTATAGCACTCACGAAGTAGGTACTATTACTATCCCCATCTTACAAATGAGAAAACTAAGACACGGAAAGGTTAGACTTGTCCAAGCTCACATAATCCAGAATGGGCTATATAATTTGTTGGAGATGGCAAAAAATGAAAATAAGGTGCTAATTAAAAATTACTAATTAAAATCTATTAGGAGGTGGGGCCTGTTGCTCAGTGGGTAGGGTGTTGGCCCTATATATTGAGGGTGGCAGGTTCGAACCCAGCCCCAGCCAAACTGCAACAAAAGATAGCCAGGCATTGTGGCAGGCACCTATAGTCCCAGCTACTTGGGAGACAGAGGCAAGAGAATCACCTGGGCCCAGGAGTTGGAGGTTGCTGTGAGCTGTGACGCCATGGCACTCTACCAAATAAAGTGAGACTCTGTCTCTAAAAAATAAAAATAAAATTTACTACGGACAGGATCTCATTCTGTCACCCAAACTAGTGCAATGGCCCAATCACAGCTGTAACCTCAAACTCCTGAACTCAACCCATCCTTGCCTCAACCTCCCAAAGTTCTGGGATTGCCACACTCAACCAAAGGAAAAACAAATTTTTTTTTTTTCTTTTTTTTTTTGAGACTGTGGCCCTGGGTAGAGTGCCATGGCAACAGAGCTCACAGCAACCTCTAACTTGGGCTCAAGTGATCAAAAATTATTAATAATTTCAAGATGTAACAGCAGAGCATTAATACAAATATGGGATTTTGGGGAGACTATACAGGTCCATGCCCATGTAGCCAGCCCTGATGGAATTTGAAACCAAAATTCTGACTCCAGGACCCGTAAGACCCTATGCTTGGAGGAGATCATAGTAATCACTGTGATTTACTGAGTGCCTACTATATGCATTATGCAAAATCTTAAAAACTCTCACAATGGGGTGGGCATTGTTACCCCATTTTTTTTTTTTTTTTTTTTTTTTTGGAGAGACAGAGTCTCACCTTATCGCCCTCGGTAGAGTGCTGTGGCATCACACAGCTCACAGCAACCTCCAAATCCTTGGGCTTAGGCGATTCTCTTGACTCAGCCTCCCAATTACCTGGGACTACAGGTGCCCCCTACAACGCCCAGCTATTTTTTTGTTGCAGTTTGGCTGGGGCTGGGTTTGAACCCGCCACCCTCAGCATATGGGGCCGGCGCCCTACCCGCTGAACCACAGGCGCCGCCCTGTTACCCCATTTTTTAAGAGTGAGGAAACCAAGCTTTAGCAGTGAGTCACTCACCTAAGGCTCCCTAGTAGAGTCAGGATTTGAAGACAGGACCAATTCCAGACCCTGTATTCTTCTCACTGTATCACATAGCCTCTTTCTTTTTTTTTGTAGAGACAGAGTTTCACTTTATTGCCCTCAGTAGAGTGCCATGGCCTCACACAGCTCACAGCAACCTCCAACTCCTGGGCTTAAGCGATTCTCTTGCCTCAGCCTCCGGAGTAGCTGGGACTACAGGCGCCCGCCACAACTCCCGGCTATTTTTTGGTTGCAGTTTGGCCGGGGCCGGGTTTGAACCCACCACCCTCTGTATATGGGGCATGCGCCCTACCGACTGAGCCACAGGCGCCGCCCCACAGCCTCTTTCTATAAGGATCACAAAAGGCAGGAAATAAAACAGGGCTGGGCATAACTCAGACAATCTCTTAGGAATGTTGTCTTTGGGGCCTGTCGCTGGGGGTCGAACTGCCCTGTTGCTCAGCACAGAAAGATGTCCCAGGTGTGCAGGTATTTCCAGCGAGGCTTCTGCTTCCATGGAGACCAGTGCAGGTAAGCGCTTCTTAATCCCCCTCACCCCCGCCCCTTTGGGAGTGGGGTGTGGGGACACTGGAGAAACCATCCTTTTGTGGACACTGTGTCTTCCCAGAGCCTCTTTCTCCCCACTCAGCTCCAAGTTCTAGGCTATGCTAACTCTGAGCCCTGGAGAGCTATCCCTATCTCCTCCTTTTCTCTCCCCCCCCCCCCCCCCACAGCTATCAGCACCCGAAGAACCCCAGGGTGCTGGGGTGGGGCCACCGCCATTCAGAGCCACACATCACCCTGCCTGGGACCTGCCTAGGACTGACCCGCAGGGGATCTGAGCCCACCTATCTACCCTCGGTGGCTATGGGCTGGGCCAGGGCCTCCTGGGGCACAGAGCCTGTTGAGGAGGGTCGAGCCAACAAGACTGAGGAGGCTGATGGCACTTTCTGGAAATCCCTATCTTCATCATGTGAGTCATCAGGGGCACCGCAGGTGGGCACGAGGGATCTGAGACCATGGTCTGAACAGGTTTATGATTTGTTGTTCTCTTCTGCCTCTTCAAGGTTCCCAGCTAGAGGGAAGTTTCCCTCTGGCTTTGTTGCCTTCAGTGTTCTAAAAGCAGAACACCATGATGCCTGTGGAATCAATGCCCCTAGTTGCAAATGCTGGCTCTACCACTTTTTGTAGCTGTGTGATCTTGGACAAGCCACTTCTCTGGGCTTGAGTTTTCTCATCTACAAAAGGTCACTTATAATAGTACCTACTGCACAGGGTCCCTTCATGGTGTGATAGGCTTAGCACAGTACCTGGCACAGAGTAAACACTAAATAAGTGTTAGTGTTTATTTTATTAAACTATTGCTCTAAATCAGTGTTACTCAACAGAAACGTAAGTAACATATGTAACTTTTTATAATGGCTTTATTGAAATATAATTTACAAACCAAAAAATTTGTACAATTTAAGGTGTACATGTCAGTGTATTTTAATATATTCAGAGTTGTGTAAATGTCACTATTTAATTTCAGAACATTTTTATGACACCCCCCCCCCCCCAAAGAAACCCATTAGCATTCTTCATCCACATCCCCTGCCCCCAAGGCTTTGGCAACCACTTATCTGCTTCTGTCTCTGTGGAGTTGCCTACTCTGGACATTTCATATAAAAGGAATAATACGATATGTGGCCTTTTGTGTTTGATTTCTTTCAAAGAGCATAATTTCTAGGTTCATCCATGGTGTAGCATGTGTCAGTATATCATCCCTTTTTATGGCCAAATAATACTCTATTGAATTGATATACTGCATTTTGTGGATCTATTCATCTCTTGATGAACATTGAGTTATTTCTCCTGGTTTTCTTGTTTTGTTTTTGTTTTTGTTTTTTTTTTTTTTTTTTGAGACAGAGCCTCAAGCTGTCACCCCGGGTAGAGTGCTGTGACATCACAGCTCACAGCAACCTCCAACTCCTGGGCTCAAGCCATTCTCTTGCCTCAGCCTCCCAAGTAGCTGGGACTACAGGCGCCTGCCACAACACCTGGCTATTTTTTGGTCGTAGCCGGCATTGTTGTTTGGCGGCCGGGGCTGGGTTTGAACCCTCCAGCTCAGGTGTATGTGGCTGGCGCCTTAGCCGCTTGAGCCACAGGTGCTGAGCCATGTTTTTTTTTGTTGTTGTTGAGACAGCATCACACTGTGTCACCTTTGGTAGAGTGCTGTGATGTCATAGCTCACAGTAAGCTCAAACTCTTGGGGTTAAGTGATTCTCTTGCCTCAGCCTCTCAAGTAGCTGGGACTACAGGCACCCGCCACAATGCTTGGCTATTTTTTTGTTGAAGTTGTAATTGTTGTTCAGCTGGCCCAGGCTGGGTTCAAACCCACCAGCCTTAGTGCATGTGGCTGACACTGTAACCACTGCTTCAGGAGCCAAGTCTGAGTTATTTCTCCCTTTTTATAATTTTGTTTTTTTTTTTTGAGACAGAACCTCACTTTATCGCCTTCAGTAGAGTGCCATAGCATCATAGCTCACAGCAACTTCAAATTCTTGGGCTCAAGTGATTCTCTTGCCTCAGCCTCCCAAGTAGCTGGGACTATAGGCGTCCACCCTAATGCCCAGCTATTTTTAGAGACGAGGTCTCACTCTGGCTCAGGCTGGTCTCGAACTTGTGGGCTCAGGCAATCCACCCACCTTGGCCTCCCAGAATGCTGGGATTACAAGTGTTAGCCACTGTGCCTAGTCCAATTTTTATAGAGATGAGATCTTGCTATGTTGCCCAGGCTGGATTTGAACTCCTAGGTTCAAGCAATGCCCCCATCTCAGCCTCCTGAACTGCTTCTGCTTTTTGGCTATAATAAATAGCCAAATATATGAACATTGAAATATAAGTTTTTGTGTGGACATACATTTTCATTTCTCTTAAGTATATAATTAGGTCTATGACTGCTGGATCATGTAGCAACTCTGTTTAACATTTTGAGGAACTGACCAGTGCTGGGGAACCTGTAGCCTTAAAGTGAAATGTAGCATTCTAGGTCCTTTTGACAGGCGCCCGCCCGATGCCTAGCTATTTTTTGGTTGCAGTTGTCATTGTTTAGCAGGCCCAGGCTGGGCTCCAACCCACCAGCTTTGGTGTATGTGGCTGGCGCCCTAAGGACTGAGCTACGAGTGCCGAGCCAGAACAAATCCTTTTATTAAAAGGAGTGCAGCTGAGGGAGGCTGAGGCAAATCGCCTAAGCCCAGGAGTTGGAGGTTGCTGTGCGCTGTGTGGCACCATGGCACTCTACCAAGGGCAATAGAGTGAGACTCTGTGTTTACAAAAAAAAAAAAAAAAAGAGTGCAGCTGAGAAAAATAAAACTTTCCTTGCTTCCTTTGGTGCTTAAAAAAGAATAATCTTGAAATCAGAAGGCCTCAGGTTCCCCACTCTCCACCATTTTACAATTCATACACATAATTACAAACTTCCTAGTAGCTGCATTTTTTTTTTTTTTTTTGCTGCAGTTTTTGGCCAGGGCTGGGTTTGAACCCGCCACCTCTGGCATATGGGGCCCTACTCCGTTGAGCCACAGGCGCCACCCTCTAGTAGCTGCATTTTAAAACGTTAAAAAGTGACAGGTGAGATTAATTTTTTTTTTTTTTTTGAGACAGTCTCACTTTGTCGTCCTCAGTAAAGTGCTGTGGTGTCACAGCTCACAGCAACCTCCAGCTCTCAGGCTTAGGCGATTCTCTTGCCTTAGCCTCCCAAGTAGCTGGGACTACAGGCGCCCGCCACAACGCCTGGCTTTTTTGTTGCAGTTTGGCTGGGGCTGGGTTTGTTTGAACCTGTAACCCTTGGTATATGAGACCAGGACCCTACTCACCGAGCCACAGGCGCTGTCCCAGGTGAAATTAATTTTAATGTTATATTTTATTTAGCCCAATACATGAAAAATTATGTATTTAGTATTAGCATTTCAGTAGATAATCAATATAAAAAGTTATTAATGAAATATTTTAAAATCTCTCTTTCAAACTCCCGTGTATGTTTTATACACGTATCAACTTGGACTAGCCCTACTTCAAGGAGCTGCATGTGGTTAGCGGTCACGTTATTGGGCAGCGCAGTTCTAAACGGTTATATGAGAGGCTTGCAATGCTGACTGGACTCTGAGCTACTTGGGGTCACCTCAGGGCCTTGCATGTAGGAAACAGTAGATGTCACATGAATGAGTAAATGGATCCAGTTTTTCCCACAGCTGCTGCTAACGGGGATCACAGCCACTCCCAGGAGTGTCAGCCCAAGTTAGATCTTGTCCAGGAGCCTGTGGCTTTGCTTCAGAGCCTGGACTTGGAGGTACAGCAGGTAGTGGGCTGGTGGTGAGCCTCTGGGACACCCAGACTGACTAGGGGATGTAGGGGTGGGGAGAGCTTGTAGATCCTGGGGCTGTGTTTGGGGGTATGGGGTTGTCTGACCTTGCCTATGGCTGCAGGGGAAGCAGGACAGTCAGGATGTGGTATGTGGCATCTGTATGGACAAAGTGTGGGACAAGCCAGAGGCTGAGCGGGTCTTCGGCATATTGCCCAACTGCAGCCACGCCCACTGCCTGGGCTGCCTGCGTACCTGGCGGAAGAACCGGCAGGACTTCCCGCTGGATGTCATCAAGTCAGTGTCCTGGAGGTTCAGGGGGAGGAGGGAAACACCCCAGAGAGGCGTGGGAGGGGGCCAGCCAGTGGGCTTGCAACTAGTCTCCCACTTTCCGTCCCGCCCCACTGCATAGGGCCTGTCCCCAGTGCCGCGTCCATTCCAGTTACATCATTCCCCACAAGTTCTGGGTGAGCGAGGGGCCTGAAAAGGAACAACTCATCAGGAACTTCAAGGCTCGGACCAGGTGAGGCTGGCAGGGGCAAGACGACTCTGGGATGGGGACAAGGGAAAGGTAGCCCTTGATCCATCCTGATTCAGCCATGGTTTCCAGCCTGGGATCCCCAAAACCTTGCAAGTGCAGAGTGATGAAGACAGTGGGTAAAGGTATGACCCGGCAGGGGTCCTCAAACTTTTAAACAGGGGGCCAGTTCACAGCCCCTCAGACTGTTGGAGGGCCGGACTATAGTTTAAAAAAAAAACTATGAACAAATTCCTGTGCACACTGCACATATCTTATTTTGAAGTAAAAAAACAAAACAGGAACAAATACAATCACACTGCGGCCCGTGGGCCGTAGTTTGAGGACTCCTGGACCGGTGTTGTCATTATTTCAGTCTGGTCAATAATGATGAGTAGGCTGTGAGCAGTGGATCATGCCTGTAATCCTACCACTCTGGGAGGCTGAGGTAGGAGGATCACTTGAAACCAGGAATTTGAGGCCAGCCTAAGCAAGAGAGACCCCAACTCTATAAAAATGAAAATTAGGGGCAGTGCCTGTGGCTCAAAGGAGTAGGGTGCCAGCCCCATATGCTAGAGGTGATGGGCTCAAACCCAGCCCCGGCCAAAAACTACAAAAAAAAAAAAAAGAAAAGAAAATTTAGCTGGGCACTGTGGCAGGCACGTATAGTCCCAGCTACTCAGGTGGCTGAGGCAGGAGATCACTTAAGCCCAGGAGTTTGAGGGTACAGTGAGCTATGATGATATGATGACACCACTGCACTGTAGCCTGGACAACAAAGTGACACTGTCTCAAAAAAGAGTGGCTGAGACAGCAGAAGGAAGAGCAGGGCCAGTTTTCTCTTCTAAACTGGCTCAGGGGCTGGGTGCTGTAGCTCAAGTGGCTTAGGCGCCAGCCACATGCACCAGAGCTGGTGGGTTTGAATCCAGCCCAGACCTGCCAAACAACAACTGCAACCAAAAAATAGCCGGGCGTTGTGGCGGGCGCCTGTAGTCCCAGGTACTTGGGAGGCTGAGGCAAGAGAATCGCTTAAGCCCAGGAGTTGGAGGTTGCTGTGAGCTGTGATGCCACAGCATTCTATCCAGGGCGACAGCTTGAGGCTCTGTCTCTAAATAAATAAATAAAATAAATCGGCTCAGAATCTATGCAGGGCAGCTCCACTTCTCTCAGCACTATGAGAGCCCTGCTTGACTTTCATTCTCAATTTTGTTTTTGGAGATGGAGTTGCCCTGGGTAGAGTGCTGCGGCGTGCTGTAGCACCATAGCTCACCAACTTCAAACTCTTGGGCTTAAGGGATCCTCCTACCTCAGCCTCCATGTAGCTAGAACTATAGGCATGGGCTACCATGCCTGGCTAATTTTTTCTATTTTTAGTAGACATATGATCTTGCTCTTGCTCAGGCTGGTCTCAAACTCCTGAGCTCAAGCAATCCATGCCATTCCCCATCTTAAGGTGAGTAAGTCATTGATATGAATACATGTTGTTTGCTGAAAATGGGGACTGAAAGAGAACCCATGAAGATGAGGAAAAGCTGGGTAGGTTTTTTTTTGTAGAGACAGAGTTTCACTTTATTGCCCTCGGTAGAGTGCCGTGGCGTCACACAGCTCATAGCAACCTCCAACTCCTGGGCTTAGGTGATTCTCCTGCCTCAGCCTCCCGAGTAGCTGGGACTACAGGCGCCCGCCACAACGCCCGGCTATTTTTTTTGTTGCAGTTTGGCCGGGGCTGGGTTTGAACCCGCCACCCTCGGTATATGGGGCTGGCGCCCTGCTCACTGATAGCCACAGGCGCTGCCCAAAGTTGGGTAGGTTTTAATCTCTTGGGGAGAGTAAGCATTTATCCAAAATATAGAATCAGCTACAGTTTCAGATTCCTAATTCCACCTTCCCAAAGGGCTTCTTACACTGGATATGTGCAAAGTGTATTTTGATAAAAGGAGGGAAAAAGAAGATTCTGTTTCTGGCCAGGGGATAGGCAGCCTTGTTCTGGAGACACCTGGGTTTGGCCTATGAACTATAAAATTAATAACTGCATCAAAAAATGACTAAAGGGCGGCACCTGTGGCTCAAAGGAGTAGGATGCCAGCCCTATATGCTGGAGGTAAGTAAACGACTAAAGAGGGCGGTGCCTGTGGCACAGTGGGTAGGGCGCTGGCCCCATATACTGAGGGTGGTGGGTTCAAACCCAGCCCCAGCCAAACTGCTACAAAAATAGCCAGGTGTTGTGGTGGGCGTCTACAGTCCTAGCTACTCAGGAGGCTGAGGCAAGAGAATCGCTTAAGCCCAGGAGTTGGAAGTTGCTATGAGCTGTGATGCCACAGCATTCTACCCAGGGCAACAGCTTGAGGCTCTGTCTCAAAATAAATAAATGAATAAAATAAAATAAAATAAATTGGCTTAGGATCTATGCAGGGCAGCTCTGCTTCTCTCAGCACTAGGAGAGCCCTGCTTGACTTTCATTCTCAATTTTGTTTTTTTGGAGATGGTCCAAAGAGCTGGAGGTTGCTGTGAGCTATGACACCATGGCACTCTACCAAGGGCGGTAAAGTGAGATTCTGTCTCTTAAAAAAAAAAAAAAGAAAAAAAAAAATGACTAAAGGGCTTGGCGCCCATAGCTCAGTGATTAGGGCACTGGCCACATGCGTGGGGCTGGTGGGTTCTAACCTGGCCGGGGCCTGCTAAAAACAATGACGACAACAACAACAAAAGAAATACAACTGAAGGGCAGGATACAGTGGCTCACTCCTGTAATCCTAGCAGTCTGGGAGGCTAAGGCAGGTGGATTGCTTGAGTTCAGGAGCTCAAGACCAGCCTGAGCAAGTGTGAGATCCAGTCTCTATTAAAAGTAGAAGAATTGGGGCCTGGCACAGTGGTTCACACTTGTAATGCCAGCACTCTGGGAGGCCAAGGCAGGTGGATTGCCTGAGCTCACGAGTTGGAGACCAGCCTGAGTAAGAGTGATACTCTGTCTCTAATAATAGCTGGGCATGTGGTGGGCGCCTGTAGTCCCAGCTACTTGGGAGGCTGAGGCAGGAGGATCCCTTAAGCCCAAGAGTTTGAGGTTGCTGTGAGCTGTGATGGTGCCATAGCACTCAACCCCAGGGCAACAGAGTGAGACTCTGTCTCAGAAACAAAGAAAGAAAAAGAAAATGACTGAAGGAAAAAGCTAACTTGAGTAATCTCATAAGGGGCACTATTTGAGCCAGCTGTGGGAAGAAGAGGGGAGGCTCCTCAGGAGGAGAAAAATGAAGGTGCTCCAGGAATAGAGGTTGAAGTAGGGAAATACCAGTGGCTGGGATAGCCCAAGGGGGCACCCAGCCTGGATATGACAGGAGATGGCATAAAGCTGGAATTTGTGTGATGGGATTTGCATATTACAAGCTGCCTGAAAGCAGGGGTTTTTACTATTCTCATGCTATAAAAGGAAGAAACTGGGCCAGGCATGGTGGCTCACACCTGTAACCTCAACACTCTGAGGCCAAGGTGGGTGGATTGCTTGAGCTCAGGAGTTTGAGACCAGCCTGAGCAAGAGTAAGACCTTGTCTAAAAATAGTCGAGTGTTGTGGTGGGTGCCTATAGTCCCAGCTACTCTGAAGGCTGAGGCAGGTGAATCACTGCCCAAGAGTTTGAGATTGCTGTGAGCTGTGAGGTCATGGCACTCTACCCAGGGCGACTGAGTGAGACTATCTCAAATCCCCCCACGAAAATAGAAGAAGAAACTGATACATGATCTATGTGACTTAAATGAGAGTTGAACTCAGACTATCTGATCCATAGCTGCTACAAGGAGGAACAGCTGGGAAGAAATCTTGAGAGGAAGGGCCAGACCTGGGTCACCAACTGACAGTGAGGTTGAAAGGAAAACTCGCAATATTCGTTTCCAGCATAGATGTTCACAGGGCTGGTGCTATCACATGAAGGCCAGGTAAGGGAAGCAGATGAGGAATTTGGATGGGTCGAGGGTGGCATTTTTATAGGCTGTCTGGATAGAGGGGATCCTGGCCCCAGGTTTTGTCAAATTGTGGGAAGAGGAATGGGTAGCTGTTCCTAGTAGATTAGGAATAGAGATTCCTAGTCTCCTGGTTTGAGTGGTCGCTCAAGGAGGCCGGGGTCCTTCTGCACTGGGATGTAGCAAGTGAAAAGGTTCAGCTATGTACTAGAATTAAGCAGAGAGGGATAAGGCTGGGAAAAGGCTACAAATGTACTCTACTTTTTCCTCTCTGTCATCTTTCTCTGCACTCTGCAAGAAAAAGTCTGATCTGACTTAAGTGCCTTATGAATTTTTCACCAACTTGTAGCTGACCTTTCACAGAGTGAAACTTGAAATCTTAGAAGTAGGAAAACTTTTTTTTTTTTTTTTTGAGACAAAGTCTCACTTTGTCACCCTTGGTAGAGTGCTATGCGTCATAGCTCACAGCAACCTCAAACTCTTGGGCTCAAGTGATTCTCTTGCCTCAGCCTCCCAAGTAGCTGGGACTACAGGCACCACAACACCCAGCTATTTTTAGAGAGGAGGTCTTGCTCTGGCTCAGAGTTGGTCTCCAACCTGTGAGCTCAGGCAATTCTCCTGCTTCGGCCTCCCAGAATGCTAGAATTACAGGGTGAGCCACGGCGCCTGGCAGGAAAACTTCTTAATCAAACTTTTTAGCCAGCAACTACCAAGTCATAAGGCCACCCCTTTTACAGAGATATATTTTAGGGTTATCGGCTCTACTCCCTCCTTTGGTGTTATTACTGAAACTTACTGACAAAAAGAAATGTTTCCCAGGGCCATTGCTGGCCCAAATGGAAACTGAGAGAAATAAAGTCACTCCTTAAGATACTGTACTCTACTGCCATCTGCTGGTAGATAATCAGAATAAATGTAAAAGCTACCTGAAGGGGTTAGTGGTGCCTGCTTAGATGTGGGGCTTTTGTGCTGTGGATAATCTGCCTGAATTGTGTCAGCTGTGAGTGCCCCTTGTTCTTAGGACTAAAGGGATTGAAGGTGATGTTCTTTTCTCTTTATGTCTTCTCATAGTCAGATCCGATGCCGGTTCTTTACGCGGGGGAATGGCCGCTGCCCCTTCAACTCTGACTGCATCTACCTTCACCAGCTCCCAGTGAAGGCCCCAACCTCTGGTCCTCCCTTGCCCAAGAGTGTCCAACTGGCCACTGGAAGTGAGGTGGTAACAGCAAGTATGGACACAGGGGCAGGGGAGGCTGCTGGTCACGTCTTATAATAAATGTCTGTGATGAATGTAAAACCTGTGTATGTTGTTGATGGTATTAATGGTGCCTACTTAGATGTGGCACCTTTGTGCTATGTACAACCTGCCCAATCTTATGTGTGAGTCTTAAGTTCTGTTCCTGGGGAAACAAGGTTGAAGTGGATGGGTTTTCACTGATTTTTTTTCTCTGTTTACTCCCAGATGCTGGGGCCAACATTGTTCCTAGGTGGCAATGACCCTGAGGATGATGTGTTCGTCACAGACCGTACCCTGGCCATGTCCTTTTGGGGTTCAGAACTCCTGCTGGATCCCAATAGTTCTTACTATGGCCTTCTGTAACTAGGCTCAACATGAGGGAGATGGGGGCTGAGCGGAAGGAGTTGCTAGGTGGTAGGTCTTTCCCTTTTGGGGCTTGGTGTGGGGCAAAAGTAGCAAGTCCTCTACCCCCACTCCCCAAACTGCATCAGCAGCAGAGCTGGGGACATGGAGTAGCATGGAGGGCTCCTGGAATGAGGAAGGGTTCACACTCTGTTGCCAGGGACTTGGTTTTTAACTTTGCTGTTTTGTAGAAGAATTCTAAAAGATAATCAATAAAATGCACCTAAGCTATCACTGGTGGTGTCTGAAGGGGGTCTGTTTGTTGCCTAGCTCCTATTGCTGAGGGCAATAAGGTTGCTGCTACATCTAATCTGTTGCAGTATCCCTTATCACTTAGCTTCTGGGAAACTTTGTAGTAGGCTTATAAGAGAATAAGAGTGAAAAGGGAAAAAAAACAGTTTAGTACTATGAAAATAGTAATAACTACATGAATCCTATGAAATGTGGGGGATCCACCAGGGTCCTTGAGTCAAGTACAGAACTCTTTCTCCCTGCTCTCTTCCAGAGGGCTAGCAAGGCAGATCTTGGTGGACAGCAGCCATAACCATGTAGAGAAAAGCTGTAGTTGAGGATGGGCAGGATTTTACAGACCGTTTAGCATTCTTGCTCCTGCTCAGTTAACAGCTGGTTATTCCAAGGCTAAACACATCCCTTATGAAGTTAGAACTCCTTTCCTGAAATAGAAGTGCCTGGAAGAAACTTCTACTTCTATTATTATTTTTTAATTAATTTATTTATTTTTGAGACAGTCTCATTATGTTGCCCTCAGTAGAGTGCTGTGGCATCAGAGCTCACAGCAACTTCCAACTCTTGGGCTTAAGCGATTCTCTTGCCTCAGTCTTACAAGCAGCTGGGACTACAGGCACCTGCCACAATGCCCAGCCATTTTTTTTTTTGTTGTAATTGTCATTGTTGTTTGGCAGGCCTGGGCTGGGTTCGAACCTGCCAACTCTGATGTATGTGGCTGGTGCCCTAGCTGCTGAGCTACAGGCACCCGCCACAACGCCCGGCTATTTTTTTGTTGCAGTTTGGCTGGGGCCAGGTTAGAACCCACCACCCTCAGTATATGGGGCGGGCACCCTATTCACTGAGCCACAGGTGCTGCCCCCCTTTAATTTATTTTTTATGTCAAACTAATCTGAGGATACAAATTTTTAGGTTATATTGTTCTCACTTCCAAGGTATTTGTAAAAGACTTGAGGAGGCATGTTATACGCCTTCACGATGTGCCAGAAACTTCTTTCCTGCTATTTTGGCTTTTGCAAAGCAAGCACTACCTAAGAAATTCTTAGTCTTGGGCGGCGCCTGTGGCTCAGTGAGTAGGGTGCTGGCCCCATATGCCGAGGGTGGTGGGTTCAAACCCAGCCTGGCCAAACTGCAACAAAAAAATAGCCAGGCGTTGTGGCGGGCGCCTGTAGTCCCAGCTGCTCCGGAGACTGAGGCAAGAGAATCGCGTAAGCCCAGGAGTTGGAGGTTGCTGTGAGCCGTGTGACGCCACGGCACTCTACCCGAGGGTGGTACAGTGAGACTCTGTCTCTACAAAAAAAAAAAAAAATTCTTAGTCTTTCCCAACAGCTCCCTTGAAATCATTTGGGAAAAACAAAAATTGGGGCTCAAATGGAAATAAGATCAAGCTCAACATACTCTCATGGCTTTCTACAGTCCTTTCTATGATCTTATACCTCACGAGATCTATATGCCAGTTACCTCTGTAATTTTATCTCCTGTTCTCAAGCAAGTACCCTCTGCTCCACCCTCCCTTCTTCCCTAAGGTCTTTGCATTTGCTGTTCCTTCTGCCTGAAATGGGCTTAAGCGACTTGCCAACTCAGTCTCCTTCAGGTTCATCTAGGCCAGCGGTTCTCAACCTGTGGGTCGCGACCCACAGGAACTGTATTAAAGGGCTGTGGCATTAGGAAGGTTGAGAACCACTGATCTAACCTGACCACCTTGTTTAAAATTAGCTCACCCTATCTCCCTTCAGTGCTATGTTCTTGAAAACATTTATCACAAATGTTGTAGTACTTATTTAGCTTTCTGCCTCTCTCCACTTGCAACCATGATGGCCAGGGTCTTTAGTTTGTTCCCAGTATCCCTAGGTGCTCAGTAAACATGTACTGGATGAACAGATGTGTGTGGTGGCAGAAGCTGGTAGGATGGGAAATACAAGCTGACCCCACTGCAAGGTTTAAGGGGTGCTGTGGGCCCCTTGTATCTTTCTACCCTCTGCCTGGACTCTAACTCCACCAGCCGACTTCTTGAAACTGAAACCCTGGGAGGCAGAGCTGCTCCCACCTCCTTATGAACAACCAGAGCAAGGCTGCTGCTTGGTCTTTGTAAACAAGTTCACAAAATTTTTGGCATACTTGATGGCATTAGGTTTTATTGTGATCCCACTCTCTCTCTCTCTATATATATATATTTTAAGACAAGAAGCTCACTATGTTGCTCACAGCAACCTCAAACTCGGGCTTAAGCGATTCTCTTGCCTCAGCCTCCCAAGTAGCTGGGATTACTGGCACCTGCCACAACACCCAGCTATTTTTTTGTTGCAGTTGTCATTGTTGTTTAGCCGGCGCGGGCCAGGTTCGAACCCGCCAGCCTCGGTTTATGTTGCCGGTGCCGTAACCACTGTGCTACGGGCGCCTAGCCTCAAGGATATTTTTACAGCAATATTTCTGGAGAGAACTGAAATCCTAATGATGGCAGTTTTGGGTTTGTGGAAGAGCTGAAGTGGGGTAGTAAATTATGGGCAAACCCCAGAGCAAAGCTCATAAACTATAAGCAAGATGGGCGTCAGCTAAAATCAAATACCGCTGGAGTCCTTAGGTACGAGAGGACCCGGACATCCGTTCTGACATACAGCATCCGGGAGTGATGGTGGAAGGGAGAGGCTGAGAGGGTAAGCAGTGGAGGATCCGCCCCTTGACCAAGCCCGGTCCGGTGCCTTCCCAGAAGCTCTGGCCTGACCCCGCCCACACATGAAGCCTTAAGTTTTAGCTCCGCCTCGTCGGTGGACACGCCCTGGGCAATGGCCCGGATCCGGGGCAGCGTTTTTCTTGGCCCCACCCCCATAGCCCCCTTTGTTGCTCTGGCCCCGCCTTCAGTCGCACCTCCTGCCTCCTTTTCTCCCGGCGTGCTGTCTGCTGTAGCTCTGACTCCGGGTTCTCTCCTGTCTCTGAAGAGGGGTTGTGGCTGGCGCTGGAGCACCCCGAGGTTAAAGACAGCGCTGAAGTCCTCTGTTTTCCCAGAACTACAGCTGAGGCCTCAAGCCAGAGAGACGGACGGCGCGGCCCCAGTGCACTGGCATGGCGTCCCCGGGCGCTGTGACCCCAGGGACTGAGGGCGCTGAGTTGGCGCCCTGGGCGGAGCTGGAGGCCCCTGCCCGCCTCCTGTTGCGAGCTCTGCAGGCGGGGCCCGAGGGAGCGCGGCGGGGCCTCGGGGTGCTACGGTCCCTGGGCAGCCGCAGCGGGGAGCCCTTCTGCTGGGGCCGCTTTCTCGAGGCGCTGTGCCGGGAAGAGCCGGTAGTGCAGGGGCCTGACCGTCAACTGGAGCTGTAAGTTCTCCCGCGGGCTCTCAGCAGTCATGGAAGGCAGGGGCTGTCGCTACCTACCTCTCTGTCCTAGTGGAGTCTTGTAATTCCTCACAGTGAGGAGGAGCTCTCTTAACTAAGCACCTGCTGTGTACCGGGCAGTGCCAGACTCAGAGGATAGAAAGATGTAAGACACACCCTTTCTCTTTGGGGCAAATAATGCAGTAATTATAAGGAAAGTCAAATCTTTTTTTTTTTTTTTTTTTGAGATAGAGTCTCAAGCTGTCGCCCTGGGTCGAGTGCCGAGGCGTCACAGCTCACAGGAACCTCCAGCTTGGGCTTAAGCAATTCTCTTGCCTCAGCCTCCCAAGTAGCTGGGACTACAGGAGCCTGCCACAATGCCTGGCTATTTTTTTTGTTACAGTTGTCACTGTTGTTTAGCAGGCCTGGGAACCCGCCAGCCTCGGTGCATGTGGCTGGCGCCCTACCCACTGAGTTAGGGGCATCGCCCTCAAATCAATGTTAATTGCATACTTGCATCTCTAAAAAAGTTGATCTTGTACATAAAGTGTACAAGTATTAAAATATTAAACTAAAAAACAGGTTTTTTTACTCTTAAATACATGGCATTCTTTTTTAAAAATTGTATTTATTTATTTTGGGGGCGGCGCCTGTGGCTCAATGAGTAGGGCGCCGGCCTCATATGCCGAGGGTGGCGGGTTCAAACCCAGCCCCGGCCAAACTGCAACAAAAAAAATAGCCGGGCGTTGTGGCGGGCGCCTGTAGTCCCAGCTGCTCCGGAGGCTGAGGCAAGAGAATCGCGTAAGCCCAAGAGTTGGAGGTTGCTGTGAGCCGTGTGACCCCACGGCACTCTACCCGAGGGCGGTACAGTGAGACTCTGTCTCCACAAAAAAAAAAAAAAAAAAAAAATTTATTTTTATTTTCTAGAGACAGAGTCTCACTATGTCGCCCTCGGTAGAGTGCTGTGACGTCACAGCTCACAGCAACCTCAAACTCTTGGGTTTAAGCGATTCTCTTGCCTCAGCCTTCCAAGTAGCTGGGACTACCTTTTCCTGCCACAACACTTGGCCATTTTTTGTTGCAGTTGTCATTGGTTAGCTGGCTGGGGCTGGATTTGAACCCTTGAGCCTTGGTGTATGTGGCTGGCACTGTAACCACTAAGCTAAGGGCACCGAGCCTTTATTTTATTTTTTTATTGGGGATTCATTGAGGGTACAAAGACCCAGATTACATTGGTTGCATTTGTTAGGCAAAGTCCCTCTTATAATTGTGTCTCGCCCCCAAAAGGTGTATTACACACCGTGACCCCCTATCCTTCTCCCTCCCTTCCTCTTTCTGCTCTTCCCCTTCTCCCACCCCCCACCGTGCACTAAGTTATTATTGTCCTCATATCAGAATTGAGTACATAGGGTTCTTGCTTCTCCATTCTTGTGATGCTTTACTATGAATAATGTGTTCCATACAAACAGATATTTAAAACAGACATGATAAGGGATGGAATTGTGTTGGCTTTATACCATCAACTTTTCACGGCATAATGAGCACTTTAAGGCAAGATCACTTGCCATTCTAAGGATGTTGACTGAATCCATAGTTCAATGTTCTCAATAATTCCTAGCTTTTTGAATGACATTGAACTTTTTTCAGTACTTCTTTAGCTGATAACTCCTACTAGGTACCCAAGTGTGGGCTCTGCCATTTTCTTTTGTTTTCTTCTTTATCTATTTTGAGACAGAATTTTATTCTGTTGCCCCAGGCAAGAGTGCCCTGGCTTCATCATACCTCACAGCAACCTCAAACTCTTGGGCTTAAGAGATCCTCTTGCCTCAGCCTTTTGAATAGCTTGGACTACAGGTGTGCACCACAACCATTGGCTAATTTTTCAGTTTTTAGTAGAGACAGGATCTTGCTCTTGCCCAGGCTGATCTCCAACAAATAAGCACCTTGGCCTCCCAGAGTGCTAGGATTACAGGTGCGAGCCATCTTGCCTGGCCTTCTGTCATTTTCTTATTTGGTTGTGCTATGATTGGTATTATCTTTGGGTGTGCATCCTTTTAGCCATGTGTTCATTTTGTGAGGATTCTTTTTGTTATAAAAGATAATACAATATACACAAATGCATGTAACTAGCAAAGTTAATCAAAATACATAGAAGATGGGGCAGTGCCTGTGGCTCAGTGAGTAGGGCATCGGCCCCATATACCAAGGGTGGAGGGTTCAAACCAGGCCTGGCCAAACTGCAACAAAAAAAATAACAGCATTGTGGTGGGCTCCTGTGGTCCCAGCTACTCGGGAGGCTGAGGCAAGAGAATTGCCTAAGCTGAAGAGCTGGAGGTTGCTGTGAGCTGTGATGCCACAGCACTCTACCAAGGGCGACAAAGTGAGACTGTCTCTAAAACCCATGAGTGAGTGAGGTGCTGCCTTCAGCCACTCCTGGTTTGGGTTTTGTAATGCTTAATTTCTTTTTCTTTCTTTTTTTTGAGATAGAGTCTCACTTTGTCGCCA
Organism: Nycticebus coucang; assembly: GCF_027406575.1. Classification (NCBI taxonomy): domain Eukaryota; kingdom Metazoa; phylum Chordata; class Mammalia; order Primates; family Lorisidae; genus Nycticebus; species Nycticebus coucang. Next base: position 44,157,991 of record NC_069788.1, on the reverse strand, counting down.
CCTTCAGTTGAGTGTTATGGTGTCATAGCTCACAGCAACCTCAAACTCTTGGGTTCAAGTGATCCTCTTGCCTCAGCCTCCCAAGTAGCTGGGACTACAGGTGCCTGCCACAACACCTGGCTATTTTTAGAGACAAGGTCTCACTCTGGCTCAGGCTGGTCTCCAACTTGTGAGCTCAGGTAGTCCATCCGCCTCTGCCTCCCAGAGTGCTAGGATTATAGGAGTGAGCCATTGCTCCTAGCCACTTCATTTCTTATATTTTATTTATTTTTTAATTTTAATTTTTGTGTGTGTGTGTGTTTTTGAGACTGAGTAGAGTACCATGGCATCACAGCTCACAGCAACCTCAAACTCCTGGGTTTTAAGTGATTCTCTTGCCTCAGCCTCCCGAGCAGCTGGGACTACAGGCACCGGCCACAATGCCCGGCTGTTTTTTGGTTGTAGTTGTCACAGTTTGGCAGGCCCAGGGCGGATTTGAACCCGCCAGCTCTGGTGTATGTGGCTGGCGCCTTAGCCACGTGAGCTACAGGCGCCACCCATTTCTTACATTTTAAATAATTAAGTAGAAATAGGAGCTCTAATATTTTCTTTCCACCCTCCACTTTGAATTCTTCAAGTGATGGGTCAGGAGGACTTGTTTGAATCCTCAAATTGGAGGCTATAGAAATGTTCGTCCAGCTGCCTGGCTTATTTTGTACCTGGGACCCCTTTATAGAACTGTATTTCAGTATAGTCGATTTCCTTCGTAATCCTAGGTATTTTACTTAATGTGTTTAACATTCTTACTCTGATAAGGGGTCTGTGGCACTAAAAAAGGTTAAAACCCACCTGGAGTAGGGTCTTCCCTACCTCTCTGCCCTCATATAGTCTCCTATCACAAATTATCTATCTTTTCAACTTTGACTCTAGTTTTTCTTTCTTACACAGTATCTATATTCCAAAAAGAAATAGGTCTTTTGTTCCTCCCTTACATCCCAAGCACCTCTGGGTGTGATGACAATCAGCACTGCAAAATCGTGCATAGGGAGGTCACACAGGACCTGGAATTACAGACAGCTACATTTGATCATGGGCCTTTGGAGCACTAGAGAATAGTGTTAAAGCAGAGTATGCTGAGTGCTTGCAGGAAGGAGCATTTATTCTGCCTTGAACCCTGGGACTCCAAAAGAAAAGGCCCTCAGTCCCTTCTGTCTACCCTTTGCGACTGTGAAGACTATTTGGAATGTGTAAAGTGGTGTCTTGAATGGCTATTACCTGATTCCTCTGTTTTAAGTCTCACTTCCTCTGGGTAACTTTCTCTCGCCGCAGCAGCCCTAGCTGATCTCTGCATACCTATTTTCACTCACTGAACGTGCACTAGCTGCCTGCTCTGGACTGGCACTGTGCTAAGTACTAGGACACAGAGAACAGAGACACTACTTCTGCCTTTTAGGAACTCACAATTTGGTGAAAGGGAGAGGAGAGCTGGACACATGAGTGCCAGGGGATTGCCAAGGGTGATGAGAGGTCCACAGACTAAGCATTGCACAGCATCCTGGAATATTTTTATCTAAAATTTGGCAAAGGACCTTTTTATTTTAAATGTAAAACAAGCCTGGATCTATTATAGGGTAGGTTCCAAAATGAATTTTGGAGCTGAGATAGGAGATTCCAAAGAGCTCAAAGAATGGGCCTGGCATATAATAAATGCTCATGAAATACCTTTTGAATGATTCTCATGTTGTCCTTTCCATCCACACTGACTTGAAAGTATCTCCTGTTTTCCCTGATCTGTGTTCACTGCCATCTAGCCCTCAGCTCTGCCCTGTCTGTCCTGTGCTCTGCTCCCTTCAGCTGGCTGCTCTAACTGCCTTCTTTCCCCCTGTTACCCAGGAAGCCACTGTTGCTGAGATTGCCCCAGTTATGCCAGAGGAACCTGATGTCCCTGCTGATGGCTGTTTGGCCATCACTGCCTGAAAGTGGGCTCCTTTCTGTGCTGCAGATTGCCCTGCAGGACCTGGTCTCTGACCCTGATGCCTGGCTCTGTACCCTGGGAAAATTTCTGGACAGGGATCTGGGGGTTGGAGCCTCCATAGAGGGAGCCCCCTTACTGTCCAAAAGGTGCCAGACACAGCTTCAAAGTCTATGTAGGTACCTGGGTCGGGGGGGCAGGAGGTTGAAATTGCCCCAGGTTCCAGACCCTAAAGAAGAGGACGACAGGGACTCCCAGCAGACTGGGAAACGCAGAAAGGAACCAGAGGAAGAGCCTGCAAGTACTGAGGGGATGAGAGCCCCAAAAAGGTTCAGGTGTTCTGAAAGGGGAGAAGAAGAAGAGGAGCCTGAGGAGGAGAGACCTGCATGTGAATCATTGGAATCCCTCTTGGGCGAAGGAGGTGCATCTCCCATTAAGAACCAGCCTGTCCTGGGAGCTGAGATCAGCAAGGCTAGTCCGAGTCTGGAGGCTGCTAAGAGTCTAGCTGAGAGTTTTGAGTTGCCCAAAGCTATCCAGGTACTGTGGTGGGGAGGCTGGAATTATAGTAATCCTTCAGGAATGGTGGGTTTATCCATGATGAAGGCTGGTTGAGACACTGTTACCCAATTGGGATGACTGTAGTTCAAGGAGGAAGGGGGAGGAGGATGGGGTTGAAAGAATGTAGCCTCCACTCCAAATACTTTTTTTTTTTTTTTTTTTGAGACAGAGACTCAAGCTGGTGCCCTGGGTAGGGTGTCGTGGCATCATAGCTCATAGCAACCTATAACTCTTGGGCTTAAGCAATTCTCTTGCCTTAGCCTCCCAAGTAGCTGGGGCTACAGGTGCTCACCACAACACCCGACTATTTTTGGTTGGAGTTGTCATTGTTGTTTGGCAGGCCCGGGCTGGATTCTAATTGCCAGCTCTGGTGTATGTGGCTGGCGCCCTAGCCGCTGAACTATAGGCACCCAGCCACTCTCCACATACTTTTTAGGAGAGGTGGGGAAGTGGGTTACTGGAAACACTTGTCCTAATTATCTATAACATAGAGGTGAAGGGTGCTAGGCAAAAGTGGAGGCTCTGGAGCTATCCCTGTCACCTCGTCCTCTGGGATGGAGGGAAATCATGCCAGCTTGCAGCCTATTAAGGCCTGGGTCTATTCCCATTTGGGTTGGATGCAGAGAAGACCATGGACAGCTGGATTTCACATGAGTCTTGTCTAGACTGGATTCTCAGGCTGTTTTCAAGATAGCAGCTTCCTCTTCTTAGCTGTCTTTTTTTTTTTTTTTTTTTTGTAGAGACAGAGTCTCACTATACCGCCCTCAGGTAGAGTGCCGTGGCATCACACAGCTCACAGCAACCTCCAACTCCTGGGCTTAGGCGATTATCTTGCCTCAGCCTCCTGAGTAGCTGGGACTACAGGCGTCTGCCACAACACCCGGCTATTTTTTTTGTTGCAGTTTGGCCGGGGCTGGGCTTGAACCCACCAGCCTCGGTATATGAAGCCGGCGCCCTACCCACTGAGCCACAGGTGCCGCTCCTTAGCTGTCTTGAATTATCTTTGTCTGGTAGCTACCACTGACAGGGGTCCTTCTCAGGAAAGGGAGCCAGGATTGGGCTTGGGGCCATAGGCATTGGTGACTGGGCTCTCTTCCACAGGACCAGGTTCCCAGGTTGCAGCAGCTGCTGAAGACCACTGGAGAGGTGACTGGCCCTACCTTGCTCACCCTAACCCTGCTTCTACCTTCTGCCCAGACCTCGACTATGCCCAGGGAAGCTCCAGTACAGGGAGGATGGGGGAGGCAGGGTTGGAGTAAGGTCTGAGGACAGTCTCTACAGGGGCTTTTCTTGGCCCAAGTCTGGACATGTCATCTAAATCCAGGCAAGCTCCTCTCCTGGGGTAGCACCTTTCAGGATCTCAACCACTCCACTCCCTTTCCCAACTGAAAGGATGTTCTCAATGACTTGTCACCAAAGGTTCTGCCAACCCTGACATGGGATTTCTTTCCCCAGGGGCTGGAGAGGTTGGAAGATGCCCCCCCGGTTGAGCTACAGCTTCTCCATGAATGTAGTCCCAGCCAGGTGAGTCCAGATAGACTTCCTGGCCCTGAGGTTACATCTTTTTTCCTGTACCTCTCCCTGTTTAAGTTTATGTTTCCCTGTCATGTGTGGGAAATTTAGGAGAGGGTTTTGTTTTCTTTCTCAGGTCTAAGGGATCACCTGAGTGGTTTCTTTTATAAGTCACCTCAGTGGTTTCTTTAGCCCTTCATTCTCCCTCCTAGAGCAGCTCTCCTAGCCTTAACTTACCCTAGAGTATCTGCCCTGCTTCTGCTCATTTGACTTGAGATAGCTTAGCAGAGGCAGACTGAATGTCCCTATGTCCTCCCTCCCTCCCTGCCCGGCCCTGTCAGCAGATGGACCTCCTGTGTGCCCAGCTGCAGCTCCCCCAGCTCTCGGACACAGGTCTCCTACAGTTCTGCACCTGGCTACTGGCCCTTTCACCAGATCTTAGCTTCAGCAATGCTACTGTGCTGACCAGGAACCTCTTTCTTGGACGGGTAGGTGCATTTGCAGGCATTCAGAGTGCCGGTGACAATGAGGAAGAGCATCTGAGCCTTCACAAGGGCAGTACATGAGAGAGGGCATTGCCAACTTTGCAGGCATTCATTAGTCTGTCTAGGCTGCCTGGGGCAAGGAGAGGATGCCTGCTAAACTGGCAAGGCTTGGATCCCTAGGCTGTCTACCTACTAGGCATTTGAATCCTCCCTCTTATGCCTTAGAACACTTCCAGGAATTAATCTAGGGGCTTTCAGGGATTGGAGATCTGGGGGAGGGAGCTATATATCTTTTTCAGTGGGTGGGTGCATGTGAGTCCTAAATAAAATAACTTGGTTTTTATTCCTTTGTAATGTGTATCACCATCTGAAATAGATATCTGATAAAACATTTGTCAAAAGGAAGAAAAATATTAATATTTTTCTCCCCATGTGCTATAGATCCTTTCCTTGACTTCCTCAGCCTCACGCCTGCTTACAACTGCCCTGACCTCCTTCTGTGCCAAGTACACCTACCCTGTCTGCAGAGCCCTTCTTGGCCCTGTGCTCCTGGCCCCAGACACAGGTAATTCTGGACCCCGGCCCAGGCCTGGTAGCTGTGCCCTCTCTGTTCCCAGCACCCTTGATCCCAGGGTCGCCCTAGCTGGAGATGGATATTCAGTGGGTAATAAAGATGCTTATTGCTTCCCTGACAGTCCTAGGCTCAGCATTCTGTTCTCCCCCTCATCCCATCTTCTCCTGCCATTTCACTCCAGGCTTTTCCCCTCTGCTTTCCTCTACCTAGGTCCAGCTCAAACAGAATTACTATGTTGCCTTATGAAGGATGAGTCCCTGGAGTCAGACACACAGGTTCTAATACTGGGGTGAGTGTGCAGGCCTCTGTCCCTGACCTTCACCTTTTAAGCCAGGCATGCTCCTGACAGTCTGTGGTTAGAGCCAACTAGGCACCAGGCCTTGTGCCTTTCCACCTATGGGCCCTTGCAAGTTGCCGTCCTGTGCATCTTCTGGAGCCCAGGGTTGCAGCATTTCACAATTCTACCTCTGCAGGATGTGGGTTGGCTTCATACCAGGTGTCTTAAAGAATACAGAAGAGGCTGGTGGTCTCTGCTCTTGAGTAGTTCACAGAATAGTTGGAACATGGCACAATAGTTAAGAGCATTGGCTCTGGAATCAGACAGACATGGTTTCAAATCTCAACCTTTGGGCCAGGTACAGTGGCTCATGCCTGTAATCCTAGCACTCTGGGAGACCAAGGTGGATGATTGCCTGAGGTCACGAGTTCGAGACCAGCCTGAGCCAGAGGGAGACCTCATCTCTAACAATAGCCAGGTGTTGTGGCAAAAGCCTATAGTCCTGGCTGCTTGGGAGGCTGACGCAAGAGAATCCTTTGAGCTCAAGAGTTGGAGGTTGCTGTGAGATGTGATTCCATAGCACTCTACCAAGGTGACAATGTGAAACTCTTTCTCACAAAAAAAACAAACAAAAAAAAGAATCTCAACCTTGTGTTTGTTTGTTTGTTTCTTTATTGAGACAAAGTCTTACTTTGTCACTTGCATATAGTGCTGGTGTAGTCTAAACTCTTGGACTCAAGTGATTCTCTCACTTCAGCTTCCCAAGTAGCTGGAACTTTGGGCATCCACCACAACGCCTGGCTGTTTTTAATTTATTTATTTTTATTTTATATTATTATTTAAAAAAATATATATATATTTATTTATTATTATTATTTTTTTTAGAGACAGAGTCTCAGTTTATCGCCCTCGGTAGAGTGCTGTGGCGTCATAGCTCACAGCAACCTTCAACTCCTGGGCTTAGGCAATTCTCTTGCCTCAGCCTCCCAAGTAGCTGGGACTACAGGTGCCCACCACAATGCCCGGCTATTTTTTGTTGCAGTTTGGCTGGGGCCAGGTTCGAACCCGCCACCCTCAGTATATGGGGCCGGCGATTTTTAGAGACAGGGTCTCACTCTTGCTCAGGCAAGAGTGATCTGAGCTCAAGCAGTCTACCTGCCTTGGCCTCCCTCAGTGCTAGTATTACAGGCGTGAGCCACTGTGCTTGGCCTCTTGCCTTTCATTTGAATGTGTGAATCAAACAAGTTACTCTATCTCTCTGAGCCTCAATTTCCTCATAGGAAAAATGAGGGTAATATTTACAATAGACATTAAATGCGATAATCCATATAATGAGTTTAACACAATATTTAGCATCTAGTAAGTGCTCAAAAATTGGTAGTAAGTTGGTGTTAAACTTCACTATTAATATCAGGGAGTCAAAATACAGATGTGAAATAACAAGTACTACCCTACTGGACACAGACATGAAATATAGAATGCTAGATATAATAGAACAGAATAGCCTAAGGCCAGGCATGGTGGCTCATGCCTGTGATCCTAGCACTCTGGGGGGTGGAAGCAGGTGGACTGCTTGAGCTCAGGAGTTTGAGACCAGCCTGAGCAAGAGCAAGACCTCATCTCTACTAAAAACAGAAAAACTGAGGCAAGAGGATTACTTAAGCCTGAGTTGGAGGTTGCTGTGAGCTATGATCCACCTAGAACAACAGAGTGAGACTTTGTCTCAAAACAAAACAAAATAAACAACAACAAAAAGAATAGAACAGCCTCAAAAATAATATCAGCCCCCATTTATTGAGTACTTTCTCTGTGCTTTAAAGTCTCAGTCTTCATGCAGTCTTGTACATAGATGCTGCTGCTGCCTTAAAGAGAGAAAAACTGCTCAGAGAGGTTCAGGGACGTGACAAAGGTCACACAGCTAGCAAGTGATAAAGCCTGGGATCAAACCCAAGTCTGTCCGTCTAAGAAGCCACCCTATTTCCATTGCACATGCTACCTTTTCAAACAAGGCAAGGACAGTGCAATGGAATAGGTAGCACAGCTGGAATGGACATCACATGGGTTAGGCTCTGCAAGAAAGGCTCACCTTCTCGAGGAAGCCTTATATGTGTCATCTTACTCCACCGTTCTCTGAATCTCCACCTTTTGTTCTCAGGATACACTCTCTACTCCTATTTATTTATTTTTATTGTTGAGGATTCATTAAGGGTTCAGAGACACTCTTAGTTATTTTTTAGGGGATCTTTTTACTACCTCTGTTCTCACTCCCATGATCTACCCTTTTTACTACCTTTGATTTCACTACCAAATCCTTTGTCTTCAGCTTCTTTGGGTATTGGGGTTGTGACCTTCCTGTCACTCGTATGGACTCTGCAGCATTAGCTACTGGGGGTGCCACCAGCATCAGAAGGACTACTCTGTTGGCCTTGCCTTGCTGTGAGGACTTACGGCAGTAGATATTCAGGCTCAGGTGGGAAGTTGGGCTTTTCTTACTGAGGCCTCTGCTTTGAAGACAGATCTTGGAGCTACCTTGGAAGGAGGAAACTTTCTTGGTGTTGCAGTCACTCCTGGAGCGTCAGGTGAGTAGGCCACCTAAGGGAAGAGTGGGCAAAGAAGTGCCCTCATGCTGTGGAGGAGTGAGGGGCTTCTGGGTTTCTGAGTCCTTCAGTGATGGAAGGTGCCCTGTGACAGTGGCTTGTAAGGCCAGCAACAGAGAGCTGACTGCATGGTCAGTCTAGCTCCACCTCTTATTAGCTGTAGGTCCTTGGGTTGTGATTTTTTGATGTATATGTCAATTTAATTTTATTTTTGAATAGGTAATAGATACATATATTCACAATTTTATATATTTATTTTGAGACAAGAGTCTCACTATGTCACCCTCAGTAGAGTGCTGTGGCATCAGCTCACAGCAACTTCAAACTCTTGGGCTTAAGCGATTCTCTTGCCTCAGCCTTCCAAGTAGCTGGGGCTCCAGGCACCCGCCCCAACGTTTGGCTATTTTCTTGTTGCAGTTGTCATTGTTGTTTAGCAGGCGTGGGCCAGGTTCAAACCTGCCAGCCTTGGTATATGTGGCCAGCACCCTACTCACTGAGCTACGGGCGCCAAGCCATATATTCACAATTTTAAAAGCCAGGAAGGATATAGTGAAAAATACTCCCCCTCCCATTTGATCCTGCAATCCCATTACTGGGCATCTACCCAGAAGGAAAGAAATCCTTTTATCATAAGGACACTTGTACTAGACTGTTTATTGCAGCTCAATTTACAATCGCCAAAATGTGGAAACAGCCTAAGTGCCCACCAACCCAGGAATGGATTAACAAGCTGTGGTATATGTATACCATGGAATACTATTCAGCCATTAAAAAAAATGGAGACTTTACATCCTTCGTATTAACCTGGATGGACGTGGAAGACATTATTCTTAGTAAAGCATCACAAGAATGGAGAAGCATGAATCCTATGTACTCAATTTTGATATGAGGACAATTAATGACAATTATGGTTATGGGGGGGAAACAGAAAGAGGGAAGGAGGGAGGTGGGTGGGGCCTTGGTGTGTGTCACACTTTATGGGGGCAAGACATGATTGCAAGAGGGACTTTACCTAACAATTGCAATCAGTGTAACCTGGCTTATTGTACCCTCAATAAATCCCCAACAATAAAAAAAAAAAAAAAAAAAAGAAAAATACTCCCTTTGTTTCTCTCCCTCAATCATCCAGATTTCCCTCCCCAGGGCTAACTGGTGTTACTCGTTTTCAGGGGAACCCTCTGAGAGATGTCATAAATAAAGTAGAACCTCTGTAAGTTGACCATCCAAGGGACTATAACAAACTGGTCAACCTATGGAGGTGGTCAACATAAGGAACTATCCTTACTGTGCTGATATGTACATGTGGTACATGGGTGGTCTGTGAAAATTAGGTCAATTTAAGGAGGTGAACAGTGCAGGAAGGTGGTCAACTATGGAGGTTCTACTGTATATGGAAAACATGTTTGAATTACCACCTGTTGTTTTTTTGTTTTTTTGAGACAGTTTCACTTTGTTGCCTTGGGTAGAGTGCTGTGTCATCATAGCTCACAGCAACCTCAAACTTCTGGGCTCAAACGATTCAATTGCCTCAGCCTCCCAAGTAGGTGGGATTATACACGCCTGCCACAATGCCCTGCTATTTTTTAGAGACGGGGTCTTGCTCTGGCTCAGGCTGGTCTTGAACCTGTTAGCTCAGGCAATCCACCCGCCTTGACCTCCCAGAGTGCTAGGATTACAGGTGTAAGCCCTGACCACCCCTATGTTTTATGTAGATTGTAACACACCAAGTTCAGTGTTCTATGTACCTAGCTTTTTTTACTTAACAGTATATTTTGGTATCTTTTTCATATCAGTATCTAAAATTCTGCCTCATTTGTTTATATCTTAGGTAATTGACTAAACTTCTTTACGCCTCAGTTTCCTCCTCTACAAAAGGGGAGTTATGATAGCACTTACCACGTAAGACTAGGGTGAGATCTAAATAGCTAACTGGTATAAAGTTACTCATACCAGATAACTGGTATGAAGTGCTCAAAATAGTACCTATGCCTGTTATAGTGTTTATTAAACTGTTATTATGAAGAGCTAGGTTATTATGCTGGCAGTGTCCCTTGGGACTTTTCACTCCTTTATATGTTACATCACTAAGCCAGACTAGAGATCTTTGGCTTCCCCTTAGTCCTAATCTGAGCCTTTGCAACAGTAGCCACCATTTTCTGAGACCTGTGTTTATCAGTTTTTATGTACATTATCTCATTTAATCCTTCTCACAGTCTTCAGAGTTAGATATTTTGGGATTCATTTTACAGGTACGGAACCTGAGGCTTTGCTTGGTTAAGTGACCAGCTAGAAAGTGGTAGAGTTGAGAACTGGATCCAGGGCTGGCTGAAGGAAGAACCCAGACCTTTCTTGTGATACTTCTCCATCCTCCAATGTGTGCAGGTGGAGATGACCCCTGAGAAGTTCACTGTTTTGATGGAGAAGCTCTGCAAAGAGAGGCTGGCAGCCAGCACCTCCGTGGCCTATGCCAAGCTGTTGCTGACAGTGATGACCAAGTACCAGGCCAATGTGAGTGTTGATAGGGCCATGTGGGCTGGTCCTGCCACAAGGGTGTAGTGTACAGATATGTTTTCCAGTGATAAAATCTTGAGTGTTAGAGAAAGTACACATTTAAGCCCAGGACTGGGAAATGGGACTGCTTAGGAGTTAGTTCATCTAGCCAACACCTCTTTGGACCAGTTGGTGTAGGGAGCATTGGGAAATTGGCAGGAACTATAATGCAGTCCCTGACCTTGAGTTGACCCTGTCCCCCAACCCTGTGACATGTAGCAACACATCAGAAGAAAAAACTTGGTCCAAAAGGAAGGTAGCAGTGTCTAAACCTCGAGTTTTCTGATCTGTAAAATTGGGATTGTTGTGAGGATTATATGAAGTATGCATATGTGCATATATGACGTAATGCATATAAATGCCACATACTAAACACCCAGTAATTGTCAACTATATTAATGTAGCCAGCTGAGTACGTTGCATACCTAGTATTTGACTCCAGGTCCACCTGAATCCTTGGTTGGTTAACCATGGTGAAAATAGTGAGAGTAGATTGCTTAGGAGTCTCCTACCCCTCATACCCTATGCTCCTTTCCTCTCTCTTTCCCATGGGGTTTGGGGGACATGGGAAGGATCAGCTGCTAGAGTCCTGATGAGATTCTTTCTTCTTCCCAGATTACTGAGATCCAGAGGCTGAGCCTGGCTGTGGCCCTAGAGCCCAATACCACCTTCCTGAGGAAGTCTCTTCAGGCTGCCTTGAGACATTTGGGCCTCTGACTATGCAGGAAGAGACCATCTTCCTCCATCAGCAGCTTCCTGAAGGACATTTCCTCCTTGACCATCTTTCCCTGACCCCTTGTTTGGGGGTAAAGGCTGATCCTGGCCATTCCAGGGACCAACTATCTCTGTGTTCTGAGCTGCAGAGAGGACATCTTGGCTTCCCAGCCAGCTTCTGGGCTAAGGGAGCTGGATGAACTATATTTTTGAGGGCTGCTGGCCCTGGGATCACTTTTTGTCAAGTCTCAGACTACAGGGACAGAAACTTTCCAGTAAGCCTTAGTAGTCTCCAGCAGACCCAGAGTATGATGTTCTAGGACATCCGTAGCACCTATGTGCTCAGCTCCAATCTCTTGTTCTTGGGTGTATGTTATGGTCCTCTGTGTTTTTGTTTCCTGATTTGAATTATTATTTATCAATTGTATTTACTAAAAAGCAGGAACTTCAATAATGTCTTATTAGAGGCAGTGCCTGCCTTGCCATCCCAACTTCTTCCACTCCCCTGCTCATTGACAAGGGGCATCCTTTTTCTGGTGAAGGGAAAATGATAGAGCGTTAGGTCTGAAGTTCATTCATTATCTGTATGCCATCCACCCCAGCCCTATGGGAGTTGCCTGTTGAGTAAGTGATGTAGGCAGAGAACATTGGGCAGGCAGGTAGGTGGGAATGCAGAGCTTAAAGGTATGTCTCAGTCTGAGTTCAGGAAGGGTTTTTTGCAGATGACATTTGAGGGATCTGAAGGGCTCTTGGGGTTATGGCTGACAAGAGGATGGGACCCATTGGGCAGAGGAAAGGGCAGTAAAGACATTATAGATGTGCTATGCTGTAGTCCTGGTTTTTTTTTGGTCGGGACTGGATTTGAACCCTTCACCTCTGGTATATGGGGCCAGGGCCCTACTCACTGAGCCACAGGCGACGCCCTTTTCTTTTTCTTTCTTTTTTATTTTGAGACAGAGTCTCATTATGTTGCGCTCAGTAGAGTGCTGTGGCACCACAGCTTACAGCAACCTCAAACTCTTGGGCTTAAGTGATTCTCTTGCCTCAGCCTCCTAAGTAGCTGGGACTACTAGACGCCCGCCACAAGGCCCAGCTATTTTTTGTTGCAGTTGTCATTGTTGGTTAGCTGGCCCGGGCCAGGTTCAAACCCACCAACTTCAGTGTATGTGGCTGGCGCCGTAACCACTGTGCTACAGGAGCCAAGCCCTGTGGTCCTGTTTTATATCTCTGTATTTCTTTTTTTTTTTTTTTTTTTTCCCTGGGTAGAATGCTGTGGCATCATAGCTCACAGCAACCTCAAACTCCTGGGCTCAAGCGAGTCTCCTGTCTCCGCCTCCCAAGTAGCTGGGACTACAGACGCCCGCCACAATGCCCGGCTATTTTTTGGTTGCAGCCGTCATTGTTGTTTGGCGGGCCCGGGTTGGATTCGAACCCACCAGCTCAGGTGTATGTGGCCGGCGCCTTAGCCGCTTGAGCCACAGGTGCCAAGCCCTCTGTATTTCTTTTTTATTTTTTTGTAGAAACAGAGTCTCACTGTACCGCCCTCAGGTAGAGTGCTGTAGCATCACAGGGCTCACAGCAACCTCTAACTCTTGGGCTTGCGATTCTCTTGCCTCAGCCTCCTGAGCAGCTGGGACTACAGGAGCCGGCCACAACGCCCGGCTATTTTTTTCTCTGTATTTTTTTTTGAGACAGAGCCTCAAGCTGTTGCCCTGGGTAGAATGCTGTGGCATCATAGCTCACAGCAACCTCAAACTCCTGGGCTCAAGCGAGTCTCCTGTCTCCGCCTCCCAAGTAGCTGGGACTACAGACGCCCCCCACAATGCCCGGCTATTTTTTGGTTGCAGCCGTCATTGTTGTTTGGCGGGCCCGGGTTGGATTCGAACCCACCAGCTCAGGTGTATGTGGCCGGCGCCTTAGCCGCTTGAGCCACAGGTGCCAAGCCTATATCTCTGTATTTCTGTAGCACCCAGTAGGTGACTTGTTCACAGTAATCACTTAATACGTTGTATTTTCAGTTAACTATCAAGTGAAAGCTCACTTCCCAGGTCTTCCCCACTGCAGGCGGTGTGGTCAAGGAACCCAACCTCTTGACATTCCCTTGCCATATGAGTGCACGTTAGTGCAAGACTGAGGTAAGGAGGTCAGGCCTACGAATAAAGCCTGCTTTTGAGCTGGCTTGGTGTCAGCTGGTGACTTCTCAGGGGCCATCTCCACCTGCACACATTGAAGGATGGAGAAGTATCACAAGAAAGTATCCATAAACTGGTGTGGAGGGGAGGAGGGAGTAAGCAGAGAGAATTTTAGAGACAAACATGTTGGAATTGCACATTGTCAGCAGTCATCGCGGCACCGGTGTGTGTGACTCCTGAATCTGAGACGCGCCGCAGCTGCGGGCCTGAATGGGGATACATATACCCAGGGTGGGGTGGGGGCGCTCAGAATCGCTGAAAGTCCCAGCATCCTCGCGCGAGTCTAGTTGGGCAACGTGCGGCAGCACCCTCCAGCGGCTGCGGACGGCAGCGCTCCTCCGGGCGGAGCGACCTGACCACACTCGGGAGACAGGCCGTGAGAACGAGGCATTTCTCGCGAGATCAGGGAGACTATTTGAGCGCATGCACGCGCTACGTTAGTCTCTTTTCCGGTTATCGCGGCGCGAGCAGCCATGAGGTGAGTTGTGTTGAGGATGCTATCCGCGTACGTCTGCTCCAAAGGCCCCGCCAAGGATGGGGACTTTGCACGCTGAGTCAGGGGTCCTTGCGCTTGTTTGTCTCGGATCACATGTTGCGGCCTGCGGGTGTCCATTCTCGCCAGGTCTGCTCCCAGGAGATCTCTCTTCTCCGGGTCGTGGATCAGGTTCTGGGGCCCTGTTGCCGCATTTTGTTATCATCAATGCCGGATGGAGCGTGTCGTGGGCAGTCTATCCATCTCGAAACCCGTAGACTGGGAGGCGGCCGAGGGTGAGGACCCCGCGGCGCCCTCGCACTGAGCGCGCTCTGCTTTCTCTCCCGCAGCAGCAAAGTCTCTCGCGACACGTTGTACGAGGCGGTGCGGGAAGTCCTGCACGGGAACCAGCGTAAGCGCCGGAAGTGAGCGCGGACTCCCCGCTGAGGGCAGGGCGGTATGGAAGAGCCGGTGGCCGGCTAACTTTGATCCTTTGGTCTAAGGTTTTTGGAAACGGTGGAGCTGCAGATCAGCTTGAAGAACTATGATCCTCAGAAGGACAAACGCTTCTCTGGCACCGTCAGGTTGGCCCCGTTTTGACCCCACCCAGCCCTCAGTACCCTGGCGTCTGACTTGTCCCCTTCGGGCTCTTGCTGAGGCCGAGGCGGGCGCGTGCGGTACTGACGTGCCAGGGTAGTTCAGACCCCCTGCTCCGGCAGGCGCGGCTGGACGGACCCCCACCCTGGGTCTTAAAACATGAGGGGAGGCGTGGGGAGGCCTTGGCCAAGCCCGCCGGCTAGTCTGAGAAGCCAGGCTAGCTGTTGGTGAATGTGGACGCTCTGGGTAAGGCTGGGTGACTGCTGGACTCACATACCTTCACCTGCCCTTACGACCCAGAGCTGGCCATGATCTTTTCTGTCCCCTAAAACGCAGGCTTAAATCCACTCCCCGTCCCAAGTTCTCAGTGTGTGTCCTGGGGGACCAGCAGCACTGCGACGAGGCCAAAGCTGTGGACATACCCCACATGGACATCGAGGCGCTGAAGAAACTGAACAAAAACAAGAAGCTGGTCAAGAAGCTGGGTCAGTGCAGTTTTATACTGGGGGTGGGGGCGCCAGCAGTTTGCATGGGAATGGTAGAGAAGTGGCTTTTTGCCATTTTATGTGTATTATTTTGAGACAAGTCTTATTTTATCGCTATGGGTTGAGTGCTGTAGTGTCATAGTTCATAGCAATCTCAAACTTTTGGGCTCAAACAGTTCTGCCTCAAGCCTCCTGAGTAGCTGGGATTACAGGCTCTGCCATAGTGCCTGGCTATTTTTATAGAGTCTTGCTCTGATTCAGTCTGGGCTTAAGTGATCCTCCTGCTTCAGTCTCTTGAGTAGCTAGGGCTACGGGCACATGCCACAGCACCCAGCTATTTTTTTTTAGAGACAAGGTCTTTCTCTAGCTTAGGCTGGTCTCTTTGAACTCCTGAGCTTAAGTAGTTCACCTGCCTCGGATTGCTAGTATTATAGATGCCCACGGTACCATTTTGACTTTTAGTTGATGAGGAGTAGAACCTTGAAAGGAAGGACTGTGTTTGTTAGGTAGCCTGAATGGTAAATTTTAGCTTCATGAATGTTTGTTTTAGATTTGCTTTGAGGATAATATTATGTAAGGTGGGGGCCGGTGTGAAACCAGACACTGGTTTTGTTTGAACAAAGAGGTTCTCTGAAGTTATCTAGCCAGGGGCTGTTGAGTTATGAATGGGAATTTCTGCTTCTTGAGTTCTAGTTTAGCTATTTTTTTTTTTTTTTTTTGTAGAGACAGTCTCACTTTATGGCCCTCGGTAGAGTGCCGTGGCGTCACACAGCTCACAGCAATCTCCAACTCCTGGGCTTAGGCGATTCTCCTGCCTCAGCCTCCCGAGTAGGTGGGACTACAGGCGCCCGCCACAACGCCTGGCTATTTTTTTGTTGCAGTTTGGCTGGGGCTGGGTTTGAACCTGCCACCCTCGATATATGGGGCCGGCGCCCTACTCACTGAGCCACAGGTGCCGCCTAGTTTAGCTATTTTTTAATGTTCCTCTTGCACGGTTTGGGCTGTGGTTCTCAACCTTACTAATGCTTTGAACCTTTGTATACAGTCCAAAGGGGTCTCAACCCACAGGTTGAGAACCGCTGGTTTTAGGCAGTGATAGTAGACATGTTTTACAGATGGGAAACAGATGTCCCCGTTTGTGACATGCCTAAGTTTTGCGGCTAGGAAGTGAGAAGGCAGAATTTGAGCCCAGGCCGATTTTACCAGAGGATCCATTGCACAATGGAGATGGTGTGGGTTGTGGGTCAGCCTGGTCTCTGAGATTGGGTTTCAGGACCAGTTAATTCCAGAAGGTGGAACTAATCACTAGAAACAGCATGGGTGTGGGGAAGGGTTAAAAGAGTGGGTATCTGGGGGCAGGGACAGTGGGTTCTGTTTAGAGGCCACTTACATGTTTGATTCATGTGCTTTTCTGGCCTACCATGTTGGAGCCATAACTTAGTGGCAGGGCATCCGGTGGCTAAGCATCCAATGGTTTTCTCTTTAACAGCCAAGAAGTATGATGCCTTTTTGGCCTCAGAGTCTCTTATCAAGCAGATCCCACGAATCCTTGGCCCTGGTCTAAATAAAGCTGGCAAATTTCCTTCCCTGCTGACCCACAATGAAAATATGGTGGCCAAAGTTGATGAGGTGAAGTCCACAATCAAGTTCCAGATGAAGAAGGTAAGGCAGTGTAGTGGGTTGTCGTAAGTGGGTATTCTGGCAGAATTCAAATTTTACCCATTTGGGGCCCCCCATAGGAACCTTGGTTCATGTTTCTGAGGGTACTTAATGATATTTGACAGAGGCAGTAAGCAGGATTGAAGCTTTTGAATAACCTTGGTCTTCTTGGCCTGTGTCCAAGCACTGGCTCATTAGGTCATGAGGCGAGATAGGCAGGCTGTCTACCATTCTTCCACCAACCTGATTTGACTCTCTTCCCCTCTTCCTAGGTTCTTTGTCTGGCTGTGGCTGTTGGCCATGTGAAGATGACAGATGATGAGCTGGTGTACAACATCCACCTGGCTGTTAACTTCTTGGTGTCATTGCTTAAGAAAAATTGGCAGAACGTCCGGGCTTTGTACATTAAAAGCACCATGGGCAAGCCCCAGCGCCTGTATTAAGGCACATTGTAATAAACCCTAATGATACCATCTCATGTTTTCCTATAATTGGGGTGGGGGACATTTGTGAGCTGACACTTATGTGCCTTGGCACTGTTCCTTCAGTGATGGATAGTTAGGTACAAGAGACAGTAGAGCATTCGTTTTTTCTACTATCAAAAAAACCCTCCTGTATTCAGTCTGGGTTCTGGTGGCACCATTAATCCTAGCTCTTTGGGAGGCCAAAGCAAGAGGATCAGGAGTTGGAGGCTCCAGTGAATTGTGGTACTCTAACACAGGTGACACAGCAGATCCTTGTCTTCCCATGCCCCCCAAAGCCTGCAGTCTTAGATACTTAATGTGACAGGATTACTAAATAGGACTGAAGCTTTTCGAGTTACCCTAAGGGGCATATCAGGCAGACACCGTAGGTTGTGCTGCTGCTTCTGCCTAAAAGTGGGATATGGGACAAGACCTTTAATGAAGACACTGATTCATAGCCCTTGGCAGCTTTCTTAACCTGTGCCCTGAAGCTCCTTACGTGTGTCAGATGTTTCATTTAGACTTTTTTTTTTTGAGACTGTCTCACTGTATTGCCCTCAGTAGAGGGCTGTGGGGTCACAGCTCAGCAATCTAAAACTCCTGGGCCCA
The DNA here is from genome assembly GCF_027406575.1 of Nycticebus coucang. Classification (NCBI taxonomy): domain Eukaryota; kingdom Metazoa; phylum Chordata; class Mammalia; order Primates; family Lorisidae; genus Nycticebus; species Nycticebus coucang. The sequence continues at coordinate 44,140,295 of NC_069788.1, read as the reverse complement.
CGCGATTCTCCTGCCTTAGCTTCCCAAGTAGCTGGCACTACAGGCCCCACCACACCTGGCCATTTTTTGATTATAGTTATTGTTTGGCTGGCCCAGGGGGGGTTCAAAACCACCAGCTCCTGGGTATGTGGTTGTTGCCCTAGCCACTGAGCTGTAGGCACCAAGCCTAGACTTTTTCAGACAGTCACTTCGTAGCCCTCGGTAGTGTGCCTTGGGGTAATAGCTCACAGCAACTTCAACTCAAGCAGTCCTCTTGCCTCAGCCTCCCTGAGTTGGGACTACAGGTGCCTGCCACAATGCCCAGCTATTTTTTGAGATGGGTCTGGCTCTTTGTCAGGTTGGTATTGAACCTGAGCTCAGGTGATCCACCTGCCACAGCCTCCTAGAGTGCTAGGATAATGGTTGTGAACCCTTGCACCTAACCTTCACTTGGACTTCTGAGCCTGAGGTTTTAAAAGCTCTAAATTGAGCATTTGGGGGTCCCAACATGTAGGAATCATAAGGAGAATTCTTGCAGAATGGAGATTGGACTTGGATAGAGTTTGGTCCGTACACACTTAGAAGTCAGTTTAGGATCTTAGATTTCTGAGTTGCCTGATCCCAAGTTGAATAGCCTATGTTTAGGGTCAGAAATGAGTAAAAGTTGAAGAAAATAATCATTAATGGACCCTGTTGCTTTTCTTTATAGGGGTACCAGCAATGGGTGGTATCAAGACTATCGAAACTTAAGGTTCTGTCTTACGCCTGAGCCCAGGCAGGTTTGGCCCCATCCCTGGCCTTTTGAGCTATTTCCTTGTTGCAGTTCCTGCCTCTAGCACCCAGTCCTGGAATGGTGGCTTTTATACCTATGGTTTAACCTTTGACTTGAATGTGCTTCATTTATCTTTGGTACATGGGGCAATTCATCTATTTTTCTTTTATATAGGGTCTCGCTCTGTCTGTCAAGCTGTAGGTAGTACTGTGGCATGACTCCAAACTCCTGGTCCCAAGCAATCTGCCTTAGCCTCCCATAGTGCTAAGTTGCCTCCATGCCTGGCCCTTCATTCTGAGAGGCTGAGGTGTGTGGATTGCCTGAGCTCACAGGTTTGAGACCAGCCTGAGCAAGAGCAAGACCCTGTCTCTAAATAGAAATAGCTGGGCATTGTGGCAGGCTCCTATAGTCTTAGCTACTTGAGAGGCTGAAGCAAGAGAATCACATGAGCCCAAGAGTGTTCTGTGATCTATGATGCCACGGCAGTCTACAGGGGCAACAAAGTAAGACTTGCCTCAAAAACTTGCCTCCAATTGTCTTATCTCACCATGTCCTTGCATCACAGCTTACAGCAATCTCTACTTCTTGGGCTCAAGCGATTCTCTTGCTCAGCCTCTCAAGTAGCTGGGACTACAGGTGCCTGCCACAAAGCCTGGCTTTTTTTTTTTTTTTTTTTTTAATCGTAGTCATTGGTTAGCAGGGTCTAGCTTGAACCTGCCAGCCTCGGTGTATGCAGCTGGCACCCTAAGCACTGAGGTATGGGTGCCAAGCTTTTTTCTTTTCTTTTTGAGACAGAGCCTCAAAGCTGTCGCCCTGGGTAGTGCCATGGCATCACATCTCACGGCAACCTCCAAGTCCTGGTCTTTAGCGATTCTCTTGCCTCAGCCTCCCGAGTAGCTAGGACTGCAGGCACCCACCACAACACCCAGCTATTTGTTGGTTGTAGTTGTCATTGTTTAGCAGGCCTGGGCTGGGCTGACATTCTCCTCAGCTACAGGTACGGAGCCTTCTCTGACATTTTTTTGAGACAGTTTCACTTTGTCACCCTTGGTAGAGTGAGTGCTGTGGCATTGTAGCTCATAGCAACCTCAAACTCATGGGCTCAAGTGAGTCACTTGGGTTGACCTCCCAAGTAGCTGGGACTACAAGCGTTTTTTGCGTTTTCTAAGCATTGTTTGATTTTTGCAATCAGAAGAAAAATTAAGTTGAGTATTGGGTGGGCACCTATAGTCCCAGCTACTTAAAAGGTGGAGGCAAGACGATGGCTGGAGCCTTAAAGAGTTTGAGGTTTGCCTAGGCCTGGGGGCAGTGACTCATCTATAATCCTAGCACTGGAGGATCTCTATAGGCCAAGAGTTTGAAACTAGCCTGGGAAAACTAAGCCTGTCTTTGAAAAGAAACTTTATAGCTACTAAAGAGGCTGAGCCAGGAAGCGCACTTGGGCCAAGTTTGAGGTTATGGTGAGCTGTAATTGCCTCACTTAATTGTTTCTGCCTTATTTTAAGCATTGCCTTTAAGAAGGCTGTTAACTCCAGTCACCCAATAGATGTATTCTGAGAGCACAAACTAGATTTAGCATCAGGGTTGATATATCCAACCCTAGTTTGGATTTCTTCTGCCTTCAGGAATCCTTCCTAGGCCTCCAGATATACTCCCATCTTGCAACTGAATCTTGTGTCCTACTCTAATGTGGTAGATAAAGCCAAAAGGCCACTTGGGTAAAATGGTGTGCCAAGCGGCGGCGCCTGTGGCTCAGTGAGCAGGGCCCTGGCCCCATATGCCGAGGGTGGCAGGTTCAAACCCAGCCCCGGCCAAACTGCAACAAAGAAAATAGCCAGGCGTTGGGTGGCGCCTGTGGCTCAGTCGGTAAGGCGCCAGCCCCATATACCGAGGGTGGAGGGTTCAAACCCGGCCCCGGCAAATTGCAACCAAAAAATAGCCGGGCGTTGTGGCGGGCGCCTGTAGTCCCAGCTACTCGGGAGGCTGAGGCAAGAGAATCGCTTAAGCCCAGGAGTTGGAGGTTGCTGTGAGCTGTGTGAGGCCACGGCACTCTACCGAGGGCCATAAAGTGAGACTCTGTCTCTACAAAAAAAAAAAAAGAAAAGAAAATAGCCAGGCGCTGTGGCGTGCGCCTGTAGTCCCAGCTGCTTGGGAGGCTGAGGTAAGAGAATCGCGTAAGCCCAAGAGTTAGAGGTTGCTGTGAGCCGTGTGACGCTACGGCACTCTACCAGAGGGTGGTACAGTGAGACTGTCTCTACAAAAAAAAAAAAAAAAAAATGGTGTGCCAAGCATGTAAGTTGGGGTCAGGAAGACCAGGTTTGAATCACCATATTGCCAGGTGACTTGCTGAGGAGTTCATTTAATCTCAGTCTCAAATTACCCCATTTGTGAACTTACAGATCAGACCAAAAAGACCTAGAAGCCCAGGTTATAGAGGATTGCTAGATTTAGCAAATAAAAATACAGGATGCCCAAATTTCAGTTTCAGATGAACTTTCTCTAGATTGGCATTGGGATATACTTTTTTTGAGAGTGATTCAGAGTCACCCAGGGTAGAATGCTGTGGTATTAGTCTAGCTCACAGCATCCTCAAAACTTAGGTTCTGGGCGGTACCTGTGGCTCAGTGAATAGGGCAATGGCCCTATATACCAAAGGTGGCAGGTTAGAACTTGGCCCCAGCCATACTGCAACAAAAAATAGCCGGGCGCTGTGTCAGGCGCCTGTAGTCCCAGCTACTGGGGAGGCTGAGCCACAGAATTGCCTAAGCCCAAGAGCTGGAGGTTGCTCTTGTGGCCATAGCACTTTACCTGAGGGCGATAAAGTGAGACTATGTCTCTAAAAAAAAAAAACAAAAAACTTAGGTTCAAGCAATCCTGTTTCAGCCTCAGAGTAGCTAGGACTACATGTGCCCATCACAACCCAGCTAGTTTTTCTATTTTTAGAAAAAGTTTCGTTGAGATGGTCTCAAGTTGTCACATTGGGTAGAGTGCCACGGCATCATCATAGCTCACAGCAACCTCCAGCTTGTTGGCTCAAGCAATCCTCTTGCCTCAGGTTTTTCTATTTTTAGTAGAGATGGTGTCTTGCTTTTGCTCAGGCTGGTCTCAAACCCATGAGCTCAAGCAGTCCATCTTGGCCTCTCAAAGTGCTAGTATTACAGCCTTGGTGTATGCAGCTGGCACCATAAGCACTGAGGTATGGGTGCACCACACCTTGCCTCGCGTGGGACATACTTAACACTGAAAAAATTTTTGTTGATCTTAAATTCCCATTTGACTGGTAACCCCCATTTTATTTAAGACCTACCATCTAATCTCTAGCCTGCCACCCTCAGGGCAATATTGTCTCTAATCCCCAACTAGTAAGTCCACAGTTCATTCACTTAACTGCAGGTAGAAAGGTTGGAAGAGCCTCCCTGGCTGTCCACTGTAGGGTTATCAAGAGCTATCCCAACTCTTAAAACCCCTCAGGGCAGAGGATGACTTTCCTAGGGCAGGTTGGAATCCTGCTTCCCCTGCTCAAGGGCCAACACTTTGGGAGAGCACTTAATCCCCCTTGAGGCTCTTACCAATGTGCTGGTTTAGCAGAGGCCCTGGAGCTCCCTATTGTGTAACTTTGGGCAAATTGCTTAGCTGCTCAGGCCAACACTGGGCACAGAAAAGTGCTCAATTTAAGGCAGGAGGGAGTGTGAGAAATGGAAGCTAGTAAAGCTCTTGTGGGGTCCTTGTATCACTGAGTTGAAGTATGGGTAGGGCTTGGGCCCCTCAGCAGAGATGGAGAGGTGCAAGGAAGGGAGGGTGACACACCGGAGCCTATGAGGAGCACTCACTTGAAGCTGTTCCAATCCAGGTCTGTCTGACACACACCTGGTCAAATAACTGATACACAAATTATATATATATATATATATATATATATATTTTTTTTTTTTTTTTTTTGAGCAGGAGCAAGGCCTTGGCCCCTGCCCTAGCCCCAAGCCACATTTATGATACAACCCATCATAGCTGGATTTAAAAAATACACAAAAATATATATAATATACATTATAAAACCTAGGTGGGGTCTGGAGGTGGCCTGAGCAATATGCAAACTGTGAAGACCATCAGAAGTTCACGCATGGTTGGGGGATGAGGAAGGAAAGGGCACAGTACTTCATGTGAATGCATAAATATCCAGGCTGGCCACTAGACAGGCCAGGCTGGCCCTCAGGGGCCTGGGTGCAGAGAAGGGGCCACAGGGGAAAGGTTAACCTTCAGTCTCAGAACTGGGAGCTGCTGTTCCAAGACAGATTGAGTTGGGGAACAACAGAAAGGAGCACTGTGCACAAAGCATTTGTCAAACCCAAGTGGAAAAAAGCCTTCTGCTAGCCCTGCTCCTAGTCTGGTCAGCCTGGAGGTTGGGACTGGATCTTCCTCTACCTGGTCTTCAATCCTATTTCTCAGCCTGGGCCTGCCTCTGGAGGGTGCTGGGGCCCTTGGGCACCTCATGCCCTGGGACAGGGCAGCTTGGAAGCGTGCCTAGAGGCTTTTGGGGCCTGGCTGGTTTACAGGCTGATAGTGTGCTAACAGGTGCTTAGTAGCTGCTCCCCTCCCCTCTTCCTGCCTAGTCAGAAATAGGAGCTCTACTGTGCTGGAGGACTCTGGGAAAAGGTGGTTCTGTCTAGGCTCCCAAGGAGGTGCCACTCCTCACTCCCAGTGCAGAGGCCCTCCCCAACCCTGTGGCCAGCTTCTGCTCCAGGGAGGTAGTGTAAACCTGGACTCTGGGGACAGGCAGCCCTGGATGAGAACTCCAGCTCTGTCCACCCCTCCTGTGGGTCCCTCAACTTCTTGGGAGTCTCAGCACTTCACTTAAAACAGAGACCCATGCTTTGCAGGGTCTAAGGATGGCACAAGCCATTTAAGGAGCCTTGGCACCAGGCCTGGCACATAGAAGGTGCAATAAAGTGGGGGCCCATCTGTTTTCTCAACCTAGCTGTGACTTGACACTCTCCTTCCTCAGCCTCTGCATGCTGACTCCCCCGTCTCCATTCTGCCTCACCTGCCATCCCACTCCCCTGGAGGGGGGACCAGTGGACACACATGCTGGAGCCCAAAGAGGTCCTCCATCCCCACTTCTTGCAGGTCACTCAAAGCTAGGCAGAGCTGAGTGATGGAGTCAGTGCCACTGCCAGCCTTCCTCTCTCTTCTCTCACAATTAAAGCGCAGAATAGTGGCAGGGAGTGTATGTGCTGGGGTAGTGGGGAGGCCTGCTGGGTCCTGGGCCTGAGGCCTGGCAGGTAGATGAGTCCTCAATCCTGGACCCCCCGGGGGTACCCAGGCAGGTATATGGAGAAGATGCTCCTCTTGCGTTCTGGTGGGGGAGTCAGAGGGTACCCTAGTCTTGAATAGGAAACACAGAAGCAAGCTAGTCTTTGACAAGCTTGTAGACATGATGCTGGGCCCCGTGCTCACTGGTGGAGACTTCAAAGACAAAAGCAATGACAAGCAAGGTCTCCTGGGAGTCCCGACTTGTGACCACCTGGAAGACAGGTAGGAAGATTCAGGAGTTCAGGCAGAACAGGGCCACAGGGCAGCGGCTGAGCAGACCCTTTCCTGGTTTCAGTCTCTCATCTGAGTGATGGGTCTGGCTACCTCACTTTGAGGCAAACCCCTGGCCCATGGCCCTCCCAGGAACCCCAGTGACCCCTACTGCCCCCACACCTGCAGGATGGTGAAGTTCTCCAGGACACTGTTCATCATGTACTTCTCAGGCAGGTGTTTAAGCTTGTGGATGAAGTTGATCATGTACTCGCACATGGGCGAGCGGTGGATCCGGTACACGAAGCGCCCATTCTCCAGCCTGGCATACTCGGTCTGCAGAGGGCCCCAAGATTGTATCACCCAGTTTGCCTGCTCCCAGCCCCACCACAGCACCTGGGCCACCACTCACCTCCACCTTCTCCACCACTTGCTTGCCAAAGGAGCACACCTTGGTGGAGACGCTGATGGTCATGCTATCAGCAGAACTGTACTGGGAGCTGACCCCATAGAAGGCTCCTGGGCCCTCCTGGATGGTGCTATTGAGGTCAGCCTGGGGTAGGCATTGGCGGGGGTGGGGTGGAGGGAGGGGCGCGTCAGGTGCTGGCAGAAGACGGAGGGAGGCTTCCTGCTACACCTTCCCACTGCACATAAGCATTCTACCCATCTCTGGTACTCTGCCCATGGGCCACAGGGAGACAGCAGCACTGGGGGCGGTGTGGCAAGCCAGGGTGTGCTGCAAATCTGGGCTAGGGAAAGGGGCTGGGAGCATAAAGGGCCCAGGGCAGCTCACCCAGAACTTGACGAGGAAGAAGGCGTTAGGGGGCCCCTTTTCATAAAGCTCTTTCAATCCACCCTTTTTCTCAGGGAACTTGTCGTAGATCTGGCGCACGTCAACAGCCTCCAGTGGTGGGTCTGAGAAGGCGGGGTTCGTTTGTCCGATATGCACAAACAGGTGTTTGCTGTACTGTGGGGAGGACCCAGACAGGGTCAGGAGGGCACTTGAGCATGCTGGCCCAAGGCGGGAAAGGGGGTGCTGCACAGTGACAGAGCTGCCAGTAGCTTCTCAGGCCAGATCCCAAAGCCCAACACCTTGAGCTGTGATCCTGGAACACCCAGCCAGCCTGTCCATGACTGTGTAAAGCCTCACCCCAGCCTCAAACACATTACCGTGTCAGGCTCTCGCTGAACCTCCATGAAGGCTGAATACTCTAGGAGCCGCAGCCGGGAGGAGGCAATGGTACGGTCCTGCCACACGGGCACAGAGGAAGCAGCTGGGGGGAGCGGGGCCAGGGGCTCATAACCTGGAAGGACAAGAAAGAACCTCATCTGCATGAGAATGGCCCATGGGTGCATATCAACCTGCATGGCCTGAAGAGCCTCTGTGCAAATTAGAGAACAGTGCCCCTTTTGGGCAGGAACATGGGTTGGATTTTAACTTTCCTACTGTGTGTCCTTGTACAGTGTACAACCTGCACAATTATATGTGGTGGCCCTAGTAGTATATAACAGGGACATTTTTTGTGTGTCAGTATTAAAGTGTGTTTAAATAAGAAACACAGAAGCAAAAGGAGTAAATAATTACCCAGAATTCAACCACCTAGAGAGAGTAAAACCCTATTAAGATTTTGGTGTTATCTCCTTACCAGGAGTTTTCTATCCATGGAGATATATGTTAACTGTAATACTTTGGGTATTTACTATGGCTGTGTATTGGCTATGGCTTTGTGTCAGAGTTTTGGAAGCAACAATGTACAAGGTAAAGGAGCTATTTCTGGCCTGTTCCAATCCCTTACAGATGCTATCTCCCGCTCCCTCCCAAAATACACACACACACACACACACACACACAGAGTTGGGCCCCAGCTCTCCTGAGCAGAGGCAGAGGTGCAGGTACCAAGGGAGAGAGATTTCAGGTTCGTGTGGCAACAGTTTCATGTGGGGAACTTACTGCTGAGTGTTGGCGGCAGGGGTGGCTGGATGGGGTAGGCTGGTTGTGCAAAGGGCTTGATGCTGTAGACAGGAGCAAGCCTGGTTAGAGGGTCACCCTCTTCCCCACGTTCCACCTGGCCCAGCCCCTCATCTGGGACTCCAACAGAAGACCACCTAGCCTTTCGCTTGAGGCTGAGAAACACATGGTGACAAGCTAACTCCTAAGCTTGTTTTCTCCCTGTTTTAACTTTTATGAAAACCTGATGCATTTCACAACTAATGTGCACATTCAAAGTAGCATTTCAACCCCATGCACCTACCCTCATCTTCAAAAGCTATTTAAGCTGAAGGTGTCTTACAATGAAAGTTGTCATAAAACCAGGTGTGGTGGCTCATGCCTGTAATCCCAGCACTCTGGGAGTCTGAGGCGGGTGGATTGCCTGAGCTCACAAGTTTGAGTTCGAGACCAGCTTTCAGCTGGAGCAAGACCTCATGTCTAAAAATAGCCGGGCATTGTGGTGGGTGCCTGTAGTCCCAGCTACTCAGGAGGCTGAGGCAAGAGAATCGTTTGAGCCCAAGAGTTTGAGGTTGCTGTGAGCTATGAGCTCATGGGTTTGAGACCAGCCTGAACCAGAGTGAGACCTCATTGCCAGGCGTTGTGGTGGGCGCCTGTAGTCCCAGCTACTTGGGAGGCTGAGGCAAGAGAGTCACTTGAGCCCAAGAGTTTGAGGTTGCTGTGAGCTATGATGCCATGGCACTCTACCAAGGGGACAAAGAGAGACTCTGTCTACAAGAAAAAAAAAAAAAAAAACATTGTCATAGAATTGAAGAAACCAAGCATACTTGACTTCCTGACTTAACTGGAGGTTGACTTAGAGATTTGAATGTAAGACAAGTGAAGGGACAGTGGGGTGAGTGGGCTGATGAACGCAGGCACATGGATGTGCAGACTGGCCATCAGCTCTCCCACTGCTGCCCTCCAGCACTCTCTCTTTTTTTTTGTAGAGACAAAGTCTCACTTTATTGCCCTTCGTAGAGTGCTGTGGCGTCATACCTCACAGCAACCCCCAACTCCTGGGCTTAGGCAATTCTCTTGCCTCAGACTCCTGAGTAGCTGGGACTACAGGCACCTGCCACAACGTCCAGCTATTTTTTTTTTAATTAATTAATTCATTTATTTATTTGCAGTTTTTGGCCGGGGCCGGGTTTGAACCTGCCACCTCTGGTATGTGGGGCTGGTGCCCTACTTCTTGAGCCATAGGCGACACCCCCGGCTATTTTTTTGTTACAGTTTGGCCGGGGCCAGGTTTGACCCTGCCACCCTCGGTATATGGGGCCAGCGCCCTACCCACTGAGCCACAGGCGCCTCCTGCCCTCTATTTTTAAATAAAATTTTGCTCAGCTGTTGCTGGAACCCAGAAGGGAGGGGAAGCCCCACATGGCTGCCAGGAGAGAGGGCATGGCAAGGATGAGCCACAATACTCACTCCTGAGAAGGTCCAGGCTGCTGTCCCAGGAGAGCGGGGCTGCTCCAGAACTGTGAAGGTGGAATGAAACCAAGGAGCCCCTCAGTACCCCTGAACCCCACTAAAATCCAGTCCCGGCATGCCCCACCCTAGCCCACCTCTCAGGATTCCCGTACCCGTGAGGAAGCAGAGAAGACGGCCTGGGGTAGAGGGGAGGGTGGGCTGAACTTGTTCTGCAGGACACTGGCAGAGACGATCTGGGCGGAGGACATGGATGCCATGCTCTGGAGGGCTTTGTCCTTGGAAACCTGGTCCTGGGGAGTGGGGCCAAGTGAAGCCTGGGCCAGGGGCAAGGGCCCCCTCCTAGGCCTCAGGGCCCAGGGAGTCCAGGTCTGATGCATGGTCTCAGGAGAATCTCTACCCCTCTCTGGTCTCAGCCTCCTAGGTGCACATCACCTCTGACCACACTCACAGTAAGAAAGAATTTTATTCCATAGTCTAGTATATATTGATATGTCTTCTTATTGTATGTCATACATACTCCTGTTTTCTATTCTGTTCCATCAGTGGTTCTCAAGGTATGGTCTATGGACAAACAGCACAAACATCACCTGAAAACATGTTAAAAATGAATTTTTTTCAGTCCCAGCAGCCCTTTTGAAGGCTAAGGTAGGATGGCTTGACACCAGGAGTTCAAGACCAGCCTAAGCAATATAGCAGGACATCATCTCTACTAAAAATAAAGTAAAATAAATTAGCCAGGTGTGGTGGCACACACCTGTAGTCCCAGTTACTCAGGAGGCTGAGGCAGGAGGATCACTTGAGCTAAGAAGTTTGAGGCTGTAGTGAGCTATGGCACCACTAAATTTCTAGCCTGGGTGACAAGTGATACCCTGTCTTAAAAAAAAAAAAAAAAAAGAGAGAGAGAGATGTACATTTTCAGGTCCTGGACCTACTAAATCAGAAATTCTGAGGGTTAGGCCCAAAAACATTTTGACAAACCCTCTAGACCAGCAGTTCTCACCTGGGTCAAGACCCCTTTGCTCCATTTGTAACAATGCAGCAATTAGGAAGGTTGAGAACCACTGCTCTAGGCGATTATAATGAGCACTAAACTTTGAGAACCACTGTATTTCATTTCTCAAAAATGCTGGCTTGGCGCCTGTAGCTCAAGCAGCGGGGGCTCCAGCAACAGACACTAGAGCTGGTGGGTTTGAATCCAGTCCCGCCTACCAAACAGCAATGACAACTGCAACCAAAAAAAAAAAAATGGCCAGGCCTTGTGCCGGGCGCCTGTAGTCCCAGCTACTTGGGAGGCTGAGGTAAGAGAATCGCTTAAGCCCAGGAGTTTGAGGTTGCTGTGAGTTGTGATGCCACAGCACTCTACCCAGGGCAACAGCTTGAGACTCTGTCTCAAAAAAAAAAAAAAAGAAAGAAAAAATGCTGCTTGTGGCCAGGCATGGTGGCTCACACTTATAATCCTAGCACTCTGGGAGGCCAAGATGGGAGAATCACTTGAGCTCAGGAGTCTCAACTAAGACCCTGTCTCAACTAAAAACAGACAATTTGGTTGTTGTAGTAGCAGACACCTATAATCCCAGCTAGTCAAGAGGCTGAGGCAGAAGGATCTCTTGAGCCCAGTAGTTTAAGGTTGCAGTGAGTTAAGATGGTACTCTAGCCAGAGCAACACAGCAAGACTCTGTCTTGGGGGGGCAAAAAAAGGAGTGTTGCTCGCAAACCTATTAAACTGATTCTGTAGTCTGTAATTGTAAAATCCTGTATCAAGTGCTCCTTAAAACCCTTCCCCCACCCCCAGGGGTAGCAGGGCTACTCACCAGGTTCATGGCCTGCAAAGGAAAGCAGAAGGGTGGATTAGAAGGATGCACATGAGGGCTCTATGGCTGGGGGATGTGTCTTTGCCTAGCTCCACCCAGTGTTCACCTGGCTTTAATTCCCAAGGAGCCCAAGGAAGCTGCTTAGAGGCAGCTGTGGATCCTCTCCATCCCCCTCAGAGGAAATGCCTGCTACTTAGGGGGCAAGCCCTGGAAAAAGGAGGATGAGGGAAGAACAAGCTGGCACCCCAGGCCTATCTGTGTCTTACGGAGTGAGTTATAGGCATGGGAGCAGCTGTGAGCAGGCAGAAGAGCACACAGCCAACATGGGGCCTGATGAGGGCCCAGATCATGACCCCCAGACTCTGACGTCCTCAGCAGCAGACAGCCAGCTCTGCAAGCAATTGCCATGCCCCCTTCTATAACCCCTCCAGCCAATGCCCCCCAGTGCTTCCTCCCTGCCCACCTAAAAGTCTCCACACAGTTAGTAAGCAGCACTCAGCAGGAAGGAGAAAAAGAAAAATGGAGAAAAGGAGAGGCAGGCCTTTTCCCTCTCCCTCACTGTAGGGCTGGCTATCCCTCAGTCTTCAGGGCCTATGGCCCTGTGTACCCTGACATGGTTCCTGGACTTGCTGCCGCCACTTGTGTTTCTGAGATCCCTTCATAGCCTCTTAGCCCCTCTCTGCCCAGGCTGTGGCCAAAGAATAGCAACAGACGTGGGCCCAAGAGGGTGCTGGGTAGGACCAGCCTAGGTGGCAAGGGGGCCCATACCTTCAGCTTGGACTGAATCTCCCGAGATTTCCGCCTGGCTAGAACCTGCAAGTGGCTAGAGACCTGCAGAGAGAAAGAGAAAGGAAGAGAAAAAGGAGAGCAGAAAGAGATGCAAGAACAGAGCTTCAGCCAGAAGAGAGGCACAGTAGGGCCAGAGAGGCAGCTAAGGCAGGGGCCTGAGCTGTGTAGAGATAGTGGTAGAGGTGCTGTAGGTAAAGGGCCCAGGAGGAGCTGGAAGCCCCAGTCAGGCACCCAACATACCTTGATGCCAACCTGGTACTCGCGCACCTTCTTCCGAGCTAGAACCTGTATGTGGCTGGACACCTAGGGGCCGCCCCACGTCCCGCCAGAGAGGAAAACACAGACAGTGAGGAGGCACAGCCACAAGGTGGCCACGGAAATAAGAGTATCCCAGCCTTCATCTCTGGGGGACCAATTATAAATGGGGGGAAATTTGGGGCCCCTCTGGGCAGACACCTTTGGAACTGCCAATTTTGCTCTCTCCTTGGCCATGTCTGCTCAAGAGCCTATAATGGCTTCCAGGGCCACCATGTGCAGTTGTATAGGTTGTTCACTGCATAAGAGCACCTGGCCCAAAGGGCACAGGTGAGAACTGAAATCCAGCCCAAGTTCTGCTGCCCAAGCAAGCTATATGCCCTGGGACGAGGCTGCTCTTAATTGGGCTTCTCTCCCCTCCCTTAAAGGATGTAACTTTTTTTCTCACTGGTGACCTCAGAGATACTAACTAGCACCACAGGGGCTAGCAGTGGCTATGACCCCCCTGTTGGCCTTTAGGTTACAGAACAAGGGCACATCCTTGACCAAAGATCTTCCCATATACTACTGTCTAGGTCCTCTGTCAACCGCAAAAACAACCCCAGCCTCTACAACCAGGCCTGCTTTCCTTGTGCAGCTTCTTGCCCCAACACACCCTCCTTCTCCCTGGACTAATTTATGCCAATATATATTTATGTGCACAGTAGCTGCTCTTAATTGCATTTCTTCTCCCTGAAGCCTCTACTGGCAAACCTGAGCTAATCATGGTCTGGACATGCATGCCCTGGGCTGTGTGGCCAGCTTGCACAACAGACCCTTGACTTTGTCAAGGATCTGACCCTAAGCCTCAAAGAACCCAAATGCCCCTGTTTTCTCCAGGAAACACCAGCAGATCCTTGAGGCTACTTCACACTTTCACTATCAGCAACTGCTCTAGGCTTTCTTTGCAAGTTGTTTTTATCCCCACAAAAGAAACAGTTTTCTTTTTGGAGATAGTTTCACTTTGTTGTCCTTGGTAGAGTACTGTGGTGTTACAGCTCACAGCAATCTCTTAAATCTTGGGCTCAAGCAAATCTCTTGCTTCAGCCTCCCAAGTAGCTGGGACTACAGGTGCCCACCACAACACCTGGCTATTTTTAGAGACGAGGTCTTGCTCTGGCTCAGGCTGGTCTTGAACCTGTGAGCTCAGGTAATCCACCTGCCTTGGTATCTCAGCGTGCTGGGATTACAGGCCTGAGCCACCACGCCAGGCCAACAGTTTTCTTTTTAATCACAGCCTAAAAGTTATGAAGCATGTGATGCTGGGCAGCCCCTGACACTTACCTGGTTAGAATCTAGGTGGGTGCCCCTCATGCTGCCTTACCCAGGAATCAGACATGTCCAGCAAAATTACCAATCACTTCATACTGGACACAGTAACTGATGTTTTACCAAACATAGTTACCATTGTTCTCAGTACTCTACACATACCCACCCATCTGATCTTTATAGCAAAGCTAAGTAGGTATTATTATAATATCCTTGACTTACAGGAGATAAAACCAAAACCAGAGAGGCTAAGCGACTTACCCAAGGTCTCACACAGCTAGATGCTAGAGGAGGATTCTCCCTAGGAGTTCTGACTTCAGAGCCCACTTGCTTCACCACCAAGCTATGCTATCATGACTTGTTTGCACCCTTAGCACAGAGGACCATCCCCAAATGGCTGACTCTCTGACAGCTCAAAGTCACATGGAACTTTATCCCAATTTAATATTTAGCTGTTTTTGTCAACATGTGGAGGCACTCTACTTGCCATCAATTACTGCATGTATCTATAAAAAAACTAAAACTGCATTTCTTTGCCAAAAGTCAAATGCCACATAAAAAATGACCAGTTGCTCTTTGCAACGCATAAAGACACGTCTTGTCCTCTCAACCATAGGATAAGTCCTCTCTTAAGAGGAAATTAGACATAAAAACCTAGAGTTCAAAGAAAGGACAAAGTTAGAGGGAGCCCCACCCTTACAAAATGATTAAGGCCAGTGGTTTTTAAAATTCTGAGCCTGTCAGTGGTAGGTTTGTAAAAGCTCATTGTCCAGGCAGCCTCTCAAGAGGCTATATGGGAACTGATATAATGGTGGACCCAGAACTAAGAGGCAGGGATATGCCTCACCTCTGCTGCCTGCACCTAGGTTCAAAGTAACCAAGCTCCATGATCCCTGGCTGCTTCCCACTCTGAGAACAGGTTCCTATGAACACCATCTTTTCAGTGAAGGCTGACTCCTTCAGATTTCCCTTCTGAGCTCAGGACAGCTTTCTGCTTCCAATGATGACAGTAATAATAATAGCAGCAGCAAATTCTTATATAGCACTTACTCTGTTCTCAGTGTCTTCGCATAGTTAATTTAATGGCTGAGGAACAAAGGCTGGGAGATAAACTCCCTTCCACTAATGATCAGATCCACCACCTAGCAGCTGAGGGACCTTGAGGAAGTTACTTAACTTCCCCATGCTCAGTTTCCTCATTAGTTAAAAGGGAGATAATTACTTATAAGGATGCTGAAAGAATTAAATAAATTAATAGAGTAAGCTCAGCATGAGTTTATGACTGTTATTTATATATCCACCTTCCTCACCTCTTCTCTGCCTGGCTAACTCCCATTCCCTTTTTAAAATGCCCCTTGATTGTCACCTTCTTCAGGAAGCCTTCCTGGCCCTCCCACCTCTCTGCCCTGTCCAGGTCTGGGTCAGACACTTGTCCAACAGCACCCTGAACATAACCTCTTTCTCTGGGACTATCTGGTTCCCTGGCTGGTCAGTGGGCCATTCAGGGCAGGGCCTACACAGGAGTACGAGCAACCCCATCTCTCCAAGAAAAGTGGAAAGAGTAAATGGAGCTGCTGGGGAGTATGTGAAGTGGCCAGGAGAGGGAGGCTAGGGGCGTGACAGGGCAAGAAGGGTGTCAGGCTGGGTGCGGGCATCTCTAAGGGGATCGGCAGGGCAGAACAGGCCTGGAGGGTGGGAGAAAGGGGCTGAACAGCAGCTAGTGGAGTGTGTGTGGGCAGAAGGACTCAGCATAAAATGTCTCTACCTGTTTTCTTGTCCGAGTCTTCCCCGTCCTCAATTTAATGTAGCGTGCGATCAACTCATTTCGACCTAGATTGGGGTGAGAACAAATTAGGACTGGGCAAATGGTGGGAGGCTAGAAGCAGGAGACCCCTGACCTTGCAGGAAAGCCACCCTGGGACCCTCCCCCAAACACTGATCCTTTCCCACTCTCTTCACTCTAAATCCTCCCAAGTTCACAGCAAGGCAGGCAAAGGTGGCTGGGGAGGGGGCTGCGGGGTAGGAGGAAGTGGGGCCGGCAGGCTTCCCTACAGAAAGACAGGGTGAGGGTGGTGCAGGTCAGCAGGACAGTGGCCAGCGGGACCTGTCCCAGCATGGCAACCTGCCATGCCAGCCCCCAGCAGTGCTGCCCTTCCTTGTCACCAGCTTCAAAGCTCTGAGTGTGTGTATTTGGCGTATGCGTGTGAATAAGGTAGTGGAAACATCTCACACGCATCCTCCATGCAAGTCTGAAAGAGCTCAGACTGGGCTCCTGTCCTAGCTCTGTCCGACCTTGCCATGGGGGAAACCTTGGACCAGTCTCTTTCCTTCTCTGTAAGGGAAGACCAGGAAGGACAGAAGGGAGCGACCAACAGCCTCTAACATGCCTGCTACACTGTGTCAAGATTTGTCACTGAGCATGTTACCATGTCCTGTGCCTGTCACTCCTATGTCACGGGTTACCAGCCATGTTCCCACCCAGTGAGAAAGAACCTTGTCAGCCTTAGGGTGGGGGGGCTCTACTCAGCACTGTGGACCCCTGTGAAGGGACAGAAGCTGGCTAGTGTACAAGGCAGGGGTACTTTCATATGTCAGCATCCTCAGGGTATACACGTCTGCCCCAAAAATCCAGGCCCTCTGTCCCCCAATCCCATGGCCTCCCCAGATTGGCCAAATTCTCCAAATTCCTCTCCGATGACAGAACCAGCCCCACAACTCCTCCCTTCCTGCTAGCCCCCTCCACCCCACTCTCTCCACCCTGGCTAAAAATACCCTGTGGGGCTGCCCCAGCCATCTGGGAGGTAGCAGTTGGGGCAGATGGCCCCCACCCTATGGAGCACCCTGGAACATTTGCCTGCCCCATTGGGGCTCTGGGGCTGAGGGTGGGTGTGGCAGAAGGGTTGGGCCAAGGGACACAACAGCCCATGCTACACCCCACACCCACCATGGTCTGGGTGTTAGAGGGAAAGCTGCAGCCCTGCCTCACTCAGCTAGGGGCTGGTAGGGAAGTTGGGGGTAGCTGGCAAGGTATCAGGCCAAGAAGGGTTAAGCTATCCCAAAACACAGCTCTAGGAAAGACTTCTCAGGGCTAGACAGGAGGGGACACTCCCTTCTGGAGGCAGGCAAGGTGGCAGAGAGGCCAGGGAAACTGCTGAGAAGGGGGAGGGAGCCTGAGGAATGAATGCATCCCCATGTCCCTCCAGCCCTCTTCCCAACACAGGCAGTTGTCACAGAGTGACTTCCCCCTTACACTGGAGGGAACCATGTGGGAACCTTCCCCCAGGACTCACCCCTCAGGCCTCCTTCCTACATCCTCCCAGGAAAGGACCCTCCACCAGGCCTCGCCTGGAGTATATTGGACTGACCCAGTTTCCTAGGTCCACTGAGTCAGCCCAAAACCTACAGGCCAATGGAGGGGAGGACGGAAGGACAGGCAGGAGTGCAGAGGTATGGGCTGCACTCTGGTAGGGGGCAGGCCAGGCTTGTTTATGAGGAGGCAGGTGGAGGACGATCCAGACACACAGGCTTACACGCCCAGACTTGCCAGGCAGGTGCTGGTGGCCTCCAGGACTTCACCAAACCGGTTAGGTGAGGGGGGGGGGAGTGGCCAGGGAGTCAGTCCAGTGTCTCTGGGCCTCCCTACACGCACCATACATCTTGCCCTCGTCTGACAGGATGATTTTGCGCCGGCCGCAGGGTGGGTAGATGGCCAGGGCCTCCTGGAAACTCTGCTCGATGTCCGGGCTCCACACACCCTCCGCATCGTTGTCCAGCCCTTTGTCCAGGCCCTCGGGCCCATCCTCCCGGGCCTCCCCGGGGCTGCTGCTGGCGTTCCAGCTGTTGGACGCTATTGTGCTGGTTGCTCTGGGCTCTGGGCCTGAGCCCACTGGGCAGCTGGAGCCTGAGGGTAAGACACAGAGGGTTCATGGCCAAGGTCTCCCTGACCACAGCAATCTCCTATCCCCTAGCTGCTGGCTTTAGACCTCTGCTCCCACTCCAACCCTACTCCAGGGGGAGGTGTTCCAGGGTGGGATGGAGGTAACCAGAAGTTACGTTACGTTCATTCACAGTTGTGTGACCTTGGATGAGTTACTTTACCTCTCTGAGCCTTGGTCCTATAAAATGAGGAAAGGGTTTCTCTGAGGTTGCAAGGGTTAAAATTTAAACGAGATCATGACAAGGTGCCAACTAAACGCCTGGCTCATAAGTGAGGCGATCAATGACAACATTAATAATGCCTTATTTTCATATTCATTCAATCCTCACAAAACTAAAGCAAGGAAGGCAGAGAGTAATCTCCATTATTCAAAGAGGGAAACTGAGGATCACATGCCATACAGCAACCAGAGACATCATAATGAGGAAGAGAGAAGGGACAGAGGGGCAGGGCTGTGTTTCTACAGCTTTGAGGGGCTTTAGGGCTCTTACTCTCTCAGCTCCTCTTCCCTGGTGTCCACATTCCTCACCAAGGACCCCACCCCTCATTCTCAATCTAGCATCAAAGCAACCCTGATGAGAACCCCTTGTGGGATGAGGGGGAGGCCCTAACCCAGGAAAGGTATAGCTTCACCTTGCCCAAATAGATAACTGATCAGAACATACCAAGGAACCTAAACCTGGGGCAGGAACTGCCCCTGAAATACTACTACTACTACTACTAATTATTATTATAATTAGGAGCAGCTGAGAAGGTGCCTGGCCCACATAGCCTGGCTCAACCCCACCCTCTCCACCATCCCACTTCCTGTTCCTGTACCTCCCCAGCCCACAGCAGCTCATAAACCACCCACATGCTGGCCCCTGGCCTGGCCCACATCGTGGATGGGCCAAGGCTCTGTAAACTGTGAGTTCCCTGCACTTGCCAGGCTGGGATATTAATTCAGACCACACCCAGACAATGCCCCCATCACGCAAAGCCCTGATAGACTCGCCCCAAAACCCTTCAGCCCCAATGCCCAATATATATCAAGGTCCTGGGAGCCTAGATCCTAGAACTCTGCTCTGGGCAGCAGGGAAGTGGGGCCAGAGGGACGATGCAGAGAGATGGGGTAACCTGTCAGAAACCAGGGAGAGGAACATGAATTCCAGGTCCCATTTGTTTAGTGAGGCTTGAGGCTGTCACTAGTGGAATAGGTAGGAAGGTCCCTGGCCTTAAAGTCCAAGACAGATTTGGAATTTATTTATTTATTTTATTTATTTATTTTTTTGTAGACAGAGTCTCACTTTATCGCCCTTGATAGAGTGCCGTGGCATCACAGCTCACAACAACCTTCAGCTCTTGGGCTTAGGCGATTCTCTTGCCCCAGCCTCCCGAGAAGCTGGGACCACAGGCGCCCGCCAGAACGTCCGGCTATTTTTTTTGTTGTTGCAGTTTGGCCGGGGCAGGTTTTGAACCCACCACCCTTGGTATATGGGGCTGGCGCCCTACCTACTAAGCCACAGGCACTGCCCCTATTTATTTATTTTATTTATTTATTTTGAGACAGCCTCAAGCTTTCACCCTGGGTAGAGTGCTGTGGCATCACTGCTCACAGCAACCTCCAACTCCTGGGCGCAAGCGATTCTCCTGCCTCTGCATCCCAAGTAGCTGGGACTATAGGCGCCTGCCACAACGCCCGGCTATTTTTTGGTTGCAGCCGTCATTGTTTGGTGGGCCCAGGCTGGATTCGAACCCGCCAGCTCAGGTATTTGTGGCTGGTGCCTTAGCCACTTGAGCCACAGGCACTGAGCCTATTTATTTATTTGAGACAGAGTCTCAGTTTATCGCCCTCGGTAGAGTGCCATGGTGTCACAGCTCACAACAACCTCAAACTCTCGGGCTTAAGCAATTCTCTTGCCTCAGCCTCCCGAGTAGCTGGGATTATAGGCACCCACCACAATGCCTGGCTATTTTTTGTTGCAGTTGTCACTGTTGTTTATTTAGCAGGCCCGGGCCAGGTTCGAACCCTCCAGCCTCGGTGTATGTGGCAGGTGCCCTATTCACTGAGCTATGGGTGCCAAGCCATAGATTTGGAATTTAGACCTAATATGATCAGTACCCATTATATGCTAGTTACTATTCTGGGATTTTACACACATTGACTCATTTAATACTCATAATAACCTTATGTAGTAGATACTGTTTTATTCCTACTTCACAGGAATCCAAGAAACAGAAAAGTTAAGCATCTTGCCCACGGCACATAGCAACTAAGTGCTAGATCTGGGTTCTGAACCCAAGTAATCTAGCTTAAGTCTCATAAACTTGTGGAATAAGGGGAAAGAGCTGAGAAACCCTGCCACCAGGAGAGAGAAAAGAGGCCCAGTTGCCATAGCAACTGCCTGGAGCCTGCCCATGGGGCCTAGACCAGAGGGTCCCACTCAGCCCACGCAGCTCCAGCATTAAGGACCCTCACACTGCTGTATAGCACTTTCTGTAAAGCCTCTAAGACCACCAGGAATATGTACCCCATGGCCAGTGGGCCTCACTCCAGGAAACTATATGTAGATCCCCAGCCCCCTCCTCACATCATAAGGGGAATTCTTAGAATAGAAATGTGAGGGGGCAGGGGTGTGCCAGCTGAGAGGTACCCAGCAACTCCAACATGGAAGCAGTTGGGATGCAGGGCCTTCCCTCACTGACATTGCCATGGGGCTGTCAGAGAGGAAAGAACAGAAGGGCTGCAGTGTGCTAAGATCCCTCCCAACAGAGTCCTCAACTCATTCCCTCCAAATCCTTCCTGAGGCCTCCCTGAAAGCAACAGGAGCCCAGAACATGGGGGGTCCTGGCAGCCCAGAGTTCTAAAGCAACTTTCCTGCCTCCCCTCATCTAGGCTGTGCCCCCCCTTCTTGGGGTGATGTCAGCCCAGCCCCGCCCCGCCCCCCGCAGGAGCACTGTGGCCAAATATGGCGAACACAGCAGCAGGCTTGGGAGCTGCGACAGACTGGGGGGGCGGAGCAGGCGGCCCCTGGCTGGGACCGCTGGCAGCTGGTGAGGGGGAAGGGATCTGAGGGGTGGCCCAAAGTACTCACTCATCAAGGAGAGAATGGGACCACCGTCCCTTCTCTCTGCTAGCTCCTAGGCACACGCAAGACTTTCTAGAAATGCTCCTGAGGCAGAGGTGCCAACACAGGGGCCCACAGGTGGCACCCTCCCATACACAGCCATGCACAGGAGCACACATGTGCAGGTATGCTGCATGGTCAACAACCCAATAAGAATATCTGCACCCCTGAGCTCACCCGCGCACATATACGCTGGCTGGCAGGCAGGCAGCTGCTGTGGGCTGGAGGCTGAACTGGCATCTCAGTCAGAGGGAGTCAGGAGAGGCCTGAGCACTGCTCCCCCAGTTACTGCTGTGGGTGAGAACAAAGACCAGCACATGCCCACCCTCTTCTTCCTAGACCCCCAAACCACTGGGACCCTGCCCAGAGTGAGAGAGGCGGGTCACAGCTCCCTGGACGGATGCAGGCAGGACTACAGCAAACGGAGGCCTCAGGTTTGGTGAAGGGGTTGGCTGAGGCCAAGCGGGCAGCCCCCCTGGGGTGGCAGCCCCAGCCCAGGGCAGTGGGTGTCAGTCCCCAGATGTCTAGAACCTCTGCCTTGCTGGGCTGTGCCACTAAGAGGGGAGAGAAGAGAAGGGGTGGGGCCTGGGATAGAGGGAGGGGAGGGGGAGAATTAAGGGCTGGAATAAAGAGAGGCCAGGTGGGAGATGGACCCAGGGGGACAAACAAGAGATACAGAGGTGGGCGGCGCCTGTGGCTCAGTCGGTAAGATGCCGGCCCCATATACCAAGGGTGGCGGGTTCAAACCCGGCCCCGGCCAAACTGCAACCAAAAAATAGCCGGGCGTTGTGGCGGGCGCCTGTAGTCCCAGCTACTCGGGAGGCTGAGGCAAGAGACTCGCTTAAGCCCAGGAGTTGGAGGTTGCTGTGAGCTGTGTGAGGCCACGGCACTCTACCAAGGGCCATAAAGTGAGAGCCTGTCTCTACAAAAAAGAAAAAAAAAAGAGATACAGAGGCATCTCAGAGAGTAAGAGACAAAAAAGACCAACCCTGCAGGAGTCACACAAGAGACCAGAAGAGTGAACGTTGGGAGACCCAGAGGAGGAGAAATACAGAGAGAGACAGCAGACAGGGTGCTGGAGACAGAGCCAGACCCAAGGACAGACAGACAGCTGGCTGGTGGGAAGAGGAGCAAGTGATCATAAACAACAAGACCCAGAGAAAGGGAGACACACAGCAGGGGGTGAAGGGGCAATGGGGTGGGGACCAAGAAACTCAGATGTGGACAGGAAGTGCAGGAGGCCCAAGCCAGGAGGGACCAGGAGAAAGAGAAAGACAGAGACCCAGAGGCCAGGAGACCCGAGAAAGGGAGTGTCAAGGGAGGCCACTGCTGGGGGCTGGGATCAGCCACACAGGGAGTTCCACCCTCCTTCTACCTCTTCACTGAACACCTCCATGCGCCCCTGGAGAGGCCCTGTTATGACACCTCGCACCTGCAGCAGCTATAGGGCCTGGTGAACTCAGACTGCTCTCTGGCTCAGACACACCGTTCATACCCTTCCCTTCTCCTGGGGCCCTCAACCTTCCAGGCTCAGAACCTTCTGGATGGCGGCAGGAACAGGAGCTAGGAGGCTGGGTAGCAGGCTTTGGGGCCCTTGGGGAGATAAGGGACAGCTTGCTGCCCACTCCCCACCCTGAGGCCAGACCTGCCGGAAGAACTGGCTGGACAGCTCCAGGATCCAGGCCAGAGCCAGAGCCAGGGCTGCCATAGGAAGTCCTGGACCCCCACCCCCACAGACCCTGCAGCCAGACCACCCAGCCCTATAGCTCCTTTCCTGGGGGAGTGGGGGGGGAATAGGCCTAAAGCATGGGGTGTAGGTGGGTACTCCTCACTCTTACCCCTCCCCTTGCGCCAGCCCCACTAGAAGGACAAACTGAGCTGTAACCTTACTTGCTCTAGCAGCCAACAGCTGTCTATCCTTACAGGGACTCCAGCCCCCAAAGTGCTCTCATTTTGACTAAGAACATCACACTAAAGTGAGGATGATCAGTGGAATCAGCAGTTTCCTCCCAAATCTCTGCCCTCAAACTTAAGCCACCTAGGCCAGGCTGACCTGCCAGGAGGTTGAGGATAGGGAGGGCAGCTGAGGAGGGTTAAGGGAGCCTCCCACCCCCTTTGCCTTTTCCTCTCTCCTCCCCCACCCACCCCCACAGCAGGCCAGCTGTTCTCCAGCTGCCAGAGGCTCCCACCCTAGAAGCGGCCAAGTTGGGGGCAATGAAGAGGGGATGGTGTCTGCCTCCTTTATCTCCAGCCCCAGGATCCCTGGGGGACCCTGCCAAATGCCCACACCCTGCCAGGCTGGGGAGGGAGTACCCTTCTCCTTGGAGCAGAGTCTCAATTTTTACAGGAGGAAGCAATTTGCAGATCCCACTAGGAGGGAGGTAGGGCCCTCCCCCTCCACCCTCTGCTTATTAATATGCTTCCAATTTGGGAATCAAGACTCTGCCCCTCCTCCCTTTCTACTTGGGACAGGGGCTTTCTCGGGGAGCAGCTCCCCAGGTCACCTTCTGCAAACCTCTGGGTCCTCTTCCAATAGCGGGTAGGAGGATAAAGACTCAGAGCCCTCTAGCCCCCTGCATAGAGGAGGG
The DNA here is from genome assembly GCF_027406575.1 of Nycticebus coucang. NCBI lineage: Eukaryota > Metazoa > Chordata > Mammalia > Primates > Lorisidae > Nycticebus > Nycticebus coucang. The sequence continues at coordinate 44,116,811 of NC_069788.1, read as the reverse complement.
GCCCAGCTCCCAGCCCTCTGAGACTGTCCAGTCTCCTCACCTTGTCCCATTCCCACATACCCAGTGGGGGACAAGCTGAGCAGGCAACCCAGGTAAGTGGGTTTCACAGTTCTCAATGAACGTGTCAGGGCACTTGTACTCTGGGTCACCCAAAAGCTGCCACCAGACACTTGGTCAATCCCGCCACTAGTCACAATGTCTTCTACAAACACACAGGTGTCCTCCCTCTCATTCTCACACAGTCTCCTCACAGTACATTTGCTCTTATTTATTTATTTATATATTTTTTTAGAGAGAATCTCACTTTGTCACCCTCAGTAGAGTGCCCTGGTGTCATAGCTCATAGCAACCTCCAACTCTTGGGCTCAAGCGATCCTCTTGCCTCAGCTTCCTGATGAGCTGGGACTGTAAGTGCCCACCACAATCCCAGGCTCTTTTCTTAGAGCCAGGGTCTCACTCTAGTTCACGCTGGTCTCACACTCGGTGGGCTCAAGCAATCCACCCGCCTCAGGTGGCACCCGTAGCTCAGTGGGTAGTGCGCCGGCCACATACACTGGGGCTGGCAGGTTTAAACCCAGCCCAGGCCAACTAAAACAACAATGACAATTACAACAACGAAAAAGAAATAGACTGGCGTTGTGGTGGGCCCCTATAATCCCAGCTACTACCCTGTTTCCCCGAAAATAAGACCTACTTACAGGAAAGCTAAGATGTCCCCTGAAAATAAGACCTAGTGCATCTTTGGGAGCACACCTTAAAATAAGACACTGTCTTATTTTCGGGGAAACAGGGTAGGAGGCTGAGACAAGAGAATCGTTTAAGCCCAAGAGTTTGAGGTTGCTGTGAGCCGTGACACCATGGCACTCTACCCAGGGTGACGTAGTGAGACTCTGTCTCAAAAAAAAAAAAAAAAAATCCACCCACTTCAGCCTCCCAGAGTGCTAGGATTACAGGCGTGAGCCACCGAGCCTGGCCTGCACATTCACTCTTATTTTCACCTCTCTTTTTCTTTTTGTTTAGCAGGCCCAGGCCTGATTTGAACCCGCCAGCCCGGTGCACTGGGCTGACACTCTAACCATTGAACTACAGGCGCCCAGCCCCTCTCTCTTTTCTGTTTCTTTTCTTTACAGTACTTTGAGTTGCTGTTTTATCCTTTTTCTGTTTTTTTATTTTATTTTTTTTTTGAGACAGAGCCTCAAGCTGTTGCTCTGGGCTCAAGCGATTCTCCTGATTCTCTGCCTCCCAAGTATCTAGGACTACAGGCGCCCGACACAACGCCTGGCTATTTTTTGGTTGCAGCTGTCATTGTTGTTTGGCAGGCCCGGGATAGATTTGAACCCACCAGCTCAGGTGTATGTGGCTGGCACCTGAGCCGCTTGAGCCACAGGTGCCAAGCCCCTTTTTCTGGTTTTTAAAAAACTTTATTGTGGTAAAATGCACATAACATAAAATTTACCATTTTAAAGAGTACCAATGAGTCACATTAAGTGCATCCCTTCTTCCTGTTTTCTTTTTTTTCTTTTTTTGAGACAGAGTCTCAAGCTGTCGCCCTGGGTAGAGTACCCTGGCGTCATAACTCACAGCAACCTCCAACTTGGGTTCAAGCGATCCTCTTGCCTCAGTTTTTCTATTTTTAGTAGAGATGGGGGTCTTGCTCTTGCTCAGACTGGTCTTGAACTTGTGAGCTCAAGCAATCAACCCGCCTCGGCCTCCAAGAGAACTAGGATTACAGGCGTGAGCCACCATGCCTAGCCGCCTTCCTGTTTTTTTTTTTTTTTTTTTTTTTGGCTGGGGCTGGGTTTGAACCCGCCACCTCCGGCATATGGGACCGGTGCCCTACTCCTTGAGCCACAGGCGCCACCCCACCTTCCTGTTTTTATCAGTATCTTTTTCATGGTCTTCTACATAGATGCCATATGTATCGGGGGTCACAGGCCCCCATACATGTCCTACATGACACCCCACACCCTGTCTGGCACAACCCCTGAGGATGTTCTATACTGCCTGATAGTCTCAAACAAGCCCAAATAGTGACTACCCCGGAAGCCAGGTGCAGTGTCACCCCACGGTTTCTCTCACACACCGAGCTACCTTCTGGGGTCAGGGTCACTCACATACCATTTTCACACTCATCTCCTCAAAACTGCTACACTGTGCACATATCAGTGTAGTCCATTGTGCCACACACATAACACTGTTACAGAGTTGGCCACATCACCACATCATTTTACTCAGACATAGTGTCACAAAGGCCGACCTGAAGCCATCTCCCATACTGGGTCACAACACTCAACATCACAAGTAGTCACGCCACAGCATCAAATCACACAAAATGTCATGCATTCTGCTTCTGACACACCCCCTTATACAGCATCACACAAATCACAGAGTTCCTCACATACACATGTAGAGTAAGCATCAGAATCATACCCAGTGTCACCCACAGGCACACACAGATGGTCAAGCAAATGGTCTCCTTCATAGACGTGTCCTGTGTGATGGCCACGCACACATGGAGAGCACCACCCATACAAATTCTCAAGTACACATGTGGCAGCACCCTAAGATTTAGTTTCTCTCATGAATGTAAACTATCAGTAACATATGGAGAATGTCAGTTTCTCTCATACATAAGTCCTGCCTCACACAAGCGGTCCCATCCAGGCTCCCTTCCATGCACACATGTCTCACCCACACAGAATGTCCCACTCACGGCCTCTCTCTCACCACAGCGTCTTTCTCACATGCATCCAGTGTCACACACAGTTGCACTCTCATTTCCCTCTATCACTTCCTGTCCTTTGGGCCTGGCAGGGAGTACAGGAAACAATCAGCACTCTAGGAAACCCCAAGGGCTGTGCTTTGGGGATCTGCAGGGGTATGGAATTCTCTGGCCCTGGCCTCCAGCCCCTCCTGCGATCTGGGAAGACAGGCAGAACCCTCACTCCTCCTCTGGAGAAGCAGTACCCCTTCCTGCAGATAGCCCTCAACAGGCACAACACCAGGAGGGCAAGGGCAGGACAGGGCTGAGTGTGATAGCTGACCTCCCCAGCTCTGAACAGAGAAGCTCACTCCATGGTCCAGGCTGCCCAGAGGTCCATAGAGACCCAGATCTTCAAGGTCACCCCTGGGACCCCATAGCTTCTGCAGCTCCCATGCTGGAAGAGAAGGCTGTGACCTCCTAGCCACTTCCATAGATACAGTGGCCTTTGGACTCCTCCTGCTCCCTTTTTTCACTCTTCCCATTGTGAACTGGCCCCTTGCTCCTCTCCTAGTCCTAAGCAAAGCAGTGGGCAGGATTTCCAGCTTCCATACTGAGTGCTGGGGAGGAGGGTGCAGAGGAATCTAAGAGTGGGATAGAGCGTCATCCCATCCAGCCCTGCAGACCCCAACTCCATTGGGTCTCTCATCCCTTGATACCTGCTGCCTGCAACCTTTTCAGCCCTGATCACCTGGTTTAGTTATTCCTCAGTCCTTGGTTTGTCCCAGCCTTTTTCCTTAGACCACTGGTACCCATACACCGCCAGATCCCACAAGGATTAGGTTCCATAATAGGAGGAGAAGGAAAGCAGACTGGAAAACAGAGACTAAGAGAAGCTCAGAGAAAAGGGACCTGAGAAGTCATTTATTCCAAGCAGGGAAACTGAGGTAAAAAGGGGCCTGCCAAGATGTCATAATTAGTCAAAAGTCCAGCTAGGACCAGATTCTTGAATTTCTCGGCCTCCTCTGTTGAGATGTCTCCTCCTGGTTTTAATATTTCTTCTACTGGCAGAATGTACCATGGTGTGCAATCTGAGGGTCAGGGTGAGAGCAGTCTTCTCTCTCCTGGCAACCACTGACCATTCTACTAAGCCATTCCCCAGACCAAATGCACTAATTAGCATTAATTAGGGTTCCTTCCCTAGGGGAATGGGGGAAGGCCTAAGAGCTTGAGATTCCTACTGGCTCTAGCTTCTCCCTGAGGAGGGGGCATCCAGGACCTCTGAAGTCACCCTTACCAGAGAGCTCAGTCCTGGACAATTCATCTGTCCATTCTCAACAGGGTGTGCGGGGATCCAGATGACCACAGAACCACATCCTTTGAGAGTGTCCCTAAGGGAGAGGATCTTGGGAAAGGGACTATAGGAGTCTGAAAGGCAGGGGATATAATTCCCCCAAATTCCAACTTTGGGGAGTACTACCTTCCCTTCTTACCCCCAACATCCAGATAAAAGAGGTGTCCTACCCTCCCTCACACTCCCAGCACTGGGGTGGACCACGTGTACAGCTGGTTCTGTAACCAGGCCTCAGGAAAGGAGATACACACAGCCGCCATGGGCATCTGTGTGTATCTGGCCACTCTGAGCCATGTCCAGCTCCCACCTCCATCCCCTGTTCTCCTGGGCTACAAGTCCAGGCCTGACCTGGTCCTGCCCCTACCTGGAGAGGGAAAATACAGAAGGAGACACCACCTGAGACACCCTCCCCCAAGGCCTCATTCTCCCTTGCCCTGAAAGAATCTCTCAGCCAGAATCAGGGCCCCTCTCTAGGAAAGGAGGCAGTGGGATCTTAATAACACTGCCCCAGGGCCTTGGCTAGGCTGGAACACAGACCCAGCACGAACTCCTGGTCCTCCCTTCCCAGGCAAGAGTAAAGAACATGACAGACAGTCCATGGAAGGACCCACCAGCCACCCTCAAACCCTAAAGTCTAAACACGGGCCCTGAATAAGTGTGGCAAAGAAAAGGCCCCAAATCCAGCCCCCTTCGGAGCCAGGCTCCCCAGAGCTCAGAACTGAAACTCTGAACCTGAGCCCCGACACAGACAGCAGAACTGGTGAGAACTACAGCCCCTGCCTCTCAGGGGTCACAAGCCCAGAGCGCGCGACTTTGCTCCTAGACACTCCACACTCCACTCCAATCCAGCGCAGCCACCGGCACTGCGCGAACAAGCCGGAGGCCGGGCCCGAGGCCTGCGTGGAGCTGGGGCCGGGCGGGCTCTGGAAGAGCGCGGGCCGGGAGTCCAAAGGGCGGCGGGGCCCGGGACTGGGCGCCCCGGATACTAGCTCACCGGTGGCAGGCCCTCCAAACTCTGCGGCCCCCAGATCCCCACCCGGACACCCCAAGCGCGGACGGCGGGACAGACGATGGCAAGGGGTACACAATATCCTGGCTCCCTTACCTCCCCCGACCAATTCGCCCTGGTTGCGGAGGGGTGATGGGCGGGGCTTCCTGGAGAGATCTCCCCCCCACCCCCTTCTCTCTAAACTTCCAGCGACCCAGACCCCGGGCTCCAGCTCCGGATGGATAATAGCTCGGGGACCCAGCCCCACTCGAGAGTTGCCTCCCCATTTCAGAACCACCCAACCAAACCACCTCTCCCAAGCAGGGCCTCCTCCGGCGTCCGCCGGCTTACCTGGTCCGAGCTCAGGGGGGCGCTCCGGCCGGGCCGCTCCGCCGAGCCCGACGGAGCTGAGAGGGGGGCCGGGGAAGGGGGGTCGTGGGGAGGGGGCTGTCCGGAATGTGCGGAATGAGCCGGGCTGGAGCGGGAGGCGCCGGGCGCGGAGGAGGGAGTGAGCGGGACGGAAAGTTTGTGTTGAGAAGCCCGGGCGGGGGGGGGTGGGAGCTGCGGGAAGGAGGGGGCGGGGCGCGCGGGGGGCGGGCCCAGGCCGGGAGGGGCGGGGCCGCCCCGGCCGGCGCTCGAGCTGCCCACCCCGTGGCTTGGGGACCCCCGACCACTCCGAGCCTTCCGGCCCCTGGGCGCCCTTCGCCTCGCCCGCCGGCGCGAAACTCCCTAACTCCCCCTGCACGCCAGGCCTTATCCCCGTCCCCTGTACCCAGCCGAAATTTGGGGTCCGGCCTGGGTGGGGCTGAGGGCGGGGCTCTCTCCTCGGGGGCTGGGCTCCCGTCGGTGCCGGGGACCGTGGGTGCCGCGTCACGAGGAACCCGGCGGAGCGGGCGCCAATGGGCCTCTGGGCTCTGTACCCCCTCACCTCAGTCCCGAGCCGTCCAGGCGGAGCGCACCCTCCCGCCCGCGAGCCCGCCCCCCATTCCCGGGGCCCCAGACCCGGCTCCGCCCTGGCGGCTGCGCCCGCCCTGTCCGGACCCGGTTTGGCTGGTTCTCCCCGAGTGGTTTGTTTCTCGAATTTCGCCCTTTCTCTCTCTTCCCGGACCTCCGAGGCCCTCCCTGTCGGCCCGGCTCCCCGGGGCCCCCGCGGGGGGCGTCTCGGCACTGCGCACCCGCACAGTTTCGGTAGGACCCGCGACGGGCGCGGGGGAGGGGAGGCGGGAGCGCCCGGGGCTGGGGCGGGAGGGGGCGGGGAAGGAGGCGTCCAGCCCGCCCTGCGGACCCCTCCCGCCGCCCTCGTCTCCGCTGGCGCCGAGGAGCCACCACACCGCTTGACCGAGGACCGGCTTTATTGGGGATGTGGGTATCTGGCCCTAGTCCCGCACAACCTACCCTCCCCTCTGGGTCGGCCCCAGCTCCTCAGAGCCCTAGTGCGGTCCCGGTGGGGGTTAAAACAACACTGAGTACTGCTCCCGGACAGGAAGTGACTACGGCGTGGGGAGGAGGGGGTGGTCAGTGGGCGCAGGCGAGCTCGGCGACCAGATGTGCGGCTCCAGCTCCAGATGTTCTTCATCTCCGTCCTGTCTGCCGTCTGAGCTCCTCCTGCCTCGCCCTGTGCCAGGCTGGGGAGCGGATGCAGATCCCTGAGAGGCAGTGAGGGGTCATTCCCCAACAACCCTGCGAGCCTCCTGAATCCTTTCCCCACGCTGGCGGGTTCCGGGGCGCTGGGGTCACTCGCAGGCCAGCTTCCCGTCGAAACTGGAGAGGGCGATGGCGAAAGCCTGCAGGGCGCACAGCGGGTACCGGTAGTCGAGGGTGAAGACGTCCTCGGCCACGCGGCCAAACTGCAGCAAGATATAGTCGGCTGTGGACACAAGACGTGGGTGGAAGCGAGGTCTCCTGGCACCCACATCTTGGCAGACAGAGCTTTCGGCATTACAGGAAGTCTCTCTCCCTTGCTTTGGGGTCCCAACCATCAGCCACCATCTCAGTTACACCAGTCCCTGTGTAAAACCCCAGGACAGGGAATCTGCCTTACCTGTTGCTGCCCAGGGCCATGCCTACAGCCTACTTAGTCAAACTTACCTGTCAAATTTACCCAAGCCCAGAGCCCTTCCTTTCCGGCTTCTCTATTGTCTTTTGGCCCCATTCTTTTCTTTCCTCTCTCAGCCACCAAGTCCCACCCAGCCCCTATCCTGTCTCTGATCCAAGTTGCCAATTTCAATCTCCACACCTCCCTCAGCATCTATAGGAACAGGAAGCTGCTAAAAATACCCCCAAACTCAGGCAGACCAGGCTCCACTAGAAACATGATCTGGAGAACAGTCCCAAAGCCATGGGACAGGTGACACTGGGGCATCCCATCCCTAGGACGGAGTGGGGGAATGGGAGCTTACTCCCTGTTGCCCCAACGCTGTGAACCTGGGAGATATCCTATCCCAAACTTCCTCATCCTAGTGAGACCTCTCCCAGGCTTGTAACGGACATTTTTACTTAATTGTGTTGCGGGTACATCTTATTTCACTAACTTTTCAAAGATAATCCTTTGACCTCACTTAAGAGAAGACATAGAGTATGAAATAAAAAATGCTTGATTAATATTCCCTGCTACTAAAAGGCAACCATCTTTTTTTCTTTTTTGAGACAGAGTCTCACTGTGTCAGCCTTGTTAGAGTGCTGTGGTGTAACAGCTCACAGCAACCTCAAACTCTTGGGCTTAAGTGATGCTCTTGCCTCAGCCTCCCAAGTAGCTGGGACTACCAGTGTCTGCCACAATGCCCAGCAATTTTTTGGTTGCAGTCCTCATTGTTGTTTAGCAGGCCCGGGCCGGGCTTGAACCCACCAACTTCGGTGTATGTGGCTTGTGCCCTACTCACTGAGCTACGGGCGCGGAGCTAAAGGCAACCATCTTGAAGGGGTTAAGAGCATGGGCCCTGTAGCCAGACTTCCAGGGTTCTAATCCCAGCTCTACCTCTTACTAGCTATGTGACCTTGGGCAAGTAACTTAAGCTCTCTGTGCCTCAATTTTCTCATCTGCCAAATAGGAATAATAATACCTTCCTCAGCACTGTTGAAGGGATTTAGTGATTCCATATTTATAAGATCCTGAGAACAGTGTTTGCCACATAGAAACCAGTGTGTAAGTTTTGTGAAATAAATTTTGAGGGCTAATGTAACTGCCCAGAGGAGCCAAGAAACTTTGGGTAGAAGGCCGCCCTCTCTGAGCCTCAGTACCCTCTTTGACCTCAAAGGGGTTGGGCTCTCAGTGGTTTTCAAACAGTAGCAGCTCAAATCTCCCTTCAACACAATGTTGCCCAGAATGTTTCAGTATTACCCTACTGCCTTGGTCAGTGCTGGAATGAGAACCTGGAACAATGGGCCCCAAAACACCTCTTTGGATGATTGGAGTATCTGAGTCTCCTGGGAGCATACAATCAATGCCTATGGAGAAGAGAGTGACCTTGCTGGATGTCTCAGCTCCAGGGTAAATTTCAGGGCAAGCTAGTGTGTGTGTGTGAGAGAGAGAGAGGGAAAGGGTTGTGGGGAGGCTCCAGGGACAGTAGGGGTCCTGGCTCGGTGCCTGTAGCTTAGTGGTTAGGGCGCCAGACACATGCACTGGGGCTGGCTGGTGGGTTCGTACCCAGCCTGAGACTGCTAAATAATAATGACAACAACAACAAAGAAATAATTGGGCATTGTGGCAGGCGCCTGTGGTCCCAGCTACTTGGGAGACTGAGGCAAGAGAATTGCTTAAGCCCAAGAGTTTGAGGTTGCTGTGAGCTATGACGCTACAGCACTTTACTGAAGGTGACATAATGAGACTCCATCTCAAAAAAAAAAAGTATGGGGTGGTGCCTGTGGCTCAAGGAGTAGGGTGCCCGTCCCATATGCTGGAGGTGGTGGGTTCAAACCTAGCCCCAGCCAAAAACCAGAAAAAAAAAAAAAAGAAAAGTATGGGTCCTGCAGGTAGTGGGAAAGAGCCTGCCCTAGGCCCTCAGATACTCACGGTCATCAGCGTGGACAATCTGGAAGTTCTTAACTGAAGCCTGGGTGACCCGGCCTTGAAAGTTCAGGGTATAGGAGCCACTGTCTTCATTCCAAACAGGTGGCTTGTTGTGCAGTTCAATGAGACTCTCCAGTGTTTTGTTCTGCCAGCGCACCAGCAGCCCGTCGCTGGCCTGGGGTTCCCAGACGGGGAGTAAATAAGGATAGGGCAGTTAGAGGTGGCCATGATTGCTCAGGACTGACCAGAGAAGGGGCCTGGACACCTGTGCATGCCCTTGCGTGTGTGTGCAGTATGCAGCTTGGAGATCAACATCCATTCAGGGTATTTTCAAGAGCATGCTTGGCATCTGTGGTGTCCTGAGGACAGGGTGCATGTCTGTGAAAATGGGGCTTTGTGGGATGCTAAAGTGGAGGGCCAGAAAATGGAAAGGGACTTCTGGTACGCAGTAGATGCTTTATGCCTTTAGTACTCAAGTGGTCTTAGGAGATGACCACACACCACACGTGATTATAAACAGATAATTCAAGACCTCAGAGTAGAGGCTCACACCTGTAATCCTAGCACTTTGGGAGGCCTAGGAAAGAGATCCCTTGAGCCTAGGAATTTGAGGTTGCAGTGAGCTATGATGACTCCACTGCAGTCTAGCCAGGGGACAGAGTAAGACTGTATCTCCACAAAGAAGAAAAGACCTAAGAGGAGCACACAGTTGAGCTCGGGGAGGGAGATGGGTAAGTAAAAGAAAGGGTCCTTAGAGGAGAGTTTCTGAAAGGAAGGCCCAGTGTCTGTATAATGGTGCTCTTCATATATTTTTTTTCCTGAGTTTCCTTGTCACCTGTTCCTGGGTTAGAGTGAGTCCACTCAAGATTATCTCCTCCAAGAAACCTTCCTGACTCCACAGCTGACTTAGACGCTGCAGTTCTAAGCTTCCACAACATCTTGCTCTTACTATTCCTACCCCTGCACTGTGATTGACAGAATTAGATACTCTAAGGGTAAGAAGAATAGTATTTTGTTACATTTGTGTGCCTGCCTCAGTTTCCCTCACAATAGGGTGCTGTGAGGAGTTAATAAATTAATAGCACATGCACTGTTATTTGAGCAGTTCCTGGCACAGAGTAGGTGCTTAGTAAATACCAGATATTACCTTATCATGTTGATTTTGGATCTCCGGTGTCTGGCACTGAGTGTGTGTTTAGTGAATGTTTATAGAATGGATGAACTGTGGGGATGATGAAGAGACCTAAAGCAGCACCACATAGTTCTTACCAAGCCCAAAAAGGGAAGGAGGCACTGCCTCTGGAGGATTTCTGTGTTTATCCAGGCATGGAAGGAGCAACTATGGGACCCATAGGCTGAGTGAACCCTCAAGACCAGGCCTCCCATGGCTGGTGTCCCGAGGTCAGCCTGGCCTCTGATTACAGCATGACTTTCCAGCAGGGAAGGACATATGATCAGCTGACAGGGGTATTACTTTTCATTGTAAATGAGTACAGTGACATCAGTCTCCTGTGAGTATGGGGCATACGAGTCATCATGGGCTTATCTGCCCAGCAGTGCTAGCAGAGCATAGGACTGATGCTCTGAGGGAGGCCATGTCTCTCCAGGGCATCTCTTCACCTTGTTCTTTGCCCCATACATACACAAAACAATCTTTGCTTTTTAAAACAGAAGTCATGTGATTTCTTTGCTCAAAACTCTGCTAGGCTTCCCATTTCTTCCAGAGTAAAAACCGGTTATACAGGCCCTATCTGACCTGATCTCTCTCCAACACCCAGATACCCTCCTGTCACAGGGCCTTTGCACTGGCTCTTCCCTTTGCCTGGATGCCTTTTGTCCATCTATCTGTAGGCTCTCTGCCTCATTGTCCCAGAGGCCCACTCTGACCACTGTATTTAATATCAAAGCCTACACACACACACTTGTCATCTCCTGTTCCTGTTTGACTTTTTCCCATAGTCTTTATCACCTTCTAACACTCCACAGTTTACTTATTTATCATGATCATCATGTATTGCCTGTCTCCTTTCACTAGAATGCCAGCTTCTAGAGGGCAGATCTTTGTCCACTGATGTCTTCCAGGTATCCAGAATAATACTTGGCTCTCAATATGTGTGTTCAGTGGATATATAAATAAATGTAATAGATGAATTTGATTTAAACTCTGAAAAAAGCCCAAAAGCCCATTGTGATTATTTCAGTGAATTCAATAATAAAAAACTCTCCAATCCATTCCACAATTTGCCAGAATGAATTTGTGCTGCAGTGGTTCTCAACCTGTGGGTCACGACCCCTTTGGGGGTCGAACAACCCTTTCATAGGGGTCAATTCATACGATTCATATAATTCATAATAGTAGCAAAATTACAGTTAATGAAGTAGTAACAAAAATAATTGTATGGTTGGAGGTTACCACAACATGAGGAACTGTATTAGAGAGTTGCGGCATTAGGAAGGTTGAGAACCACTGTACTAGAGGGTGATGGGTGTGCTTAAAGGTTGGGTATTGGGTAAGCTGAGTCCCCCCCACCCATTGCTTCCCTAGAGTGGGTTACATAGATAGCAGGACCGTCAAGGACAGGGGTCAGAGAGATGCAGGGCTCACATTTCGGGGCCGGATGGGGACCCTCTCATTGTCCGAACTCATGCCAGGAATGATGACTGTCATGCGCCGCGGACCACGGAATCCCAGCACATTGGTTTCCTGGGAGGGAGATACCTGTCAGTCTGGCCTCTGTAATGGAAAAGGCCTGGCACATAGGACGGGCAGAGTTCTTACGTAGATCACAGCTGCCAGCTCCTGTCGAAGGCTCCCCACATCAGAGCTGCCTCCACGCTGGGGGTTCTGCCCATTGTCAAAGACAGTAAAGCGGTTCCCCAGGAGGTTGGACCTGCAAGCAGGGTGACGCTGAGGCTGGGGCTGAGGGGGATTCCACATCCCTGCCCTAAGACCCTTCTACATAGTCAAGCAGTTTTGAGAGCTTCTTGCATGAAGGGTGGAGATGTCTTGGGAGCAAGCAATTCTTGTCCCCAGCCCCAGGCTTCCCTCTATGGGGAGGTCTTTTTAAAAGTTGGACCTACAAGAAGACTGGGCAGTGTTCAAATCCTAGTTCCATCTCTTACTAGCTGTGGGACTCTAGCCCAGTTACTTAACTCTCTGAGCCTCAACTCCTTCTATAAAATGGGGGAAACTCTTGGAAAAAAACCCTTATTTGGGTGATAAGAGGATTAAATGGTTTCTAAATAGGTTACTTAGAACTATGTCTGACACATAGGCAGGCCTTATAAAAATTTTATTAAATACATAAAAGAAATAGGCTTGGCACCTGTAGCACAGTGGTTACAGTGCTGGCCACTTGGACCGAGGCTGGCAGGTTTGAACATGGCCCGGGCCAACTAAACAACAATTCGAACTGCTACAAAAAAATGGCCGGGTCTTGTGGCAGGTGCCTGTAGTCCCAGCTACTTGGGAGGCTGAGGCAAGAGAATTGCTTAAGCCCAAGAGTTTGAGATTGCTGTGAGCTGTGATGGCACAGCACTCTACTGACATAGTGACAGTCTCAAAAAAAATAATAATAAATAATAAATAATAATAAATAAATAAAAGAAGTAAGGCCCGCCTCAGGGATTTAACCTCACCTGCTGACCTCTCAGTTTTGTGGTGGGGATTAGAAGAGGTAGCACAGAGTAGGGCTGAATATTTGTTTATTCATTCACTCAGTTAATTTGTTGAGTAGGTACTACCCTGTTTCCCCGAAAATAAGGCAGTGTCTTATTTTAAGGTGTGCTCCCAAAGATGCACTAGGTCTTATTTTCAGGGGACGTCTTATCTTTCCTGTAAGTAGGTCTTATTTTTGGAGGATGTCTTATTTTCGGGGAAACAGGGTGTGTGTATATATATATATATATATACCAAGTGCCAGGAAGTCAAGCATAAACAAGGCATGGTCCCAGCTCCTCAGGGAGCTTATGCTCAACTGCAAGAGGGCCCTAGACAGCTGTGGGGATCACAGGGGTGCTCGTTAGAAATGCAGAATCTCAGCTCAGCGCCTGTGACTCAAGCGGCTAAGGCACCAGCCACAAACACCTGAGCTGGCGGATTCGAATCCAGCCTGGGCCCGCCAAACAACAATGACAGCTGCAACCAAAAAATAGCTGGGCGTTGTGGCGGGCACCTGTAGTAGTCCCAGCTACTTGGGAGCCAGAGGCAAAAGAATCACTTAAGCCGGAGAGTTTGAGGTTGCTGTGAGTTGTAATGCCACAGCACTCTACCTAGAGTGACAGCTTGAGGCTCTGTGTCACAAAAAAGAAAAAAAAGAAATGCAGAATCTCAGGCCCCTGAGGCAAGAGAATCACTTAAGCCCAGGAGTTGGAGATTGCTGTGAGCTGTGATAGCACAGCACTCTACACAGGGCAACAGCTTGAGGCTCTGTCTGAACAAACAAACAAACAAAAAAAAAAGGTCCACTGCAGACTCACTGAACCATTTCAACAAGATTCCCCTGTGATCTATGGACATCAAAGTGTGAGAGGTCCTGGGCAAAGGGGCATTTCCAGAGTGTCCAATGTGGTGGGCGCTCTGCCAGGCACAACAGGACAGAGGTGACTAGCTATGGTACTCTTGCTGACCCAAGCCTCCACCAGAAAACCCAGCCCCACCTCAGCTTCCCAATGAAGTTCTCCCCTCCCCGGGACAGGTTGGTAGGGTCGCTGGAGATGAGGTAATTGGCTGTCTTGCTCCGTTTCCGTTTCCTGCCAGCCAAGAGGAACACCTAGGGACAAGGGTGACAAGTGAGAGGATGAGAAGGGAAGATGAGGGAGGATGGAGGTGGGGCTTGGGAAAAGAGGCCTGTTTGTCCCATGGCCACATCCTGGCCCCAGACCCTCCCTCAGCCTGGGTCATGGAACCTCTGCTCTCCCGCCTACCCACCTTCTTCTCCGTGTCCAGGTGCAGGAAGTAGGAGGGGTACATGCCCCGGTCCATGCCCTTCTTGTCCCGTGTCAGCCGGCAACGAACCGTCCGGCCCTGGGGAGCAGGCCGGAGCACAAACTCCCGGGGTTCGTCCACCTCCACAGGGGGAGATGGGGCCCTTTCCTCCTTCTGGCGGGGCAGAGGGTGTGTGCATCAGCCCCAGAGCACCAGCTCCCCCACCCTCAGCAGGTCCCAGTGCAGGGTCGTAGGCAGCACTGCCAGGACAACTCACCGCCTTCTGCATGCAGAGAGAACAGAGAGGCCAGCTAGAGCCCAGCGTGTCTCTTGAGGCTCAGTACTCCCCATCATGCCTCCCAGCAGCCCAGCCCAGCTATGGAAGGAGGCTCTGCAGAGCTCTGTGCTTTATTATTTTTCTGTTTAGCCTGTGATTGTTGGTTAGGAGCCCAGGCTCTGAAGCCAGACTGTCTAGGTTCAAATCCTGGTTCCACTACTAACCATCTGTCATGTTTGTTAAGTTTAACCACACCATGACTCAATTTTTTCATCTGCAAAGTGGGTACGGTGGGGGTGGATACGTGGAACAGACCTTACTTAATTTAATACTTAACACACACTGTATAAACACTACCGATGCGCTCTAGTTCTAAGCACTTTCCAAATGTTCATTTAGTTAACCCTCACAGCAGCTCACTGAGGTCATGGTCCCCAGTGTACAGATGAAGAGGCTGAGGTTCTTCATCTTGGGAATCTAAGTAATTTGCCCAATTCACATAAACAACTAAGAGGTGGAGCTTCTAAAAGCTCGAGAGCCATTAGAAAGACCTTCCTTCATGTGGACACTGATAGCCAGTGGGCTGAGGCTGACAGAATGTATTGCTATGTTCTAAGCCCGTGTTAGCTACTACTACAATAGTTAGCATACAGTAAATACCCAATGAATGTGGTAACCAGCCTTCAGGAGGGCTCCCACAACCCCTGCCTCCTGGTACTTAATCCCCTGTGTAGTACCCTCCCAGTGTTCTGGGGTTGCTCTTCATGACCAATAGAATATGGCAGAAATGATGGGGGGATGTCACTTAACAAGGCCAGGTCATAAAAGATATTGTGGGCTAGGTGTGGGTGGTGCATGCCTGTAATCAGGAGTTTGAGACCAGCCTGATGAAAAGCAAGACCCCATCTCTAATCAGAGTAGAAAGACTCTGTCTCAAAAAAAAAAAAGAAAAGAAATGGATCCTTCCTTTCCACTCAAGCTTTCAGAATGAGGGCATCCCCAGCTGACATCTTGACTGCAACCTCATGAGAGACCCTGAGTCTGAACTATCCTGCTAAGCCACTCCTGGATTTCTGACTCAGAAATCCACTAAGAAAGCAAATGCTTGTTTTTGTGTTTGTTTGTTTTAGAGATAAGAATCTCACTCTGTTACCCAGACTAGAGTGCCATGGCATCAGCCTAGCTCACAGCAATTTCAAACTCCCGGGCTCAAGTGATCCTCCTGCCTCACCATCCCCAGTAGCTGGGACTACAGGGTCCTGCCACAAAGCCCAGCTAATTTTTCTATCTTTAAGAGAGAGTTTTTCTCTTGCTCAGGCTGGTCTCAAACTCCTGAGCTCAAGTGATCCTCCTACCTTGAGCCTCCCAGAGTGATAGGATTACAGGTGTGAACCACTTTGCCCAGCCAGTAAATGCTGGTTTTTGTTTTTTGGCCTTTTTTTTTTGAGACAGAATCTCACCATGTCGCCCTCAGTAAAGTGCTGTGGCATCACAGTTCACAGCAACCTCAAACTCTTGGGCTTAAGTGATTCTCTTGCCTCAGACTCCCAAGTGGCTGGAACTACAGGTGCCCACCACAACGCCCGCCACAATGCCCTATAGTAAATGCTGTTTTAAAACACTAAGTTTGGGAGGTGATTTGTTATACAGCAATACCTAGTTAATACACGAATGAATTAATAAGCACACTTTGCTCATTGAGAAACTTCCAATAACTATTTGGTAACATATGACCCTAGGATGGCCTGTTGACTCCACAAAGGCCCCTTCTGTCCTCAAAAAAGCCTGGTGTCTTTTTTTCTACTTTTTTTTTGTGGTTTTCGGCCAGGGCTGGGCTTGAACCTGCCACCTCCGGCATATGGGACTGGTGCCCTACTCCTTTGAGCCACAGGCGCCGCCCTTTTTTTTTTTTTTTTTTTAGAGACAGAGTCTCACTTTATCACCTTTGGTAGAGTGCTGTCGTGTCACAGCTCACAGCAACCTCCAACTCCTGGGTTTAGGGATTCTCTTGCCTCAGCCTCCCAAGTAGCTGGGACTACAGACACCTGCCACAATGCCCAGCTATTTTTTTGTTGCAGTTTGGCCAGGGCTAGGTTTGAACCCACCACCCTTGGTATATGGGGCCAGCGCCCTACTCACTGAGCCACAGGCGCCACCCCTTTTTTTTCTTTTTGAGACAGAGTCTCACTATATTGCCCTGGGTAGAGTGCCATGGCGCCACAGCTCACAGCAACCTCAAATTCTTGGGCTTTAGTGATTCTCTTGCCTCAGCCTCCTAAGTAGCTAGGACTACAGGCACCTGCCACAGTGCCTGGCTATTTGCCTGGTGTCTTTTGTCCTTATGTTCTGTTCTCCACATAAGGAGAGCCAAGCCTCTGAGCCCAACTTTCCAATAGGGAGAGCATGGCCTGCCAGCCTGGGTGGTGCATTTGAGGATTAAATGCTATTCATGAGCCACCAGGAAGCCCTGATGTGCTGTAGTTGACCATTTTTGCTTAGGGTAGATTTGTAGTGTGTGTGAGATGAGGCTGGTGTAGGGCAGCAAGCCCTTAGCTCAGGGGTAAGTGACCATCTGTTCTCCACTCGAGGCTGCTCTGGAATGTGATGTGGAGAAAGCCAGAGCTTGTTCAAACGCTTCCACAGCTGTAAATTTCAAAAGCCTACTGGGCTCGGCGCCTGTGGCTCAAGCGGCTAAGGCGCCAGCCACATACACCTGAGCTGGCGGGTTTGAATCCAGCCTGGGCCCACCAAACAACAATGATGGCTGCAACCAAAAAAAAAGAGCCGGGCATTGTGGTGAGCGCCTGTAGTCCCAGCTACTTGGGAGGTGGAGGCAGGAGAATCGCTTGAGCCCAGGAGTTGGAGGTTGTTGTGAGCTGTGATGCCATGGCACTCTGCCTGGGGTGACAGCTTGAGGCTCTGTCTTAAAAAAGAAAAAAAAAAAAAGCCTACTGTATTGAAAGCTGCTGTGCAGTTATATTCCTCCTGGGAGATAATAAACTGGCCTTTCAGTTTATACATCAGCATTTGGTGATCTTGGTTGATGTGAATCAGTCCCCCAAGACCTCACCACTCCTGCACAAATTAATAAACCCATAAAGCTAAGACCCAGGCCCTACCATTGAGGTGATTATTTATTTTTTGAGACAAAATCTTATTATGTCACCCTCTGTAGAGTACTGTAGCATCACAGCTCACAGCAACCTCAAACTCTTAGGCTTAAGCGATTCTCTTGCCTCAGCCTCCCAAGTAGTGGGACTACAGGCAACTGCCACAATGCCCAGCTTTTTTTTTTTTTTTTATAGTAGTTGCCATTATTGTTTAGCAGGCCCAGGCAGGGCTCAAATCCGCCAGCCTCAGTGTATGTGGCTGGCACCATAACTACTGAGCTGGTGTTGAACCCCATTGAAGTGATTTTGCCACTAGTGGAAACCTATTTTTCAAAGATTTTCATCACTTTCTCTCTCTTGGTTGGACCTTCCTCTTCTACTTACTCTAGCTTATGTGTGTTGGTTTCTGAGTCCTGTTTATGTGCAGGGGCAATATTCAAAATAATTAACAACCTGTTCTGCCTGTGAATAATGCATGTCAGAATGGACACTGGTATGCTGGAGGCCCCTGACAATCAGGTATTAACCTTTTAGTTGCTGGATTGTGGAGTTGCTGGGAGGTCAGGAAGTCCTGGGCTGGGTAGCAAGAAAGAACTGGTACAACTGACTATCAGTATGCCCAAAGCTGTGTACACATGTGTCTCTATGTCTGTGTGCACCAATTCCTAGGTACATGAGGGACCGTGAGGGCAACTCTAGCTGTGTCTGATGGTTACACAGCAGAGGGGAGGCTTCAGAGACCAGATGACCAGGCTGACCTCACAAATGCCTTCCTTCTCTGTTCCCACAAACCTGGTGCCCTTTTCTCAGATTTTAATCCCACGTGACACCAAGGCACCCTGCAGGCCTCTGCTACTGCTCCCTGAAGGGACCTCAGCCCTCTTCTTTGGGCCCCAACCTTTTTGCCTTTTCCTTTTGCTTTGCCCTTCTGATTGCTGTTCTTGGTCGCCACAGCTGCCACATCCTCTTCCTCCTCTTCCTCCTCCTTCCTCTCCTCTTCGAGGCCTTTGGGAGTGCCTGGGCATGGAAGAAGAAACAAAGGTGTTCATTCCCTACCCTGATTTGCAAAGTGCTTCCAACACTTGTGTTTCATTTGGATTCTGTCCACAGCCACAAGAGGGTCAATCTCATGTTCTCATTGCCAGAAGCTCAGAAAGGCTGATGTCTGCCTGAGACCACATAGCTATCAAAGCAGAGGTCATGATGCCCTCATGTTTTCTGAGTCTAGAACCCATACTCCTCACCTGGCCCTGCACCACATAACATAAGGATACCCCAGCTCCCCACTCCCAGGACCTCTTCAAGGTATCATGGCACCAGAAGCCATTGTCACCCACCTTTTTTCTTCAAAGCTTTTTCGGCAGGGCTGTCATCCCCAACCAGAAACATGGCTGTGGGGAGCTTCTTCTTCAATCTGCCCGGGCTCACTGAGGGGTCCTTGTCAGCCTCCCCAGACTCTGCAAGCATGGATGTGAAAAGGTCACAGCCCTCACCACATCCAGGATCCCTTATTCCTCCCCAGGCCAGGCTCACCTTTCTTCTTTGTCTTCCTCATTTTGGTCCCCTCTCCTACCGGGGCTTCATTCTTCTTAACTCGAAGAGGTTTGGATGTGGGGTCAGGGCTTCCTAGATTCCCTGGAAACGGAAGATGGGGTTAGACAAAGAAGGAGCCTACTGGGGCTGAGGGTTGCCTCCAGCCCACTTATCTGCCTTTCAGCACTCATTCGCTTCTTAGTTCTCAGGGAGGCTAGAGCTGCACAAGGTCCACAGTCTGCTTTCTGTTTCTCTTGGGTTTTTTCTCCCCAAGTCCAAAAAGATGCTGGACAAACAGCAGCAGATTTATAAGCAGTTAATGAATGAAGGCCTTCCAACTGAGCTTCCGAGTCCTGCCTTCTGCCCGTCTCTGCCTAGAAGCCTTCCCGGGCCACTGTTAGAGTATGCTCTCTCTCCCTCAGAGGCCCAGGGTTCTAGCACTGATAGCTGGATGATGAAGTGCCCAAACCAGGGAGCCACCACCCAGGGATACATCACCACAGAGAATTTATTCAGCAATTTCTGGCTGGGCACAGTGGCTCACGCCTGGAATCCTAGCACTGGAATCTCAGGCTGGTCCGGAGTTTGAGACCAGCCTGAGCAAAACCAAGACCCTGTCTGTACTAAAAATATAGAAAAATTAGCTGGGTATTGTGGCAGGCACTCGTAGTCCCAGCTATTGTGGAGGCTGAGGCAAGAAGATCATTAAAGCCCAAGAGTTTGAGGTCACTATGAGGTAGGCTGACACCATAGCACTCTAGCCAGGGCAACAGAATAAGAAGACTCTGTCTCGGGTGGTGCCTGTGGCTCAGTGGGTAGGGCGCTGGCCCCATATACTGAGGGTAGCGGGTCCAAACCTGGCCTTGGCCAAACTGCAACAGAAAAATAGCCTGGCGTTGTGGCAGGTGCCTGTAGTCCCAGCTACTTGGGAGGCTGAGGAAGGAGAATCGCCTAAGCCCAGAGTTGGAGCTGAGATGCCACAGCACTCTACCGAGGGCAATAAAGTGAGACTCTGTCTCTACAAAAAAAGAAGACTCTGTCTCAAAACAAAACACCCAAAAAGCAATTTCCTTTTACTATAGTCACTTTGATACTTTTATAAACATTGTAATAATAATTCACATTAAGTTAAAAACAAAAACTAAACATAAATTACAACTAAATCTTCTGCCATCTCTTGGCTCAATGTACCCTTACCCTAGGCAGGGCCAGGTGGGACTGGGGTGGAGGATGGCATATATTGATCTGTGTCCTTAAGGTAGAAACTATTAGAGGAAAAACCCTCTGGTCGGGGCACTAGGTACCTTTTCCAGGTCTCAACTCCTGTGTATCCCTCTGTACCCTTGACACCCACCCTTTGCACTCTGGGCCTTAGCCTTTCTCTCTTTCATGTCTGCAGAAGACTTCTCCTTGAGGGGCTTCTTAGGAGGCAGAGGGGTTTTCTCTTTCTTTTCTTCCTCTTCCTCATCATCTGTATCGTCTTCCTCCTCATCCTCTGTAGATAAAAACTCCCCGTAATGGGGGATCTGGTACCCCCCTTCTCTGGGGAGTCCAGTTCCCACAGACTGCTGGGAAGTGGAGATTGGGCAGAGGGGTGAGAGCCTGTCCTTTTGAAACAGGGACAGTAGGAGTTCTGGCACTCTCCTGGAAGAAGGAGGGTGGCCCCCCAGTCTCAGGGCCTACCAGTCAGGAGAGTGAGCTGGAGTTGGAAGAGTCCTATTCCTCCTTCCCTGCCACCCGCCTCTCTTCCCTCAATCTCCTCTTGTTCTTCCCTTTCTACTGCATCCACCGGGCGTCTTCCTGTCCTTTCTGTCTCTGCTTCTGACCTTGAGTCTGGGCTACTCCTGGCTCCTAGCTGTAGTTAAGGCAAAACCTTTAACTTCAGGCCCCGCACTCTGGGAGGCCCAGGCAGGTGGATTGCCTGAGCTCACGAGTTGGAGACCAGCCTGAGCCAGAGTGAGACCTCGTTTCTAAAAAATAGCCCTGCACCGTGGCCGGCGCCCGTAGTCCCAGCTACTCCGAGGCTGAGGCAAGAGAATCACTTGAGGTTGCTGTGAGCTGTGATGCCATGGCACTCTACCGAGGGTGACAAAGCGTGTCTCAAAAACAAAACAAACACACACCATTAACTTCGCTATGTCTGTTTCCCCATCTGTAAAATGGGGAAAAGAACAAGAGAATCAACCTCATAAGGTTGCTGTTTAGCACAATACCTGGCTCAAAGGCAAGGCCAGATACGTGGGGGCTGTTTTCTGCCGGTGCGGCTGTTCCAGTGCAGCCCCCGCTCTCCCGCCCTTCCTTCCCAGCCTCTCTCACCGTCCTCGGCGTCTGGGGCTCGGGCTACCAGGAAGGTTTCCCGGGGGTCGCGCTTCTTCGCCTCGGGGTCCCTGAGGAACTTGGTGTAGACGGTGGGCTCCGGGGCCTTGGCCGGGGCGGCGGCAGGCTCCTCCCGCGGCCGCCCCCTCCGCCCGGCTGAGCGGAGACGCGGGGTTCAGGCGGGGTCCACTAAGCTGGGGCGCGCCGCCCGCGGCCTCCTCACCCTGCGGGTCCCTCTGGCTTCCGTTTGCACCTTCACCCCCTCCACACACAGCCCTACACCCCGGTTTCATTCTCTTTCCCCCTTCCCCGCCTGTCCCCTCGCCCCGCGGATCCAGGGCACAGTACCTCCCTCGGGTCCCTTCCTGCTGCGACCCTCACCCGCGCCTCCAGCTCTCCGGGGCTTGGACCCCGTGGGGCCGGGGGACTCAGGGGCCTCCGGCTTCTTCTTCCTCAGCCTCTGTTCCGGGGCGGGTCGCTGCAGAGTGGGGGTCAAAGAGAGGCCAAGGAAGGAAAGGGGGGTTCCGAGGGCTGCCCGTCACCTCTAATCCCTTGAGCCGCCAGAAATAACTGCGGATTATCTGCAGGGACCGCAGCCCCCTTATTGGGGTAAGGAAAGATGACCCCTTCCACACACCACTACCTTTCCAATGCCCCAGAGTCCCAGTTCCTCTCCTGGGTGATCCGTGCCCCTAACACCTATCCGCCCCTCTCAACTCCAGATAAGCACCCCCCAGGTGCTGCTGAGGGGACCTTTCCCACCCCCAGACTCTCTACCCTGAATGGGTTTACAGGCAATGGTACCTCTCTGCTTCTTTTCCAAGCGGGGTGACATACCTGCTTGGGGCGCCGCTGGACCTCCGGGCTCAGGCCTTCTTCCTCATGCCCACTGAGGGTAGCAAAAGAATCAGCCTCTCTCTCTCACCCTTCCCTGCCCACCACCCCCAGCTCCTCCATCTGGATGCTCTGGTGTTCAGGTAGGGGTCGTAAGGGGCTTCAGACCTGTCTGAGGCCCACACCTCTCGGAGGGTTTCGTCCTGCAGCGGCATGGTGCATTCACCTATCTGCAGCCCCTTCTCTGGCCAAGCTGCAGGTGGAGGAGCCTACAGCTAATCCCGGCTCAACTTCACCCCCACCTCCCAGGACTCAAGAGGTGGAGGCCAGGCTGCACTGCGGGAGGTGAGACAGCTCAGGACCGGACCCTCCCCTACTGGCCCAGGCCTCCAGGGACCGATCTGGAGTGCTCCCAAGTTCTTCTCAGACCCCTACTCCATAGCTAAAGGTACCAGCTCCACGCTGCTGCCCAGGAGCTCTTTGGGTTATAGGTGCCCATCTGTAATTTGGCTGTGGTTAGTGTGGGAAGAAAATATCAGACTGGATCCTGTATTCATCTTTATTTCTCATAAAAAGTAAGAACTACGGGCAGTGCCTATAGCTCAGTCCACAGGGCGCCAGCCACATACACCTAGGGTGGTGGATTCAAACGGGACCCAGGCCTGTTAAGCAAAAAAAAAAAAGTAAGAACTACGATTTACTTATATTTAATATATGATTGACAGAGGCACATGTATATAATTTATAAAGAAATATGCTTATATTGGGGGTGTACACTTAAATATTTTTTTTTCTGATGGGTACTTTTTATTATTTTTTCTTTTTTGAGACGGTCTCAAGCTGTTGACCTGGGTAGAGTGCTGTGGCATCACAGCTCACAGCAACCTCAAACTCCTGGGCTTAAGCCATTCTCTTGACTCAGCCTCCAGAGTAGTGGGACTACAGGCGCCTGCCAGAATGCTTGACTAGTTTTTTCCAATTTTTTTTTTTTTTTTTTTTGTAGAGACTGGGTTTCGCTTGTTCAGGATGTTCTTGAACTTCTGAGTGCAGATGATCCACTCTCCTGGGCCTCACAGAGTGCTAGGATTACAGGTGTAAGCAACCTTGCCCAGCCTGTTTTTTTTTTTTTTTGAGACAAAATCTCACTCTGTCATCTGGGCTAGAGCACCATGGTGTCAGCCTAGCTCACAACAACTTCTAACTCCTGAGCTTGAGACATCCTCCTGCCTTAGCCTCTCAAGTAGCTAAAACTGCACGTACATGCCACCATGCTCAGCTGATTTTTCTTTATTATTATTATTATTTGAGACAGAGCCTGAAGCTGTCACCCTGGGTAGAGTGCTGTGGCATCACAGCTCACAGCAACCTCCAACTCCTGGGCTTAAGCGATTCTCTTGCCTTAGCCTCCCAAGTAGCTGGGACTATAGGCACCTGCCACAATGCCCAGCCATTTTTTGGTTGTAGTTGTCATTGCTGTTTGGCAGGCCCAGGCTGGATTCGAACCCATCAGCTCTGGTGTATGTGGCCAGTGCCTTAGTCACTTGAGCTACAGGCGCTGAGCCTATTTTTATTTATTTATTTATTTAGACAGAGTCTCACTTTGTTGCCCTTGGTAGAATGCTGTGGTGTCACAGCTCACAGCAACCCCAAACTCTTAGGCTTAAGTGATTCTTTTGCCTCAGCCTCCCATGTAGGGGAACTGACCCACAGGCCCCAGTGCCCGGCTATTTTTAGAGATGAAGTCTCGCTCTGGGTCAGGTGATCTCAAACCTGTGAGCTCAGGCTATCCACCCGCCTCAGCCTCCCAGATTGCTAGGATTACAGGTGTGAGCCAGCCCCTTTTATTATTTTTTTGAGATATAATCTCACTCTGGCACAATGGGTAGAGTGCCATGGCGTCATCATAGCTCACGGCAACCTCAAACTCTTGGGCTTGAGTAATCCTCTTGCCTCAGCCTCACGAGTAGCTGGGACTACAGGTGTCCGCCGTAATGTCCAGCTACTTTTAGAGACGGGGTCTCTCTCTTGTTCAGGCTGGCCTCAAACTCCTGAGCTCAAGCAATCTACCCGTCTTGGCCAACTTTTGAGTGAGTGCATTCTTTATTTCATTTAGTTCTCCCAAGAGTCCAGTGAGGTAGGCAGGATAGAGGTAGAGAAACTGAGGTGAAGTGACTTGCTCAGTGTCAGCCAGATAGTAAAGCAGCTAAGCTGGGGCTTGACTCCAGATCTGTCCCCTGTCAGAACTTTTGCTCTGACCCTTGCTATTTTGATACAGTCCCAAGGATTAGACATGGAGTTTGAATGAAACAGTCCGGGTTTTTGTCTTTCTTCACTTCCTTGCTCCATCTGTTACAGATTTGCCATAATTAATCTCTCTAAAATACTACTTCTTCACCTTTGCTCAAAAACATTCATTGGCTCCTATTGCCTGAGTATTGAGTTTAATGTGTTGGGGTGGCATTCAAGGTTCTCCCTGATCTGGCCCCAGTCTGCCTTTCTAACTGCAGGGTTGCCCCACGCCGTGCTTTTCATCCTGCCACGCAGGCTTACTTTGCTGCCTCTAGCTTCCTCTCCTGCCTTTCCTCAGGCTGGTCACTCCTAGAATACCCTCCCTATTCCATGAAACCTATCCAGCTCTAAACAGCCCTCAAGTCCCCACCTCTGGGAGTCTTTAGTCCTCACTTACCTTTGAATATATGATAAAAATGGCATTTATTGACCACCTACTGTGTGTCAGCCTGCTGGCTCCCATTCTTCCTCCACCCTCACAATAATATTTATGAGGCAAACACTAACACACTAATATTAAAGGTGAGGAAACTAGAAGCTGAGTCAGTCAATAAATATTTCCTGAGCACCTATTATGTGCTAAGTGCTGTGCTAAGTAAGTACTGGCCACACAGTGATGAACAAAATGGAGCCCTCCTGGAGCTTATATTCTTGTGAGAAAGACAAATAATAAAGACATAAATACTCAAGGGCGGTGCCTGTGGCTCACTGAGTAGGGTGCTGGCCCCATATCCGGCCAAACTGTAACAAAATAGCCGGGTGTTGTGGCAGGTGCCTGTAGTCCCAGCTACTTGGGAGGCTGAGGCAAGAGAACGGAGGTTGCTGTGAGCTGTGACACCACAGCACTCTATGGAGGGCAATAGAGTGAGACTGTTTAAAAAAAAAAGAAAAAAGACATAAATACCCCAATTCATTATAATTATAATGATCTCATTATTATTAATTGTTATAAATGCAAAAAAAAAAAAAAAAAAGAGGTTGCATGAACATAGCAGGTGGGATCCAGTCTAGATGTAGAGAACAGACAAGGCTGTGTGAAGAGGGAATTTTAAAACTGAAATCTGAAGGATTTCAAAGACGAAATGAGCATGCTCCAGGCACAAGACACAGCATGTGCAAGCTGCTTCCAGGTAGCAAGGAGCTTAGTGCATTGGAGCAGTGCCACTCCCAGGACCAGAGCAAGAGGGCCCTGCCTGAGACCTGCACTTCACAGGGCTCCTGAGGACTTGAAACTCCACACAAATACATTCCTAAGAACCAAGAGTAGGCCCTTACCCCTCGGGGGACCTGGGGTGCATGCTCATGTAGCAGGACCAAAAACCTGAACACCCACACTGCTCTGTCCCCAGGAACACTTCTGCATGTCTCTCACCTTCTGTCCTCAAACCACAGGTGCCTGTACCCAAATTTGAGGGAGGTGTGTGGGCTGAGCTGCAGCCAGTATCCCAGATGGAAATTACCTTGGGCTGAAGAAAGGATTTGAGTGGCAGAAGGTCTTAGGTAAGAGAAAAGATACACAACTTTCTCAGATCTTTCCTTTCTGGGTGCACAGAACAGGTAATAGGTGTCCATTTTTTGCTTCTCTTCATGATTTGGAGGTTCTTGTATATTAGCATGATGTTCATAACAGCTGCACATGGCAGCTAAGGAACTTTAGACAATATCAAACAATTCCTACTGCTGTTAAATTGGCATATATGTAAATCTTGACATAGCGTGAAGTATAATGGAGATTCCCTTTTTTTTTTCCCTCAGACAGCCACTCATTCTTTTGTTGCTTGGCCAGAATGCAGTGGTTTCATCATATAATAGCTCACCGCTACCTCAAACTCTTGGGCTCAAGTGATCCTTCTGCCTCAGCCTCTGGAGTAGCTGGGACTACAGCTGCCTGCCACCATGCCCAGATAATTTTACTATTTTTTTTTGTAGAGATGGGGTCTCCATCTTGCTCTGGCTGGTCTTGAACTCCTGAGCTCAGCATGCCTGCCTCAACCTTCCAGAGTACTAGGATTGCAGGTGTGAGCTACCAGGCCTAACCAGCTGAAAATATTCTTTATACTGAATATTATTTTACAAACTTACTTTTTTCTAAAAATAACAGGATGGATTAAAATGTCAAAAAATCATCTAAGTTATGCTGGGCTTGGTGGCTCACATCTGTAATACTAGCACTTTGGGAGGCTAAGGTGGGAGGATTGCTTAAGTTCAGGAATTCAAGACCAGCCTGAGCAAGAATGAGACCCCCATCTCTTCTAAGCCTCTTGAGTAGCTGGGACTATAAACACCCAGCACAATACCCAGCTAATTTTTCCTATTTTTAGTAGAGTCAGAGTTTCACTCTTGCTCAGGTTGGTCTTGAACTTCTGAGCTCAAGCAATCCTCCCACTTTGGCCTCCCAGAGTGCGAGGATTACAGGCATGAGCCATCTCACCGAGCCTATTAAAACTTTTACTATTTATTTTAGTCACTTTTGAGTAGGATGTAATAAAATTTTGTGTACTTTGAATGAAGTTGCATTCGTTTCAATTCCTTAAGAATTTGTACAGGTTAGCGGGCGTTGTGGCGGGCGCCTGTAGTCCCAGCTACTCGGGAGGCTGAGGCAAGAGAATCGCTTAAGCCCAGGAGTTGGAGGTTGCTGTGAGCTGTGTGAGGCCACGGCACTCTGCTGAGGGCCATAAAGTGAGACTATGTCTCTACAAAAAAAAAAAAAAAAAAAAGAATTTGTACAGGTCAACATCATAATAGAAAGAGAAAGTACCAAAGTGGAGTTCAGAAAAGAATAAAAAGAAACTTCCAGGTTTGGGTGAGGCTGGAGGGATGAGCATGTGGAGGGAAGTTAGGGGCAGTATAAACATCCAGATTTGGGTCAGGGGTGTGTTGAGGACTGGGAGCTGAGATTTAGTTAAAATGAGAGTTCTGTTTATGGGTAAGGTTCAGATGAGGAACACAGATAACTTCTAGTATCTTTTGATCTAATACCAGTACTCCAAGCTTTAAGAAAAACAGGCTAGAAGCTCTGTAATTATACCTTGTTTAGTCTAAAATGACATTTCTCAGCTTAATCACAGGCATTGAGTTACCAGACTCAATCTGTATGAATTTTAGCTATTTTTAAAATGAAATCTACTTTCAGAAAGCAAAGATTTGCTACCACTATCAATGCTGATGTCTCCTACCATGTCCCTAGTGCTCCTCACTTGGCCTTGAAGTGTCTCCCATGTCTGATTCAGAGAAGTAACTTGCTGAAGATCACACAGCTGGTAGTGGAGCCCTTCCACTGACCAAGCTCCTGCTGTGTGCCTGGTATTTACTTGTTTTATTTCTAGTCCTCACAGAAACTTTGAGAGGCAGGTAGGCAGTTTAAAAAATTTTTTTTTAATTTTATTTGGCATTAGGGTCTTGCTCTGTTGCCTAGGCTGGAGTGCAGTGGCATGATTATAGTCACCGTAGCCATGAACTCTTGGGCTCAGTGATCCTCTCCCCTCAGCCTCCCTAGAAGCTGGGATTACAGCACTCCATGCTGGATACATTTCTTCACCTCTCTGTGCCTTCATTTTTATTCTAGCCTGTAAAGTGATGACAATAGGTTCGGTAGCTCGGTGGCTAGGGCACCGAGCACATACACCAGGGCTGGTGGGTTCGAACCTGGCCCAGGCCTGCCCAACAACAATGAAAACTACAAAAATAACAACAGCAACAGAAAAAATAGCCGGGCGCTGTGGCGGACACCTGTAGTCCCAGCTACTGGGGAGGCTGAGGCAAGAGAATCTCTTAAGCCCAAGAGTTTGGTTGGTTGCTGTGACCTGTGACGCCACAGCACTCTACCAAGGGCAACATAGTGAGACTCTGTCTCAAAAAAGAAAAACATAAAAAAATTAAATAAATAAAATGGTGGCAATAATAGTACGTGACTCTGTGGAAGTTGTGTTAAATGGATTGATATGTACATGTGCGGTGCTTAGGACGGTGCCTGCCCTGTAGCAAGTGTCCTGTAAATGTTAGCTGTTAGCTATGTGTTGCTTTACCTTCATTTCACAGATAAGGAAACGGGAGGCCCAGGTCCCTAATGGACTCGACCTCAGGCCTCCCTGGCTCAGTGTATGTGGTGCAGAGGTGAAAGGAGGAGACTTTGGAGAAAGTCTGAAGTAGTGGTTAAGGGCTGGTGGATTTGCTTGAAAACAGCCCAGAGTGTTCAGCTTCACCCCTTCCAGCTGTGTGGCCTTGGGCACGTTTTCCCTCCAGCTTGGAGGCTCTTGCTCAGAAATCAAAGTCTCAATCTGGCAAAATGCATTAGAAAGGATCCATTTAGGTGGGCTTATCAGAAACCCAGGGTGGGGGTGGGTGAGGACTGTGGCTGCCTGAAGGTGTGTCCAGCCTCTTGCAAAACAGAGAACAGGTCTGAGCTTTGAAATGGCTGGTTTCTGTCGGCTTCAGTTTGTTGAGGTGATGTTGTTACATCACATGGCCCCCTGAGGACTGTTCTATAAGGAAGTTTCTCTCAGCGAACTCTGGGACTCCAGTGCCAGGGTCCTCTTCTTATTCTTGCTGGGCTCAGAGAGGTAAAAGGCTCTGTGGGGTCTCCAGGTGGGCAGCGAGGAGTGGGATTCAGAGTCCGGGCACGGCCCCACCTCGGCCTGCACAAGGCCTTCTGGGTTGTTGGTTGTGTTGGCTGCAGGAGCTGAGAATGGGTTGCCAGCCCAACTTTCCCCCATCGGGGTCACAACCTAGGAGAGAGTTGGCTGTGGGTGTGTACAGAGAATGAAACTAGGACATACGGGTGGTGCCTGTGGCTCACAGGAGTAGGGCGCCGGCCCTATGTGCCAGAGGTGGTGGGTTCAAACCCAGCCCCGGCCAAAAACTCAAAAAAAAAAAAAAAGAAAGAAAAAGAAACAAGGACATACACGTTTCTGCTAGAAAGCAGAATGTGACAAATGACGCTACTGGGGGAACTCCATGACTTTTTACCAAATGGAGGTGGATCTGAGCTGGCCTCCAGTGAAGTGAGGAGGCTGAGGTGTTCGCAGTACCAGCTCACACGCCCCAGGCGCATTCTGCTCTCTGCCTTCCGGAGCCACAGGATGCACGGGGAGGCCGCTTCTGTCTTAGGAAAGGCACCCCTGCTGGGCCCTCTACAGGAGAACAGTCACAGTCTCAGGTCATCCAGAAAGGGCCTCCACCCTCCAGAGGCCTCCACCCTCCAAGTTCCTGAAGACCTCCGGTAGAAACAGCAGCAGCCTCCCACCCCCAGTTCTCAGACCCAGGGCACCAGGACATGTAAATGGGGAGCAGGTCTGTTTCTGTCCGGTCGGCCAGAGGTCGACAGAAGAGATGGACAGGGCTGGAGCCAGAGGGAGAGACAAGAGCCAGTGCAGGCCGTTTTGGCATTGAGGAGGGCTCATTCAGTGCCCACTGGCACTTCTGGTACTGAACACACAGTAGGGAACAGAATGGGGGAAAGTCCCTGCTCTGAAACACTGACATTCTTTTCTTTTTTTTTGAGACAGAGTCTCACTATGTCATCCTCGGTAGAGTGCTGTGGTGTTACAGCTGACAGCAACCTCAAACTCTTGGGCTTAAGCTATTCTCTTGTGGTGGGATCACATGCGCCCACCACAACGCCTGGCTGTTTTTTTGTTGTAGTTGTCATTGTTGTTTGGCAGGCCCCAAGCCGGGTTCGAACCTGCCAGCCTCGGTGTATATGGCCAGCGCCCTCACCACTGAGCTACAGGCGCCGAGCCAACACTGACATTCTAAACTATCATGTAGTAAAGTGATACATAAGTGAATGGGAAATAAAGCAGGATAAGAGGAAATAGTAAAAGTGGATTGGAGTGACAAGTTAAATGGAGTGATCAGGGAAGGGCTCACTGAGAAAGTGACCACTGAACAAAGAGGTAAAGTGAGGGGGGCTGCAGAGCAGCAAGTACAAGGCCCTGAGGTGGGATGTGCTTGGCCACAACACAGAAATAGCAAGGGGGGTCAGCATGACCGTGCAGAGTGAGTAAGGCGAGGGGAGAAACAAGGTCAGAAAGGAACTAGGGTACAATGGGGCCAGCAATGGGGTTAAGATAACATTGGGTTATACTTGGTGAGAACTGGGGAGCAAGGGATTTGGGGTAGAGTCAAGAACATGGCAAGGCTGTTTGTTTTTACCCTCCTTTCAGGCTAACATGGCAAGACTTTTTTTTTTAGAGATGGAGTCTTATTTTGTCACCCTTGGTAGAGTGCTATGGTGTTACAGCTCACAGCAACCTCAAACTCTTGGGCTTAAGCGATTCTCTTGCCTCAGCCTCCTGAGTAGCTGGGACTACAGGCACCTGCCAGAACGCCTGGCTATTTTTTTATTGCAGTTTGGCCGGTGCCGAGTTTGCGACCCTTTGTATATGGGGCCGGTGCCCTACTCACTGAGCCACAGGCGCCTACCTGTTTTGTTTTGTTTTTGAGTGAGACTCTGTCACTCTGGGTAGAGTACCATGGCACCATCATTGCTCATAGCAACCTCAAACTCTTTTTTATTTTATTTTTTTTGAGATAGAGCCTCACTTTGTCACCCTTGGTACAGTTTAGTGGTGTCACAGCTCACAGCAACCTTAAAATCTTGGGCTCAGGAGATCCTCTTTTTTTTTGGCCAGGACTAGGTTTGAACTCGCCACCTCTGGCATATGGGACCGGCGCCCTACTCCTTGAGCCACAGGCGCCGCCTGCAACCTCAAACTCTTAAGCTCAAGTGATCCTTCTGGTCTCAGCCTCCTGAGTACCTGGGACCACAGGCGTGTGCCACCATGTGGCTAATTTTTCTATTTTTAGTAGAGATGGGGTCTCACTCTTTCTCAGTCTGATCTTGAACTCTGGAGCTCAGGCAATCCTCCTGCCTTGGCCTCCCAGAGTGTCAGGATTATAGGCGTGAGCCACTTTGTCTGGCCTTCAAATCTTATCTTAGTGGCTGCATCTAAAAAGTTATGTTTGGAAGATGACATTTAATGCCAGTGGGCATTGGTGGATGCTAAGAAGCCTTTGAAAATTGTTGAGCAGAGCGGCACCTGTGGCTCAAAGGGGTAGGGTGCCGGTTCCATATGCTGGAGGTGGTGGGTTCAAACCCAGCCCCAGCCAAAACCCACAAATAAATAAATAAATAAATAAAACTAATAAAAAGCAAAAAAAAAAAAAAAAAGAATGGCTATGTTCTTATTAAAAAAAAGACAGAAAATTGTTGAGCAGGGTGTGAGCTGAGTGGAACTGTATACTTAGAAAAGCTATCGAGAATAAAAAGTAAGGAGGAGAAGGCTGAGGTGAAGATGAATCGTTAAAGGAAGAGTTAGTGTTTAGATATGCTGACGGCTTGGATCAATGGTAGTGTTTGAAAAACTGGGTCCCCGGGCAGCGCCTGTGGCTCAAAGGGTAGGGTGCTGGCCCCATATGCCAGAGGTGGAGGGTTCAAACCCAGCCCTGGCCAAAAATTGCAAAAAAAAGAAAAACTGGGTCCAGGAGTCAGGTTTTAGGAAGGTTTTGAGGTCAGTATTAGGTTTAACACGCAGTTCAGGAACTTGATTATGGTTAGAGCTGGATTGGGCTGAGATTTGGGGCTGAAGTTTAAATTAGAGATGGATTTCAAGTCAGGAAAGGGATGACTCTAATGGCAGGACTGAGTGTCCTGGAGGAGGTATCTAGCATTTAAGGGTTCTGGGACATGACTGGCACCAGGATTAGTGTTTGATGCAGGGCTCTTAGATGAGGCATTTGGAAATGTGTGGGCCATTTTGAGTTGTTGCAATGACTGGAGTTGCTCGTGGTGCTTAGGGGCAAGGGCTAGAGAAACTGGATGTTCTGTAATGAGGGGGACAGGCACAGTGGTCTTGCCTCAAATGCCAGAGCACCTCTGGGAAACACTGATGGGGGAAGAGAAGCAGGCTGTATTAGGTTTGATCTCTGCTCTGCTGCTCTTTTCACTGGATGAATGTAAGTCTTCAGTCTCCCTGCACAATGAGATGATGATAGAGGCCTTGCAGGACTGTGAGAATGACATCTGCAGATGGCCTGGCACAGGGCTGCAACTGGGAGAGATGGATATTCTTAGAGCTCTATGCCAGGTTCAAGACCAACCTGGATAAAACTGAAGTTAGGTCTGGGTTTGGGTTAGTTTAGGGCAGCAGTGCCCAACCATAGTAGAGCTTTGAAATCACCCAGGGAGCTTTAAAAATACTGATGCTTGGCTTGGTGCCTGTGGCTCAAGCAGCTAAGGCGGCAGCCACATATACCTGAGCGGGCGGGTTCGAGTTCAGCCAGGCCCACCAAACAACAATGACGGCTACAACCAAAAAATAGCTGGACGTTGTGGCGGGCGCCTGTAGTCCCAGCTACTTGGGAGACGGAGGCGGGAGAATCGCTTGAGCCCAGGAGTTGGAGGTTGCTGTGAGCTGTGATGCCACGGCTCTCTACCCAGAGCTTGAGGCTCTATCTCAAAAATAAAATACTGAGGCTTGGTCTAAACCTCTCAGAAATTACAATTTAGGTAGTAAGGAGTAGAGCTTGGGCACAGGGAATTAAAAAAAACTCCTCAGGTAATCAGGCCTTCTGTGGGGCCTGAAAACTCTGTCTCTGAAATAGTGGTTCTCAAAGTGGGTTCTCCAGAACAGCAGCATCAACATCACTTGAGAACATGGTAGAAATGCAAATTATCAGGCTCTAGGGTGGGGCCCGGGCATCAGTGTTGTGGCATAACGTGGTGGTGGGGGCTAAGGCACACTCAAGTTTGAGAAGCACTGCAGTAAAGAACCGTCTGCCTGAGGCCCTCATCAAAAGACGGTAGCGCCGCACCCTGGGTAGTTCTCCACATTTCCCAGTGTGGAGGGAAGGGACTCTGTCCATCCTGTTCACAGCTGTATCTCCAGGGCTGGACGCGTGTCTGTCTTAAATGATTGAATGTTGAAAGAGAGAGAATGAAGGAAAGCGAGAGACAGAGAGTAAGTGTGGAGGGAACTTCCCAGGTACTGAACATAGCGGGGAGACCCACCCCATTTTTCTCTCCTTCTGTCTTGGTCCCATAGACCAATGTAAGTCTAAGTGCATCTAGTTTACAGATACGGATTTCTGGCACAGATCAGCCCTCAAGGCCTGCCCCTTCCCCTGGAGCTCAGTGGGAGAGATAGGAACGTATCCCACCACTGGTGCCACATCAATGCTTGGCACTTGTTCGAGTCTGTTTGACCCAGCTGTGGGTCAGACTATTTGACAGAAAGTTTACAAGACTTTTTTTTTACTTTTTATTTTGAAACAATTTAAAATTTACACACGAATTACAAGAATGGTATAAAGAGGGAGGCCCCCGTGGCTCAGTGGGTGGGGCGCCAGCCCCATATACCAAGGGTGGCGGGTTCGAATCCGGCCCTGGCCAAATTGCAACAAAAAATAGCTGGGTGTTGTGGCGGGCGCCTGTAGTCC
Organism: Nycticebus coucang; assembly: GCF_027406575.1. Classification (NCBI taxonomy): domain Eukaryota; kingdom Metazoa; phylum Chordata; class Mammalia; order Primates; family Lorisidae; genus Nycticebus; species Nycticebus coucang. The sequence continues at coordinate 44,083,038 of NC_069788.1, read as the reverse complement.
CAGCTATTCAGGAGGCTGAGGCAAGAGAATTGGCTAAGCCCAAGAACTGGAGGTTGCTGTGAGCTGTGTTGCTCACTATTATTTTGCCCAGGCTCGTTTCAAACTCCTGGCCTCAAGTGATTCTCCCGCGTTGGTCTCCCAACAGGTGTCAGCCACCCTGTGCAATGTAATGTCTTCTATAGGTGCAGGTCTACATTTTACATTTGTTTTGTCTCTCTAGTTTCACCTTCTGAGGGACTGCCAATGGCAGTATATGCAATTTTCTTTTTGAGACAGAGTTTCACTGTGTCACCCTTGGTAGTGTGCTATGGCATCACAGCTCACAGCAACCTCAAACTCTTGGTCTTAAGTGATTCTATTGCCTCAGCCTCTCAAAGTAGCTGGGACTACAGGCGCCTGCCACAATGCCTGGCTATTTTTTTTTTTGTTGTAGTTGTCATTGTTGTTTAGCTGGCTTGGGCAGGGTTTGAACCTGCCAGCCTCAGTGCATGTGGCTGGTGCCATAAACACTGTGCTACGGGCACTTAGCCATGCATATGCGATTTTCATTCATGGGTAATTACTGTGATTTGTGGGTTGCTTTTAGCACACAACCTCCATGTAAGAAGCCATTCCCTGAATGGCAAGAAGCCACTCACTGGACATTGAGCTTAATTCACAGTGGCCCTGGGGTGAATAGGGACTATGAACATGACCTCAAGCTGGGCAGGACTCTGCTGATGGCAGGACAGAACCCAAACCAGGGCATATTCAAAAGAAAATTGGCCCACGGCGCCTGTGGCTCAGTGAGTAGGGTACCGGCCCCATATGCCGAGGGTGGCGGGTTCAAACCCAGCCCCGGCCAAATTGCAACAAAAAAAATAGCCGGGCGTTGTGGCGGGCGCCTGTAGTCCCAGCTACTCGGGAGGCTGAGGCAAGAGAATCGCGTAAGCCCAAGAGTTAGAGGTTGCTGTGAGCCGTGTAACGCCATGGCACTCTACTGAGGGCCGTACAGTGAGACTCTGTCTCTACAAAAAAAAAAAAAAAAAAAAAAAAAGAAAATTGGCCCATAACTGGGACTTCTAGGAGTGTTGTCACGTCAGGCATGGGTGTACCCAGGGGCTCAAAAGACTTCCTTGGGTCTCTCACCGTCTCTGCTTTCCACTGCATTGGTGGGAAAGGTGCCCTGGCACCTTCTTCATCAGTATCAGTCCTTCCAAGAGGGGCCTGACTGCTCTACGTGGGTCACTTGCTTACCCTGGATTAGTAGTCCCACAGGCCAGCTAAATCAAGTGTCCTGGATCTCTTTGTTTGATAGCCCTACCCTGTTGGGCAGTGACCACCTTTTTTTTTTTTTTTTGAGACAGAGTCTCACTTTGTTGCCTTCGGTAGAGGGCCATGGCATCACAGCTCAGAGCAACCTTATACTCTTAGGCTAAAGAGATCCTTCTGCCTCAGCCTCCCAAGTAGCGGGGACTACAGGCACCTGCCACATAGTCGGTCTAGTTCAGGGGTCCTCAAACTTTTTAAACAGGGGGCCAGTTCACTGTCCCTCAGACTGTTGGAGGGCCTCAGACTGTTGGAGGGCCGGGCTATAGTTTAAAAAAAAAAATCTATGAACAAATTCCTATGCACATTGCACATATTTTATTTTGAATTAAAAAAACAAAACGGGAACAAATACAATATTTAAAATGAAGAACAACTAAAGTTAAATCAACAAACTTATCAGTATTTCAATGGGAACTATGGGCCTGCTTTTGGCTAATGAGATGGTCAATGTCTGGTTCCATATTTGTCACTGCTAGTTGTAACAAGTGACGCAAGTGTGCATCAGTTAGTCCCGAGACTGAGAGGAGGAGTCGAGAGACAGAGAGGAGGGGAGTCAGAGAGTGCCACACACTTTCCACACATGCGCACTGTGGCAGGACAGGCAGCAGTGGCAAAAACACCCGGAGGACTGGATCAATGTCCTCGGCGGGCCGCATGTGGCCCACGGGCCGTAGTTTGAGGACCCCTGGTCTAGTTTTTAGAGCAGGCCATCCACCGGCCTCAACCTCCTAGATTGCTAGGATTACAAGCGTGAGCCACCATGCCTGGTGACAGTGATCATCCTTAGAAGAAAAAGAGGGGTTCTTTTGATAATTAGCGAATAATCCACATGGGGAGTTACTGATGGAATAGTAACACTACTATCAGCAGTAGCAGTTGTTGTAACATTCATTGAGATTACAGGCACTGAGGCCAGGTGTGGTAGCTCACACCTGTAATCCCAGCACTCTGGGAGACCAAGGCCGGGGATTGCCAGAGCTCATGGGTTTGAGATCAACCCAAGCAAGAAGGACACCCTGTCTCTAAAAAATAGCTGGGCGTTGTGGTGGGTGCCTGTACTCCCAGCTACTCGAGAGGCTAAACAAGAGAATCGCTTGAGCCCAAGAGTTTGAGGTTGCTGTGAGCTATGACATCATGGCACTCTATGACTCATGAGCAACAAAGTGAGACTCTGTCTAAAAATAAATAAATAAATAGAGATTACAGGCACTGGTCTAAGCACTTTATCTGTGTTAGCTTGTTCAATGTCCAATAATTTTATGTAATAGATGCTACAATATTTTCTTACCTATTTTACATTTGAGGAAACTCATAGGCACAGTTACTTGCCCAAGGCCAGTGCATAGCTGAGCTTCATTCCAGAGTAGCTCTGCTCCAGGCTGAGGCTGTCCCGAGGCCTCTGCCTTCCATAGGTGTGAGCCCCTGGGCCCACTAGAATCCCTCCTGAGCCTTACAAAGCCCTCCAGACTGGTCCATCAGAGTCTGTGGGTGGAGCCCAGGCATCGGTATTCTGCAAGGATCTCCAGGTGAACTTATTGTCCAGCCAAAATGGGAACTAGTAGATTAGAGGCCCTGCTGCTTTAGTATGAATAACTGGTTTATGATCCATCTGGGTTTGAGACTTGGCTTGGTCATTTCATGCTGTGTGACTTTGCGCCAGTCCACTTTACTTCTTTGAGACTCTATTTCCTCATCTGTGGAGAAGGCATTAGTCCCTCCACAAAGGGAAAGGGTTTGTGAGAGCAGAATGAGACAGTGTCTGTAAGGCTCCCAGCACAGAGCTGCACAGAACTCCTTCCTTCCTATTACACGTATTCGGGAGAAGGCGGAATAGACCAGGCCCTGGTCACAGGGTCAGGTACGCAGAGCCGCCCAGGGAGGCAGAGCTGCGCCGGTGACTCACCACCGACGGGATGGGGCTGTGGAACGTGCCTGGACCCCAGGTGATCCCAGCGTGGGCTTCTGCCCTCGCCCAGGGGCTTTCTGAATCCGCAAACCCAGGCGTGGGATGGGATGGGCGCGGTGGGAGAGGCAGTGTGAGCGCGCAGACTTCACCTCACCACCAGGTGGCGACACGAACCCACCCAGTGAGGGAGGACACCAGCTGTGCGGAGGGAGAGGACAAAGATACTAGAGGCCTTCTTTTTTCTTGGGTACTGGTTATATGCTTATGCCTTCTTTTCTTTCATTTACATTTTCTTAGTACAACAGTCTCGCGGTAGTGCCTTTACCCTCCTTCAAGGGGTGAAGGAACTGAGGTGGTGCTGGTAACCAGAAATTACAATGCGCACTCCAGATTTGTCTCTTAACCAATGAGTCAGGTCAGAGCTGCAAGGGCCTTTGGAAAGCATTAGGTCCTGTGACTGCTAAACCTGTCTGATGACGGCAATCATCTGAGGCTTTAAAAAAAAAATCAATTTCCTGAGCCCCAGGCTGAGCACTGAATCAGAATCTCCCAGGAAAAGGGACCCAGGAGTGTGTGTGGTTAATAAGAACACCTGCTTTGGAAATATAGACCTGTTTCTAAAGAGGGAAGGTAACTTTTTAAAAAAAACTTCATGGGCAGCTCCTGTGGCTCAAGGAGTAGGGCGCTGGCCCCATATACCGGAGGTGGTGTGTTCAAACCCAGCCCCGGCAAAACAAAACAAAACAAAACAAAACTTCATGAGGGCAGCACCTGTGGCTCAGTGAGTAGGGCACCAGCCCCATGTGCCGAGGGTGGCAGGTTCAAACCCAGCCCTGGCCAAACTGCAACAAAAAGATGGCTGGGTGTTATGGGGCACCTGTAGTCCCAGCTACTTGGGAGACTGAGGCAAGATAATCGCCTAAGCCCAGGAGTTGGAGGTTGCTGTGAGCTGTGACACTACAGCACTCTACTGAGGGTGATAAAATAAGACTCTGTCTCTACAAAAAAAAAATAATAATAACATGAATAAGAGATAGTTCTTTGTCATTGTTTAAAATTGCGTTAATATGTACTATATATAGGCCAGGAGTGGTGGCTCAGGCCTGTAATCCTAACACTCTGGGAGGCTGAGGTAGGTGGATGTTGAGCTCACAAGTTTGAGACCAGCCTGAGCAAGACTGAGACCCCCCACCATCTCTACTAAAAATAGAAACACTGAGGCAAGAGTATTGCTTGAGCCCAAGTTGGAGTGTGCTGTGAGCTATGATGCCTCAGCACTCTACCCAGGGCAACAGCTGTCTCAAAAAACAAAAACAAAACAAAACAAAAAAGCATGTACTAGATATAAGCGGAAGGTCCATAATTTACTAATGTCATTTATGGCCTCAGAATGATTTTCCCCAAAATGTCGATATCCAATTTTTGACAACTAAATAAAAGAAAGTGTCTCAGGCATGGTGGTAGCTAACACCTACTATCCTGGTGCTCTAGGAGGCCGAAGTGGGAGGATTGCTTCAGCTTGGGAGTTTGGGACCAGCCTGAGCAAGAGGAGAACTTTTCTGGTGGGAGATGGAGACCAGAAAGGATGGTGAAGCACAGCTTCATGCTGTGAAAGGAAGAAACAGGAGAGGAGAGTGGATTTTTGTACTGTGGCTGTGAACTGTGTATGTGAGTCCCTTTAAAGTCCTTTGAGAGACGTGACTAAAGAGTGAAATGGCTGGTTGGACCCAGTGGCTCATGCTGGTAATCCTAGCATTTCTGGAGGCTGAGGCGGGAGGGTTGCTTGAGCTCAGGAGTTGAATACCAGTCTAAGCAAGAGGGAGACCCTGTCTCTACTAAGAAAAATTAGCCAGGTGTTGTGGTGGGTGCCTGTAGTCCCAGCTACTTGGGAGGCTGAGGCAGGAGGATCTCAGGAGTTTGAGTTTGCTGTGAGCTATGATGCCATGGCACTGTCTTTTTTTCTAGACTCTATAAAAAAAAAAATAGAAAGAAAACAAAGAATGAAATGGCTTTTTAATTACTTTAGGCTGTAGCGTTATATTTCTTGAATGGCATGCTATTCTGACGTTGAATTGCATGGGACTTAGCTTTATTAGGGTTACACCCTTATTAATGAAGACTCAGGCACGGGGCTTCCGAACCTTCAACACCTTGGCTTCCTGGCTCCTTGACAGGCTGGCCACCCACAGCCATGGCCCCGGCCACACCCTGGACCCTGTCATCACCTGAAACTGCTCCACCTCTGAAATTACAATTCAGACGCTCTCTATAACGACATCGCCTCCACCGCACCTCTCCTTTGACCCCACTGGAATTAAATTAATGATGAATGTATTAATCTTAATGAAGTCACATTCAGCAGACTTTCCATTTAAGGTGAGTGATGTTGGGTTGTGAAAAGAAATCTCCCACCGTCTGGGGCTTTCATCCAGTTTTTTTCTTTCACTATTATTTCTTATATGCTTTATTGTTCTATTCTTCTTATTTATTTATTTATTTTGAGACAGAGTCTCAAGCTATCATCCTGGGCGATTCTTTTGCCTCAGCCTCCCTAGTAGCTGGGACTATAGGCGCCTGACACAACATCAGGTTATTTTTTGTTGCAGTTGTCGTTGTTTTAGCTGGCCCAGGCCGGGTTCAAACCCGCCAGCCTCCGTGTATGTGGCCAGAGCCCTATCCACTGAGCTACGGGTGCTGCCTTTATATTTATTTATTATTTATTTATTTATTTTGAGACAGAGTCTCAAGCTATTGCCCTAGGTAGAGTGCTATGGCGTCATAGTTCACAGCAACCTCCAACTCTTGGGCTCAAACGATCCTCTTGCCTCAGTTTTTCTATTTTAAGTAGAGATGAGGGTCTCGCTTTTTGCTCAGGCTGGTCACAAACTCCTGAGTTCAAGCAACCCACCCGCCTCAGCTTCCCAGTCCTAGGATTACAGGCCTGAGCCACCATGCTGGCCTACTCTTCCTATTTAGAACTACAACCACTTGGAATTGTTGATGGTGTGAGGTAAGAGTCAAGTTTGAGTTTTTCCTCATAGGAATGCTCAACCTGTTTATTGGAAGGCTATTCTTTCCTTGGGCTCTTTAGTGCTATATAAGTCACAGCCCAAGTGTCTATGGAAGTTTCTTCAACCTTTTTTTTTTTTTTTTGTGGTTTTTGGCCGGGGCTGGGTTTGAACCTGCCACCTCCGGCATATGGGACCGGTGCCCTACTCCTTGAGCCACAGGCGCCGCCTTCTTCAACCTTTTTTTTTAATCTCAAGGCACACTTGAACCTATAGTTAAACTTCTGCAGCCCACTTAAATTATGTTGATTAAAAAAAAGAGGCTCGGTACCTGTGGCTCAAGCGGCTAAAGCGCAGCCACATACACCAGAGTTGGCGGGTTTGAATCCAGCTCGGGCCCACCAAACAACAATGATGGCTATAACCAAAAATAGCTGGACGTTGTGGCGGGCGCCTGTAGTCCCAGCTACTTGGGAGGTTGAGGCAAGAGAATTGTTTGAGCCCAAGAGTTGGAGGTTGCTGTGAGCTGTAATGCCACAGCACTCTACCCAGGGACACAGCTTGAAACTCTTTCTCAAAAAAAAAAAAAAAAAAAGAGTAGGCCAGTTGTGGTGGCTCATGCCTATAATCCTGGCACTCTGGAAGGCTGAGGCAGGTGCATTGCCTGAGTTCAGAAGTTCAAGACCAGCCTGAGCCAGAGCAAGACCCCCGTCTATGAAAAACGAATAGCTGGGGGCGGCGCCTGTGGCTCAGTCGGTAAGGCACCGGCCCCATATACCGAGGGTGGCGGGTTCAAACCCAGCCCCGGCCAAACTGCAACCAAAAAATAGCCGGGCGTTGTGGCGGGCGCCTGTAGTCCCAGCTGCTCGGGAGGCTGAGGCAAGAGAATCGCTTAAGCCCAGGAGTTGGAGGTTGCTGTGAGCTGTGTGAGGCCATGGCACTCTACCGAGGGCCATAAAGTGAGACTCTGTCTCTATAAAAAAAATAAAAAAAACGTAAAAAAAAAAAAAAATTAATAAAAAAGAAAAACGAATAGCCGGGCATTGTGGCAGGCACCTGTAGTCCCACCTACTCAGGAGGCGGAAGCAAGAGGATCACTTGAGCCTAAGGGTTTGAGGTTGCTGTGAGCTATGATGCCAGAGCACTCTACCAAGGAAGACAAAGTGAGACCCCGTCTCAAAAAAAAGAGTAAAGAAAAGAATATACTTATTGTGCTTTGAACTTTTTTTTTTGTTGTTGCAGTTTGGCCCAGGCCGGGTTAGAACCCGCCACCCTCGGTATATGGGGCCAGTGCCCTACCCACTGAGCCACAGGCACGGCCCACTTTGAACTTCTTTCAAAAATAATTTAATTTAAATCTTTGAAAATGTTCAAGGCACACCTAAGATCCTCTCACACTGTACGGGTCTACAGCTACATCAGCTTGTTTCTGCGTTCTCTACAGTCTGTGTTTTAGTCTGTCTGTCCTTGCACAAATACCATGAATTCCATCCCATCTCTTCAGCCTCTCTGGGGCTCATGCCCCTCATTATCTCTTTGTTCAATCCTATTCAGTCGCCCTCTCCCTCCCAAGCAGCACAATCCCATGTAAGCCTGTGAACATGCTCTAGTCTCTTGGTCTTAGAATAAACCTCCCCAATCCCTCCAGGTCTTGCCATGGCCTTTTTTTTTCAGTTTTTGGCAGGGGGCTGGGTTTGAACCTGCCACCTCCCGTATATGGGGCCGGCACCCTACTCCTTGAGTCACAGGCACCGTCCCACAACTACACTTTTATTATTATTATTATTTTCTTTTAGCTGGGCCTGGGTTTGAACCCGCCACCTCTGGCATATGGGGCTGGCGCCCTACCCCTTTGAGCCACAGGCGCCACCCCACAACTACACTTTTAAATGGTTGTCTATGCCCGTGATTTCTTTTTTTCTTTCTTTTCTTTTTGAGACTGAGTCTCACTATGTTGCCCTTGGTAGAGTGCTGGGGGGTCACAGCTCACAGCAACCTCTAACTCTTGGGCTTAAGCGATTCTCTTGCCTAAGCCTCCCAAGTAGCTGGGACTACAGGTGCCCGCCACAATGCCCAGCTATTTTGTTTTTGTTGTTGCAGTTGTCATTGTTGTTTAGCTGGCCGGGGCCGGGTTTGAACCTGACAGCCTTGGGGTATGTGGCTGGTGCTGTAACCACTGTGCTACAGGCACCAAGCCTACACCTGTTATTTCAAATTTTTATTCTTGCTTATCCCTCTAGATAAATGAAAAACCATGAAGCCCCTCATACATTTTATTTATTTATTTAGAGGCAGAGTCTCATTTTGTCACCCTTGGTAGAGTACTGTGGTGTCATAGCTCACAGCAACCTCAAACTCTTGGACTCAAGTGATCCTCTTGCCTCATCTTTCCCAGTACCTGGAACTACAGGCGACTACCACAACACCCAGCTATTTTTTTTTTTTTTGAGACGGAGTCTCAAGCTGTTGCCCTGGGTAGAGTGCTATGGCATCATAGCTCACAGCAAACTCCAACTCTTGGGCTGAAGTGATCCTCTTGCCTCAGTTTTTCTGTTTTAATAGAGATGGGGTCTCACTTTTGCTCAGGCTGGTCTCAAGCTTGTGAGCTCAAGGAATCCACCTATCTTGGCCTGCCGGAGTGCTAGGATTACAGATGTGAGCCACACTGCTTGGCTGTTTTCAGAGACAGGGTCTTGCTCTTGTTCAGGTTGGTCTTAAACTCCTGAGCTCAGGCAATCCACCTGTCTTGGCTTCCTAGAGTCCCGTACACGTTTTAAAATTGCCATCTAGGGGTGGTGCCTGTGGCTCAAAGGAGTAGGGTGCTGACCCCATATACCAGAGGTGGCGGGTTCAAACCCAGCCTCAGCCAAAAACTGCCAAAAAAAAAAAAAATTGCCATCTAGTTCAAACCATCCTTACCCACCTCTGCCTCTCTAGTCTACCAGGTAGCCTCTCTTTACCCTCCTCATACATCCCCTCTCTCTGCAAAACAGCTTCTGATGCCCACAAGCCACGAAAGCCACTCTGCTCGAGGTCTGTAGGCCTCTGTGTCACTAAATTGCAGGGATACTTTCAGTCTTTGCCTGACTTGCCTTCTTTGCAGCATTGGAGGATCTCCATGCTCCCTCCTTCTTGACAGCCTTAGCCGGATGCCTGTGGCATCATGCTCTCTTGCCCTCCCACCTCTGTACCACACCCCTTATGGACTGTGGTGAGTGATCATTAAAGAGAACAACCAGAAGAAGTGGTCATGAGTACCTGGGTGCATGCAGCGGCTCCACCCTCCTTCTTCTCCCCGTGCCAAACCCATGCCAAGACCCCCTATACATACACAATGAAAACAATAATGTTGATCATTATAAAAATGTAAGCATGCTAAAAAGAAAAAGAGGGAAATGAAAATCTCCTGAAATTGGACGGCGCCTGTGGCTCAGTGAGCAGGGCGCCGGCCCCATATACCGAGGGTGGCGGGTTCAAACCCAGCCCCGGCCAAACTGGAACCAAAAAATAGCCGGGCGTTGTGGCAGGTGCCTGTAGTCCCAGCTGCTCGGGAGGCTGAGGCAAGAGAATCGCGTAAGCCCAAGAGTTAGAGGTTGCTGTGAGCCGTGTGACGCCACGGCACTCTACCCGAGGGCGGTACAGTGAGACTGTGTCTCTACAAAAAAAAAAAAAAAAAAGAAAATCTCCTGAAATTCCTTTACTTTGAGAAAATCCACCATGATGATGTTGGTACCCATATCTTCATTTGCTTCTGTGCATTTATATACATTGGAACGTATTTATAAAAACTTTACAAAACTAGTTATCAGAGACAATTGTCCTTTAAAAATTTTTACTTATTTATTCATTTGACTTTCCTTTCCTATAAAAACAAATTTTTCTTTTTTTTTTGAGACAGGTCACAGGCTGTTGCGCAGGCTAGAGTGCAGCGGCATCATCATAGCTCACAGCAACCTCAAACTCTTGGGCCAAAGCAATCCTCCTAGTAGCTGAGACTACAGGCACCCACCACAACACCTAGCTAATTTTTCTGTTTTTTTTTTTTTTTTTTTAATAGAGACAGGGTCTTGCTCGCTCTTGCTCAGGCTATTCACGAATTCCTGGCCTCAGCAGTCCTTTTTAACCTTGTAGTGTGGATCCTGTCTTGACTTTCTACTCTTTTTTTTTTTTGAGATAGAGTCTCAAGCTGTCACCCTGGGTAGAGTGCTGTGGTGTCACAGCTCACAGCAACCTCAAACTCTTGGGCTTAAGCAGTTCTCTTTCTTCAGCCTCCCAAGTAGCTGGGACTACAGGCACCCACCATAATGCCCAGCTGTTTTTTGGTTGTAGTTGCCATTGTTGTTTGGCAGGCCTGGGCTGGGTTCGAACCCACCAGCTCTGGTTTATGTGGCTGGTGCCCTGGCCACTGAGCTACAGGTGCCAAGCCCAGACTTTCTATTCATTAATGGAGTCATGTTCAAAAACACTGGTGTATATGTAGCATTATCTTTACTACATTGTTTTTTTTTTTTTTTTTGAGACGGAATCTTATTTTAATTTTCTTTCTTTTTTTTTTTTTGAGACAGTCTCATTATGTCACCCTTGGTAGAGTGCTGAGGTTGTCACAGTTCATAGCAACCTCACACTCTTGGGCTAAAGCGATTTCTCTTGCTTCAGACTCCCAAGTAGCTGGCATTACAGGCACCTGCCACAACGCTCAGCTATTCTTTTTGTTGCAGTTGTCACTGATGTTTAGCTGGCCTGGGCTGGGTTCAAACCCGCTAGCCTTGGGTGTATGTGGCCGGCGCCCTATCCACTGAGCTATGGGCGCCACCCCGGAGTTTTATTTTGTCATCCTTGGTAGAGTGCCATGGTATTACAGCTCACAGCAACCTTAAACTCTTGGGCTCAAAGTGATTCTCTTGCCTCAGCCTTCCAGTAGCTAGAACTACGGACATCTACCACAACACCTGGCCATTTTTAGTGATGGGGTCTCGCTCTGGCTCAGGCTGGTTTTGAATTCCTGAGCTCAGTTAATTCATCTGCCTCAGCCTCTCAGAGTGTTGGGATTACAGGTGTGAGCCACCACACCCAGCCTACCACTGTTTTTATAGAAGATTGTGTTCATGTTATATACGGATCCCACCTTTTTCCTTATTTAACTTAATACTTCACATTAATTAGTATGTCTCTAGTTCATCCTTTTAAATGGACGGATCATATTCCATGCTGTGGGTGCACCCAATTTATTCACCATTGATCCATTAAGGAGTAACCCTTTGCTTTGCTGTTTGGTTTGCTTTTCACACTGTGACTAATAATGCAGTAAATATTCTTGTACATATCCATTCTCATGTGCTCTTGCTTTTATTTTTATGAATTGCTAGGTTAAAGGGTGTGCATATTTCAGTGTTGTTAGATACTTGCAGATTGTTTCCAAAAGGCTGTCACGAAACACGTCTTTACCAGCAATGAATGAGAATGACATCATTTCCCCCATATCCCCACAAGCAATAGTTATCATTTGTGGGTTTGTTTGTTTGTTTTGAGACAGAGTCTCACTTTGTTGCCCTCAGTAGAGTGCCCTGGTGTCATAGCTCACAGAACCTCAAACTCCTGGGCTCAGGTGATTCTCCTGCCTCAGCCTCATAAGTAGCTGCTGTGATTACAGGCACCTACCATAGTGCCCGGGTATTTTTAGAAATAGGGTCTTGCTCTTGCTCAGGCTGGTCTTGAACTCCTGGCCTCAAACTATCCTCCTGCTTCAGCCTCCCAAATTGCTAGGATTATATGTGTGAGCCACCATGGCTGGCCATGATTTTATTTTTGTTTGAGCTGTGGGAATTTTGTGATAGTACACTGTTACTTTTTTTGTGACAGAGTCTCCACTTTGTCACCCTCAGTAGAGTGCCATGGCATCATAGCTCACAACAACCTGAAACTCGTGGGCTCAAGCAATCCTCTTGCCTCAGTCTCCCAAGTAGCTGAGACTACAGGTGCTTGCCATAATGCCCAACTATTTTTAGAGGTTGGGTCTTACTCTGGCTTCGGCTGGTCTTGAACTCCTGAGCTCAAGCAATCCAGCTTGAGGCTCTGTCTCAAAAAAAAAAAAAAAGGTATTTCAGAGTATATATTTTATATGTTTTGAATATTGTTTACATTTATGTGTTTAAACCATCAGAAATTTATTTTTATATGGCTTTGGCAAAATGTAGAGGTTCTACCTCGTTTTCTTCCTGATGGATAACTAGTCAGGTCAGCATCACTGACTATATAAAGTACCATCCTTTTCTCACCAAATTGAAATTCTACCACTGTTGTGTATTAACATCGACTCATGTATTCTCTTCTATGGGATCTGCTCATGTATTCTCTTCTGACTTCTTTTATTCTTTTCTTTTTCTTTTTTTTGAGACAGAGTCTCATTATGTTGCCCTCAGTAGAGTACTGTGGCATCACAGCTCACAGCAACCTCAAACTCTTGGGCTTAAGCGATTCTCTTGCCTCAGCCTCCCGAGTAGCTGGGACTACAGGTGCCTGCCACAAGACCCAGCTTTTTTTGTTGTTGCAGTTGTCATAGCTGTTTTTTTTTGGTTGTTGTTGCAGTTGTCATAGCTGTTTAGCAGGCCAGGCCGCCAGCCTCACTGTATGTGGCCAGCTCCCTACTCACTGAGCTACAGGAGCCGAGCCTTTTTCTGTTATTTTCTTGACCATTCTTACAAAGGTGCTGGGGGAAGTCAGTGTTCTGGAAAAGTCAGCCTTCTACCTCTCAGCGGGCCAGACAGTAATCTGGAAGATTTGTGAAATCTGGGCAGATCCCCTCCTGCATACAGTGGGTGTTTCTGCATTGCACGATCACAGACATGTCTCCCCCCTCCATTATCCTTGCCAGGCTCGGTCCACCTCTGCTGTGTGGCAGACACCAGGACTAATCTCATTACTCTCATTAGCCCTTTTTACACTGCTCATCACAAGAAGCCTCAGATGCCTGCTCAGCCCACCTCCCTGTTTCTAATCCCCATCTGGCTCTACTTCTATTTTCTCAACCCCTCAGCTGCTGAAATCCTCCACCAAGTCCTCTGGAACTCAGGCATGAGAAGGACCCTGGGGGCGGCGCTGTGGCTCAGTCAGTAAGGCGCCGGCCCCATATACCGAGGGTGGCGGGTTCAAACCTGGCCCCGGCTGAACTGCAACCAAAAAATAGCCGGGCGTTGTGGTGGGCGCCTGTAGTCCCAGCTACTTGGGAGGCTGAGGCAAGAGAATTGCTGAAGCCCAGGAGTTGGAGGTTGCTGTGAGCTGTGTGATGCCACGGCACTCTACCGAGGGCTATAAAGTGAGACTCTGTCTCTACCAAAAAAAAAAAAAAAAGAGAAGGACCCTGGGATTTGTTTTCTTTGAACATCTTCTTTACCTTCTAGCTCTTGGGAAACACTCACTGAGGACATGCCTCCCCACCACTAACTCTTGTGCAGGCCATTTTCTCTCCCTCTCCTCCTGCCCCTGGGCCAGGAGATGGGATCAGTGTCCCTCTTGTGTGCCAGGAGATGGGATCAGTGTCCCTCTTGTGTCACTTCCAGAACATGACCTTCCCTCTTCCCTCTCCCCACTCCCAGCTTTAAGTCTCATGCTATTTGGCAGTATCATTGCTGCAGACATTGGATGACCTCGGGTGGCCCCTTCTCATTCCTCCGGACTCCCCATCCTGCCCTCTGTTGTAACTCTTGCCATAATTCTTGATTCGTTTGATGTCCACATAGGTGATCCTTCCCACCCCCGCCTCCCAGTCCCTCCTCCCATGGCTTTGCCCCTCCCCTGACCTCAGCACTGTCCCCTGTGGTCAGACCTGAGGCTTTGCTGATGCCAAGGACAGGCCTCACAGCCTGGGGACTGCTCTTCCTCAGCTCCACCTGAGATCTGAGCTCTGGGCATCTTCTCCCACTCACCTCCCCGTTTCTGGCTCTCCATTGCTTTGGGCACCCCCTCTGTCTATCTTGTATTTTAGGGTTTTAGTAATCTCCTAGTTGCATCCAAGATGGCTTTTCTGTCACTGTCTCACATTCCCTGATCTGAGATCACTTGCCAGGGACTCTGGAGGTAATGTGCATCAGTTACCTTCTGTTGATAACTCAAGTGTCATAGAATAACTACTGTTTTATTTCCCCACGATTCTGAGGGCAGTGATTTGGCTTGGCTCAGCAGGCGTTCTTCTTGTCTTGACTACCTGTCACTCACATGGTGGCAGTCATCTGGTGGCTCAACTGGGGCTGGATGAACAACCCAAGATAGCCCTCGGTGCTGGCCATCAGTGGGGACTGTCTCTCCGTGTGTCCTCCTGCCTTCCAGGAGGTCAGCCCAGGCTTCCTAACCTGGCAGTCTCAGGGCTGCAAGAGAAGGAAAGTGGAAGCTTCACAGCCTCTGGAAAGCTGGCTCAGAACACCCACAAAGTCACAACACATCTGTCACAAGTCTGACTCTGATTTAAGTGGGTTAAGTAGACCCCTAACTCTGGATGGGAGTTGCAGTCGAGTCACACTGCACAGGGGTGTGGCTACTGAGAGAAGGGGGATTTATGGGTGTTTTATTTGCAGTCTGTGACAGTATGTCAGCTTGTACAGCTGGGAGAGGATGAGCAGTCTGCTTGGTTGATTGACTATAACTTGGACCTAATATGGGCTCCATTCAGTGAAGGTGAGATGCTAGCACTTTCCCGGAATAATGTAGAATACGGAATCCAAAAGGAAGAGAGAAATGTGAAGTGGATTTATCACATGTGACCAGCATATCCCCTCCCCATTGCATCTCCTGCAAACTCCCAGAGGGCACCACCAACTCTCGGCATTAGAAATACATTAGTGAGGGGTGTCCAGTAACCTTGTACAATTCTTTGCTGGCCAGGGGTAAAAGGAGCAGACCTACTAGTGAGATGGGCTCCCACATTTCAGTAGGAAACCTGGGGTCCTGGAGAAGCAAAAGCCAAGAGTTTGCTTTAGTCACCAGAGACATAATGGACACTGGAGAATGGTAATCAGAATGTCTTGACAGGCATGTGGTGGCCCGTCGATCCTGGTATCTCTAGGAATAAAATCGATACAGCCTACTAAGACATTGGTTGACCTGTAGAACAGAAAAAATCCAGGTCTGGTGGCCAGAAACCTGACTTGGTTTCCATAATAATGGTCATAGTCTTTCACCCAGATTTTGGACCTAAGGCATTTCATAGGCCTGGAGCCCCTTAATTGACCTGTGGGCCAGGGTCCCTTTGAGATAGGATCTTGCAAAGTTCTTTTATTATTATTATTATTAATTAATTTATTTATTTTTTTATTGTTGGGGATTCATTGAGGGTACAATAAGCCAGGTTACACTGATTGCAATTGTTAGGTAAAGTCCCTCTTGCAATCATGTCTTACCCCCATAAAGTGTGACACACACCAAGGCCCCACCCCCCTCCCTCCGTCTTGCAAAGTTGTTAAGCATGTCCTATATATACATCTTCCTCCAAACGATCCTGTAGCTATTTGCCAGGGGAATTGTATCTTGGGGAAAGTAACAGTTGTGGACATTTTGGAATTACTAGACACTGTCTTTGAATTGTCTTTGATTCCTGGAAACCAAACAAGCCAGTAGAGGCTTATAGTGGCCAGATGATAGATGAAATTTTGGCTAAACTCTAAAGCACAGTGAGCCAAATAGGACCACAGACCCAACCTGTGATTATTTCCCTAGTTCTTGAAGAATACTTGGCATGTGATAGAATATTCACATTGGCTCTTAGGACCATTATAAAGGCTAGTGTGGTCTGACGAATCACAAGAAAGGACACAGCATCTTTCTCTTCCTCTCTGGATAGCAAACTAAGAGCAGTGTTGCACCCCTAGGAGACTTCCAGGATGAGGTTACCTGTGACACTACCATTTATTGCAATTGTTTGGCTTATGCAGAAGGCAGATGGCTTTTAGAGAATTTCTGTAATTTATCATAAACATAATCAGATAGTGACTTCAACAGCAGCTGCTGTGCCAGACGGGATAACTTTTTGAAGCAAATCAGCATAGCCCCTTGTCCTCCAAAATACCTCTATAGATCTGTCAAATGATTTTTTCTCTATAACAATTTGTGAGTATTATCAAAAACAATTTAATTTCACTTGGTATGCCCAACAGTTTACCTTCACAATCTTGTTCTCTCATTATCTGGTTCTCATAGTCTGCAGAGGTTTTTTTTGGTTGTTGTTTGTTTTTATTTTTATTTACTTATTTAGTTTTTGAGACAGTCTCACTATGTCACCCTCGGTAGAGTGCTGTGGCATCACAGCTCACAGCAATCTCAAATTCTTGAGCTTAAGCGAGTCTCTTGCCTCAGCCTCCCGAGTAGCTGGGACTACAGGCACCCACCACAACGCCTGGCTATTTTTTGGTTGCAGTTATCATTGTTATTTAGCAGGCCCAGGCCGGCCTCAAACACACCACCTTTGGTGTATGTGGCTGGTGCCCTACTCACTGAGCTACGGGTGCCAAGCCATGTTGTTTGTTTTTAATTAACTCTCTGTCACCCATGTCTCACTCTGTCACCCATGCTGTAGTGCCATGGCATCAGTCTAGCTCACAGAAGCCTCAAACTCCTGGGTTCCAGCAATCCTCCTGACTCAGGCTTCCGAGTAACTGGGACTACAGGCACTTCCTACCCTCCTGGCTAATTGTTTAATTTTTAGTAGAGACAGGGTCTTGCTCTTGCTCAGGCTGGTATCAAACTCCTGAGCTCAGGCAATCCTCCTGCGTAGGCCTCCCAGAATGCTAGGATTACAGGTGTGAGTCACTGTGCCCAGCCTGTTTCCAGAGTTTTAATCATCTTACTATCTCACAGATCATTACTGCATTAACATAACATTGTTTTGAATGGGCCTTATGAGCAGGTAGTAGCAAGGACTTCAGATTCTTTAACAAAGGCCAACCAAGTTAGAGGGTAGAGATGAAGGCTGTCCTATCCTAGTTAATACAATATTTTAGGGCGGTGCCTGTGGCTCAGTCGGTAGGGCGCCGGCCCCATATACCGAGGGTGGTGGGTTCAAACCCAGCCCCGGCCAAAAACAAACAAACAAACAAAAAAATGTTTAAATCCAGACGTAAACGTATGGCTTCGTTATTAACTTCCTATATAGTCCATTACTATATTATTTCCATTATCAAGTAGCATCTATTTATAAAGATGCTTTCTCTATTTAAATTTCAGGCTAATACGGCCTTATAAACAATTAGGCACTCCCTACCATGTTCGCCCTGCTTGCGTTTGTTAGGTAAAGTCCCTGTTGTAGTTGTGCCCCTTACCCAGGAGGTGTGCCGTGCCCCTGACATTGTGCCCGTTGGGTGAGAGCACAAATGACATCTGTTGTTTTTTTTCTTTTATTTTTTTTTATTTATTTATTTTTTTTGTGTGTGGTTTTTGGCCAGGACTGGGTTTGAACCCGCCACCTCCGGCATATGGGACCGGCGTCCTACTCCTTGAGCCACAGGCGCCGCCCGTTTTTTTTCTTTTAGACAGAGTCTCACTATGTCTCCCTTGGTAGAGTGCTGTGGCATCACAGCTCACAGCAACCTCAAACTCTTGCCTCACCTTCCTGAGTAGCTGGGACTACAGGTGCTGGCCACAATGCCCCGGTTTTTTTTGAGACAGAGCCTCAAGCTGTTGCCCTGTGTAGAGTGCCTTAGTATCACCACTCACAGCAATCTCCAACTTCTGGGTTTTAAGTGATTCTCTTGCCTCAGCCTCCCAAGTAGCTGGGAACATAGGCACCCGTCACAACACCTGGCTGTTTTTTGGTGGTAGTTGTTATCATTGCTTGGCAGGCCCGGGCTGGATTTGAACCCGCCAGCTCTGGTGTATGTGGCTGGCGCCTTAGTTGCTTGAGCTACAGGCTCTGAGCCAGGCCCTGCTATTTTTTTGTTGCAGTTGTCATTGTTGTTTAGCTGGCCCAGGCCAGGTTTGAACCTGCCAGCCTCTGTGTATGTGGCTGGCACCCTACCTACTGAGCTATGGGGTTCCACCACCAAATGACATCTTAATGTTCTCTTTCAATCCATGAACACAAGAGTTTGTCATTTATTTAAGTCTTTTATTTTTTGGATATGTTTTTATAGTTTTCAGTGCTCATGTCTTGCACTTCTTTGTTAAATTAACTCCTAAGTGTTTTACCCTTTGGTGCTGTTGTGAATGGAATTGTTTTCTAAATTTTATTTTCATTTTGGATTGCCATTGCTATTGAATAGAAATACAACTGATTTTTTTTTTTTTAGAGACAGAGTCTTACTGTGTTGCCCAAGGCAACCTCCAGTTCTTGGGCTTAGGCAATTCTCTTGCCTCAGCCTCCTGAGTAGCTGAGATTATAGGTGCCTGTCACAACGCCCGGCTATTTTTATTGTTGTTGTTGTTGCAGTTTGGCTGGGGCCAGGTTTGAACCTGCCACCCTCGGTATATGGGGCCCGTGCCCTACTCACTGAGCCACAGGCACTGCCCTACAACCAATTTTTATATATTGATCTTATACCCTGCAACTTTGCTGAACTTGTTTGGTTACTCTAATGGTTTCTTTGCAGCAGATACCTGATTTTTGGTAGGCATGTGGCTGCTCACAGCATGGCCTGCACTTCAACTTCCCTTGTAGTTTGATATGGCCAAAGGATTTTTTTTTTTTTTTTGGTTTTTGGCGGGGGCTAGGTTTGAATCTGCCACCTCCGGCATATGGGACCGGCGCCCTACTCCTTGAGCCACAGGCGCCGCCCGATATGGCCAAAGGATTAAGTTTGGGCCACTTGATATGAGGAAAGTGATGTGTGCACCTCCAAGTTGTGCTGGCACGTCTCTTCTGTCCTCTCCCTTTTGACTGGAATGGTCAGCCGGCTTGGCCTGGCTTCCAAAGATCTGCCATCTGCTTTTGCAGCTAGAGTTTCTCTGGATTATAGGCACACTCATCTGTTTATGTATCGTCTATGGCTGCTTTCCTGCTGCAATAGCCATGTCAAGTATTTGTGATAGAGACCCTATGGGCCGCGCAGCGTAAAACATTTACCATCAGGCCCTTTATAGGAAAATGTTTCCTGACCCCTGGTTTAGAGGACTGCTCCGCAGTAGGATTAAATGATCTTGTCTTTCCAGAATTGGTTTTATAATTATTGGTATTGGAAGCATCACCATCTTTGGTTTTACTTAATTTCTGTTTCAGGCTGGTAACCTGCTGCTTCTCTCCAATGAGAGCTCTTTTATTGTCATGATGCTCTGATCATGAAGAACAATTGATTTTATTAGATCTCCCCACCCACCCCCGTAATTCTTCTTCCTGTTCTGGAATTCTCTGCCTTGTTTTTTTTGCTTCCTCTGTAGCTAACAGCTTCTGTCCTCTCTCTTCTTGGTCTCTCTTCTTGTGCAGAGCCCCATCCCCTGCTGACGCAGTACTTCATGTCTGCTCCCTGCATCAAGGTTCTTCATACCTTCTCCACTGCCACCCCAGGGCAGATCTTAGCTATTACCTAGCTCACATCTCATCACACAGTTTAGATTAAAAATGGTTTCTTTTTCGGGCGGCGCCTGTGGCTCAGTCGGTAAGGCGCCGGCCCCATATACCGAGGGTGGCGGGTTCAAACCCGGCCCCGGCCAAACTGCAACCAAAAAATAGCCGGGCGTTGTGGCGGGCGCCTGTAGTCCCAGCTACTCGGGAGGCTGAGGCAAGAGAATCGCTTAAGCCCAGGAGTTGGAGGTTGCTGTGAGCTGTGTGAGGCCATGGCACTCTACTGAGGGCCATAAAGTGAGACTCTGTCTCTACAAAAAAAAAAAAAAAAAAAATGGTTTCTTTTTCAAGGGCAGTAGTTTTAAAAAATTGAGCATAAGTTGGGTGTGGTGGCTCAGACCTGTAATCCCCACCCGCTGGGAGGTCGAGACAGGTGGATTGCCTGAGCTCATAGGTTCGAGACCAGCCTGAGCAAGAGCAAGACCCTGTCTCTAAAAACAACCGGGCGTTGTGGCTGATACCTGTAATGCCAGCTTCTCAGGAAGCTGAGATAAGAGAATCACTTTGAGCCCAAGAGTTTGAGGTTGCTGTGAGCTGGGATGCCATGGCACTGTACTGAGGGTGACAAAGAGAGACTCTGTCCCTCCCCCCCTCAAAAAGAATTGAGCATAATTTACATACAATAAAATACACTACTGTTATTCCATTTGATGAGCCAGGAGAGGTGGCTTATGCATGTAATCCTAGCACTAGGCGCCTACCGGGTAGATCACTTTACCGCCTAGGCGGGTAAATCACTTGAGCTCAGGAGTTCGAGAAACCAGCCTGAGCAAGAGTGAGTGAGGCAAGAGGATCACTTGAACCCGAGAGTCTGAGGTTGCTGCGAGCTGTGACATCATGTCATTCTACCAAGGGGGACATAGTGAGATTCTGTCTCAAAAAAAAAAAAAAAAAAATTCCATCCAGCTCAAAGTACTCAGCTGAGGATCTTTGGGTGTGGGGCCCAGCAACAAGAGTGTCTTTTAATGCTCCCCCAGATGGCTGTAATGTCTGGTCGGTAAGGGCTCCTACGTGGAGTCTTCTGGCGACACAGGAAGGCTGAGGAGGTCGCTCATTCATCTTTTGCCTCCTATAGTACCTGTTCTGTGTTCTCAAGTCAGGTATTTTTTGTTCTCTTGAATTTGATGGTGTTCTCTTGACACCTGGTTTTGTTTCATTAATGGTTCTTTTTTCTTCCTTAAAGCTTTACTTAATTCCTTGTTACAACATATAATCTTTTCATAAAGCGCTGGCTTTCCATTCCTTCACATTCTTCCCTTCTGGCTAGTTTTTCTATTTTTAGTAGAGACAGGGTTTCACTCTTGCTCAGGCTGGTCTTGAACTCCTAAGCTCAAGCAATCCACCCATCTTGGCCTACTGGCGTCCTGCGCCCAGCCCTTCAATTGTATTTTAAAGCATCTCTTCAGACAAATTCTCCTTCTGTGGATTGGTTTCTTCAAAATACATCATAGCTGCTTTGCTCTTTCAAATAATTAAAGATTCCTGCAGAGGCTGTTGTATCACTTGATATTTTCTCTTTATAGATAGGAAAGGTGCCTGGAAGAGAATGGCAAAGGTGCCGATTCCCAGTAAGGCATAACAATTTTAGGCTCCCAAGGTGCCCCATGAATACCAGGAGTTCTGCATCCAAAATAACTGTTCTCTCCTCAGTGGTCAGGAGTGTTATTTCTTGGCCATATCAGAAGCATTGCCATCCTTCAGCTGTGAGCAAACCACTAGCCTCTCCTAACAGGTGGAATCTCTTTCAGCTCATCCATCTAAGCCAGCGGTTCTCAACCTGTGGGTCGCGACCCACAGGAACTGTATTAAAGGGCCGTGGCGTTAAGAAGGTTGAGAACCACTGATAAGCTCTTGTTCTGCCTTCTCTGGGGGAGTCTTGTCATTCTCTGCTGGGCCATGACCCTCTTGGTCTTTTTTTTTTGAGACAGAGTCTCCCTTTGTTGCCCTTGGTAGAGTGCCATAGCATCATAGCTCACAGCAACCTTAAACTCTTGGGCTCAAATGATTCTCTTGCTTCAGCCTCTCAAGTAGCTGGAACTACAGGTGCCCACCACAACGCCTGGCTATTTTTAGAGATGAGGTCTTGCTCTGGCTCAGGCTGGTCTCAAACCTGTGAGCTCAGGTAATCCACCCGCCTTGGCCTCCCAGAGTGCTGGGATTACAGGCGTGAGCCACTGCGCCTGGCCCTTCTCTTGTTCTTATTCATGGCTGTCTTCAATTCTAGCATCTTCTGGACTTGCTGCTAGTTCCTGCGTGGATCTCAGGAGTGGCCATAACAGGTGTGTCCATGTCTGTCTGCACCTGACCTAGTCACCATTACCTCCAAGCAGGAGCACACTCCTACTTCACCTCAACCTCCCAGCAGGTGAGTGCCAGGGCCAGGTAACTAGGGCAGAGGCCTGGGGAGACTCTAGTGCTGGCCTGGGGCAGGGGCCCAAGACCATCTTTAAGCCAGAAAGATTGAGAGGAGGAGGATGAGGAGAAGTTGAGGTCTTACCTGCATCTCCAAGACTGGGTGTTGTTATTATCTGGTTCTGGCCATCAGGCAAATCTTTACTCAGTTGCCTGAACCCTTCCCTTCCTTCTTCCCCTCACCCCAACCCTGCAGGACAGGGCCAGCCCTGTAACTCCCAGGATGAGAGTGGCCCTCTAACCCTCTGTCCTACTTCTACTCCATTCCTCTCTTAGCCTTAGGCCACCTGCAGGCCTGACCCCAGACTATAGTCTTAACTAGGCCAAGAGATCTTATCACCCAAGAACTTTATCTGAATCATTTTTTATGGGGAGTGGATTGGGGGCGTGTCTCTCATTATGTCGCCCAGGGTAGCCTCCAATTCCTGGGCTCAAGCAATCTTCCCTCTTCATCCTCTGGCACTTGAGCTTCCTTACTAGTTGGAACTACTTGCTTCTGTGCCTGAGGTAGGGCTCTATTATCTGAATCTTGGGGAGAGGTAAATAGGGGCAGGATAGGGGCAGGTCAGCCCCAGGTGCTCATAATAAGGGGGTAATGATCTGTAGAGAACTTCAAAACAATAATAAAATTGATTTGCCCATCTCCTCCTTATTCTTTTTTTTTTTTTTTGAGACCGAGTTTCACTATGTTGCCCTCAGTAGAGTACTGTGGCGTCACAGCTCACAGCAACCTCAAACTTTTGGGCTTACGCGATTCTCTTGCCTCAGCCTCCCGAGTAGCTGGGATTACAGGCGCCCGCCACAACGCCCGGCTATTTTTTGGTTGCAGTTTGGCCGGGGCTGGGTTTGAACCCGCCACCCTCGGCATATGGGGCCAGCGCCCTACTCACTGAGCCACAGGCGCCGCCCTATTATTGAAAATTTCTTGTATAGAGAAGGAGATGTCAAAGTGATCTACCTGGGGTGTCATAGGTGTTGGTGATGCCACAGAACACAGCTACTTGGGAGCCCAGGAGATCTGCTGTAACAGACCTTCTCCTTTGGCTTCTCCTCTCGGATGGTGGGGTTTTGCCTTCTAGTGTTTTCCTTGGGAAGGCCTCATGATAGCAATATTCTTTGAGTTTTATATGTTTGAAAGTGTTTGGGCTGGGTATAAATGTCTGGGTTACATTTGCTACTTTCAGGATTTCCAGGTTTTGGCTGCTGCCCAGTCCAGTAAGACTGGATGATAGCTGTGGAGATACATGAGCCAAGCCACAGACTCTTTTTTTTTTTTTTTTTTTTGAGACAGAATCTCAAGCTGTCACCCTGGGTAGAGTGTTTTCAGCCTCCCAAGTAGCTGGGACTACAGGCGCCCGCCACAGCACCCAGCTACTTTTTGGTTGCAATTGTCATTGTTGCTTAGCAAGCCCAGGCTGGGTTCGAACCCACCACCCCGGGTGTATGTGGCTGTCGCCCTGCCGACTGAGCCACGGGTGCTGCCCACAGCCACATTCTTTTTCTCAGAGGTGATCTGGTCTGTTTGCCTGTCAGTTCAAGGGATTCTGCCCTTTGAAGTTCAGTTTCTTTACTAGTATTAATTTAATTTAATTTAATTTTTTTATTGAGACAGAGTCTCACTCTGTCATCCTGGGTAGAGTACTGTGGCGTCATAGCTCACAGCAACTTCATACTCTTTGACTTGAGCAAGAGGGACTAATCAAAACTAGTCCCACTAGTTTTTCTATTTTTAGTAAAGATAGGGTCTTGCTCTTGTGCAGGCCAGTCTCAAACTGGCCTGCTCTTGTGCAGGCCAGTCTCAAACTCAAGCAATCTACCCACCTGAGCCTCTCAGAATGCTAGGATTACAGGCCTGAGCCACCTGCATTTATTTATTTATTTATTTATTGAGACATAGCCTCAAGCTGTCGCCTTGGGTAGAGTACCGTGGCATCACAGCTCACAGCAACCTACAACTCCTGGGCTCAAGCAATTCTCCTGCCTCCACCTCCCAAGTAGCTGAGACTACAGGTACCTGCCACAACGCCCAGCTATTTTTTTGTTGCAACCATCATTGTTGTTTGGTGGGCCCAGACTGGATTTGAACCCGCCAGCTCAGGTGTATGTAGCTGGCGCCTGAGTCCCTTGAGCCACAGGCACCGAGCCGAGCCACCTGCATTTAAAAGTGTTGACCATTTATACTCACTTTTATTGGGACACGGTCTTGCAAGATGTGTAATCCTGTATTCTCTCTGTGGAGAGAAAGAAATGCTGGAAATGCTTTCAGGATTCTGTTAAGTTCCTTCTTCTTTTTTTTTTTTTCCTTTTGTTAAGTCAGATAAACATAGATCATGAATACATTTATGCATTTGTGGGGTACAATGTGTTGTTTTTTTTTACAATTTGGAATGCTTACATCAAACTAATTAATATAGCTTTCACCTCATTTACTTAATTATTGTATATTGTGTTAAGACATTTATGTTCTATGCTTGATAGATTTGACTTGTGTCCTTACAATATGTTCCAAAGGTCTGGTCCCACCATTTACCCTCTCTCTATCAAACCTCTCCCCTCCCCTCCCTTCCCTGTCTACTTCTCTCCTTCATCCTGGGCTATAGTTGTGATCTATCTTTCATAGGAAAGTGTAATTATACATTGGTTTCATAAAAGTACTGAGTACATTGGATACTTTACTAAGAAGAATATGTTCCAGCTCCATCCATGTAAACATGAAAGAGGTAAAGTCTCCATCTTTTTTAAGGCTGCATAATATTCCATGGTATACATATACCACAATTTATTAATCTATTCATGGGTCAGTGGGCACTTGGGCTTCTTCCATGACTTGGCAATTATGAATTGAGCTACAATGAACAATCTGGTGCAAATATCTTTGTTGCAACGTGATTTTTGATATTTTGGATATACACCTAGTGGAGGAATCAAACGGCAGGTCTACTTTTTGATCCCTGAGTGTTCTCCAAACTTCTTTCCAAAAGGAACTTACAGCTTGCCTTCCCACCAGCCGTGCAGAAATGTTCCCTTTTCTTCACATCCATGCCAACATCTGTAATTTGGGGATTTTGATGTGTGGTCTGCTCTTACCGGAGTTAAATGATATCTCAAAGTGGTTTTCATTTGCATTTCTCTGATGATTAAGGATGATGAGCATTTTTTCATGTGTCTGTAGGCCATGCACCTGTCTTCTTCAGAGAAGCTTCTGTTCAAGTCTCTTACCCACAATGAAATGGGATCACTTGTTCTTTTCTTATTAATAAGTTTGAGTTCTCTCTGGATTCCGGTTATCAGACCTTTGTCAGAAACATAACTTGCCCATTCTTTTGATTTTTCTTCCTTAGGAACCACAATCACATATTTATTAGCTTTCTTTTTTCTTTTCCTTTCTTTTATTTATTTATTTATTTATTTTTTTTTGAGACAGCGTCTTACTATGTCGCCCTCGGTAGAGCACCGTGGCATCACAGCTCACAGTGACCTCAAACTTTTGGGCTTAAGTGATTCTCTTGCCTCAGCCTCCCAAGTAGCTGGAACTATAGGTGCCTGCCACAACGCCCAGCTATTTTTTATTGTTGCAGTTGTCGTTGTTTAGCTGGCCCGGGCTGGATTCGAACCTGCCAGACTTGGTGTATGTGCTACGGGTGCCGAGCCCCCTTCTGTGTTTTTAATGGCATCTGTTTTCCTGGCAATACTTTAAGTTTTCTCTCTCTTCCATGTTGCTTTAACTTCTTTCTCCCTCTTATTTTCTGGGGTTTGCCAGCTCTCTTTTGCTACCTTTTGTTGTCTTGCCATTCTCATCCCTCATTTTTAGTCTCTTCTTTGTGCTCTGGTTTTATGGAAGAGTTTCTTTCTTCCTCTCTTTTTTCCCTTCTTCCTTCTTTCCTTCCCTCCTCCCTTCCTTTGTTTAAAATGAAATACTTGATTGAATTTTCACCTCCTCAGTGGTAACAATTTTCTAGTAAGTGTTTGAGTTTCTAGGCTTTTCTTTTGTTTTCACTTTTAAATCTAGAATGTGCAGCTAGAAGGTTTCTAGGTTTATCTTATTCCTTTCCTCTTTTTCCTTCCAGTATCTTTGCATAGACATCCCTGCCCCCCCCAACTGATTCCTCTTTGATTATTCATCTTTGGCAGCAGTGAGCGTTCCAAGTAGAGTAAGAGCCAGGGCCTTTTTCCAAGGAGAAAGTAAACTCTAAACAGAGCTGTCAGCTGCCAGGCTGGCTGTTGAAGGCATGCCCTAGCATATACACAGAGACCGATGGCAGAGACTGGCAGGCTACTGGTTCCAGACTGCCAGGCTACTGGTTTAAGAAAACTCTGACCACTAAGCCAACCAAGAAGAGAGTTCATTGCTCATACACAGCACAGAGTACAGACTTGCAGAATTAGTTCGGAAAAGTCACTAAGAATGGCAATTACAAGAAACCCTTGGGATGGAAAAGAATATTTCTAGAGCTGTTATATATTATTAAAAATGTCAATTTTTCAACAAAAATTATGAGACATGAGGCTGGGCACCCTGGCTCACACCTGTAATCCCAGCACTCTGGAAGGTCAAGGTGGGTGGATTGCCCTGAGCTCAGAGGTTCAAGACCAGCCTGAGTCAGAGCGAGACTCCCGCCTCTAAAAATAGCCGGGTGGGGTACCCATAGCTCAGTGGTTAGGGCACCGGCCACATGCTCTGGGACTGGTAGATTTGAACCCTGCCTGAGTCTGTTAAACAAACAAACAACAACAAAAAAAATAGCCAGGCATTGTGGCGGGTGCCTGTTTAGTCCCAGCTACTAGGGAGGCTGAGGCAACAGAATCTCTTGAGCCCAAGAGTTTGAGGTTGCTGTGAGCTATGAAGCCACAGAACTCTACTGAGGGCAACATAGTGAGACTCTGTTTCAATAAAAATAAATAAATAGGCTTGGCACCTGTAGCTCAGTGGTTAGGGCATTGGCCATAAACACCAGTGCTGGTGGGTTTGAACATGGCCAGGGCCTGCTAAGCAACAATGAAAAAACAAAAAAAGGGCAGCGCCTGTGACTCAGTGAGTAGAGTGCTGGCCCCATATACCGAGGGTGGCAGGTTCAAATCCAGCCCTGGCCAAACAAAAAAATAGCCGGGTGTTGTGGCGGTGCCTATAGTCCCAGCTACTTGGGAGGCTGAGGCAGGAGAATCACCTAAGCCCAAGAGTTTGAGGTTGCTGTGAGCTGTGATGCCACGGCGCTCTACCAGGGCAACATAGTGAGATTCTGTCTCTAAAAAAAAATTCCTGGGGAGTTGTCGTGGGCACCTGTAGTCTCAGCTACTTGGGAGGCTGAGGCAAGAGAATCCTTAAGCCCAAGAGTTTGAGGTTGCTGTGAGCTGTGATGCCACAGTACTCTACTGAGTTCAATGTAGTGAAACTGTCTCAAAAAAGAAAAAGTCCTAAATTTTTATAAAAAGCACTAAACTCATACTTCATTTCTTTTTTTTTTTTTTTTTTGGAGACAGAGTCTCACTTTGATGCCCTGGGTAGAGTGTTGTTGCATCATAGCTCACAACAACCTCAACTCCTGGGCTCAAATGATTGATCCTCTTGCCTCAGACTCCCAAGCAGCTGGGATTACAGGCATCTGCCAACCACCCTGCTAGTTTTTCTATTTTTAGTAGAGATGGGATCTGGCTGTTGCTCAGGCTGGTCTTGAACTTGTAAACTCAGGCAATCCATCTGCTTCGGCCTCCCAGAGTGCTAGGATTATAGGCGTTGCCCCTGACCAAACTGTGCCTGGCCTCATAGCTAATTTCTCTATGGCAGCTAGTAGGCAGAGGGATGGCATATTTAAAATGCTGAAAGAGAGCTGGGCACAGTGGCTCATTCCTATAATCCTAGCAATTTGGAAGGTCAAGGCCCAAGATCACTTGATGCCAGGAGTTTAAGAATAGCCTGGGGAACAGAGCAAGATCCTGTTTCTATAACAAAAAACTCTAAAAAGTAGTTGGGACTGGGCATGGTGGCTCACACCTGTAATCCTAGCACTCTGAGAGGCTGAGGAGGATGGATTGCCTGAGCAAAAACAAGGCCCCTGTCTCTTCTAAAAAAAAAAAAAAAAAAAAAAAAAAAACAGAAAAAACTAGCTAGGTGTAGTGGTGCACGCCTATAGTCCCAACTACTTGGGAGGCTAAGGCAAGAGGATTGCTGAAGCCCAAAAGACTGAGATTGCTGGCTGGGCTCGGTGTCTCACACCTGTAATTCTAGCACTTTGGAAGGTGGAGGCAGGTGGATTGCTTGAGCTCAGGAGTTCAAGACCAGCCTGAGCCAGAGCAAGACCCCATCTCTAAAAAAAATAGCCGGATGTTGTGGCAGGCTCCTGTAGTCCCAGATACTTGGGAGGCTGAGGCAAAGAGATTGCTTGAGCCTAAAAGTTTGAGGTTGCTGTGAGCTGTGACACCATGACACTCTGCTGAGGGTAACAGAATGAAACTCTGTCTAAAAACAAAAACAAAGAAAGATCTACCCAATAACAACTGACAGGAGGGGGAGCCCTGTTAACCCAAAATTCTATATTTACAAGCAATCCTTCAAAAATAAAGGAGTCATCAAAACATTTTCAAACAAAAAATGAGAAAATTTATTGAGACAGAATCTCTGTCTAGAGTACCATGGGTCACCCTAGCTCACAGCAACCTTAAACTCCTAGGTGCAAGCGATCCTCTTGCCTCAGCCTCCTGAGTAGCTGGGACTACAGGCCCCACCACAATGCCCAGCTAATTTTTCTATTTTTAAGTAGAGATGGGGTTTTATTCTTGCTCAGGCTAGTCTCGAACTCCTAAGCTCAAATATTCCTCCTGTCTTACTCTCACAGAGGATTACATTTGTGAACCATTTCATCTGGCCAAAACTGAGATAATTTATTGCTAGCAGATCTACCTTGCAAGAAATACTAGAGTCCTTTCACTGAAATGAAAGAACAGTAACAGTAACTTAAAGCTATATGAAGAAATAATTAACCTGGTAAAGGTAATTACATTGGTAAATATAAAAGATAGCATAAATCGAAATATATATATATATATATTTTTTTTTTTTTGAGACGGAGTCTCACTACATTGCCCTCAGTAGTGTGCCCTGGCGTCACAGCTCACAGCAACCTCTAACTCTTGGCTTAAGCGCGTCTCTTGCCTCAGCTTCCCAAGTAGCTGGAACCATAGGCACCCTCCACAACGCCCGGCTATTTTTTGGTTGCAGTTGTCATTGTTGTTTAGCTGTCCTGGGCTGGGTTCGAACACACTGGCCTCAGTGTATGTGGCTGGCACCCTACCCATTGAGCTATGGGAGCTGCCATAAATGTATCTTTTCAGGTTCCCCACTCTCCACCATTTTACAATTCATACACATAATTACAAACTTTCTAGTAGCTGCATTTTTTTTTGCAGTTTTTAGCCAGGGCTGGGTTTGAACCCACCACCTCTGGCATATGAGGCCAGCACCCTACTCCTTTGTGCCGCAGGTGTTGCCCAATGTATTTTTCTTTTTGAGACAGTGTCTCAAGCTGTCCCCCTGGGTAGAGTGCTGTCGCATCACAGCTCACAGCAACCTCCACCTCCTGGGCTCAAGTGATTCTTTCACCTCCACCTCCCAAATATCTGGGACTACAGGCGCCTGCCACAACACCCGACTAGTTTTTGGTTGCAGCCATCATTGTTGTTTGGCACCCCGGCTGGATTCGAACCCACCAGCTCAGGTGCATGTGGCTGGTGCCTTAGCCGCTTGAGCCACAGGTGCTGAGCCTTTTTTTTTTGGTTGCAGTTGTCGTTGATTAGCTGGCCCAGGGCATTCAAACACGCCACCCTTGGTGTATGTGGCTGGTGTCATAACCACTGTGCTACGAGTGCTGAGCCTCATAAATGTATTTTTGTTTGTAACTTTTTTCTCCTTTATGATTTGAAGACAACTGCATTAAACATTAAAATTTGTCCCCGTGGGCACACACGTATAAAGGTGTCATTTTGTAAGACAATATAGCACAAAGAAGAGGGGAGGAAATGGAGCTATACAGAAGCAAAGTTTTTGTATACCTTTGAAATTAAATTGATATTAGAACAAACAAGCAAAAATATGTTGACAAGAACTGTAATGCGTCAATGCAGATCAAATAGGATAAAATCTCACCCAGTCTTTGGTTGTCTGGCAAGCTGTGTGTGTTATGTGAATTATATAGCTGATTAAAGCTTACTCAGCAATGCTTAATATTCTTCTTCAGAACAGATCAAAACTGGCAGCGCCCATAGCTCAGTGAGTAGGGTGCTGGTTACAAATACTGAGGCTGGCGGGTTTGAGCCTGGCCCGGGCCAGTTAAAACAATGACAACTGCAACAACAACAAAAAATAGCGGGGCATTATGGTGGGTGCCTATAGTTCCAGCTACTTGGGAGGCTGAGGCAAGAGAATCACTTAAGCCCAAGAGTTTGAGGTTGCTGTGAGCTGTGACGCCATAGCACTCTACTGAGGGTGACAGCTTGAGACTATCTCAAAAAAAAAAAAAAAGAAAAAAAGATCAAAACACATTTTACCCCAAACCTCTGTTATTGTCATCTGGCTCATCAAAGTTATTAAAACTAAATTAAATTTGCTTAGTTTTATTTCCTGGACTTTAGAAGTGAAAAAGATACAACTAATCTAAGAGACCAGGAAGAACTAAGGATAATCAGGAAAGAATTAAAAAATATTAAATCCTATTTGTCAGAAAATCAAATGAAATGATGCATGTAAAGTTCTTATCAAGATGCCTCAATAAATATAAGCTTTTAAAAAAATTAAGTCAGTCAGGAGTGGTGGCTCACACCTGTAATCTTAGATTTTCGGGAGGCCAAGACGGGAGGATTGCTTGAGCTTAGGAGTTTGAGACCACCCTGAGCAAGAGCAAGACCCCATCTCTACTTAAAAATAGAAAAACTGGGTGTGGTGGCTTACACCTATAATTCTAGCACTCTGGAAGGCTGAGTCAGGTGGATTGCTTGAGCTTAGGAGTTTGAGACAAGCGTGGGCAAGAACAAGACCCTGTCTCAAAAAATATCTGGATGTTGTGGCAGGTGCCTATAAGTGTCAGCTACTGGGGAGGCTGAGGCAAGAGGATTTCTTGAGCCCAAGAATTTGAGGTTGCTGTGAGCTATGACGACATGGCACTCTACCAAGGGTGACCAAATTAGACTCTGTCTCAAAAAAAAAAAAAAAAAAAAGCAAAAGAAGTAGCCAGGCATTGTGCTGGACACCAGTAGTCCCAGCTACTTGGGAGGCTGAGGCAGGAGTATCACTTGAACCCAGGAGTTTGAGGTTGCTGTGAGCTAGGCTAATGCCATGGCAGTCTAGACTGGGGCAACAGAGTAAGGCTCTAACTCAAAAGAAATAACCCAGTTAAAATAAAATAGATCCATTTGATGGGTGGCGCCTGTGGCTCAGTGAGGAGGGCGCTGGCCCCATATACTGAGGGTGGTGGGTTCAAACCCAGCCCCAGCCAAACTGCAACAAAAAAAAAATAGCTGGGGGCGGCGCCTGTGTCTCAAGGAATAGGGCGCCAGTCCTATATGCTGGAGGTGGCGGGTTCAAACCCAGCCCCGGCCAAAAGAAAAAAAAAAAATAGCTGGGCGTTGTGGCGGACGCCTGTAGTCCTAGCTAATCAGAGGCTGAGGCAAGAGAATCTCCTAAGCCCAGGAATTGGAGGTTGCTGTGAGCTGTGATGCCACAGCACTCTACCGAGGGTGATAAAGTGAGACTCTATCTCTAAAAAATAAATAAATAAACAACATAAAATAGATTCATTTGAATCTAAAAAAAATGTTGAATTAAAAAACAGTTACAAAACTACCTGTTTTCAACAGGGTTCTTAACTGGTCTTCAGCTCCTGGCCTCAAGTGATTCCGCTACCGCTGCTTCCCAAAGTACCAGGATTATAGGCAGGAGTTGTGCCTGACCCAAGGTCCTTAACTGTAAGCAACAGGAAATGCTTCTGGACTGAGAACTGCCCAGGGTGGTCAGACCTGGCACTGGGCATGCAGAGTGTGCTGTCTTCTGGCTTCCAGGGATAACCCAGGTGCGGTGGAGCCACTGTGGTCCTACACACAGGGATCTCAGGAGAGACAGGAAATATTACCCCAAGTTAGCCAAGCTAAGGAGGGGTATGACTGGGAGCTCAAGAAGACCCAGCTTATCAAAGCTGCTGCAGCAACAAAAACAAGCTGTGTTTCTGAAGACCCAGTGATCAGGGAATTCATGATGATGAAAGGAGGAAACAGAGTACTGGTCAGATCCCTCAGGACACGGCCCCTGCCAGCTGTGAGACGTGCCATGCCCGGAACAGGCAACCACTGAATGCAACCCCACCGCCACCTTCCACTGTGCACGGGAAGCCTGTCCTCACAGGTGGCCCTTCTACCAGGTCCCCGTGCCCCTCGCCGACCGGCATGGCTGCTTCTTGGCCATGAAGTGGATGATCACTGAGTGTAGGAAAAAGAAGCCCCAGCGAGCACCGATGCCCGAGAAGCTGTCGCTAATGCTGCCAGTGACTTTTCACAACCAGGGCCCCATGGTCAAGAGAAAGCATGACATATACAAGATGGTGGAGGCCAGCCCCTGGCCCGCTGCCGAGGGGGAGAGGTTCCCAGAGGGGCCCAGGGCCTCTGGTGCCACCCTGAAAAGTACCTATGGGCTGAGGATGTTGTTCCTTCCTAGGGGTGGCAGGCCTCAGGGGAAGGACGGAGCGGTGTGTCTGCTGTCGGTAGTCCTTGCTCTGGGGCTAAGACCTGCTCTTCCTGCCCCATCCCTCGTAAAGAGGAGAAGTATCAACTCGAGGATTTCCTTAAGGAACTCAGGGCCCAGTCTTTTCCCTTGACCTGAGGTGGACCTTCCGATGATATAAAAGGAAGCAGTTTTAGTATCAGAAAAGATTTATTAGAAAGTTCATCACATGTGATACAGCACTGCTGTTCATTATAACTAACTGGAGGAAATTTATTATTATTATTTTTTTTGTAGAGACAGAGTCTCACTTTATGCCCCTTAGTAGAGTGCCGTGGCATCACACAGCTCACAGCAACCTCCAGCTCCTGGGCTTAAGCGATTCTCTTGCCTCAGCCTCCCGAGTAGCTGGGACTACAGGCGCCCGCCACAGCACCCGGCTATTTTTTTGTTGTTGCAGTTTGGCCGGGGCTGGGTTTGAACCCGCCACCCTCAGCATATGGGGCCGGCGCCCTACTCACTGAGCCACAGGCACCGCCCATCTGGAGGAAATTTAAATAAAAAGCTTCTGACTTAAAAAGAAAAAAGATTCATTGGGAGGACACTGGGAAGTTGACAGAATCAGTGAGAGAGCTGAAGAACGAAGACCCAAGACCAAGCCATCACTGCTGTCAATCCCCAGGTCTTTGGCTGGTGTGGCCGTCACTTGGTGGCTGGGGACAGTGATAGTGAAAGCTGCCTCTGCTACCCTGGAAAACTCTCCTCACAATGGCTTCTGCCCTGGGCAGCCCCCGCTTCTCTGAAATGCTAGTCCTGAATGTCAAGTTAGGGAAATCATGTCAGCCTGGCAGAGCCTCGACACATGCCTACCCCTAACAGCAAGGGCAGGCAGGCAGCTGACCTTTTAGCTTTTAGTAGGAAGGAGGCCCTGTCTCCTGTATAAGAAGGGTCTTTAGTCACCGAGCTGCAAAAACAATGACAAATGGTCACATAGCTATCATTTACGTAAAACTTACAGATACTCAAAGCAATCAGGGGTCCTCAAACTACGGCCCACGGGCCACATGTGGCTGTGTGATTGTATTTGTTCCCTTTTTTTTACTTCAAAATAAGATATGTGCAGTGTGCATAGGAATTTGTTCATAGTTTGTTTTTTTAAACTATAGTCCGGCCCTCCAACAGTCTGAGGGACAGTGAAAGTTAAAAGTTTGAGGACCCCTGGTAGATTGTAGATAAATACACAGGTGGGAAAAATACAAACTCATTCATGGGAATGAAATGCACTGTCTCCAGGAGAGGAGGTACCTCTGAGGGGAAGGCTAAGGGAAAGATGTGAGACTTTAGTTATATCTGTAATATTTATTTTCTTAAAAATAAAACCTTTGGGGCAGTGCCTATGGCTCAGTCGGTAGGGCACCGGCCCCACATACCGAGGGTGGCGGGTTCAAACCCGGCCCCGGCCAAAACTGCAACCAAAAAATAGCTGGGCGTTGTGGCGGGCGCCTGTAGTCCCAGCTACTCGGGAGGCTGAGGCAAGAGAATCGCTTAAGCCCAGGAGTTGGAGGTTGCTGTGAGCTGTGTGAGGCCACAGCACTCTACCCGAGGGCCATAAAGTGAGACTCTGTCTCTACAAAAAAAAAGAAGTTTTTGTTCGGACATTGACTCTACTGTGGCCAGTAGAAATGAATTAGTGGATCTGTTTCTATATATAATTTTTTTTTTTAGACAGAGTCTCATTATGTTGCCGTTGGTAGAGTGCTGTGGTATCACAGCTCCCAGCAACCTCCAACTCTTGGGCTTAAGTGATTCTCTTGCCTTAGCCTCTCAAGTAGCTGGGACTACAGGTGCCACCGCGCCTTGCTATTTTTGTTGTTGTTGTTGTTTGGCAGGCTTGGGCCAGGTTCGAACACGTCAGCCCCAGTGTTTATGTGGCCAGCACCCTAACTATTGAGGTACAGGCACCGAGCCTATAATTTTTTTTTTTTTAGAGATAGTCTCACTTTATCACCCTTGGTAGAGTGCTGTGGCGTCACAGCTCACAGCAACCTCCAACTCCTGGGCTTAGGCGATTCTCTTGCCTCAGCCTCCTGAGTAGCTGGGACTACAGGCGCCCACCACAATGCCCGACTATTTTTTTGTTGCAGTTTGGCCGGGGTCAGGTTTGAATCCACCACCCTTGGTGTATGGGGCTGGCGACCTACTCACTGAGCTGCAGGTGCTGCCCAATATAATTTTTAATAACAGGCAATCAGTTGCCCCTTGTCCATCCCCCTCCTACCCAACAAATGTTTAGCAAGTATTTAAAGTGTATGGGCTTGAAAGGTTACCAGTCTGTTAGCCTGCCAGGGTTACTGGGTCTTAGCGTGGCTGTGGGCATGCTTTCTGGAATATGATGTAAGCTTAATATATATTTGCTATTAGTACTCAACCACACATACGGAGGACAGGAAAAAGACTTGAACAGACATTTTTCCAGAGATGGAACACAAATGGTGAATGAGCACATGAAAAGATGGTCAACATCACTGACCATCAGAGAAATGCAAATCAGAACCCTGACACCCATTAGTCTGGCTACTATTAAAGAATGCTAAAAATAGGGGCGGTGCCTGTGGCTCAGTCGGTAGGGCGCCGGCCCCATATACCGAGGGTGGCAGGTTCAAACCCGGCCCCGGCCAAACTGCAACCAAAAATAGCCGGGCATTGTGGCGGGTGCCTGTAGTCCCAGCTACTCGGGAGGCTGAGGCAAGAGAATCGCTTAAGCCCAGGAGTTGGAGGTTGCTGTGAGCTGTGTGAGGGCCCACTCTACCGAGGGCCATGGAGTGAGACTCTGTCTCTACAAAAAAAAAAAAAAAAACAAAAAAAAATGCTAAAAATAACGAGTTGTTGAGGATGTCGAGAAACTGGAATCCCTGTGCACTGTTGGAAGGATTGTAAAATGATGCCATTGCTATGGAAAACAGTATGGTGGTTCCTGAAAAAATTAAAAATAGAAATACCATATGATCCAGCAATTCTACTTCTGGATATGCACCCAGAAGAATTGAAAGCAGGGTTTCAAAGTGATGTTCATATACTTGTGTTCATAACAGCATTATTCATAATAGCCAAAAGGTGGAAACACCGGAGTATCCACCAATTGCTGGATATGTGATATATACTTACAACGGACTGTTCAGCCTTAAGAAAGGGATTTTTTTTTTTTTTTTTTGCTACTAAATATTCTACAATGGCTTGGCACCTGTAGCTCAAGCGGCTAGGGCGCCAGCCACATACACCAGAGCTGGCGGGTTTGAATCCAGCCCAGGCCCGCCAAACAACAATGACAACTACAACTTAAAAATAGCCAGGCTTTGTGGCAGGCGCCTGTAGTCCCAGCAACTTGGGAGGCTGAGGCAAGAGAATCACTTAAGCCCGGGAGTTTGAGGTTGCTGTGAGCTGTGACGCCACAGCACCCTACCTAGGGTGACAGCTTGAGACTGTGTCTCCCCCCCAAAAATAAAAAGAAGAAATAAATAAAATAAGAAATACTCTACAATGCATTGAAAAAGGGGAAATTCTGACAGAGCTACAAGATGGATGAATAAGGGCAATGTGCTAAGTGACATAATCCAGTCACAAAAAGACAAATACTTGGGTCACTATGAAAGTTTCGAGACAGACTGTTTTATGGTCCATTGTTTCACTTCCAAGAAACACAGTGAAAAGTATTCTTTTTGATTCACCTGTGCAATTTTCACCTTGCTTGGCTTATTGGTGTTGCTAGCAAGGCTTTGCTTCCATCTGCACAATTTTACCTTTCTTGATTTTTGTGTATCTCCAAACTTTTGTAATGATCCATGTACTATACAATTCCACTTACATGAAGTATCTGAAGTAGTTAAATTCAGAGACAGTAGAATCTTGCTTACCAGGGTTGGAAAGGGGCAAGAGGGAATAGTTTAGTGGGTACAAAAAATGGTTTACAGAGTTTCAGTTTGTAAGATAAAAAAATTTTGGAGATTGCACAATAGTGTAGATATACTTAATATTAACTAAACATTTAAAGGTAAAGATGATACATTTTATGTGCTTTATACAATTAAAAATTTAAAAAGTTATATAGGCCGGGCATGGTGGATCATGCCTATAATCCAGCCCTCTGGGAGGCCAAGGTGATAGGATTCCTTGAACTCAGGAGTTTCAGATCAGCTTGAACAAGAGTGAGACCTCATCTCTACTAAAAACAGAAAAATCACTTGGGCATTGTGGTGGGAGCCATTAGTCACAGCTATTTGGAAGGCCTATGCAGGAGGATCACTTGAACCCAGGAGTTTGAGGTTGCTGTGAGCTAGGCTGACACCACGGCACTCTAACCTGGGACCTAGGGAAACTCTGTTTCAAAAAGAAAAAGAGTTATATAAATATTAGCTATTATTATCTTATAGGTGAGGGAACTCAGATCCCAACACAGAGCTAGACCTAATCCAGCGCTCTTGCCCAACGTTAGAGGCCTTTGGGTTCCTTGGATTGAGGGAGCCCTGTTTTGGAGCTGGCACAGGAACACCACACCCAGACGTGTGGCACTAGCACTACCTGCATGTCGTCCAGTCTCACCATCATGCGGCTGAGCTGGGTTGTCCATGTTGTCCTTTGGTTCTGAGGCCCAAATGCACAGCCTGAAGGTGGAGTGGTTTATTTACTTCCCATCATGTTTTTCATTGTTGTTTTTGAGACGGAGTATCATTCTGTCACCCTCGGTAGAGTGCCGTGGCATCATCATAGCTCACAGCAACCTCAAACTTTTGGGCTTAAGTGATTCTCTCGCTTTAGCCTCTCGAGTAGGTGGGACTATAGGTGCCCACCACAATACATGCTAGTTTTTCTGTTTTTAGTAGAGAAGGGGGTCTTACTCTTGCTCAGGCTGGTCTCCAACTCCTGAGTTCAAGCAATCTGCCAGCCTTGGCCTCCCAGAGTGCTAGGATTACTGGGGTGAGTCACCGTGCCTGGCCTACTTCCCATCATGTTTGATAGCAACTGGAGGGTGTACTGTACCATTACAATCTGCCCTTTGTCATCAAGATGTAACTGGGTTCATAGAAAGCTTAGACACCCAGACAAAACCCTTGAGTGACTGCGTGCACATGTGTGCATGTGGGGGAAAGAAACATGTACCAACCCACTCAAACCCTGCAGCTTTCTTTGCAGTGAGAGTGTGCTGGCAACAAAGGGCTGGGGCTCCCCAGAATAGTTGGGAAATGATACCTTTCTAAGAGGGGAGTAGTTCTAATTAAGACACATGAAAAACACGTTTCCCTGAAACTCCATCCTTCCTAGTGACTGAAGAAAACAAGGTGGGGAATGGTGTATCTGTCCATTTGCCTTGTTAACAAAGGAAACTGTTTTTTTTTTTTTTTTTTGTAGAGACAGAGTCTCACTCTATCGCCCTCGGTAGAGTGCCGTGGCCTCACACAGCTCACAGCAACCTCCAACTCCTGGGCTTAAGCGATTCTCTTGCCTCAGCCTCCCGAGTAGCTGGGACTACAGGCGCCCGCCACAATGCCCGGCTATTTTTTGGTTGCAGTTTGGCCGGGGCCGGGTTTGAACCCACCACCCTCAGTATATGGGGCCGGTGCCTTACCGACTGAGCCACAGGCACTGCCCTGGTTTGGTTTTTTTTTACAGCTGCAGTCCAGTGGGCAGTAACTGAAAAACAGACTAAGGGCATAGTTCCCTGTTCCCAGACTTCTGCCTAGAGTGCTTTGTAAGAGAGAGGCTCTGCTCCAGCAGGGCCCTAGGCAAGAGGGCCAGTGTAGCTCAGGGTGGCCCAGTGTATTCCACACCAGGGTACTTTTTGCAGCTCAGATGTCAGGAGAGGAGCATGGAAGGGAATAATGGTTGGCTGGGGGGAGCAGTGAGGAAGGGCTCTCACAGCACAGCTGGTCTGGATGCCAGCTGTGGGGCAGGTTCTAGCTTGACTTAGCCTCCAGAAGGGCTCTGAATGAGCAGGAAAGCTGAAGAGGCAGAATTGAATTTCCTGCTGTTCCCTAAGTTTTGTAGGTGTCAGTAGCAGATGGTAGATGCTCTGCAGTGGTACAGCCGTCTGCATGCCTCGTTTTTCACTTGTCTGTGAGGCACTCACACCCAAGGGGTCCCGTCTTTCAACCTCAGTGAAACAGTGGTTGGTTCTCAACAGACAGCCTGCATGTGTTAGGGGGCGCCAGGACCAGGAGGGTGGTCCTAGAAACACTTAAACACTCTACTTTGTATTTCATCTGCACATTCAATTAACTTTGAATTTTAGAACTGCAATAGATCTAGATTTTCTGTTTCTTTCTTTTTTTGTTTTTTAAGATAGGGCCTTGCTTTGTCACCCAGGCTGGAGTGCAGGCTGCCTCTGAATTACTGAATCACAAATTTTTAGCCGGGGGCTGGGCAAGGTGGCTCACACCTGTAATCCTAACACTCCCAGAGGCTAGGTTGAGGAGTGGATTGCTTGAGCTCAGGAGTTCAAGACCAGCCTGAGCAAGAGCAAGACCCTGTCTCTACTAAAGATAGAAAAACTAGCCAGGTGTTGTGGTGGGCACCTATAGTCTCAGCTCCTGGGGAGGCTGAGGTAAGAGGATCCCTTGAGCATGAGACTGAGGTTGCTTACATATGAGATATGCTTACAAATTGTAATAATATATACCGATAGTTAGCCAGTCTATTGTATCTTTATATCTTGTAATTGCAGAAGCCAAATGTGACTTGAGTATTACAATTTTAGTACAGATTTTTCTTTTCTTAAAATGTGTATACATTTTTTGTACCCTCTGTACTTATTAAAGAGCACCATTAAATTTGATTTCATTGAACTACTTTAAAATTTAGCTTACAAAGGTAAAATACCCAGTGGTTAATGAAAAAACAAAACCCTCTTATTTTTTGGATTATTTGGTTCATTTTAACAAAGATGTATCATCCTACTGCCTTTACCCCAGTGTTGATTTCAAGTTGTAAGTTAGAGCAAAGAGCACGCAGTGTTAACGCTTGCCAATTTTCTGATGTCTCATTTCTTCAAGTTGGCCTGAACTATATATAGTTTTTCAACCAAAATATTTTTCCCTGAAAATTATTTAAGCAATACCAAAAACAATGAGAAATCACATTTGTTTTCTTGGATTTATTTAAGGAACACAAAAACAGTGCATCTAAATGATTTTTAAAAAAAACAATTTGTTTTTAATTCATCATATGCTGACTCACCAACCCATATGCAGTTTAAAAGGTGGTTCAAAGACATCTGATTTCTACCCAAATTGTTTCAGATTACTAAATTTGATACAAGAACATGTGAAATTTCTTCCTGGGTGGTGACAGGCACCTTGTACTCATTTGCTTGGAACCATTCACACACCCTTCCCCCATCCCCCACACACAGTCTTGCCCATTCCCTAGTGACCATAATACACACTTGGGAAACAGCTGGCTGGGATCATCTGATTTTTGGTGGAGTTTTGTTTGTACCTGCAAAATGCTAACTGGCCTTGTGAGGATCAAATTTCAATCTTGGATTTATTGGAATCATGTTCCAGTTAACAGAGCTTCAAACACCAAACAGTTAAGCAAATAAGCAAAATCAACTTTTGCTTTTCATGTATCCAAGGCGAGATTAGGGCTTTTCAAAGAAATAGTTCATGAAAAAAACCAAAAGCATAAATGAGAAATTAGAGAGGTTTTTAGTGAGCATTAAAGGAAAAAACTCACAATTTGATTCCATTTGTTCTAGGGAGAAGAAAACTGGTATGAAAGAAAACAGCTTCATTTTTAGGTTTTGTGGTGGGTCCTAACCTAACAATGAAAGTTTTTTGTTAAAACCATCATAAAAATTACAACTAATCTAAAATATAACAGCCAGTGTTCTTTAGGATTTAAAAAAGTGAGATATTCCAGGTTTAAGCAAATGGTTCATAGGGTTGCCAAATGCATTCCCATGAGAGTTTCTTAAGCTGTGGGAACAGAGCCATGCTCAATCTCATTTGCCCACAAGGACTAAAATTCAACGACATGTACGTATCTATTTTAAGACCTGCCCTAGTTCAATACTCAGGTATTGGGGTTTTGGCTAGATATGTCTGCTACCTGCATGGGAAGCTGTTTTCAATTCTTTCATAGCTCATACCAGAGCACAGACGGTATCAGGGCAGGAAAAGAAAGCAACTTTATGTCAAACCTGCAGGTAAAATCCTTAATGTAGAAGAGCAACTAATTTGCCAGCCCCACAGATTTTGTTTTTACAAATTAAGGTACTTAGTAGTAAAAAGTCAAAAAAATTTTTTTGCATGATAGAGGAGTGAACTTTATTATTCACTTTATTATAAAGAAAGAGAACTTTATTATTTGCCATAATAAAGTTCCATAAACCAGGATATAAATGCCTATGAGCCAGTAATTTAAAAAAGAAGATTAAAAAAAAGTGCATCAATCCTAAATGGATATGTAATAAATCCACTCCAGGTCAAAGATAGTATAAGAACAAGTCTTAAATTCTTAATAGCAAGGATTAGAATGGAAATAAGAAGCTGAACAGCAGCAAGGCTAGTACTATGTATCCAACATTACTTCCTCGAAGGAACAGAAGGGGGGAAAGCACAATTCTGAGTGCTCATTCTGCATTTCAGCATCTCAGAACTTTATCCAAAACAGGAAAAGCTAATCCAGAAACTCCAGTCTGTTCATTATCATTGCTGAAGGGTGTTTTTAGGAATGACAGAATTACTCCCCAGGGACAGGCTGTGTGTGGCAGAAGCCCACTCTCACTAGGAGGCTGGCTAAGAAGGGAGTCAGGGAGGCAGCTAAGTCAGCAAGCAAGTGGCCTCCGAGGTTCTGGCTTTCAAGTCTGTGACACTGCTGTGGAACTGAGGGGACAGTAGACCCATCTACTGTGGGTTCTGTTGGTTAAAAATGCAACAGGTTGCATTCATAGCACTTTAGTTATTTAAAAAAACAAAACTTCATCCTTCTTCCCCCACCCCACCCACCTGTAGGAAAGGAGATATTCATTAAGCATTTTTAAAAAAGATTTCTGTAGTGCTATTAAAGTTCAAATGTAAAACCTAACAGAAGCCCCAAATTGTTAGGATTATCTCAAGGGATCCTGAATTGGATATTGTAAGTTGACATAAAATGAAATGAGCTGGACTCAAGCTGTTGGCTCAATCTCTCCACACCAACAGTCCCTGGTTTTGTTCCACCTGGAGTGGTCCCATGCCACCCCCTCAATGAACCCACCGGGCAGCAGCAGGGTGGCTGTTTGGGGGAAGCTACTGGTTTTGCCATTTGCTTCCAGAATCACATAGACTATAACAAACTTTACATTAAACACTGTTTAGTCCTGAGTTGGGTGAAAGCCCATTGAGGAGGGGGCTGAGTTCATTTGGACTCTCTTCCCTCCCTGGCGTGGCGTCATACG
Organism: Nycticebus coucang; assembly: GCF_027406575.1. Lineage (NCBI taxonomy): Eukaryota > Metazoa > Chordata > Mammalia > Primates > Lorisidae > Nycticebus > Nycticebus coucang. The sequence goes on along the minus strand of NC_069788.1, from coordinate 44,040,732 downwards.
TGGCCTTCAGTTTTCTGGTCTTCCATTACTTGATTTTGTGTTTCTTTTTCATTGGTGACCCCTTCTAAAGTCTTCTTGCCCATTGCTTTATTGGCCTCTTCCTAAGGAAGAAATAAGAAATCAAGAGACTTAGAGAAAAAAGATGTGAAGCAAATAAATCCTGTCCCCTCCAGATTATCAGGCCCACAACAAGAGTATGTTACAGTGATTCTATTTAGGTTGTCCAGTTGGGCAGGTCAGGGCACTGCTATCAACAGAGTGCAAGGTTTTGCTTTTCTTTGGTTAAAATCGCTAGCTTGCCCCACAGGACAGCTGTTGAATTAAGTCCATATCCTAATAGAGTCAGGGCAGCAGGAGCACAGCAGAACTCTGCCGGAGGGGAGACCCACCAGCATCTCCTATCACAGTCACCATGGTGGGGCTCTTAATAATACCCCATTTCTCAGGGAAATCAGAAGTTTCAACAAGGAGGAATTATGTGAAGAAAACCCTAACAGATTTAAAAATTTTTAAAAATAACAAAAGCTTTAGTATGTCTCAAGAGAATTTACTTTCTTCATCTCTTGGAGGGACCTACACCTTGTACCTTCTGTTGAGTGGCACTGCCTACTCGACCTTTGGATCCACACCCGCCTCAGATCAGACTGGAAATTGTGTTCCCTATTCTTATGTCTCTCAAGTTGTTGAACTGTCTGTCCCTGTCCCCTATGCTTAACCCTCTTAAACAAACCTCAAAGGGGCAAGGTCAGTTCTTGTCTAGGTGAAGGCAGAGGGTTCCACACACACCTTAGCGTCCTGCTCTGCAAACTTCTTGAACATATTGGCGTAGATCTTGCGGTCTCGCTCGTTGTGCTCCTTGGCCTTTTTTTGGCACATGGAAATCTGCAGTCTTGCAGCCTTGTTCTGGGGATTTACTTCCAGCACTTTCTCAAAGTCTCCCTTGGCTGACTCAAATTCATTCATCAGCAGCTGAGCTTCACCCCTCCTGTACAAGCCTTTCTCATTGGCACTGTCCAGTCCAAGGGCCTAGGAACAGATGGTCTGTCTTTTAGAATGGGTGAGTTTTTATAAGAAGATCAGTAAATAGCTTACCAACGCTCTTTTACCAAGGGTGATGGAAAGGTGTTTTTTAAAAAATGGGGCTTGGGTGGTTCCTGTGGCTCAGTGAGTAGGCACCAGCCCCATATACCGAGGGTGGCGGGTTCAAACCCGGCCCTGGTCTAACTGCAACAAAAAAATAGCTGGGTGTTGTGGCCGGCGCCTATTGTCCCAGCTACTTGGGAAGCTGAGACAACAGAATTGCCCAAGAGCTGGAGGTTGCTGTGAGCTGTGACGCCATGGTACTCTACCGAGGGAGACAAAGTAAGACTCTGTCTCTTAAAAAAAAGAAGGGGGGGGGTCCTCAAGGTAATTATATACTACTGACCAAAACATACTATTAAAAGGCCAGGCGAGGTGGTTCACACCTATAATTCTAGCCTTTGACAGTTTCAGAGGCCTGTGAACTGGCTGAGGACAGTGTGCTGGAACTGTCTAATGCTGTTCTCTTTTTTTTTTTTTTTGAAGAGACAGAGTATCACTTTATGGCCCTCGGTAGAGTGCCGTGGCATCACGCAGCTCACAGCAACCTCCAACTCCTGGGCTTAAGCGATTCTCCTGCCTCAGCCTCCCGAGCAGCTGGGACTACAGGCGCCCGCCACAACACCCAGCTATTTTTTGGTTGCAGTTTGGCCGAGACTGGGTTTGAACCCGCCAGCCTCGGCATATGGGGCTGGTGCCCTACTCACTGAGCCACAGGCGCTGCCCTAATGCTGTTCTCTTGGCCTCTGGGAAGCTGAGGCGGGTGGATTGCCTGAGTTCAGGAGTTTGAGGCCAGCCCGAGCAAGAGCAAGACCCCATCTCTACTAAAAACAGAAAACTTAGCTGGACATGGTGGTACACACCTATAGTATCAGCTACTCAGGAGGCTGAGGTGAGAGGATCACTTGAGACCAGGAGTTTGAGGTTGCTGTGAGCTATAAGCTTGGGCAACCGATTGAGATACTCTCTCAAAAAAAAAAAAAAAAAAAAAAATCTGGGCAGCGCCTGTGGCTCAGTGAGTAAGGCGCCAGCCCCATATACCAAGGGTGGTGGGTTCAAACCCGGCCCTGGCCAAACTACAACAACAAAAAAATAGCCAGGCGTTGTGGCGGGCACCTGTAGTCCCAGCTACTGGGAGGCTGAGGCAAGAGAATCACCTAAGCCCAAGAGCTGGAGGTTGCTGTGAGCTGTGACACTACAGCACTTTACAGAGGGCAACAGAGTGAAACTCTGTCTCTAAGAAAAAAAAAACATCAAAATATACTACTCAAATTATTTTCTGTATTTAATGTAATTTCTAGAAATATTCCAAGGAGACTGGGTGTAGTGGCTGGAGCCTGTAATCCACAATTTGAGAGGCCCAGGCATTAAGATTGCTTGAGGCCAGGAATGGAGGTTGCAGTGATCATACCATTGCACTCCAGCCTGGGCAACACAAGACTTATTACTCAAACAAAAAAAAAAAAGGAGGAAATATGTATAAAATGAAATGTCTGGTCCTGAGAGAGAAGGTCAACGAGAATTTTAAGAAGGTACTTTTAGCTGGGCACAGTGGCTCACACCTGTAATCCTAGCCGAGGATTTTGGGAAGCCAAGATGGGTGGATTGCTTGAGCTCAGGAGTTCGAGACCAGCCTGCGCAAGAGCAAGACCCCATCTTTAAAAAAATAGCTGGGAGTTGTGGTACCAGCTACTTAGGAGGCTGAGGCCAGAGAATCACTTGATCCCAAAAGTCTGAGGTTGCTGTGAGCTGTGACACAACAGCACCCTACTGGGGGCAACATGGTGAGACTCTGTCTCAAAAAAAACAACAAAAGAAAAGAATGTACTTTCACTTTCTTATATGTTTCTACGATGTTTGAATTTTGAATAACTATATTACTTCTATAATTTAAAAAAAGTAGGAAGTTTGAAAAATGTAATTAACCATAACAATCCTTTCTCAGACAAGAATTTAGTGTGATGTCATAGGAAACACTAATTCACAAAACTCAAAAATGTGAGAATATACAAACTAGTTGCCTTTTGTTTTTCTTATACACCAATGAGAAGCTTCTACCCACAGTGTAATATATACTGTTCACTCTGAGACAGGTAACTGAAATAAAGGCATCAACTAGTGTCTGAGTATTGTAACAGTACGTATGATGGTCTAGGTATCAGAGAAATCTCACTATAATCAAAATTTTCCAAATTTCCCAATTCATACTGAGAAACAAATAATCCCAAACATACAAATAAAAAAAACAAAGCAAAATGAAAAATCTTCGACCTGTGGCCGAGAGGAAGAAAAAAGAAGACTAAATATGGGATGGAGCACAGATCTGGAGTTTCTAGATCCTGGCTCACAGGAGACGCTCCTTACCTTATCGCAGCATTCAACAGCTTTGGTGTATTCTCTGAGCTTCAGGTAGCACATGGCCAGGTTCAGAAAGGCAGCCAGCAGGAAAGATTCCGAAGCTTTGGACTCCTTTTCTGACAAACCATATTCCATCTCTAACCAGGATACTATCTTCCCATACTGAATCACCGCCTGCATGTACTTGCCTCCCTAGAAGGAAAAAGCTAGCAATTACTTGTACTTGGCTCTTCAGGGGGTACAAAAGACAAGGAAATCCTCAAAACAAAACAGCCCCTCAGTAGGGAAAAACCAACCTCAGTAGGGGTGGTTTCCTTCTGCCTTTGGCAGTTTCATAGGCCTGTGAGCTGGCTCAGGACAGTGCACTGGCCCCGTCTAAAGCTATTCTCCCAGCGTCTCCTTCCCGTTCCCGCAGCAGGCATACACTGAGGCTTCTGGGCTACATTCATTGGTTATTAGTCTTTCAAGAGGATGTGAGAATTGTTAGACTGTGCCACTAGTTTAAGTGAAGGGGAAGTTTCCTTTTTCCTTCTTATGTTCAACATTGCACACTCAATGCTATATATCTAGCAAGTGCCAATCCCGAACACAGCAAATCTTATCTCAATGAGTCTCTATTGCAACTATTAAACTGTCATTTTTGGTGCTAAAGCACCTCTAGACAATAAATAAGTAAATGAGTGTGGCTGTGTCTTGGTAAAACTGTACTCACAACAGCAGGCAGTGGGCCGCATTTGCCTCACATGCTGTCGTTTGCTGACACCTGATCTACAGGCGATGGGAATATAAATAGTTGACGATAGACTCCAACATGAATATCAACTACAAAACCCCGTAATCACACAGATGTGTCAGTCAACTATGTGAGAAAAATCTTTTTCCTATTCATATTTTTGCTCTTTATCTGATCAGTCTGATTCCAATAACCTAATGATCACACGACTCCTTACGTATGTGTGTGTGTGCATACATCTATGCTGTATACAAGAAACTCTGGAGTTGAAACGATGCGTTCACATTTTAGATAAATGAAAGGACGGAGTGACAGCTGGTAAATACACAAATATCCTGGGGTACTGGTGAGGGTTCTCCTTTGCAAGATAAGCTCAAAACACAGACGACACATCCTACCAGATGGTAGGAGAGCAGCCAGAGCCATAAGGACGTCTAACCAAGGAGCAGTGTGAAGACCATGTCACTGGGATTCACCATCATCAAAGCAGTGAGTACATCTCATTGCAGAGTTGTCTCTCCCCACCTTGACCCAGTGACTTGGAGTAAGAAGAGAAAAATCAAAGAGCAAATCTAAGAGAATGTTCCTGTTACACAGAACTTCAAGTGGTGGCATAAGAAATGAGCTCCACAGAAAGGAAGCCTTGTTGTCAATTTTCTGGTAATGAAGACAGGGTAGACCTGTTCTAATCGGAGGGCCTGCGTCTGAATGAGGGCTGTGCTACATCCTCTGAATATCCTACTCCACAAGGTACTTGTTTAGGGGAGGGGGGAGACTCATGGAGCTTTCAGTTTTGTTCAAGAAAGCAATGCAAAAGGATTTGGGGATACTATGAAGAAGGAGGGCATTAAAATAAAAGTCTGTTACCCTTTCTGCCTCAGAAATTTGTGATACAGGTTATTTGTAAGAAGATGAAACCAAGCCCCTTTATTATACATATTGAAATTCTGTTTTTTTTTGGTTTGTTTTTTTTAGACAGGGTATCACTCACTCTGTTGTCTAGGCTGGAGTGTGGTGATGGTGGCACAATCACAGCTCACTGCAGCCTCGAACCCTCAGCCAGCAGTTCTCAACCTGTGGGTCGTGACTCCATTGGGGGTCGAATAACCCTTTCACAGGGGTCGCCCAAGACCATCCTGCATATCAGATATTTACATTATGATTCATAAGAGTAGCAAAATCAGTTATGAAGTAGCAACAAAAATAATTTTATGGCTGGGGGTCACCACAACCTGAGGAACTGTATTAAAGGGTCGCGGCATTAGGAAGGTTGAGAACCACTGGCTTAGGCTCAAGTGATCCACCCGTGTTAGCCTCCTGAGTAGCTGCGACTATAGGTATGTACCAGCCCAGATCAGTGCTGAAATTCTTGAGGAAATTTACACTTGCTATAGATTGAATTGTCTCCAAAACTAAATTCATACGTTAAGTCCTAACCCCCAATGTGATGCTATTTGGAGATGGGGACTTTTGGGAGGAAATTCGGTTTAGAGGAGGTCATGCGAGTGGAGTCCTCCTGATGGGATCAGAGCCCTTGTAAGAAGAGACACCAGGGATGTTGCTTGCCCTCTCTCTCTCCACCTAAATGCACCTGAGGAAAGCTCATGTGAGGGCACAGCAGGAAGGGGAGATAAACAACCCATGGAGACGTCCTCCCAGGGCCCTGATCCTAGACTCCAGCCTCCAGAAATAAATTCCTATTCTTTAAGCCACCCAGTCTATGGCATTTTGCTATAGCACTTGAGCTAAGATAGTATTTACGTTTTATCATAGTCTCCCACTCCTTTCTGGGACACTACAGAAAAATGAGAATAAAGTCCTCACCAGTTTCAGTATTTTTTTTTCCGTTGTCTTTTCACTTGCTGGTTTGTGACCTCTTTGAGGACAGGCAGCATGTCTTATCTCTTTTGGAATATCCAGTATTTAATGCAAAGAGGCCCCTTAATAAAGGTTTGCTGAGTAAATATTAAAGTCAAAGGAATATAACTACGGAATCAAAACTTTTTCCATCACTAGCAGCAAAAACAGATGTGGGGGTAGAAATGGAAGGTACCATTTCATTCTGATTAGGTGGAGGACCGGCACTTCCCTATCACACCCAGTCCCTACACTTGCTCTCTTCTCCTCATCCATGTGTAATGTACCCATTAGCTTTTCTGATTATCTCCTAACTATTGTCATAGAGAAAGAAAAAAAAAAGACACAGGTAAGACAAAGACCTAGATCTTCCTTCAGTTGGTTCTGAATAATCAGAATGGTAGAAGGCTATGGTTTCTAAAAATACAAATACTAGGCTTAACAGTTCCTTCACGTTCATAGTACATTTGAATTTTTTGAAAGTTCTTTCATATATATCATATGTAATTTTATTTAGCTTTCAGCTTACAACGATCAAAAGTGGTTTTTGTTTTGTGGTATTCCTGCTTCTGAGGTACTAATAAGTTCTCAACTTGGGGTGTCCCTGAGGGATATATGGCAATGTTATCACAACTGGGAAGAGGGTGCTGCTGGCTTCTATTGGGCGGAGGCCAGGCACACTGCTGAACATTGTCCTACAATGCACAGGACAGCTCCACAACGAAGAACTATCTGGCTCCTAATCATGCTGGAGTTGAAAAATCCTGGGCTAAAAGAATACAGGAAGGAGAAAAAAGGGTAGGCTCTTCTCAGGAGTACTTTTTTAAAGCCCAAACCCTTGAGTCACAGATGGCTAAGTCATTATTAGTGGTGTCTTGGTTCAGCAAGGGTTGTCAAAACATAGCAAAGCCTGGTTTGTCTGAAAAGGGTTCAGTGGTTGAATGATTTCTGCTAACCAGCTTGCTTTAGAAATGCTGCCTTCTTGGCATCGCCTGTGGCTCAGTTGGTAAGGCGCTGGCCCCATATACCGAGGGTGGCGGGTTCAAACCCAGCCCCGGCCAAACTGCAACCAAAAAATAGCCGGGCGTTGTGGCGGGCGCCTGTAGTCCCAGCTACTCGGGAGGCTGAGGCAAGAGAATCGCTTAAGCCCAGGAGTTGGAGGTTGCTGTGAGCTGTGTGAGGCCACGGCACTCTACAGAGGGCCATAAAGTGAGACTGTGTCTCTACAAAAAAAAAAAAAAAAAAAAAAAAAAAAGAAATGCTGCCTTCTTCCCAAGAAAACCACAAGGGGGTGCAAGAACCTCACATCGCTGCACTCTTGGCACTCAGTTGCCAAATCAGAAAAAAAGAGAAACACTAACCAGGTGTGAAGTTAATGCGATTGTTCCACAGAACACTGTCTGTCTATGAGGGCAAAATCGTGTGTGTTTAACTGGCTTGCACAATGACTGGCATATGTTGTTACCTATGCTTAATAATCATTTTCAGAGCCAAAATGAAGGGTTTCCTCTTATTTTTCTTCTCATTAGTGTTCAGTGGTTGAAATGAGGATTTTATAATCTAAACAGCAAAATCATTCCCATTTAAAAGCTGAGTACAGCTCAACTCTAGTAAGGAGAAAGATTTTACCACGTTAGTGTAAACCAAACACAGGCCAATGGAAACCAATGGCATGAAATACAGATTTTTAGTTCAGCCCATCACTGCACTCACCCACTCATCTGGACTCTGTGCATGTGCACAAGGTGCCAAGTTAAATACCCTGGAAGGACAAGGCCTGGGAGGGCAGCGTAGCAGATCGAAACCTGCCCTGGTCTAAAAGGGAAGGGAAGGTGTGCAGGAAACTATCTTCCAACTATTTTAAAGTCTTACAACTAAAGCTAGGATCACTGCCGGGATCTTTTACCTATAATTATAAAGGTGCCTCCAGGGATGTTTTTAGTGGTACAAAATGTTCAGAGACATTCTGGGAGAAAAGTCTTAGGTCAGTGGTTTTGAACCTTTCATTAATTTTTCCCCACTGGACTAATGTTTTGAAAGATTTTGTCTATCAAATTCCATGTTAAAAATAATTTGTTCCATATGTGTGACTGCTGATCCAGATTTTATCCAAAGATCAGTAATTTTAAGAAGGTTCATAATGTTATGAAATACACAAATCTTTGTTGCAGTTGTAATGCTAATAAGCAACAAAGTTAAGTAACTGTACAAACACTTGAACACTGCTTTCTGCTACTGATCATCCATCCTGGCCATCCCTCTGTATATAACCAGGACACACCCATGTGATACGTGGTTTCATAACATCATTTCATTACCAATAAAGTTCTCTAAAATTCTGTGTCATCAGCTACCAGAGCTTCTGAATAGCTAAACTGTTTTAGTTTTACTGCCCTGAGTTGCTATAATTCTAGTCAAATGCCAAAAACCTCAAACCCTTTCTGTTAATATTCTATTTAGAATTTTTGGGAAATGTATAAAATACAATTAGACTTTTATGGATTCAGGAATATAAGAAACACTGTTCAACACCCATAGTCATAAGGCATTTTATAGATATTTTTCTTTTTTATTCCAGTGCATTGTGCATTTGGGTATGCAAATAACCCATTTGGAATCTTACTTAAATACTTTAGAAGTATCCAATATACCTCAATTATAATTTAAAAAAAAATCAAACTTGCTCTTCAAAGTTTGGAAATCCATAGAAACTTAGGGCTGGGAGAACACGGGATCATTTAGTTTAACTTCTTCACTTTTCACATGAAAATACAGAAGACCCTCCATAGCTGACCACCTCCCTACATTCACTACCCCCTTAAGTTGACTTAGTTTTCATAAGACGGGACATCACAACCAGTACAGCAGGCCTAGTTCCTTATGTTGACCACTTCTGTATGTTGACCAGTTTGTTACAGTCCTTTGGGTGGTCAACTTACAGAGGTTCTATTGTATTATTATTATTATTATTTTCTTTTTTTGAGACAGAGTCTCAAGTTGTTTCCCTGGGTAGAGTGCTATGGCATCATAGCTCACAGCAACCTTCAATTTGGGCTCAAGCGATCCTTTTGCCTCTGTTTTTCTACTTTTAGTAGAGACGGGGGTCTTGCTTTTGCTCAGGCTGGTCTTAAACTCGTGAGCTTATTAGGCAATCCACCTTTGGCCTCCCAAAGTGCTAGGATTACAGGTGTGAGCCTTTTTTTTTTTCCTTTGGTGAGACAAGAGTCTCACTCTGTTGTCCAGACTAGAGTGCCGTGGCATCAGCCTAGCTCATAGAAACCTCAAACTCCTTGGCTCAAGAGATCCTCCTGTCTCGGCTTCTTGAGTAGCTGGGGCTACAGGTACCCACCATAACACCTGGCTAACTTTTCTATTCTTTAGTAGAGATGAAGTCTTGCTCTTGCTCAGGCTGGTTTTGAATTTCTGAGCTTAAGCGATCTTCCTGCCTCGGCCTCCCAGAATGCTGGGGTGAGCTATATAACCTTTTTGGACCTTAAATGACTTTTAGTCATTTGAAAAGTCATCCCAGTTTTTCCAATTCCAAATGCTTTCGGGGCGGCGCCTGTGGCTCAGTGAGCAGGGCCCCGGCCCCATATACCAAGGGTGGCGGGTTCAAACCCAGCCCCGGCCAAACTGCAACAAAAAAATAGCCGGGCGTTGTGGCGGGCGCCTGTAGTCCCAGCTGCTCGGGAGGCTGAGGCAGAAGAATCGCCTAAGCCCAGGAGTTGGAGGTTGCTGTGAGCTGTGTGACGCTACGGCACTCTACCGAGGGCAATAAAGTGAAACTCTGTGTCTACAAAAAAAAAAAAAAAGATGATCTACCCAATTCCAAACGCTTTCTGGCAATCCATACAATATTTTAGTGTACATAATAAGTAATGATAAGTAAATAAGTAGAAGTATATAAATAATTATGTATTATCTAAACCATCAACTTCAATTTTGTCTGATTACTTACTACCTACAGTAAATAGTACGTTCGAATCTGCGATCTGATATCTACTCTAACACAACTAAACAAGTTTTACACAACAAAACTTATTCTTACAACATATTGGAATATACTTCCACTAAATTGATTTCATGACTCAATGGTGAGTCTCAGGTCAAAGTTCAAAAAAACAAAGATCATATGTTTTGCCCTCTAGCTGTGCTGATTTTATGTTGATTATATATTCTCACATGATTCTCTAGTTGTTTCATTTGGGTTAACATTGCCCTGTGTACAACCTCCTAATGAGGTTATAGTAGATGCTCAGTAAAGACTTTGTTAAAGTACGGCTTGGTGCCTGTAACTTAGTGGCTAGGGCGCCAGCCACACACACCAGAGCTGGAGGGTTCGAATCCAGCCCCGGCCTGCTAACCAACAATGACAACTACAACCAAAGAAATGGCCAGGTGTTGTGGTGGGCGCCTGTAGTCCCAGCTGCTTGGGAGGCTGAGGCAAGAGAATTGCTGTGAGCTGTGATACTGCGTGCTCTATCCAGGGCGACAAAATGAGACTCTGTCACAAAAAAAAAAAAAAAAAAAAAAGTAGAATGTATAAAAGTGGATTTGTATTCTTTTTTTTTTTTTCCTCACACTAATTCTTTTCTCACATTTCTTTTCTTTCTTTTTTTTTTTTTCTCTCACATTTCTTACACTGAAAGATAGACTTGTAAAAATTCTGGCTTATTTTTACCAAGAAGGATATGTCAACAGAATTCAGAGTAGGGAATATCCACACAATTCAATGACACTTGAGTAAATTCCCTGAGGTGGAAAAGATTGCCCAGGGACTCACACACCTTGAAGTATAAGGTTCCCTTCTCTTTGACAATGGCAGCCTGCTCCAATTTTTCTTTGGTATCCATCTCCCAGGATTCTTTGGCCTGTGTGTAAATTTGTGACAACAGTTAGATGAACAGGGAAGGAAAAGCCTATCAGTTGACATCCATTAGAACAAGCAGGAGCTACTTCTAGTGTATACTCAAAACTGTGTATACTAAAAACACTCTTGCTGTTGAAATTGTGCATCACTGCCAATTTACTACTAGGCTAATTCTTTTTGTGTTATTTAAAGAACTCAACTTTCCACGATGACCAAGCTGCAGCTTGATCCACGTTGCTCAAGAGGGAGGACAAGGCAAAAACATAGGAAGTTGAGCACTGTTAAAAAGTGCACCTTGAGAATTATAAGGTGAAGCCACACAAAGCTAGGGCCCTGTATTTTCCTCTTACAAATCTCTCCACTAAGTTGTTTTTCTCAAGCCTCAGTTTTTCAACTCTAAAATGGGAACACTACTGTAGTCAAATGATAGTTGCATATTCACATAGAATTTTCTTTTTTTTTCTTTTGAGACAGAGCCTTAAGCTGTCACCCTGGGTAGAGTGCTGTGGCATCACAGCTCAAAGCAACCTCCAACTCTTGGGTTTAGGTGATTCTCTTGCCTCAGCTTCCCAAGTAGCTGGGACTACAGGCAGCCGCCACAACGCCTGGCTATTTTTTGGTTGCAGCCATCATTGTTGTTTGGTGGGCCCAGGTTGGATTCGAACCTGCCAGCTCTGGTGTATGTGACTGGCGCCTTAGCCACTTGAGCCACAGGTACCGAGCCTCACAAAGAATTTTCTTTTTTTTTTTTTTTTGTAGAGACAGAGTCTCACTGTACCGCCCTCGGGTAGAGTGCCGTGGCGTCATACGGCTCACAGCAACCTCTAACTCTTGGGCTTACGCGATTCTCTTGCCTCAGCCTCCCGAGCAACTGGGACTACAGGTGCCTGCCACAACGCCCGGCTATTTTTCTGTTGCAGTTTGGCCGGGGCTGGGTTTGAACCCGCCACCCTCGGCATATGGGGCCGGCGCCCTACTCACTGAGCCACAGGCGCCGCCCCTCACATAGAATTTTCAAATTTCAGGTCAAGTGGTTCTCTTGCTATTCTAAAATAACCAGACATACTAAAGCCTCCAAACTGTATCAACTTGAAGATGTACACTTGGGGAATTTCAAGTCAAACGTATAATTAGAAGGTAAAGCTCATGCAATGACATCACTTCAGAGCCATAAATAAATGACTGCATTATCATCTGCTAGTCTAGTATGTGTATTATTAGTCTTCTTCATTACAGATACAAATCTAGAAATAACTGAATTGCTAAATATATTTACAGCTGGATTTAGAAGGATCATAAAGAACCAAGAGAACAACCTGGGATCCTTTAGGGAAAGTGACAGTGGGTGTGGTCAGTACTATTTATTGCATATGAATTTGGAAGTTTAAGTAGGTAACTGTAAAATTCTATTCAAAAGACAATTAGTATGTATTCCTGGTGTAATAGTCCTCCCAGCCCTCTGCTTTTTTTTTTTTGTCAAGACAGAGTTCTACCCTATGCCCTGAACAGAGTGCAATGGCATTGTAGCTCACTGCAACCTCAGACTTGGGCTGTGGGCATCCTGCTGCCTCAGCCTCCAAAGCCGCTGGGATTAAAGGTGCCCAGCTGGGTTTTTCCAGTTTTTTCATGAGTCGGTGTCTCACTCTCGCTCTGACAAGCCCCACCCCTTTGCTTTTTAAAAAGTGAATAATGAGGGCGGCGCCTGTGGCTCAGTCCGTAAGGCGCCGGCCCCATATGCCGAGGGTGGCGGGTTCAAACCCGGCCCCGGCCAAACTGCAACCAAAAAATAGCCGGGCGTTGTGGCGGGCGCCTGTAGTCCCAGCTGCTCGGGAGGCTGAGGCAAGAGAATCGCCTAAGCCCAGGAGTTGGAGGTTGCTGTGAGCTGTGTGATGCCACGGCACTCTACCAAGGGCTATAAAGTAAGACTCTGTCTCTACAAAAAAAAAAAAAAAAAAAAAGTGAATAATGAAGAGGGTTGCTAGTCTTTCTGGCAACCCATGTTGCTTCTTAATGTATCAATAATTATTTAGCAACAATGTAGCTCAATTATTTAAAAACCTGGTTACAGTCTGATCCTGGGTTTTGGCACCAATCCCCTGACCTAGTTCATAAGGGCCCTTTGTAATTTTTATGGGCTTCAGTCTTTATGGAGGATAAATATATTCCTAACACTATGGGGCAGAGAATTTAATCACATTGCCTCCAACATCACACACCTTCCTATGGTTTAAAACATATCATGCAGCACTGCATGAATGTACTCTTGGAGTGATGACAGGGCACAGGTACGTTGTGGCACGCCACAGTGAGATGCTCCTAAATAAGCATCCACTGGGCCATGGGTGGGGGCAAGGGGTTACTTTATAAAAATGGAAACAGAGCCTCATGCTTGTAATCCCAGTTTTTGGGGAGGCTGAGGCCAGGAGTTCAAGACCAGCCTGGGTAACATAGTGAGACACTGTCTCTATAAAAAATAAAAAAATTAACCAGGCATAGTGGTGCACTCCTGTAGTCCCAGAGACTTGAGAGGGTGAGGCAGAGGGATCACTTGAGCCCAGGAGTTCAAGGTGGCTGCAGTGAGCTATGATCACATCACTGCACGCCAGGCCTGGGCAATGGAAGAAAGGAAATAGGAAAGTTAAAAGTATAAACAACCACATGCTAAATATTACTTTTCCCTTATGATAAAAACATAATATGCTATGAAGACAGCATAAAGAATCAGTGCTGAGCTAGCAGGCCTTCAGAAAAAGTTACTGGACAAGAAGTGAAGGTCGCAACCAGACCATTTGTTTGTTTTGGGGAACATAAAGTAGGAGGGGTAGGACCAGAACACCACCACCTGGGAAAATTCCAAAGCAGTCCTTCACTCATTTTCTCAACCTAAAGGCACAGGCCTACGGGACAAAGCTGTTTCAGTCTAAAAAAACATATATAGTCACGTTTCTAGTCAAAAGCTTAATGTACAGAACAGGGAGGTGCGTGGGAGCACCATGTGGGAATAAAAGAAGGAATATAAGATGCAGTCCTTGAGGAGCTCCAGGGGGCTGCGTCTCTGCAAATGCAGGGGGTGGTCCATGTTGCTTGTGCCCAGTGCAACTGCTGCTGGAGCCCCCACAGGTGAGCCTGAGATGGAAACATGGGCAAGGACAGATACTACTTCTGGAATGAAAGGCAACTGCCAAATTCTCTCTCTTTTCCACTTGGATAGGTATGAAAAGAAAAGGCCTAGGGCTGGCAGGTTTTTTTCTTGTATCCCTGGGCCACAGGGCTGGTGGTCCCTGTGGCCTTGCAACAGGAATGACTACTTGGAACCCCAGTACAGGCCTCCTCCTGACTCCTGGGAAGGGCACAGCACGTTCAGCACTGGAAAGCTGCACCTCACTCCCCCAAGGAGCTGCTTGGCAGAATGCGAACCTTTTTGTCCTCAACCCAGGGAAAAAAAGTACAAAAAGAACAAGTCTAGGACAAATAAGGGAACAAGTCTTGGATTCTGCCCAAAAAAGTTTAAAAAAAAAGAAAAAACTGACACAGAGGAACAAAATAAGAACGTGGAGCTCCTCGGTTGTGTCAGCTGTGCTCTGTCACCATCCCGTACTTCAGGAGCCGTCTTGGAGACAAGAGACAAACTTGATAATGAAAAGCACAATACACAAATAAAGCCCAGCTAGCTCCACCACCCACTGATATAACATGCTGATTCACAGGAAGTAGATGGACAAGGAATCTACTGTGATTTTAGAGAAGTTGGTATTTTCTTACCTTTTCGAAGCTCTTAAGTGTAACTTCATACATAAGCTCAGCATTGGGTTCAATGCCAAATTTAGGCTTCCCTGCCTCTCCAAAACCATATCTGAAATGAACAGTAAAAAACCAAAACTTTAAAAGAATTGATGTATTTCCAGGCACTTCCTTCAGTATTTTTAGGTATCATATTAACAAGCAACATACATCAGAAACTCTGAAGACAAACCAGATGTTGATGTGAAGACACAGCACCAAATACCACTGCTGTGGTTAAGTCAGAAACCAGGCTGAATTTAGTTTTCTTTTCTCCCTCACATTCAACATGTAATGCAACACCTGTCCTCTTTAGGAGTGCTTGCTTAATGTGATTTTAAGTATCACTGCCTTTACATCTAGCTCTTTTTATAAAACAGCCATCATTTAGCTATTAGGAATTTCCTCCTAAGCTTTATCAGCAGGAAGGCCAGAGAAGACCCAGGCACTAGAATTATTACAGTGGTGTTTGTCAGAGGTATGTTTTAATAAACTTTTAACTTTAAAGTGCTGTCACCTTCCAACAGTAACAGACAGATAAGTGTGTGTGATTGGGGGGTGGGAGTAAGGCTTATGAAACAGGAAAGAAATAAGTTTTCACAGTATTTCTTTTAAGATTTTTAAAAAGTACTCTAGGAAACACAAATAAGGAGTATATAATCTAAAATGGCAGCCCTAGCAAGCTCGTCAAGAGAAACCTCATGGCTCTGTACCTACCTATCACATTGTAAAATGCCAAACCCTTTCGCCAAAACTTACTGAATAAAATAGGGTTATACAATTTTTTTTTGGGGGGTCATATAAGCTCTCTAACAAATTAAACGTACTCAAGAAGCAGATATTTACTAGAATTTACTAGAACTCTATTGCAGCTCTTTCTCCAATTCTCTCTGAGCAAAGGGACGAGAGTGGGAATACTCCTATCTTACTGCTTATACCTCTTTCTTTACCCTTGGCCTGAATTTTCCAGGAACAAAAAAAGCTTACTCACTCACTTCCACTATTACACAAGAAAATGGAAGCTGGAGCGAGAGCCACAGAGATACAGGGAGAGCTGGTGGGAATGAGGTGTGGTGGTTTTAATAGCAGGGCAAAGGGTATCCTCAGCAAAGAAATAAAAAATGACACAATTACCGGTGGCCAATTTTAGGAAGTGATGGCTAGTTTTCTACTTTGAGCTTGTAAATCTATATACCTTGTATTTCATTTTTGCTATCTGGTAAATAAAGAACATTTCTTAACTGCTAGAGACTAGATAGGCAGGTGAGTCCTACTAAGCACGCATTTGAGAGCACGCTGTGTTTGGAGTCCTGTGCTAAGCAGGTACACATACAATGGATGATCTAGCACTTGCCTTAGACCAGTGGCTCTCAAGCAGGGTGCTTTTAACCCCTCATCCCTCTAGGGGACATCTGGCAATGTCTAGAGACATTTCAGGCTGTCACAATTAGGAGGGTGATACTTGTATCCTGTGGGTAGAGGCCAAAAACACTGCTGAATATCCTACAATGCACAGGACAGCCCCCCACAACCAAGAATTATCCAGCCCCAAATGTTAATAGTGCTGAGGATGAGAAAACCTGCCTTAGAGAAACTCAACAACAGGGGTCCCGTGGCGGGGGTGGGGAGAGCGGGGGGTGGATCAAGGGAGTTGCCCAAGTGCCCTGACTATTATTGACAGGATGAAAGAAGACTAACAGAGGATATTATTTCTACAATCTTTCCTGGATTAAAATGAAGCAATTTTGTCAAGAAGTATGTGGAGCATGTCATCCTGGAGCAGCATCAACTCTCAACAAGCTGTTCTGGGACTTGCCTGACTCAGGCTAGATCAGGAAGGGCAAAGAAGAAACCAGGGCACCAAATTCATCTAACTGAAACATAAAATACCACAATGGAATTCAAGGACTTATCCAAAAGATAAGCTGGGTTATAGTAACAGAATGAATTCAGTATTGATGTCTTTGAATTAAAAATTGCCTCCAGAGGTCAGAGATACAAACGATGACTATTCACGACCATTAAGCCTTTATGTGTGCACAAGAGGCTCTTGTGCTACAAGGTCTCATGTCTCCCTTTTTGCAGATGAAGAAACTGAGGCTCAGAGAGAAGTGCTTCCTGTGAAGTCACACAAAGAAGCAGTGGCATAGCCAAGATTTAAACTCAGTCCCTGTGTGTCTTCAGAAAATTGTTTACTACACTGCCTTATATTCAGCACCATTGTTCTTGGCAGCCTGTTTTTATTTGGGGTTGGTACAGGACAGAAATACAAGGAAAGGAAGGGAAAGAAAAAAGTTAAAACTATGCACACTTTACCTAAAGCAAAAAAGATTACTCAGCCACTGCACTTAAAACAACATAGAGGGAAGATATTGTTCCAATGAGAGCAAAAACTGGGTTCTTTGGAAGTATTTTATGAATTCCTTATTATGAAAATATTCTGCCAAAATGTCTACCAGAGTGAAAGGAAAGGTGTGTCTTGAAATTTTTGGAGAACGAAATACAGACGACACTGGGAGCTTATGTTTCCAACAGTCCCATCAGATGCGATGCTCTATAGAAGTGCGACTCTGAAGAAAACAAGTCAATTCATTGTATGCACCACAAACACGCGTGGTGTGTAGTGTGCACACGTGTGGTGTAATTTCCTACACACATGGATAGTATTGTGCGATGCACATACAGTCTCATGTTGCAGAGGTTGTACTTTATGTAATTCCACAACATACCAGCTAGCACCTGGAACAGAAATAACATGTTTGTTTCTAACGATGCTAAATTATACAAACTTTTATTTGTAGAAATCTATGAAAACTTGCTGACTACTTTTATGCCTGAACAAAATATGAAAAATTTTCCATATGTTAAAATGGGATTTTCTTTTTCTTGTGCTCGGAGGGTAAGATGGAAGAGAAAGACGGCCATCGCAGTAGCAATAAGGGCTCGTCTCCTGAGGGACTGTGTGCTGCATATTTTTGCTGAGTGCTTCAGGTGCATTATTTCATTTAGTCCTTCACAAAGTGATGAGGGAGACACTGTTATTCCCTTTTATAGAAGGGGAAATTGAGGCACAGAAGAGTTAAGTGCTTTGCCCAAGTGCATACAGCTGGTGAAAGCAGAGCAGTGTTTAACCAATTATGATACAACAGTTTAATCCTGCAAGAACTATCTGTGTTAAAAAATCCAAAGACAATTTCTGTTTCTCTTTGCCATTAAACCTGAGATATCTATCCCCACAATTGCCTTGTCAGCTAGGTTAAAATGTAATGAACTAAATCATAAAAGACTATATGCTCACAACGCATTAAGAACTTATCCTTAATGAAAATATACATTAGACATAAATCTTTCCCATGAGTTTAGAATTGCTATAATTTTGGAATGTTGATTAAAAGTAATGAAAGATTATGTGGATGTAGAGGAGATAGTTTTCTTTATGCTCTATTGGATGAAAAAAAAGTTCCTTCCAGAAACAGAGAAATAGCTTCACCCAAGAGTGAACTGCAACTATAAAGTAAAGAAACACACTGAAGTGGGACTACAACAGTGGAAAAAGGAATAGGGTAGAGAAAAAGAAGGCTTATATAAAAGGTGCTTCAGTGCTCAGTGTAGTAGAGCATTTTGGAGGGATTTTCAAGTGGTAATGGCATGGCTAACACATCAACTCAAAAATATGATTATGAATCAGGTGTCAGGGCAAAAGTAAATTTGCCACTGGATTACTATAGAAGCTACACAAAGGCAAAAGACTGTACAAAAGGCATGGTACTACGTATAGCAAAAGCAGGTCATTAGGATTCTCAATAACTCAAAATTATACTGTCTGAAATCCATGGAGCCAGAGGGAGGCTATACTAGATCAATAGTTGTACTTTCATGCAAACAATCAAAATACCCTTGTTTCTCTCAGGGGTCTATTTCTCAAGATAAAAGGATTACATAAATGGTATAATTTTAGATCTAACAATAATACCAAACATGTGTTCACAAGAGAGACTGTCAGTGTCTGATAGTTCTAAGTCTGGAAGTGCTAATGGATATCCTTATAATGGAAAAAATGTAGGCAAAAGTGAGTCATCTCCATTGCCTTCAGATCCAGGAAGAACACCCTTTGTGTAGGGACTCTCTATATGAACAGGTGGCACAAAGTCAAGTGGTAGTAAATCATTCAAACGCTTCTTTGAGTCCCATCCTCCCATGTTTTACTGTCTCCTGCTTAATTTAGAGATAAGGGGAAGAGAGGGCAAGAGAACCACATGTAAGAAGGGTCAATAGCTCCCTGTCTTGGCAACATGGTGGGCAAAACAAATAATATAAAAAGCAAAACTGGTCTTTCCTTGACACACATCAATCAAACATGCTTACAAAACCTCCATGATATTGTAAGGCCCATTAATTTACCTGATGAGGAACTATAGCTTGCTTCGTTGCTATTGTCATATCAACTTAACTGAAAATGTCAAAATGTTGAATTTTGAAAAACAAGCATATCCCTGTTCTGTAGGTAACTTCACTGTGCTCTGAACTGTGATGCAGCTTACCGTGATCCAAGATATAAAACACATTGTTCTTCTCGTTGCATTTTCTCCAGGGCTTTGTCAATTCCAATTGGAATGTCGTGGTCTTCTCCTTCACCAACAGTGAATACCACATTTCTGCGATCAAACATCCTTCCGCCACAGTGGCCTTCCAGATGAACTGAGGGTGAGGAGAAAGGCCAGTCAACAAAGGTGCTCCTTAGGACTGGCTAATTTAGTGGAGTGACAAATGAGGCCAAGAATGTAGCAAATGCCATTTCCCCTTTCCCATTTCATCAAGAGACACACACCATGTCTTGCTGAAGCTTAGTCTACCCAGTCCAAACGCTTAAGAGCAACCATATTTTTCTTTCTGTTTCAAGCTATACTTATAATTACTGATAACTGTATCAGTAAGACAGCTTAGTGAGTAACACAATAAATGGGAAACACAGGTTTAATCTAAGCCTACTAGAAGTTTCCTCATAGCACAAGGTCAAGAAATATTTGATTATTTACTAGATAATTATCAAAATTCCACAAATTTAATTTCAAATATATAATAGCTCAAATACATAATATAACTGCATTATGGCTTCAGATGCTTAGGCAAGAAAAAACAACCAAGTGGCTATTTCCCCAATAATATACAAAGGTTAACTGAATACAGAAGCTCTTTAAGAGTTATAATTTCATTCACAAATATAATTGGATAAGAATGGAAAATCCAAACGCAACATCAATAAGTAATTTAGCTGTATCCTTTGGTAGAAATAATAAATGTAGCCGGGAGTGATGGCTCATGCCTGTAATCCTAGCACTCTGGGAGGCTGAGGCAGGTAGATCGCTTGAGTTTAATACCATCCAAGTAAGGAGAATTCTCAAAGAACTCAAACTAGACCTTCCTTTTGACCCTGCAATCCCATTACTGGGCATCTACCCAGAAGAAAAAAAATCATTTTACCACAAGGACAGACTGCACTAGACTATTTATTGCATCTCCATTTATAATTGCCAAATTATGGAAACAACCTAAATGCCCACCAATCCAGAAATGGATTAATAAATTGTGGTATATGTATACCATGGAATACTATTCAGCCACTAAAAAGGATGTGACTTTACATCTTTTGTATTAATTTGGATGGAGTTGAAATACATTCTTTTTAGCAAAGCAACACAAGAATGGAGAATTAAGAATCCAATGTACTCAATTCTGATATGAGGACAACGGATGCCAGTACGTGGAGGGGGATGGGAATGGGCTATCGGAGAGAGGGAAGGGGGTATGGGGCCATGGTGTGTGACACACCTCTTGGAGACGAGACACTATTATTAGAGGGACTTTACCCAGCAAATGCAAGCAGTGTAACCTGGCGCTTTGTACCCTCAATGATTCCCCAACAATAAAAAATAAGAATAATTATGATAAAAAAAAAAAAAAAAAGAATTCTATGCTTACAAACAAAAAAAAAGACCAGCCTGAGCAAAGGCAAGATCCTCTAAAAATAGCTGGGCATTGTGGCAAGCGCTTATAGTCCCAGATCCTCAGAGTGCTGAGGCAAGAGGATCACTTGAGCCCAAGAGTTTGAGGTTGCTATGAGCTATGATGTCATGGCACTCTACCCAAGGCAACAGAGTAAGAATGTCTCAAAACAAACAAAAAAAAAAGACAGAAATAATAAATGTAATGTGAGAAAGCATCAATAGACTACTACAGGTTCACAAATTAAATTCTGAATATAGATATACTTTTTTTCTTTATCAGTTACTCTTTTTTTCAAGGAAGAGCAATTATCTAAAACTTTACAACTACTTTTAATATTAAGGATATTTATTCCTTTCTGCTTAGGTTTTTGACTCAATAAGAAAAATGATGGCTTGTATGCTAGTGTAACAGTCACCAAACAATTATAATAATTTGCCTTTCATAAGAAAATTTCTACTTCTGTTATGTAATGACCTATATTGAAACCTATTTCCTAAAATGCTGCTTTTCTTTTTTTGAAATAGAGTCTTATTCTCTTGCCTAGGCTAGAGTGCCAGGGCCTCAGCCTAGCTCACAGCAACTTCAAACTCCTGGGTTTAAGTGAACATCCTACCTCAGTCTCCCAAGTAGCTGGGACTATAGGCACACACCACAATGCTGGGCTAATTTTTCTACTTTTAGTAGAGATGGGATCTTGCTCTTGTCCAGGCTGGTCTTAAACTCCTGAGTTCAAGTAATCCATGTGCCTCGGCCTCCTGGAGTGCTAGGATTACAGGTGTGAGCCACCACACCTGGCCAATGCAGCTTTCCTTAGATGGTTACTTTAGAGAGACTAAAAATCCCTTGTTCTATTATATTCATTCCATATCCAATAAGACAATTATTATCTTCCAAATAAAAATTCATTTCAACTTACTCCACTTTTGAACAACATGATCCCTCGGAGGTCCTTGGAACTCTAAAATTCTGTGATTCTATGACTCAGTAAGAGAACTCTCAGTACAGTCCAGAAACCAGCTTCAAAGCTAGTTCCTGTAACCATTTGACTGAATTATTTCTAGCCCAGGCCTAAGAAATGAGAGAAACTTCAGCATCAACAGCAGTAGTATAGACACTGGACCAAAATGCCACCTGGACATTTATGCTCTAAAACTCAGTATTCTTTTCTAACTCATTAGGATTAATACTATCTTGATTTGTTCTCATCATAGACATAGAATAGAATTTAGGAAGCTTGGGCCAAACAAGAGAGGGCCTGACTCCCAAGTCAGCTCCTTCAAATAAGGGCTAGAGCTGGACTGGGTGGAGCTGGCTATGGCATTTTGTTTTATGTCCACACTCAAGAATGCAGATGATTCCCTCTGTTATACTCACTTTTGGAATACTGTAGATAAAATCGAACTTAATTAACTTGCAGCATATTACAGGTTCTTCTGAATTGGAAAATATTTTAAAATAAATTCAACTTCATTATTTTCAAATACAGACATGCATCACGTAAACATGGGGATAGGTACATTCTGTGAAATATCATTAGGCGATTTCATCTTTGTGCTAACATCATAGAGTGTACTTCTACAAACTTAGATGTATAGCCGTTGTCACTGGGCTACACACCTGTATAGCAGGTTACTCTGCTGAATACTGCAGGGCACTGTAACATAATGGTAAGCATTTGTGTATCTAAACATAGAAATGGTACAGTAAAAATATGGTATTATAATCTTATCAGACTGCTGTCATATATGTGGACTCTCTCTGCCCAAAATGTTACACGGTGCATGACTGTACACACGTACTAGAGATGTTCTTTGGGGAGTCTCAGGCTTAAGATATTTTTACTAGAGTAAAAGGTAATGTTTCTAAAGGTGTTAAGAATCCTCAAAAGTTTGCATTCCCAAGTATTTTAAAATCTGCTCAAGAAATTTAGACTAATGAATGAGACCTGGCATAAAGAAAGATTTGCTGAGCAAAGTGAACTTTAGTTCATATATTATGGAACGTCTCAAGTGTTAAGATACATTATCCTGACAGCTCACAACTTAGTTTACAGGTCTTTTTGTCTGAGTCTTATTGTTAGAAGTATCATCTTCCTCTCTAAAGGAAAGTACATTTAGTGGGGGAGGAAATTATCAGTACATTTTTTTGTGGCTTTTGGTTGATCAAGCTTGAATGTGTTTTCAAAACAGGAAATCCAGAGACTCTGCAAAGGATTCCTGCCTGTGTGTCAGTTTCCTAGGCTGGTTTTCAACTTGATATAGGTTCTTGATATTAAAATTACATAAATAATTTCAGAAGTTCTCTTTAGATGTGATAAGCCATCATTAGGAGAAAAAGGATTGGCTACTAATAAACATGTTGGGAAAGATAAATGAAAGAAGCAAGCTAAAAATAAAAGGTCAGACCATAACAAAGGCATAATTAAAAAAGCAAAACATTGGGCGGTGCCTGTGGCTCAGTGAGTAGGGCACTGGCCCCATATGCTGAGGGTGGCGGGTTCGGACCCAGCCCCGGCCAAACTGCAACAGAAAAATAGCTGGGCGTTGTGGCACGCGCCTGTAGTCCCAGCTGCTTGGGAGGCTGAGGCAAGAGAATCCCGTAAGCCCAAGAGTTAGAGGTTGCTGTGAGCCCTGTGATGCCACGGCACTCTACCAGAGGGCGTTACAGTGAGACTCTGTGTCTACAAAAAAAAAAAAAGCAAAACATTGCTTGTAGCTAGTCTCTGAGCAAGACATAAATGAAAGAACCAATGTTTGTGGCCACCTATTAGGAAGGTAAAACCTCGTGATGGCTTATATAAATACTTTCTACTTTATATATTATGAACTAATCTTTTTTTCTGGAAAATCTAACTCTTCAAAATTGAACCTGAGCAAGCACTATCTATAGTACCGTAAAATCTCAAACTGATATGCATGCACACACACACCTCAGTTTATATGTGTATAAAAACCACCCTGTAATACTGTCAATATCTGGAATGTCAGGGCAAAAGGAGGTATTACAGCCTGAGGGCGTATATAGGCCATTGATTCTTTACATCTGCAAGTAGTAAAAGCTATTGCCGGGTTAACTGGTTTCTAAACTTGGACCGCTGGTATGACAAGTTCTATAGCCTGCTGACAAGAACTCTTCCCACTGTCAGTGTCCACTTCAGGGGCCCCTCTCCTGAAGATGTGCAGGAGTCCTGGCTTCCTGAAGTACAGATGTCCTAGCTTCCACAGGTTCAGGTACTCTTTTTTTATATCATCTTAACAATTGCTACAAAACAAAATCATGGCAGCTCTGGCTGTGGAAGACCTATGGTTACTTTTGACCTGGCATCTTCTAGTGCAAATACTCACTTAATAAATATTTAATAATAACTATCATGACTCACTGGGAGCTCAGTCTCTAGGGCTCAGGAGGTCTGTTGCTAATCCCAACCAGTGTGATTTACAGGAAGTAAATCATCTATGACGTGCCCAGAGAGAATAAAAGTACATACAGGATGCTTCTACTTAGGGCTTTTTTGGTACAGAAAGAAATAAACAAGTTAAAAAGAGACAAAATCTTTTCTTGTCTTAAAGTCTATGTAACTGAAGGGAGGGGAGGTCCTTCAAACCCCACAAAGTCAAACCAAACCAAATTACCCAAGCTTAGCTGCGTAATCCGAGTGTAACCACATCAAGTGAGCTGCAAAACATCACTTAAACTAGAGCTCTGACTTATTGTTCTCTTACTGCCCTAGAGCAATTTTGTTTTGAAGAGCACAGAACACCCTGTTCTGAATGTGGCTGGCACATGAACTCGATGTGCTGACAGCAATTTGTACTCCGATTAAAATAGGGGGGAAAAAGGAAAAGAGAATGCACAGCAGTAACAAAAACTGGAATGCAAGAACCTCAAACTACAAAATTTGTATTTTAGGAAGCAAAACTGAGAAAGAGACTTCATAACTTAAAAAAAAAAAGTGCTGTAAATGCTCCAGCCTAAAGATGTTAGCTCTGGTAAGTGTCTGTTTTTCCCTTTTCTAATTATAGCAGTTGGTGTCTGATAGCTTTGCACTCATTCTCAAAACAATTACTGGGTCATGGGGATCTGAATGGGAATGTTGTAATGGCATTACTACTAGACAAAACTGGTCATCTGGCCAGAGAAAACCAGGTTGTGACAGGTTACTCCTACTAGGCAAGGGTTTTCTCTGCTGCCTAATTCATGCCAAATGAGCTTCTTTCTGCCTGTGTCTCCTGTCTAAGAGAACAGTGCATCTGAGAGAGGAGGATCTTAATAAGCCCCTGAAAAAACAGGCGAGGCATCTTAATCACTGATAAGAGAAACAGTTCCATCAGGCCTGGTGGTCACATTTCTCACAGCTGCCCATCTTCCTCCTCTGCACCATTTTGTACTATTTAAGATGAATGAACATCTCTTACTGTAAGACTGCCTGTAGGCTGAGAGACACATGCTAACTGAGAGCAGGTATAGAACAAAATAACATTCATGCAAATGATTTCTATTCCATAGTCCGGACAAAAAGATAAATTCTCCACCAAGTACAGGCATGTGATGCACGTCTGTAGTCCCTCAGCTACTCAAGAGGCTGAGGCAGGAGGAAGCACTGAGCTCAGGTGTTTGAGTGTAGCTTGGGCAACACAGGGAGACTTTATCTCTAATAATAACATTTAAGCCTGATGTGTTAGCTCACCTGTAATCCTAGCATTCTGGGAGGCCGAGGCAGGTGTATTGCTTGAGCTTAGGAGTTCGAGACCAGCCTGGGCCAGAGCAAGACCCTGTCTCTAAAAGTAGCCAGGTGTTGGCTTGGCGCCTGTGGCTCAAGCGGCTAAGGCGCCAGCCACATACACCAGAGCTGGCAGGTTCGAATCCAGCCTGGGCCTGCCAAACAACAATGAAGGCTGCAACCAAAAAATAGCCAGAGGGGTGGCGCCTGTGGCTCAGTGAGTAGGGTGCGGGCCCCATATACCGAGGGTGGCTGGTTCAAACCCAGCCCCGGCCAAACTGCAACAAAAAAATAGCCGGGTGTTTGGTGGGCACCTGTAGTCCCAGCTACTTGGGCAGCTGAGGCAAGAGAATTGCCTGAGCCTTGGAGCTGGAGGTTGCCATGAGCTGCGACACCACTGCATTCTACTGAGGGCGACAAAGTGAGACTCTGTCTCTAAAAAAAAAAAAAAGTAAACTAAAAAAAATAGCCAGGCGTTGTGGCGAGCGCCTGTGGTTCCAGCTACTTGGGAGGTAGAGGCAAGAGAATGCTTGAGCCCAGGAGTTGGAGGTTGTTGTGAGCTGTGATGTCACAGCACTCTACCCAGGGCATTAGCTTGAGGCTCTGTCTCAAAAAAAAAAAAAAAAAAAAAAAAAAGCTGGGTGTTGTGGAGGGCGCTTGTGGTCCCAGCTATTTGAGAGGCTGAGGTAGGAGGATCATTTGAGCCTAGGAATTGGAGGTTACTGTGAGCTTTGATACCATAGTGCTCTACCAGGGTAAGAAACTGAAACTTTTGTCTCATGAAAAATAGATAAAAAATAAAAATAAAATAAAATAAATTTTTCCAGTAAAACGAACCCTTACCACCACTCACTCTTCCCTTCACACCAGCAAAGCACTTGAGTTCCTTAGGAAGCCATTCCCATTCTAACACTAACGACTGTGGCTTTAGGCAAGGTAATTTAAATTATCAGAAGCCCAGTTTCTTCATCTATAGAATAGGGATAATAACAATTAGCTAACTCATAATTGTTGAGAGTATTAGGTTAGGTAATGAATTAGAGCTTTTAACTCAGTACGGATGTTCATTCATTCATATGTTGCAGTGTCTGCCATGTGGAAACACTGGGTTAAGTGTGGAGTTCAGAGATGAACTCAGTGTATCTTAGCTATGGTTATTTCCTGTAATTAGTGGTAAATTATACCAGATTAAACATGTTTTAGAATTCCATATAATAAACCATTTAATGGCTCCAGACATAAAGCTGTCAAAGTATGAATAAAACTCCTACTTGTGCCTCCCAGTGCCCAGAACACAGTTCAGGGCTAGAGAGTAAATATTTATTTAATGACAAGCCTGAAAACAGGGCATTAAGAACAGGGTGGTAATTTTCGGTAATTTATGGGAATTTTTCTTTTTTAATCTATTGGTACTACTATTAAATTCCGGAGGCTATTCAAATTCTAGAATGATATGAAGCTTTTGTTTTTTAATACTATTCTAAAGTAAGCTGGATCAGTTAGCTGGATTTTTTTTGTAACTAAGAAAGACTATTTTCTACTATGGATTTTATTCTACCTGAAGACTGAAGACAGAAGAAAGTAACTATATAAACCCCAATTTTTAAAATTTTATTTATTTATTTTTGAGACAGGGTCTCATTCTGTTGCAGGGCTGGAGTGCACCCTCAAACTCCTGGGCTCAGGCTATCCTTCTGCCTTAGCCTCCTGCGTAGCTGGGACTATAGGCACATGCTACCATACGTGGCTAAGTTTTCAATACTGGCTCTTGCTCAGGCTGGTCTTGAACTCCTGGATTTAAGTGACCCTCGTACTTCAGATTCCCAAAGTGCTAGAATTACAATATAGCCACCGCATCTGGTTCCCTAAATCCAAAATATTTGAAAGAATAAACATTGACCATTTTAAGCCAAGTGCTATACTACATTTTGTGAAAACACATCATAAAATGGGTTTCAAGAATTTGAGCTCTCTCCCTGGACTTATTTGCCTGGACATTCATAAATACTTCAAAAGAATGTGAAAAACAAAATTAAAAAAAACCTCACAGCTTTAGCACATCTCAACATGGGTATACCTAGAATCTTTCCTCTGTTTTCAATTTTTTTTTTTTTTTTTTTTTGGTGATAGAGTCTCACTTTGTTGCCCTCAGTAGAGTGCCCTGGTGTCACAGATCATAACAACTTCCAACTCTTGGGCTTAAGTGATGCTCTTGCCTCAGTCTCCCAAGTAGCAGGGACTAAAGGTGACTGCCACAACACCTGGCTATTTTTTGGCTGCAGTTGTCATTGTTGTTTAGCTGGCCCAGGCTAGATTCGAACCTACCAGCCCAGCTGTATGTGGCTGGCGCTGTAACCACTGTGTTACCAATGCCAAGCCTCAATTTTTTTCGAGATAGAATCTCACTTTCTTATCCCCTAGAGTGCCATGGTGTTGTAGCTCATGGCAACCTCAAATTCTTGGGCTCAAGAGATCCTCCTGCCTTAGCCTTCCAAGTAGCTGGGATTACAGGTGCCCTCCATAACACCCAGCTAGTTTTTTAGAGCCGTATTTTCACTCTGGCTTAGGCAGGTCTTGAACTCCGGGGCTTAGGCAATCCAACCACCCCGGCCACTCAGAGTACTGGAATTATAGGCATGAGCCACAGCCCTGACCCTCTATTTCTATTTTTTTTTTTTTTTTGTGGGGGGAGGTTATAGCTCACAGCAACCTCAAACTCTTGGGTTCAAGCTATTCTCTTGCCTTAGCCTCCCAAGTAGCTGGGACTATAGGTGCCTACCACAATGCCCAGCTATTTTATTTAGAGATGGGGTCTTGCTCTGGCTGATCACAAACCTGTGGGCTCAGGCAATCCACCCACCTTCGCTTCCCAGAGTGCTAGGATTATAGGTGTGAGCCACTGCGCCCGCGCCCCCATCCCCCCCTTTTTTTTTGAGACAGAGTCTCATTTTGTCAGCTTTGGTAGAGTGCCATGGTGTCATAGCTCACAGCAATCTCAAACTCCTGGGCTTAAGTGATTCTCTTGCCTCAGCTTCCCAAGTACCTGGGACTATAGGCACCTGCCACAAGGCCCAGCTATTTTTAGAGACAAGGTCTCACTCTGGCTCAGGCTGGTCTTGAACCTCTGAGTTCAGGCAATCCACTCACGTAGGCCTCCCAAGTACTGGTATTACAAGGCATGAGCCACCTCGCTGGGTCCCCTGGCCTCTATTTCTAAATTTTGGTACCTTTTTGTTTTTGGTGTTTCCTTTACAAAGAACATATAGCTAGGTTTCGTTATTCTCACTTTATGAGACCTTTTGCCTTTAACAGGTGACATTACCCCATTCATATTTTTTACAATAATTGATATGAGTAGCCTTATTCTTGTTTTAAGTTTTCCATGCAGTTATTTTATATTTTTCTTTATAATTTTTTCTGAATTGATGAGGTTATCCTTGTTCTTCTATTTTCCCACTCCATATAGTGTGGTTTGGAAGTTCTACATGCTATTCTTACTAGTATTTTCTTTCTTCTTCTCTGGCTGTTTTTTTTTTTTTGCAGAGTGTCACTCTGTTGCCCCACACTGGAGTGCCGTGGCATCAGCCTCGCTTACATTTTAAACTTCTGGGATCAAGCAATCCTCCTGCCTCAGTCTCCCAAGGAGCTGAGACTACAGGCACCAGACATGAAGCCCAGCTAAATTTTCCATTTTTTAGTAGAGACAGTGTCTCACTCTTGCTTAGGTTGGTCTCAAACTCCCCAGTTCAAGCAATCCTCTTTCCTCAGCCTTCTAAGAATGCTGGGATTATGGGTATGAGCCACCGTGTGCAGCCTCTTATGAGTAGTTTCCAATAGATTTTTGAACAGCATAATTTCTCCTGGAATAAGAAAACAATTTTAGAGAATTCTGCCTCTCCTCTTCACTTCTTTTCCCAAATCTTGTTAAAGTGGCTGAGAACCTAAGTTCAGACTGTGGCAGTGACTCCCAACCTTTCTGGCACCAGGGACCAGGTTCATGGAAGACTACTTTCCACAGGTGTGGTGGGGCAGGGTGGGCGTGGGGATCCGACTCGAGGTGCAGCTCAGGCAGTGATGTGATGGGGAAGCTTCACTGGCTTGCTGTTGACCTCCTGCTGTGTGACCACATTCCTAATAGGCCATAAAGCAGTACCAGTCCTGGGGGTTGGGGATTGCAGTTTCAGGATATATATATATATCCAATATGGGTTATATTTATGGGAATTACTTTTTTGCTCACTATTGTTTCTTATGCCTTGAGTTGTTAGTTCTTCTTTTCATGTTTTCACTATTTTTTCAAGAAGTGTGAGTTTGTATATTCCAAAAAGTTAAATTTTGTTCCCATGCTTAAATGACAGTTTGGCTAAATACAAAACTTTAGTTCAAAAAACTTACAGCTATAGACTGTCTTTAGTATTTGTGTCATGAATAATATTTTCTTTTTTTGAGACAGAGTCTCACTTTGTCACCCTTAGTAGAGTGCTGTAGTGTCACAGCTCACAGCAACCTCAAACTCTTGGGCTTAAGTGACTCTCTTGCCTCAGCCTCCCAAATAGCTGGGACTATAGGCGTCTGTCACAATGCCTGGCTATTTTTTTTTTTTGGTTGTTGTTGTTGCAGTTGTCATTGTTGTTTAGCTAGCCCGGGCTGGGCTTGAACCCTCCAGCCTCGGCTGGTGCTGTAACCATTGTGCTATAGGCACCGAGCCCATGAATAATATTTTCATTCCTTTACACCTAGCTTGCTCCTCCCTAGAAGAGTTCAGAAATTTCTTTTAAGCTGTGGAACACAGAAGTTTTACCAGGAGGTAGCTGGGTGAAAAAGCATTCTTTATTTCTGCTTGCCACTATTAATAGGCCCTTCCAATCTCAAGACTCTTTATCTTCTCTAGGAAATTTTCTATCAGATATTTGATTAGATGCATATTGTCTCCCCTGGATTTATCATCGATGTCTTCTAATTTCTCTTTAACCTTTCTTTCATCTCTAATTTCTTGTTGCCATGTTCTGAGATTATTCTTGACTATCTTTCAGAGCATCAGTTCAGATTTCAGGAACTGTCCATTTTGTTCTTCAATCATTCCTGAGTTTCAATTATTTATTTATTTATTTTTTTGAGACGGAGTCTCACTATGTCACCCTTGGTAGAGTGCTGTGGCGTCACAGCTCACAGCAAGCTCAAACTCTTGGGCTCAAGTGATTCTCTTGCCTCAGCCTAAGTAGCCGGGACTACAGGAGCCTACCTGTATTTAACTGTTACTGTATGTAACTTCTGGCTTTTTTTTTGTTGTTGCTGGGACTACAGGAGCCTGCCTGTATTTAACTGTTACTGTATGTAACTTCTGGCTTTTTTTTTTTTTTTTTTTACAAATATTGTTTATTTTAATGAAGCTGGTACAGACAATATCCATTTAAAACCCATATCCCAGGCCAAAAAGTACAAATAAAACCAAGAAGAGCAGTGTTCTGTTGTATACACTTCTGCATGAATAACTTTATTATTTGCTAATGAAAATTAGAACTTTTCTGGGATCTTCCAACAAGATTTTTTAAAAATCTTAAAATGCCTTCTCTTCAATGAAGCCATCTTTGGAATTAGTCATTATTCTCACCTTATCTGTAATCTTGACTCCAACTTGATATTCCTCTTCTTTTGGTCCAAACCCTCAGATTTAAAAAGTAGCTTCAAGTTAAGGAAAGGTCATTTTTCTACAGTTCAGTTCTCTGAAAAACTTCCATCTCCACTGAAAGTCACAGTCCAGGAGTGAAGCATTCACATGCTACAACTTCACGGCCAAATGGAAAGTCATTATGAGTACTTCTTGCATTGGTTGATCTTATTTATCACCACAAGCCTGAAAATGCACAGTCCAGAAAACGGTGGCCTCTCTGTGCACACATGGAATTTTTTAAAAGGAGGGGGCAATATGAAGGGGACTGAGGCTTGATCACCAAAAATCAGCACAATGAAAACAAACAATAATGAATAATGAGCACTAGAATTCAAATTACCAGATGTTTTAAAGAGATGAGGTGCCAGTTTTCAATTGTTTTGAACACCACATTACAAAAGAACTATTTTTTAAAAATAAAAAAGGATTGAGGGAAAAGAAAAAATAAAAGAATATCTAAACTGTTGAATGACCCCCCGTTTGTTCCTGATAAACTTCAATCACATCTTCCACCATTCCCAGTTCTTTTGGATTATGATTATCAGCAATTCTCTGTCCTTCAAAGAGAAACCTGAGTGAATTCATTGGAACTCCCTGTCTTTGACAGTATGATTCTTTGAGTTTCTTGAGATGTGTTGTCATTTTCACTTTGAAGTGAATCTCACTGCTATCCTGTCCAATGACTTTGAGTTTAATGTATTCTCCTTCCTTCTTATCCCCCAAGTCTTCGGTTGAAGGTTTTGCCTCCTGGTCAGACATGATGACGGTGGCTTCACCCGACGGTCTCCGCACAGCAGCAGCCTCGGGTAGGCAGAACCTCGCTCCGGGGTTTACAAATCTCCTGGCTTTTTTTTTGTTGCTGCAGTTGTCATTGTTGGTTAGCTGGCCGGGGCCGGGTTTGAACCTGCCATCTTCAGTGTATGTGGCTTGCGTCGTAAGCACTGTGCTACGGGCACCAAACCTGAGTTTCCATTTTGATAATCATATTCTTAATTTCCAGACACTTTCTTGTTTTCCCTTTCCTTTTTCAGGAAAGTTGGGTTTCTATTTATGAATTTAATATCCTGTTAACTATCTCTGAAGATAGTCAACTAGTATTTTTAAAGTTCTCTTCTTTTTCTTCTGTTAGTCCATTTTAGTGCTTTTCTTCTTATGGCATTTGCCGATGATTCTTTGTCATCTGGCCATAAAGGAAGGTTTCAGAATGATCAAATGATTATCGCTAGCTGGCACCATTTCCTAAGCAGTTGGATATGCTTCTGTAGCAGGCCTCTTCCCAGAGGGAGGGCTGACTATGGGGATCTACAAATACTCACTGAGCACAGTTACAAGCTAAGCATGATGTGCACAGGAAGGTTAGGACACCCTGCTGATATATGAAGAAGTTTTAATTCAGGAGAACACTTTAGCATCATTTATTGTTGTAAAAAACTGTCTTTTCACTTCTCCCTCTTTAAATCTGTTTTGAGGTGGCTGGTGGCTCAGTGAGTAGGGTGCTGGCCCCATATACCGAGGGTGGCGGGTTCAAACCCAGCCCTGGCCAGTTAAAAAACAGCATTGACAACTGTAACAAAAAATAGCCGGGCGTTGTGGCGGGTGCCTGTAGTCCCAGCTACTTGGGAGGCTGAGGCAAGAGAATCGCCTAAGCCCAAGAGCTGGGGGTTGCTGTGAGCTGTGACACCACACACTCTACTGAGGGTGACAAAGTGAGACTCTGTCTTTTTTTTTTTTTTAATCTGTTTAAAAGTTTAAAGATACATTACATTCTCATTCTCTAGTCTCAGTCCTAACACTCAGAGTCATGTAAGGCAGGTTCCTATTTTATTTTAGAAAGTAGCCTTACGGGTTTCAGCTTGTAAGCAAGTCACAGCTAGACCCTAGAGAAGTGGTTTTCAGTCCTTGACTGCAAATTAGAATCACCTGGGCAGTTTTAAAAAATACTTGTGCCTGTAGCTCAGTGAGTAGGGCACCAGCCACATGCACTGAGGCTGGTGGGTTGGAACCGGCCGAGGCCAGTTAAACAACAATGACAACTGCAACCAAAAATAAAATAGCTGGTGTTGTGGTGGGCACCTGTGTCCCATCTACTTTGGAGGCTGAGGCAAGAGAATCGCTTAAGCCCAAGAGTTTGAGGTTGCTGTGAGCTGTGACGCCATGGCACTCTACCCAGGGCAACAGAGTGAGACTCTGTCTCAAAAAAAAAAAAAACAAAAGAAAAACTTGTGCCTGGAGTTTCATATTTTGAGATCTGAGATACTTATTTAACTGGCCTGGGTATCAGAATTTGTGATAACCCCCAGGAAATTCTAAATTCAACCAAAGTAGAAAACTACTGCATTAGAGGTTTCCTGGCCCAGCTGTTCCATACTGTTTTATAACAACTCAGATGATTGCTGCATAGCCTGCTTTGGCTCCCTCGCTCCAACTTACTTGTCAGTTTGGAATTCTGCCTGAGCTTCTTGAGAAGAACGGTATGTACCTTTGTAGAGGTCTTTACACCTGTTTGGGGTCGGGTTTGCTGAGTCTAGTTTTCATCAGTCCAATTTTATCTACTTTATATATTCCAGAAATTCTTCACAGTATCTGATCCATTTCTTATATTCTTCCATTTTCCAGCACTATCACTGATTTCTTCCTCTTTTTTCAAAATCTCCCCACCCCCTACATTTCAGTGGAATTTGGAGAGGGAAAGAAGGTGAGAAGGGAAGGAAGTATTCTAACCGACCACACTGCTGAAATTTTCACATTTAAAAATATTGCCAACTGCTTTCTTTGCATTCAAATGTGGCTGAAAGCACAGAGAGACAAGAGGACTACATATAGCCAGCATTTTTGATGGGCCTTTTCTAACCACTGAAGCTGACAAATCAGAAGATGTGAGAGATTGGGAGTAGGGGAAGAGGAAATGGTAGTGATTTATAGCCTAATGTCAGATTGGATTTTCTATGAAAGCAAAGCTTAAAAGTAGCAATGTCACCACGACTGTCAATTAAACTTAAATATGATGACTAAAGCATCAGCCCCATAATCATGTCATTTAAAGCACCTTAGAACACAGTGACTCTTTTTAATGGAAAGGACAATACTGAATAGAAATCCAAAATGAGGGCGACACCTGTGGCTCAGTGAGTAGGGTGCCGGCCCCATATGCCGAGGGTGGCGGGTTCAAACCCAGCCCCGGCCAAACTGCAACAAAAAAAATAGCCGGACGTTGTGGCGGGCGCCTGTAGTCCCAGCTGCTCGGGAGACTGAGGCAAGAGAATCGCGTAAGCCCAAGAGTTAGAGGTTGCTGTGAGCCGTGTGACGCCACGGCACTCTACCCGAGGGCGGTACAGTTAGACTCTGTCTCTACAAAAAAAAAAACAAAAAACGAAATTCCAAAATGAAACGGTAATTGATGCGAGAAAAAGTACAGTGGAACAGAATCTAAAAATTGATTTGCAAGCATAAGAATCTTTACATAAAGAGTAAAAATCAACATTTCTTTGATAAAGAATAAGGTATGTCAAACTAATGTAAGTTCTCTCTTCTACAAAGACAAAATATGAAAAGGAAGGAAAAGATCATAATTCAAAAGTGTCTTTTTGATTCAGCCATAATGTTACTCTTCAAAAAAACAAAAACCTAGAGAAATATGATTTCTTTCAGAACACCATTAAGAAGAAACATAGTTAATTTGAAGATTGCTATTAGAGACAAATTAGGTCAACTGTAGTAGAGCCAAGAGGATTTGCTGATGGCTTAGATGTAGGATGTAAGAAAAAGATAAGAAAAGATGGAGACTTTACCTCTTTCATGTTTACATGGATGGAGCTGGAACATATTCTTCTTAGTAAAGTATCTCAAGAATGGAAGAAAAAGTATCCAATGTACTCAGTCCTACTATGAAACTAATTCATGGCTTTCATATGAAAGCCATAACCCAGTTATAACCTAAGAATATGGAGAAGGGGGAGAGGGAGAAGAGGGAGGGGAGGATGGGCGGAGGGAAGGTGATTGGCAGGATTACACCTGCGGTGCATCTTACAAGGGTACATGTGAAACTTAGTAAATGTAGAGTATAAATGTCTTAACACAGGTTCAAACCCGACCCCAGCCAAATTGCAACAAAAAAATAGCCGGGCGTTGTGGCAGATGCCTATAGTCCCAGCTACTTGGGAGGCTGAGGCAAGAGAATCGCCTAGGCTCAAGAGCTTGGGAAAAGAAGAGTGATGACAAAGAAATGATACATACATCATTTCCTACTTAGGAAGTCTGTTCTCCACAGAGATACGGGTTAGCAATTCAAAAACCACTTTACATATATATTAATACCAGGATTGAACAAACAAGTAGCATGTCGTGAAGGTTGCTGTGAGCTGTGATGCTACAGCACTCTACTGAGGGCAACAAAGTGAGATTCTGTCTCTAAAAAAAAAAAAGAGGGAAAGCAGGACATTTTAACCTTGATAAATGAAGATATTTAACAATTAACAATTAATTAACAATTAATTTCTATAAAATTGATTTGTTCCACAAAACCAAAAAGGGCTTTTAGGAGAAAAAGTAAAAATAAACCATGTATTCTAAAATTTCTCAGGACAGTACTTTCTAACAAGATGAGAGACAAAAGATTAGTCATGGCTCTTTCTCAATAGACACAGAAAAAAATAAAATTATATAAGAGATTATTCAAACACATTTTTAAAAGTCCATCCATAGTATGCTAGGCCTTAGGAAAAAGAGAAGGGGATAGAAGAAAGAGGTTTTAAAAAGTCATATATCTGGTACTTTCTGCAAAGGAAAAAATAACAAAATATAGGAAGAAAAACCAGGAACTAATGTAAGTGATTAGACTGGAGCAGAGTAGAAATAATGGTGAAATGGGGGCTGGTTAGTAGGAATAAGGGCAGAATATTACCCCTGAGAATACCCTTTTTGCACAGTTTAGAGTTATTGTAATGTTTCACATACCCCCCAAAACAAATGGGGAGTCCAAAATGGAATACAAATGGTAACAAATGAACCCAACTGTGTTATGACTGAATAACACAATTACACTGAAGGAAGTGAGGAAGAAGAATTGACCTAAGTGGGAAAAGAAGAGTGATGACAAAGAAATGATACACACATCATTTCCTATTTAGGAAGTCTGTTCTCCACAGAGATATGGGTTAGCAATTCGAAAACCACTTTACGTATGTATTAATACTAGGACTGAACAAATAAGTAACATATTGTGGATAATGAGAGCCAGGTTTCTCACTATTAAAGAATCAGACGTTTCAAATGAGCACAGGGAGAAGAACCCTATGGCACTGGATTGGAAATGAACTGTCAGTATGTACTCATGGTTCTTACTATATACACAACCTGATACAGAACTATATACAGAGTACATACATTTTCCAGCTCTGTCTGCTAAGAGGTTCCAGATGCAATGATGTCTCATAGTAGGAAACCACCTGGCAACCAGATCTTAGTTCCTAAATATCATTGTCCAATAAAAGGAATCAGGGCTTCTTGGAGAAATGATTGATTCTAGGCCTGAGGCAGGGAAATTTTAAGATGAGCCTAGAGCATCTTGTGGTAAAGAAAGTAAGGAAGTGGCGGCGCCTGTGGCTCAGTGAGTAGGGCGCCAGCCCCATATGCCGAGGGTGGCGGGTTCAAACCCAGCCCCGGCCAAACTGCAACCAAAAAATAGCCGGGCATTGTGGCGGGCGCCTGTAGTCCCAGCTGCTCGGGAGGCTGAGGCAAGAGAATCGCGTAAGCCCAAGAGTTAGAGGTTGCTGTGAGCCGTGTGACGCCACGGCACTCTACCCCAGGGCGGTACAGTGAGACTCTGTCTCTACAAAAAAAAAAAAAAAAAAAAGAAAGTAAGGAAGTGCTTTAAAAAAAAAAAAAAAGGTGTGTTGAAAGGACACAAAGGCCAACTTTTTTTTTTTTTGAGACAGAGTCTCACTATGTCACCCTTGGTAGAATGCTGTGGCCTCACAGCTCACAGCAACCTCAAACTCTTGGGCTTAAGCGATTCTCTTGCCTCAGCCTCCCAAGTAGCTGGGACTACAGGCGCCCGCCACAATGCCCAACTATTTTTCCATTGTCATTGTTATTTAGCTGGCCGGGCTGGGTTCCAATTCATCAGCCTGGCTGTATGTGGCTGGTGCTGTAACCACTGTGCTATGGGCACTGAGCCAACACAAAAGCCAACTTAAAGGAGTTTTCAATGGTCAAATCTGGGACAATGTGAGCAACAACATAAAAGTAGTATTGAATAACTTATCCATTGGTCCAGTTCATACTGATATAAATAACTGAATAAACACAAGGGGGAAAAGGGGTAGCTCTTCCTCACAGTGGAATTCCAATTAACAAATGTAGAAGGAACAGTGGACATAGAAAAATTACCATTAGTGAAATACTGCAGTAACAGCTGTTGCATGCAAAAATCACTACAGGATGCTAAAATGAGCATGCTTGAAAGTGTGATATAAAACAAGAACGTCTGTCTTCTGATTAGATACTTTGTAATTACAAAGAGACAATAGTAATTTTGCAGTACTGAAACATGGCAGACTCTACCTTAACCCAGTGGTCTAGTTAAGAGAACCAGTAGGAGTCATCAATATCAATGTATCTCTTTTTGTTTGTTTATTTATTTTTTTAATTATGTAGGCTAGTCTCTAGTGGGAGTGGAGAAATGTCTCTTGATAATAAGAATATCATCACTTTGGGTATTTTCCCCAAAGTACACAACCTCAATCTAATCATTTAAAACATCAGGCATCCCCAAAGGAGGGGTAGTCTACAAAACGGCCAGTTGCCCTCAAAAGTATGGGAGTCATAAAAAACAAAACACCAAAGAACTAACAGTGGCAGGAGGACAAGGAGCCTTGACAACTATATACAACGCTAGATCCTGAATTTGATTTTGAGCTTGGACCAGAAAGGGACATTAGTGTGGTAATTGGTAAAATTCAAATTAGATCTGTGGAGTAGATAATGGTATTACATCAAAGTTAATTTCTTGATTTTGACAAATGTACTGGGGTTAGGTAAGATATTAACAGTAGGGGAAACTGGGCAAAGTATATAAAGAACTCTTTATACTAGTTTTATACTTTTCCATATATCTAAGATTATTTCAAAACAAAGATAAAGAAACATACTACCACTGAAAATATTACTAAAAACAAAAATTTAATCTTTAATTTAGCTTGCTTCAAAGTTGTCTTCACAGTGGTAGTTTTGTGGTACTGTTTATAACTGGGAAAATTTTTTCTTAATTTAATTGACAAAACCCTCCAGTTTAGAAATATAAACTGTTGAATCTAGGGAGTTCCTGTGTCATAAGAATAAACTTTTGTATATATGCTTAAAAATTTTCATAATAAAAATTTAAAATACATATTATAGACAAACTTTTTAAATGCTTGTTAACACAGTGAAGGTAATTTTCTATTATTGCTATAATTTTCATAAACATTTAAAATTCTACCATGGATTTTAGTCTGGTTAGATGCAGCTAAGGCCAGAGCTGAGTCTGGAATCCTATCTTGCCACTCCTGGTCTGCGCTATTTCTCTGACATCATAAACCGAAGCTCTTCATTTATTCAAAAACTTATCCTGAATGACAATAATCTTAAACACTTCAACTGCAACAACACAGTAGTAATATTTATAACTGCTTGCAAAAATAATGAATTTAACTATAATAATTTGCTGGACCTATGTAAATAAAATATGGGTCTAAAGTAGTACAAGTATGTAAGTTAAAAATAAGACATTCAACTACTCTAAGTTTACTGTTTCAAATGAACTTTTTTTGGCTCCTTTTTTTTTCTTTCCTTCCTTCCTCCTCTCCTCTCCTTTCTTTTCTTTCTTCCTTTCTTTCCTTTTTCTTTTTGTTTAGAAACAGGGCCTTACTATGTCACACTGGCTGTAGTGTGCTATGTGGCATGATGATGCTCCTTGAGACCTTGAACTGACGTACTTGAGTGATCCTCCTGACTTAGCCTCCCTCCCAAGTAGCTGGGACTACAGGCATGTGCCACCATACCTGGCTATTTTTTAAAATTTTTTGTAGTGATGGGGTCTTTCTTTGTTCTTCAGCTTGGTCTCAAACTTCTTGCCTCAAGTGATCTTCACATCTCAGCCTCTCAAAGAGCTGGAATTACAGACCTGAGTCACCACATACTCCCAACCCTACTATTTTTTTTCTTTTTTTTTAAAGAGACAGGGTCTTGCTATGTTACCCATGCTGGGGAGTGCAGTGGCTATTTACAGGTGTAATCATAGTGTATTCCCTGGTCACGTGATCTTCCCAGCTTGGCCTTCCAAGAAGCTGGGATTACAGGAGCCCAACACTTCATCTGGCTTTTGTACTCTTTATTATTTATTTAATTAATTTTTATTTATTTATTTATTTATTTTTGAGACAGTCTCACTATATCACTAGGAGTAGAGTGCCGTGGCATCACGCTCATAGCAACCTCAAACTCTTGGGCTTAAGCCATTCTCTTGCTTCAGTCTCCCAAGTAGCTGGGACTACAGGCGCCTGCCACAACGCTCAGCTATTTGTTGGTTGTAGTTGTCATTGTTGTTTGGCAGGCCTGGGCTGGATTTGAACCTGCCAACTCTAGAGTATGTGGCTGGTGCCCTAGCCGCTGAGCTACAGGCACAGAGACTAATTATTTTTTTTTTAAGAGACAGTCTCACTTTGTCACTCTTGGTAGAGTGCTGTAGTGTCATAGCTCACAGCAACCTCGAACTCTTGGGCTCAAGTTATTCTCTTGCCTCAGCCTCCCAAGTAGTTGGGACTATAAGCACCCACAACACCTGGCTATTTTTTAGAGACAGGGTCTCGCTCTGGCTCAAGCTGGTCTCGAACCTGTGAGTCAAACAATCCACCTGCCTCAGCCTCCCAGAGGCTGGGATTATAGGTTAGAGCCACTGTGCCCGGCCTATTTATTTATTTAGAGACAGAGTCTCACTTTGTCACCCTGGGTAGAGTACTATGGTGTCATCGTTCACAGTCACCTCAAACTCTTGGGCTCAAGCAATCCTCTTGCCTCAGCCTCCCAAGTAGCTGGGACTACAGGTGTGTACCACGATGTCTAACTAATTTTTCTATTTTTAGTAGGAACTGGTCTTGCTCTTGCTCAGGCTGGTCTCAAACTCCTGAGCTCAAGTAATCCTCCCA
Organism: Nycticebus coucang; assembly: GCF_027406575.1. Lineage (NCBI taxonomy): Eukaryota > Metazoa > Chordata > Mammalia > Primates > Lorisidae > Nycticebus > Nycticebus coucang. Next base: position 44,000,475 of record NC_069788.1, on the reverse strand, counting down.
ACTTGTTCTCCCAGAGTGCTAGGGTTACAGGCATGAGCCACACTTGGCCTCACAACTCTCTATTAAAGGACTTCAGTTTAACAATAGTGCCTTTCAAACACTTATCATGTCAAGTCTTTATAAAATACCAAATGTGTGTAAGGCACTGTAGGTGATGCTGAAAACAAAAAGATGAAGAAAGATTCTGGTCCCCAAACATTCACTATCTACTAGGAGAAATTGGCAAATGTTGATTAGAATACAAAGTGACAAGTAGTACACATAATGGTATATTCAGTGTGCTCTGTGAGGGTGGATGAGTAATGTTATTCCTCAGAGGTGATCTTACTCATACTTAGGAAATGAAGAAGTGGAATAGCTTCAGGTTACTCAATAACCGGCGTAGCAGTACTTGAATAGATAAAGAATAGAATGAATATTACCCAAATTTGATCTAAAGGATGAATTATTTTTCTTTTATCCTGATGACAGATTGAAAGTTCTGAAAGGGGGCGGCACCTGTGGCTCAAAGGAGTAGGGCGCCGGCCCCATATGCCGGAGGTAGCAGGTTCAAACCCAGCCCCGGCCAAAAACCACAAAAAAAAAAAAAAAAAAAAAGAAAGTTCTGAAAGGGATTATAATCATCTACTGCTCTGCATAGTAACTTTGTTGTTTTTTTTTTTTTTTTTGAGACAGAGTCTCACTACGTTGCCCTTGGTAGAGTGCCAAGGCGTCACAGCTCACAGCAACCTCAAACTCTTGGGCTTAAGCGATTCTTGCCTCAGCCTCCCAAGTAGTTGGAACTACAGGCGCCTGCCACAATGCCCAGCTATTTTTTCTTGCAGTTGTCATTGCTGTTTAGCTGGCCCGGGTCTGGGTTTGAACCCGCCAACCTTGGTGTATGTGGCTGGCACCATAACAACTGCGTTACCAGTGCCAAACCCACCTAGTAACTTTGTAATTATCAGAGATGACATCTTTGAATTCACTTTTCTTACCTGGGGTTAATAAATCTTACTTCCTAAGGTTACTGTGAGGAATAAATGCATATATGAGGTAACTAATACAGTTGTTGGCACTCTGAAGAGTCTACAGGCTGAGAATTCCTTGATGAACGGAATTACTTTTTGTTTTAGAGACAAGGTCTCACTCTGTTGCTCAGGCTAGAGTGCAGTGGTGTCATCATAGCTCACGGCAAGCTCAAACTCCTGGGCTCAAGTGATCCTGAGTAACTGGGACTACAGGTGTGTACCACTACACATGGCTAATCTTTTTTTTTTTTGGTAGAGACAATGTCTTTCTATAAGTTCCTTAGGCTGGTCTTGAACTCCTGGCCTCACTTGATCCTCCCACCTCAGCCTCCCAAAGTGCTGAGAATAAAAGTGTGAGTCACCAAGTCTGGCTAGGATTACCTTCTATTTATTTTTTAGTTTGTAGAGGCCAGTAGGGTGCCGGGCACATGTATATTGAATTAATATTTCAAGCCATTATTAGATAAATGTTGAATCTAAAACTATTCTTAAGATATAATCAATATATGTATTTTCTATACATAGATTTTTTTTTCAATCTCCATTTCATTCACAGAAATGGAACCCAGCTTTTAAGGACTAGTTCCCTTTCACAGCAGACTCACCTTCTACTGTTGCTCCTTCATTTGGGTTTGAGTATCCCTCTCCTTTCCGTTTTATTCTTCGGATAATGCCTCCATCTTCTAATAAATCCTCTCCTTTGAAATCAAGAAGCTCAATCTAGAAAGAAAAAAGGAATTCGGCTGAAAAAGGCCAAATAAGCCAATTTAACATATGTAAAGGCAAGGGCACCTCTTTTTTTTTTTTTCAGTTTTTGGCCAGGGCCGGGTTTGAACCTGCCACCTCTGTACATGGGGCTGGCACCCTACTCCTTTGAGCTACAGGTGCCACCCGAGGGGCAACTCTTTTTGCCAATTATTTCATTTTACAAAATGAAACTCTGTCTTTTTAGAAAAATGTATTTATCTATGTATTTTATTTCTATTTATTTATTTATTTATTTGAGCCAGAGTCTCACTTTGTTACCCTTGGTAGAGTGCCGGGGCGCCATCGCTCACAGCAACCTCAAACTCTTGGGCTCAAGCAATTCTCTTGCCTCACCCTCCCAAGTAGCTGGGACTACAGGTGCCCGCCACAATGCCTGTTAGAGACAGGGTCTCACTCTTGCTCAGGCTGGTCTCAAATCCATGAGCTCAGGCAATCCACCTACCTCAGCCTCCCTGAGTGCTAGGATTATAGGTGTGAGCCACTGTGCCCAGCCTACCTATGCATTTTTAGTTATTAGAAAAGTAGGAAAAAAGAGCACTACTTTTCAATACTTGGAAATAATTTAATTTAATGATAATCCAAAGACAGGAAATGCTAGAGAAATTGCCTTGTGGGCAAAAAGCCAGAGCTGCAAGGTGCTGGTGCAGAATCATTTTGTCTTGATGCTGAGACTACCTTTTTCCCATCCCAGATTTACGGTGTTCCCTTCTTAAAATATAAGAATAACTCCTGTGAATCTAGCCTACAGCTGACTAAAGGTATATTTTACCTAATTAGGGTGGTTCTTAAAAATCCAAGTTTTGCCTATTTTATAATTCAACACAGGATGAATAACACCATCACTACTGATAGCTTCTATGAAGGAATGAGAATGTGACATTTAAACATTTACAACAGGAAAATACCTTGCAACTTGGAATAGGCATAGTTCAACATTGATCTCCAACATTTCCATCCTGTCTTTTAGTCAGTTTCGAGTATTTCACACTCACACCACTAACCAGAACCTTTATTTGTAAGTCTAGTTTGTGTCTTTTGTTTATTTGGAAATGATCTTTTTGTGCTGGAGACACATTTCTAAGAAAGCAGTGGTATACACTCCTTACGTTTATGGGAACCAATTTACGAAGCCAAGCTCCAGAACAATTAAGTTGGATCTGATTCTAAATAGCAAGCTTGGCTCTTTTCCACTGCCTATTGCTTCAAAGCCATTCCTATTGTAGAGCAGATGCTGACAAGGCAACATCACACACATACTTGCCTCAAAAAAGAGAGTTGCATTTGAAGGAATTTTAGGGAGATTGCCAGCTGAGCCATATGCATATTCTGGTTTGCACAGTAAATGGCAGATCTCTCCTTTCTTCATGGTCGCCACTCCAAGGTCCCATGCCTTGATAACCTGGCCTAAGAGAAAGGAAAAAGGGTGGTTGAAAGCTACAGGCCATATTTTAAAAGATTTAACTTTCATAAAACAAAAGTTCAAAAAAATTTCCCATTCATCATGCTATGTATTCAGCTAGAAAGTATGGGCTGTAAGACAACAGTGCTCAGTAAAGCTACACACATAGAAATAAGTTACAATCTTTTGAAGTCTATCAGAGAAGACTTCCTGATAAGAGGGATGAAAGTATTATTAATTCAACTACTCAAAGTCTTTGAAAAGCAGCAGCAACATTAATCCATGAAATGTGACTGTGTTGCGATTGTTGCTTAATTTTCATTTTGACCATAATAATAAGTAATGTTTTCTAGGCAGAGACAGAACAAAAATAGTATTGAAAAATGGAGTCTGTTCTAAGGTAGCTTATAATTTAGTTGGGTAGACAAAAAACAACAAAACAAGAAACAGTCAGAAAAGTATAAATTGCATAAAAGGGGCCGTGAAACAAATTTCTTCTCAAAGTTCAGAATCAGAAAAGTGTTTCTTTAAACAAAGAGGTATGTGTCCTTTTGTAAAATTACAAGAACTACAGAGTCAGAATACTTTCTTTTTTGCCTACTTCCAGGAAACTAAAAGTTAAAAATGTATTGCCTAACTATAGAACTGTACACTCATATTAGATTATATAATTGTAATCTCAACATTACAGTTCCTATGATGTGCATCATTAACTTTATCTTACTATAAGCAGTCTCAAATCCTTTAGGAAACCACAGAAAATTTAGGCCACTTAAAAGAATAAAATACAAAGGAAGGGCTTTGTCAATTAAAAACTTAAGTATTCAAAGTGAAATCAGATAAGCAATAACCCTCAGATGAAGTGATTGATTTATTGATTGAGAAAAAAATCTAACTCCACTGCCCCAGCTAATGTGCAGTGGCATCACCATAGCTCACCGAAACCTCAGAGTCCTGGGCTCAAGAAATCCTTTTTTCTCTGCCTCCTAAGAAATTGGGACCATGCTCAGCTAATTTTTCTATTTTTTTTTCTTGAGATAAGATCTTGCTCAGGTTGACCTCAAGTGATCTTCTTGCCTCAACCTCCTAGATTGCTAGGATTATAGGTGTAAGCCACCATGCCTGGCCTAAAAATATGACTTTTAATAACTATATACTAGTCTATCTTTTGAATATATCATAATTTCATTATTCTCATTAATAAAAACTTAGGTTGTTGTTATTTTTATCATTATCAAGGTTTTTGTTTTTTTTGAGACAGAGCCTCAAGCTGTCACCCTGGGTAGAGTACTGTGGCATCACAGCTCACAGCAACTTCCAACTCCTAGGCTCAAGCGATTCTCTTTTTTTTTGAGATGGAGTCTCAAGCTGTCGCCCTGGGTAGAGTGATGTGGCATCACAGCTCACAGCAACCTCCAGCTCTTGGGCTTAAGAGATTCTCTTGCCTCAGGCTCCCAAGTAGCTAGGATTATAGGTGCCTGCCACAACGCCCAGCCATTTTTCGTTTGTAGTTCTCATTGTTGTTTGGTGGGCCCAGGCTGGGCTCAAGTGATTCTCCTGCCCCTGCCTCCCAAGTTGCTGGGACTACAAGCACCTGCCACAATGCCCGACTATTTTTTGGTTGCAGCCGTCATTGTTGTTTGGCGGGCCCGAGCTGGATTTGAACCTGTCAGCTCAGGTGTATGTGGCTGGTGCCTTAGCTGCTTGAGTCACAGGCACTGAGCCTATTATCAAGTTTTAATAAACAACTTTTTATTTATTTTTTTTTTTAGAGAAAACAACTTTTTATTTTTTTTTTAGCAGGCTAGGGCCTGCTAAACAGCAATGACAACAACAACAACAACAACAAAAATAGCAGCCAGGCATGGTGGCTCACACTGATAGCAAATAAAAATTATGAAGGCCAAGGCAGGAGGATCATTTGAGGACAGAAGTTCAAAACCCGCTGGGGCAATATAGCAAGATCCCATCTCTAAAAAAAAAAAAAAACCTTTGCATCTACATCTCTATATAAATTTCTTTGTAAAGTAAAAGCCTCTAACCAGACACAGTCAGGACTGGTTGGTAAGTTAATTAAAAATAATTGCTTTAAGCGAGGAATCAAAAAATATGTATACCTCAAATATTTTCTTTTCTTTTTTTTTGTAGAGACAGAGTCTCACTTTATGGCCCTCGGTAGAGTGCCATGGCATCACACAGCTCACAGCAACCTCCAACTCCTGGGCTTAAGCGATTCTCTTGCCTCAGCCTCCCGAGTAGCTAGGACTACAGGCGCCCACCACACGCCCGGCTATTTTTTTTTTTTTGGTTGCAGTTCAGCCGGGGCCGATTTTGAACCCGCCACCCTCGGTATATGGGGCCGGCACCTTACTGACTGAGCCACAGGCGCCACCCACCTCAAATATTTTCTTAAAATATATTCAAATATATGGCTCAGCACCCATAGCTCAGTGGTAGGGCACTGGCCACATGCACCTGGGCTGGTGGGTTTGAACCCGGCTAGGGCCTGCTACACAGCAATGACAACAACAACAAAAATAGCTGGGCATTATCATAGGCACCTGTGGTCCCAGCTACTTGGGAGGCTCAGGCAAGAGAATCCTTTAAGCCCAGGAGTTTGAAGTTGATGTGAGCTGTGACGCTATGGCACTCTACTAAGGGCTACATAGTAAAACTCTGTCTCAAAAAAAAAAAAAAAGGCTCAGTGCCCGTAGCATAGTGGTTACAGTACCAGTAACATACACTGAGGCTGGTGGGTTTGAACCCAGCTTGGGCCAGCTAAACAACAATGGTAACAATGACAAAAAATAGCTGGGCGTTGGGCGGCACCTGTGGCTCAGTGGGTAGGGCGCCGGCCCCATATGCCGAGGGTGGCGGGTTCAAGCCCAGCCCCGGCCAAAACTGCAACAAAAAAATAGCCGGGCGTTGTGGCGGGCGCCTGTAGTCCCAGCTACTCGGGAGGCTGAGGCAAGAGAATCGCGTAAGCCCAAGAGTTAGAGGTTGCTGTGAGCTGTGTGACGCCATGGCACTCTACCCGAGGGCGGTACAGTGAGACTCTGTCTCTACAAAAAAAAAAAAAAAAAAATAGCTGGGCGTTGTGGCGGGTGCCTGTAGTCCCAGCTACTCTGGAGGCTGAGGCAAAAGACTCGCTTTAGCCCAAGAGTTGGAGGTTGCTGTGAGCTGTGACACCACAGCACTTTACCGAAGGTGACATAGTGAGATTCTGTCTCCAAAAAAAAAGCCATGGCCTTGCCTTGACTATGGCTCCACATCATCTTTACTTATATAAATTACACTCCATTGATTACACTTCAGATACCATTTGAAATTTACAATTTGAGTTTCTTTATGATAAAGCAAGAACCAGAAGACACTCGTGGCTGGGTGAGGTGGCTCATGCCTGTAACCCTAACACTCTCAGAGGCTGAGACTGGTGGATTGCCTGAGCTCATGGGTTCGAGACCAGCCTCAGCAAGAGCAAGATCTCATCTCTAAAAATAGCCAGGTGTCATGGCAGGTGCCTATAGTCCCAGCTACTCAGGAGGCTGAGGCAAGAGGATCGATTGAGCCCAAGAGATGGATGTTGCTATGAGCTACGATGCCATGGCACTCTATCTACCCAGGGCAACAAAATGAGACTGTTTCAAAAAACAAACAAACAAACAAAAAACAGAAGATATTTGTAAAGCAAGCAGTAGGCAGAATACTTCTGGTAAAAATGAGTCCTCAATGACCTATTTACCTGCCCCTAATTCAATAGCCATTTTTAAACTGCTTTTAGAATTTCATCTCAGCATGCCTTTTCAAAACATTCAACCTGGTTTTCATAGAAATAATTTTTCTTTCTTTCCACGCTAATTTCAGTGTTTTATATATCTAATGCAATTATATAATTATGAAAAGTACAGTGAATGTAAATAGATTTCAACTGATTTTTTAAATGGAATAGCTGCATTTTATTATTTTGGATTAATGTAAGGGTACATAGGCTTGGCAGGAAGGGACATTGTTTGCCTTTTAGGTAACATCTGAGTTGCATTTGAGTCCTTTACCCAAGAGGTGTGCAATGTACGCCTTCATTGTACCCGTTAGGTGGGAGCATAATGAGACCTCTCAACTGATTCTTAGTAATAGTCTAAAAAAGAAAAAAGTAGCCTACAACATCTGCAAACTGCTCAAACACAGCTAGGCCTCAGTGTTGTTTGAGCTGGCCTAGGCCCCAGGGAGGCCATATTATTCTCCTGTTGGACATAAACAATCTCACAAAATATCAGTACCAGACAGGTCATGCTGAGGGGGTGTTCAAGTGAAACGAGAACAATTGAAAATTTTGTCTAGTCCAGAAAAAATAAGGTCATTGTGAACCCTACAAAACACTAAACATCCACCTCTCCTTGCTAACATGAGTGACTATTGCTTCTCTACCTCATTAGAGAGCTTTAATCTCACTCTATTCTAATTGGTCCCCCTCCTGAGATGATTCATTAAATAGACACCCAAACATAGGATCACTCCATATTCTTTTTTTTTTTTTGAGACTGAGTCTCACCATGTCGCCCTCAGTAGAGTGCCGTAGTGTCACAGCTCACAGCAACCTCAAACTCTTGGACAAACGATTCTCCTGCTTCAGCCTCCCAAGTAGCTGGGACGACAGGTGCCCACCACAATGGCTGGCCATTTTTTGGTTGCAGTTGTCATTGTTGTTTGGCGGCCCGGGCTGGATTCAAACCTGCCAGCTCTGGTGTATGTGGCTGGCGCCTTAGCCACTTAAGCCACAGGTGCTGAGCCTGTATAATATTTTAGAACAGCGATTCTCAACCTTCCTAATGCCATGATGTATTTTCACTATTATAAAGGGGTTGCGACCCATAGGTTGAGAACTGCTGTTTTAGAACCACATTCATTAATACTTACTGATCTCATCAGTAAAGTCTTAAGTTTTAAAAAGCTGTCAAGCTCACACTGGCAGATACAAATTCTCTGAAACCATATTTTCATTTGAAAATTCAGTGGTAGCCAGGAATAGTGATTTGTGTGTATAATTTCAGCTACTCAGGAGGCTGAGGTGGGAAGATCACTTGAGGCCAGCCCAAGACCAGCCTGGGCAACACGGCAAGACCCCATCTCAAAACAACAAAAACATAATACCTCGATGGCAAAGAACACTGTCAGTTGTCTTTCCTCGAAGGGACAGCTTATTCCTTTCATTTTCGGGATAAAATATCCACCAAATACTGAATAATCAATTCTAGACAACCACAGTTTGCCCTTTCAAGTAAAAATGGTGTTTCGTGAAAAAAAGAAAAATGCAGCTATTTCAGTTCTCAACTAAAACAAGTGTCTAAGTCTTTTCCTTGAGACAACCGCCATACTTCCGTATATGCAGACGAGTTCTAATGTATGCTTCCCTTTCTGTCACAGAATATCAAAACCACATGAAACTCAAGGATTAAGTTTTAACAAAATTAATAATTTTTAGTGCTTTATCAAGGACATTCTTAAGTGAAACTAGCTTTTTTCCTTTATGTAAATAGGGAATGAGTGGTAGTGAAAAATACCATGACTATTAGTATAGCTGGACGCCACTGCCTTGATTGGTGTTAAGAAACTAACAGGGGGCGGGCGCCTGTAGTCCCAGCTACTCGGGAGGCTGAGGCAAGAGAATCGCTCAAGCCCACGAGTTGGAGGTTGCTGTGAGCTGTGTGAGGCCACGGCACTCTACCGAGGGCCATAAAGTGAGACCCTGTCTCTACAAAAAAAAAAAAAAAAAGAAACTAACAGGGGGTGGTGCCTGTGGCTCAGTGGATAGGGCGCCGGCCCCAAATACCGAGGGTGGTGGGTTCAAACTCAGCCCTGGCCAAACCGCAACAAAAAAATAGCCGGCATTGTGACGGGCGCCTGTAGTCCCAGCTACATGGGAAGCTGAGGCAAGAGAATCTCCTAAGCTCAGGAGTTGGAGGCTGCTGTGAGTTGTGACACCATGGCACTCTACCAAGGGTGATAAAGTGAGACTCTGTTTCTAAAAAAAAAAAGAAACTAGCAGGGTTTTTTCTTCCTGATCTTTGAATTTTTATAACTCAAAAAAGCTTAATTAATTTTTTACTTAGCTTTCTGACTTTGTACTCTACCTTCAACATCTTCACAATGACTTTCTGTTCCTCCATTAGAAAAGCACCCTGCAGGCAGTGCCTGTGGCTCAAGGATCCTGTCATGTCATGGACACATGTGGCACACATGGAGCCACCACAGGCTCTGCCGACATGTTTTAGTTTTGGACAAACTCCTAAGAGCTTTAGGTCTCACACCACAAAGTCTGCCTGGGTATACATCACAGGTAGATTCTGGTGCTTTCCCAACCTCTACCAGGTTAGAGGTACATTGTAGGAAAGCCTACGATGCTGTATCAAATGCTGGACCTTCTGAGTGCCTCTTGACAACATCTTTGGAAGGAGCCGCAGTAGCAGTGTTTACCACTGCAGCTTTTGTGCCATCAGTGCAAATGTCAAACAGTAAAAACGCAAATAACATTTTAGTATTTTTATGGAAAATAAATAAATATTACGGGACTTGTAAGAATATCTCAGGGAAGCCCCAAGGATCCTTGGACCGCATTTTGAGTACTGCTACTCTCTTTTGGCAAGGACAGGATCCACTGCGCCTATATAAAACAAATATGGTAATAAATCCAAGCAAAACACAACTCAAAAAATACCCTCTTACCTTTGCCAAGACTAAAAACAAATGGTTCGTTTCTATCATGACTGGAATCAAACTTCTTTCCATTAGATAACTTTCCTTTGTAATGGACATAAACTTTGTCTCCAATCATTGGTGTTTCCTCACTACTTCCCTCTCTTTTGACAATCTAGAAGAGACAACATCAAGAAAAAGGAAGGAAACTTTTTACTTATAATCAGAGAATGAAAAGGTCATACAGTGCATCCCAAGACACTCGGGCAGGTCTGCGAGTATACTACCATCCATCCTTTCTAAAGGCTTCCGTCAGAGTTCTTGCAATAACACTCACTATTAGAAAATTGCCCTTTACTAATTTGTTTTATGTTATATTTCATTCTATTCCTGATCACACTATTCTCTCAAAAGAATTAACCAATAAATCCTGCTTCACTGTGTTAATGCCTTATCCTTTGACATTAAAATCTCTCAAAACACAAACTTGTGAGCTAGTCCATATACAGTCTCAGACATAAAGATTGGTGGACTTTTAGAAATACTCAAAAAGAAGTCTAAAGCAAAGTTTCAAATGTGTGATTTTATTTATTTCCCTCCTTTGCTAAAAACACTAGCTGCTCACTAAAGTCGGCTAGTTTGGTTTAATTTCAGAAAGTCCATTTCTTTGTATAAATTTACACTTCCTATTATTTGAAAAATACTCAATCTGTAAAAAACATTAGCATTACCGCACAATTTAATACGATACTGGACAACTTGTTTTCTAGTAAAGGAAATACCAAAAAAAGTTCCAAACTGAAAAGTACTGTATTAGCTATCGTAAAATCCAGTATATTTACTTTGTTCTTGGCAGAGCAAGTTGCTAATGAAGTTGGTCAGTTCTGGGAAAAGTAAATCAAATTGAGGTGTGTGGTCAATTTAGTCTATTGATCATCTGTGCCAAATGAATTATTTTTAGTAGATTAACAGTGGATGATAGTTAACATCTGACATTTCTTTGGGGGAAGGGTTTAAGTTTTTATTTAAAGAATTCTGGCTCAGCACCTGTAGCTCAGTGGCTAGGGCGCCAGCCACATACACAGGAGCTGGTGGGTTTGAATCCAGCCCTGGCCTGCCAAACAACAATGACAACTACAATCAAAAAATAGTTGGGTGTTGTGGTGGGCCCCTGTGATCCCAGCTACTTGGGAGGCTGAGGCAAGAGAATGGCTTAAGCCCAAGAGTTTGAGGTTGCTGTGAGCTGTGATGCCAAAGCACTCCAGCGAGGATGACATAGTGAGACTCTGTCTCAAAAAAATAAAAAAAATGAATTCAATTATTTGCTTCAAAATTGAGTTGCATCCCTCTGCCTAACATGAACACTATGAACTCAGAACTTAGATTCTACAACTTTCTTATGCAAAAGCCCAAATACCTCCCCCCCCCCCGCCTCCCCGCAGACAAGAAGGTTCCACTCTGTCACCCAGACTGGAGTATACTGGCATGGGCATAGAGTCAAATTTCTGGGCTGAAGCAATCCTCCTGTCTCAGTCCCCTGAGTAGATAGGACTATACGCACCACCACGCCTGGCTAATTTTTTAAAAATTTATTTTGTAGAGAGGGGGTATTGCTGTTGCCCAGGCTGGTCTCCAGAGATCCTTCCACCTCAGCCTCCTAAAGTGCTGGGTCAGGCATTAGCCACCATACCCCACCGCCAAACACTTCTTTTTTTTTTTTTTTTGAGACAGTCTAACTTTGTTGCTTTAGATAGAGTGCCATGGCATCACAGCTCACAGTAACCTCAAACTCTTGGGCTCAAGTGATTCTCTTGCCTCAGCCTCCCAAGGAGCTGGGACTACAGGTGCTGCCATAATGCCCAGCTATTTTTAAAGACAGGGTCTTGCTCTTGCTCTTGCTTAGGCTGTTCTCATGAGCTCAGGCAATCCACCCACCTTGGCTTCCCAGAGTGCTAGGATTATAGGCGTGAGCCACCGCACCTGGCTCCCACTCTTTTTTCTTTTCTTTTTTTTTGAGACAGAGTCTCACTATGTTGCCCTCAGTAGAGTGCTATGACATCACAGCTCACAGCAACCTCAAACTCTTGGGCTTAAGCGATTCTCTTGTCTCAGCCTCCCAAGTAGCTGGGACTACAGCGCCCTCCACAATGCCTGGCTACTTTTTTGTTGCTGTTGTCATTGCTGTTTCACTGGCCCACGTTGGGTTTGAACCTGCCAGCCCTGGTGTACGTGGCCGGCACCCTGACCACTGACCTACGGGTGCCAAGCCCCCAACTATTGAAAATAAAAGAAATAGTCATTATTGCCCTTTCAGGATTTCAAAAGAAAAAAAAGTTTTAAAAAATTAATCTAAAAAAAAAATCACAAGGTATTGCATAAATGCTCATTTTCATGAACTCCATGTGGTACGTGGGAGCCTATGGCTAACTGTTAGCCTCCTATGTTTCCTCCAGAACAAATAATTGGGCACACAGGATGAATGGCTACCAGGGAGATAAAGACTCATTCCCATCAGCAAGTGATACTGTGCTTATCAGTTCAGGCTTCCTCCACAAAGATGAACCTGTGTCTAAATCTGGAGTTGCCTTAAGTATTATACTAGGCTCCATTCATTAAAAAAATGTCAAACTAAATTTTACCTTCCTATATTACTAACTTTCCAGACCTGCCTAGGTTCGTTCATTTTAAAATGTATTATAGTTAATAGGAGAGATTAGTATAGAATAGGCTAAGTGTCCTGGTAACTCCATTAGAGTGGTGGTATTATTATTATTCCAAATTTATATATAGGAAATTTAATCACAGAGAAGTTAAATTACTCTAGATCATAGTTACTAGACCTATTTAATCTTTTTTTTTTGCAGTTTTTGGCCAAGGCTGGGTTTGAGCACACCACCTCCAGCATATGGGGCTGGGGCCCTACTCCTTTGAGCCACAGGCGCCGCCCATAGACCTATCTAATCTTAATCAAAATCCCTCATAGTGAAATCTGAGGTCCTACGTGGTATGATTTAAAGGGCTTCCAATCTCAAACATTTCTTAAAAACCTAAAAATCCTGTTGTCAGATATACTCCCTAAAGTAAAGCAGGGTCTCAGGCATGTTGAGGACTGTGTTTACTAGAAATGGGCACTCTGAAAAGATCAAAGAGAAAGTCTAAGTACAGGCAGGGAGATGATGAAGACAGCTTGCAGCATCTCTACTAGCTCTGCTTTGGGATAATTATATGGTGGAGAAGACTTCAGAAAGAAGATATGGTGATATAAATCTATAGCATAAAATCCTTATTCTATAGATGCAAGTCTCTAAAATTTGGCTTGGCACATAGCAAGCAAACAGCAAAACATATACATTCAGAAGAGATCTAGGCAAAGAAGAATGGCTTTCACATAAGCAATATTTTTTATAAGATAAGACAAACTTAAAAATTCTATTTCTGCTCTACTGGCACAAGATATTAAAACTCTGGAAAGTGGTAATATTTAGAATATATAAGATAATCTTTTCAGGAAAAGTAAAACAAAATTATACAAAACTTTTATGTGTAAAGTAGCACAGAAGAAATAACTATTTAATGTGACTAACGCCACTTAACCTCTCTCAGCTTCAATTTATTTACTTCTAAGATAAAAGAATCACCAAGGGCAGTGGCTCACACCTATAATCCTAGCATTCTGGGAGGCCAAGGTGGGTGCATTGCTTGAACTCAGGAGTCTGAGACCAGTCTGAGCAAGAAGGAGACCCTGACTCTACTTAAAATAGAAAAATTAGCCAGGTGTTATTGTGGATGTCTGCAGTCCCAGCTGCTGGAGAAGGTGAGGTAGGAGGATCACTTGAGCCCAGGAGTTTGAGGTTGTGAGCTAGGGTGATGCCATGGCCCTCTAGCCTGGGAGTTCTAGGGCAACAGAGTGAGACTCGGTCTCAACAACAACAAAAAATCCACATTTTATTTATATTTTACACCACTGTGAGATACAAATTTTAAAAATACATGAGAAAATGATTAATTACAGAGTAAAATGTACATAATACAATCATGTATTGCTTAAGGACAGAGATACATTCTGTTTAGAAGATACATTTAGATTAGGTGATTTTGCCATTGTGCAAATATCATCAAATATACAGTATAAAAGAAAAAATGGTACAACCTTTGTATAAGGCACTCACCGTAAATGGGGCTTGCAGGACTGGAAGTTGTTCTGGGTCAGTCAGTGAACGAAGAATATGAAGGCCTAGGACGTTACTGTACACTACTCTAAACTTTACCCTCTACAGTTTAAAATTTATTTTTAAAATTTTCTTTCTTTAATAATAAATTAACCATAGCTTATTATAATTTCCTTACTAGATAAACTTTTTAATTTTTTTAAACTTTTGACTCTTTTTAAATAACACTTAGCTTAAAACACAAATACACATTGCACAGCTGTACAGAAATATTTTCTTTATATCCTTATTCTGTAAGTTTTTTCTATTTTAAAAATTTTTAATTCATTGTTTTACTTTTTATTTTTTATTATGCATATTCACACAGTAAACACATAATTTCTTGTACAATATTTGAATGTTCTGAACGTTAGAGTTTAAATACATATATAATATCAGTTTATTTTCTAAAATCTTATTTTGATGCATATAATTTTATTCTTAACCGACAAATAAGGACAAAATGTTTACATATCTGATAGAGAAAAGGGATGAATAGAAAAAGGGAATAATAATGATGAAATAACATTACTTTTATAAATTATCTTTTTTTTTTTTTTTGAGACTGAGTCTCACTTTGTCACCCTTGGTAGAGTGCTGTTGCATCACAGCTCACAGCAACCTCAAATTCTTGGCCCAGCGGTTCTCAACCTGTGGGTTGCGACCCCTTTGTAACAATGAAAATACATCATGGCATTAGAAAGGTTGAGAACCACTGGCTTAAATGATTCTGTTGCCTCAGCCTCCCAAGTAGATGGGACTACAGGCACCTAGCCATGTTTTTAGAGATGAGGTCTTGCTCTAGCTCAAGCTACTATGTTTTCCCGAAAATAAGACCTACTTACAGGAAAGATAAGACGTCCCCTGAAAATAAGACCTAGCGCATCTTTGGTAGCACACCTTAAAATAAGACACTGTCTTTTTTTTTTTTTTTTTCCATCTTCCCAACCCCCGCCCCCTAAGACACTGTCTTATTTTCGAGGAAACAGGGTAGTCTCGAACTCATGAGCTCAGGCAATCCACCTGCCTTGGCCTCCCAGAGTGCTAGGATTATAGTTACGGGCCCCCATGCCCAGCCTCATGAATTGCCTTGAACCACATTTTTATTTCACAGATTTGGCCTCTGAGTGATTTTGGATTTTTATGTGGTAGCCCTAATGGGCACAAACTTTCTTTTCTTTTCTTTCTTTCTTTTTTTTTTTTTTTTTGAGATAGTCTCAAGCTGTTGCCCTGGGTAGAGTGCCATGGCATCATAGCTCACAGTACCCTCCAACTGTTGGGCTCAAGTGGCCCTCTTGCCTTGGTTTTTCTATTTTTAGTAGAAACTGGGGTCTCACTTTTGTTCAAGCTGGTCCGGAACCTGTGAACTCAAACAATCCACCTGCCTCGGCCACTCAGAGTGCCAAGATTATGGGTGTGAACCACTGCGCCTGGCCCAGGCACAGATTTTCTGATGATTAGCAAAAATTTATTCTCTTAACTTCATTATTATCTCATGTTCAAGTGAATTTATTGCTGCCACTGAAACCATGTATTTACCGAGAAACTATTTGCTATTTATTTTTAGTTATTTTTAATTGTTAAATATAAAAAATAAGCAACACACTCTGCAAGCTAGTAGTTTAAAATATTTGGGGAGGGAACCTGGTAACTACTTTTGAATTTTTGGTTTTATAGGTATAATGAAAAGAATCCACTCTTCTACAGTATGCCTCATACTTCAGCTATACTTATAATTCAGAATAAAGTATTCTTATTTATAAATCCAATCTGACAGTACCCAAGAGTTAGGCTTAAAAGCTGCTAAGTTTTTTTTTTTTTGTAGAGACAGAGTCTCACTTTATGGCCCTCGGTAGAGTGCCGTGGCCTCACACAGCTCACAGCAACCTCCAACTCCTGGGCTTAAGCGATTCTCTTGCCTCAGCCTCCCAAGTAGCTGGGACTACAGGCGCCCGCCACAACGCCCGGCTATTTTTTGGTTGCAGTTTGGCCGGGGCCGGGTTTGAACCCGCCACCCTCGGTATATGGGGCCGGCGCCCTACCGACTGAGCCACAGGCGCCGCCCAAAAGCTGCTAAGTTTTATGTTTAGCCCACTTATTTGAAGTAAAAATGTTTCAGTGATCCCATAAAAAAAAATTCCTCAAGGTTTGTTTGTTTTTCTTTTTGAGACAGTGTCTCATTCTGTCACCCTGGGTAGAGTGCCACGGTGGCACAGCTCACAGCAAACTTGAAATCTTGGGCTCAAGCGATCTCGCCTCAGCCTCCAGAGTAGCTGGGACTATAGACGCCCATCACAACACCCACCTAGTTTTCTATTTTAAGTAGAGACAGGGTCCTGCTCTTGCTAAGACTGGTCTTGAACTCCTGAACTCAGGGGATCCATCCGTCTCGGCCTACCAGAGTGCTAGGATTACAGCCGTTAGCCACTGCATCTAGCCCCCTTGAAGTTCTTTAAATGAGTTCTGACTTATACTGGATGCAGAATATTGAACACATAGAATAAGTCTTTAAGAAATATGCCATGTACAGTCTGCTATAGTCAATAATATACTATAAAATTTTATAATATACCATAAAGTTGGAAATGACAGTATGCATGAACTTTGAAAATATAGGGCTAAGCCTAGAGTCAAGTCTTCTGACTCCAAAGCTATCTTTCTTTCTACTTAGTTAACTTTCAAATAACTTCACCAATATCTAATCAAGCCTTCTTCATTGTGGGAGGATTGGCCTGACATTATTCACAAAAGATTCTGATTTAATTCTATTGACCCTAGAATTTGAGACAGGTGTATAACATATTTAAACTTTAGCATCTAGAAACATTATCTGTTAGACAGGAAACTTAGTAACTATGAAGAAATATAATATTGCTACCTGATAAAAGAGAAGACACGTTCATATTATGAAAAAGGAAATTCTTATTTTGTATCAAAGAGAAAATGAAATAACCAGGTTCTTGGATCCCAGCCTGAGCAAAAGCGAGATCCTGTCTCTACTAAAAGTAGAAAACAAACAAAAAACTGAGGCAAGAAGATCGCTTGACCCCAAGAGTTGGAGGTTGCTGTGAGCTATGACAGGACAGCACTCTACCCAGGGTGACAGCTTGAGACTCTGTCTCAAAAAAAAAAAAAATCTTGGATGGAAATTTTCACTAAATACAATTTATAATTTAAGTCTTTTCTGTGGCAACTTGTAAATATAAATTATAAGTACATATAACTGATTTTCTATTAAATTGATGTGGTATGCCTGACAGTCTTATATTTTCTTTGCAAGTAATATAGCTAACCAAAAAATCCATTTCCTTGAATGGACAAAGCTCAATGGCCTCTCCTCATCATGTCTAAATACAAAGTTAAATGATTCCAAGTAGTGAAGGATTTTAGTTGTAATGAATGACTTCTATAATTAGTGAACATGTATCACAAGAAATTAACTTCTGCTTCATCCTTGGAAACACTGAATTTTCCACCACACCAGCAACTCAGTGAAAAAGAATGATCTTCATTCTAAGACATTTCTTCAAGATATATTTGAACATCTACTGGTCTTAAATTTCTTAAATTATCTTCATGCCACTGCAGGTCATACTCTTTTTTTGTCTTTTCATTCTCTAAAATTTCCATGCCTGATTGATTTCAATGAACTTCTGTATACATTTCTCCACTGTTCCTGCTGGTACATTTGTACTTTATTTATCTGGATGATACATTAATGTAAAAATTTTTTTCATTTTTTTTATTGTTAAATCATAGCTACATACATTAGTGCAATCAAGGGGTACAATGTGCTGGTTTCATATACAATCTGAAATATTCTCATCAAACTGTTCAACGTAGCCTTCACGGCATTTTCTTAGTTACTGTATGTACATTTGTATTCTGCCTTTAGTGAGTTTCGCCTGTACCCATTCTAAGATGCACCTTAGGTGTGGCCCCACCCATTGCCCTCCCTCCACCCTAACCTCCCCCCTCCTTTCCCCTTCCTTGGCCCTTTCCCCATAGTCTTGTGCTATAGTTGGGTTATAGCCTTCACGTGAAAGCTATAATTTAGCTTCATAGTAGGGCTGAGTACATTGGATACTTTTTCTTCCATTCCTGAGATACTCTGCTGAGAAGAATATGTTCCAGCTCCATCCATGTAAATATGAAAGAGGTAAAGTCTCCATCTTTCTTTAAGGCTGCATAATATTCCATGGTATACATGTACCACAATTTGCTAGTCCATTTGTGGGTCAATGGGCACTTGGGCTTCTTCCATGACTTAGCAATTATGAATTGGGCTGCAATAAACATTCTGGTACAGATGTCTTTGTTATATTGTGATTTTTGGTCTTCTGGGTATAAACTAGTAAAGGAATTATAGGATCAAATGGCAGGTCTATTTTTGATCTCTAAGTATTCTCCAAACATCCTTCCAAAAAGAACGTATTAGTGTGCATTCCCACCAGCAGTGTAGAAGTGTGGCCTTTTCTCCACATCCACACCAACATCTCTGGTTTTGGGATTTTGTTATGTGGGCTACTCTTATTGGGGTTAGGTGATATCTCAAAGTAGTTTTGATTTGCATTTCTCTGATGATTAAGGATGATGAGCTTTTTTTCATGTGTTTGTAGATCGTGCATCTGTCTTCTTTAGAGAAGTTTCTCTTCAAGTCCCTTGCCCACCCTGAGATGGGATCACGTGTTCTTTTCTTGCTAATATGTTTGAGTTCTCTGTGGATTCTGGTTATTAAACCTTTATCGGAGGTATAACTTGGAAATATTTTCTCCCATTCTGAGGGCTGTCTGCTTGCTTTACTTACTATGTTCTTGGCTGTGCAGAAGCTTTTTAGTTTGATCAGGTCCCAGTAGTGTATTTTTGATACTGCTTCAATTGCCTGGGGAGTCCTCCTCATGAAATATTCACCCAGGCTGATTCCTTCCAGAGTTTTCCCTGCACTTTCTTCAAGTATTTTTATAGTTTCATGTCTTAAGTTTAAATCTTTTATCCAGTGAGAGTCTATCTTAGTTAATGGTGAAAGGTGTGGGTCCATTTTCAATCTTCTACAGGTTGCCAGCCAGTTCACCCAGCACCATTTGTTAAATAGGGAATCTTTTCCCCACTGAATGTTTTTAATTGGCTTGTCAAAGATCAAATAACGGTAAGTAGCTGGATTCATCTCTTGGTTCTCTATTCTATTCCCGACATCTACTTCTCTGATTTTGTGCCAATACCATGCTGTTTTGATCACTATCGATTTATAATACAGTCTCAGGTCTGGTAGCGTGATTCCTCCTGCTGTGTTTTTATTGCTGAGTAATGTTTTGGCTTTTCGAGGTTTTTTCTGATTCCATCTAAATTGAAGTATTATTTTTTCAAGATCTTTAAAATATGACAATGGAGCTTTAATAGGAATTGCATTAAAATTATATATTGCTTTGGGTAGTATAGATATTTTAACAATGTTGATTCTTCCCAGCCCTGAGCATGGTATGTTTTTCCATTTGTTAACATCTTCAGCTATTTCTTTTCTTAAAGTTTCATAGTTCTTTTTGTAGAGATCTTTCACTTCCTTTGTTAGGTATACTTCCAAATATTTCATCTTCTTTGGCACTACTGTGAAAGGAATAGAGTCCTTGACTGTTTTTTCAGCTTGGTTATTGTTGGTATGTATAAAGGCTACAGATTTATGGGTATTGATTTTGTAGCCTGAGACATTGCTGTATTCCTTGATCACTTCTAAAAGTTTTGTAGTAGAGTCCCTAGTGTTTTCCAGATATACGATTATATCATCTGCGAAGAGTGAAAGTTTGATCTCTTCTGACCCTATGTGGATACCCTTGATCGCCTTTTCTTCCCTAATTGCAATGGCTAAAACTTCCATGACAATGTTAAAGAGCAATGGAGACAATGGGCAACCTTGCCTGGTTCCTGATCTAAGTGGAAATGATTTCAATTTAACTCCATTCAATATGATATTGGCTGTGGGTTTGCTGTAGATGGCCTCTATTAGTTTAAGAAATGTCCCTTCTATACCAATTTTCTTAAGTGTTCTGATCATGAAGGGATGCTGGATATTATCAAAAGCTTTTTCTGCATCAATTGAAAGAATCATTTCAATTGGTCCTTATTTTTTAGTTTGTTTATGTGCTGAATTACATTTATAGATCTACGTATATTGAACCAGCCTTGAGACCCTGGGATAAATCCCACTTGGTCGTGGTGTATAATTTTTTTGATGTGTTGTTGGATTCTGTTTGTTAGGATCTTATTGAGTATTTTTGCAACAATATTCATTAGTGATATTGGTCTATAATTTTCTTTTCTTGTTGGGTCTTTCCCTGGTTTGGGGATCAAGGTGATGTTTGCTTCGTAGAATGTGTTGGGTAATATTCCTTCTTTTTCTATATTTTGGAAGAGATTTAGTAACATAGGTACTAGTTCTTCTTTAAATGTTTGGTAGAATTCTGACGTAAAGCCATCTGGTCCTGGGCTTCTCTTTTTACGGAGATTTTGTATAGTTGATGCTATTTCAGAACTTGATATAGGCCTGTTCAACATTTCCACTTCATTCTGGCTAAGTCTTGGTAGATGGCATACTTCCAGGTATTGGTTGATTTCTTTCAGATTTTCATATTTCTGAGAGTAGAGTTTCCTGTAGTATTCATTAAGGATTTTTTGAATTTCTGAGGGGTCTGTTGTTATTTCATCATTACCATTTCTGATTGATGAGATTAGAGATTTTACTCTTTTTTTCCTGGTTAGGTTGGCCAAAGGTTTATCTATTTTATTGATCTTTTCAAAAAAAACCAACTTTTGGATTTATTGATCTATAATTCTTTTGTTTTCAATTTCATTTAATTCTGCTCTGATTTTGGTTATTTATTTTCTTCTGCTGGGTTTGGGGTTGGAATGTTCTTCCTTCTCCAGTTGATTGAGATGTCCCAGTAAGTTATTAACTTCCTTTCTTTCCATTTTCTTGAGGAAGGCTTGCAGTGCTATAAATTTCCCTCTTAGGACTGCCTTTGCAGTATCCCAGAGGTTCTGGTAATTTGTGTCTTGATTGTTTTGTTCCAAAAATTTGGTGATTTCTTTCTTAATCTCGTCTATAACCCATCTATCCTTCAGCATAAAGTTGTTTAGCTTCCATGTTTTTGTATGGGTATGTGGGTTCCTGTTATTGAGTTCAACTTTTATTCCATGATGGTCTGAGAAGATTCAAGGAATAATTTCTATTTTTTAAAATTTCCTGAGGTTAGATTTGTGGCCTAGAATGTGGTGGATTTTGGAGTATGTTCCATGGGCTGATGAGAAGAATGTGTATTCAGTTTTGTTGGGATGAAATGTTCTGTAGATGTCTGTTAAGTCCAGACGTTGAATGGTTAAGTTTAAATCTAAAAGTTCTTTGGTTAGCTTCTTTTTGGAGGATCTATCCAGCACTGCTAAAGGGGTGTTAAAATCTCTAACTACTATGGAACTGGAGGAAATCAAGTTGCTCATGTCTGTTAAGAGTTTCTCTCCTATGATTTAACAATAAAAAAAAAAAAAAGAAAAGAAAAAAAAGTTTCTCTTATGAGTTGAGATGCATTCTGGTTGGGTGCATAAATATTAATAATTGAAATATTATCATATTGAGTATTACCTTTAACAAATATGAAGTGTCCATCCTTGTCCTTCCTTATTTCGGTTGGTTTAAAGCCTATTGTGTCTGTGAATAGGATTGCAACGCCTGCTTTTTTCTGCTTTCCATTTGCCTGGAGTATAGATGACCATCCCTTCACCTTGAATCTAAATTTGTCTTTTAATGTAAGATGCGATTCTTGTATGCAGCAGACATCTGGCTTGAGTTTTTGTATCTAGTCAGCCAACTTGTGCCTCCTTTAGAGGACAATTTAAACCATTCACATTAATTGAGAATGTTGATAAGCCTTTCGAGAGTCCGGTAGACATTTTTAATCCTTTTGCGACTGTGGAAGTTGGAATTGATCAAAATTTTCTGGGTGGGTTTACTTTTGTGGTGGAGGATTACGCTGGTCTTTATGGAGGATAGGTCTGAGAATATCCTGGAGAGCTGGTTTAGTTATGGCAAATTTCTTCAACATGTGAATGTTATTAAAGTATTTAATTTCTCTGTCATAAATGAAGCTCAGTTTAGCTGGGTACAGGATCCTGGGTTGAAAGTTATTTTGTTTTAGGAGATTAAAAGTTGATGACCATCCTCTTCTAGCTTGAAAGGTTTCAGCAGAGAGATCTGCAGTTATTCTAATATTCTTGCCCTTGTAGGTGATGGTTTTCTTTCGTCTGGGTGCTTTCAGAATTTTCTCCTTCATATTAACTTTAGTGAAATTGATTATGATGTGTTTGGGGGATGTCTTATTTGGATTGAGTCATGCTGGAGTTCTGAAACTGTCAGCTATCTGAAATTCAGAATCTCTTGGCATGCCTGGAAAAGTTCTCCTTCATAATCTCATGGAGAAGAGACTCTGTGTCTTGTGAAGCCACTTCCTCACTTTTGGGGCTCCCTATAAGACGAATTAGCCCAGAGGTCTCTGAGAGAGTGATCTGTTTTTGCCCTTCATTTCTCTTCGTCTTTGACAGTTTGGGAGCATTCGAAAGCTTTGTCTTCAATGTCAGAAATCCTTTCTGCTTGCTCCATTCTGTTACTGAGGGATTCTACTGTGTTTATCAGATCTTTGAGGGCTGCAACTTCTCATCTCAATGTGCCAAAATCTTTGGTCATTTGGTCTTTGAATTCGTTGAATTCTTGAGATATCTTTTGGGTTACTGCTTGGAATTCTAATTCGATCTTATTTGCTATCCAAATTCTGAATTCGATTTCTGACATCTCAGCTATTTGTTTGTGCATGGGATCTTGTGCTGTGTCTGCCCCACTGATCCTTGGAGGAGTTGATCTACTCTGATTATTCATATTGCCAGGGTTTTTCTGTTGATTTCACGTCATGATTGTTTTTCACTGTTGCCTCTGGCTGTCCTCAGAGTTGGGGAGGTGTTTCTCCAAGATTAGATTCCAGCGGGATCACTCTATTGTTGCTGGATCTTTGTAGGGAGTGGCCCTGTGTAGTTCCTCTGGGGCTGCCTCAGCCAGGGAGTGCTGGTTGTGGAAGCAGCTCTGGAGTATGACACACCCGGATCCAGCAACAGGGCGGGAGGTGGTGCGCATGGTTCTGGGAGTGTCTGGTGCCCAGTGACTTTGGCATAGAGAGCCCAAGGCTCCAGCAGTCTCTGGCTAGGAGAAGGGCTCTGTGCAGAGGCAGGGAGGGCTCCGGAGGACACATAGCTACCAGAGTCCCTGGCCAGACGAGTGGGCTGGTGTGGAGGCAGGGAGGGTTCAGGAGGGAAGACACAGGGTTCCGCAGCTCCCGCAGTTCCTGGTCAGGGCATGCGGAGGCCCAGCGGGCATGGGTCGCGGGTAGGGGGTTGTGGCGCAGCTATTATGGAGGACTGGGTGGTGCCAAGCCCAGGAGTTTGAGGTTGGTATGAACTGTGATGCCACAGCACTCTACCCAAGGGAACAGCCCGAGGCTCCAGTGTGCCAAACCCAGTCTTACTCTGCTCCTGAGGGTTAAGGCTGTAAGGCAGCTCAGTCCCCACCTTTATGCTGCTCAGTCACTAGGTTACTAGCTCCCGCCTGATCCTTGCTCTGCGACCCTGAGGGCGGAGCTTGCCGGGGCAGTTCTCTCACAATGGCTCCCTGCGGCCCACAGCCGAAAACTATTAACTCCGTCTGGCTCAGTGGCTCAGTCTGGGGCCCTAGACAATGCCCAAAGTTCTCCGCATTCCTGCTCAAACTCTCCCCAAGGCAGTTCAACTGAGTGGCAAGTCCAAAAACACCAAAACAGTTCACAGGTAAGGCCTTTCCGGTTTGCAGTCTCACTGCTGCTTGTACTTACGGCTGCCGGCGGGATTAGGTTGATCGGACACACACAACCACTTGCCAGTTTTCCACTGTTTTTGTCCTCCTCTTGGGGTCCAGAAGTCCCTTGCTGACTCCCTGTATCCTCAAAGGGATGATTATAGGCAGATCCCACCAGCCAGAGATGCCTGGAGTCTTATCTCCCCAGACTCACCGTGCCTTTCTTCATGTGCTTGCTTCCTCTTAATAATAAAGTCTTGGATGTTTTTCATGTGCCTGGAGTCATTAATATGAATTTTTGATACTTTCGTTTCAGGTCTGACACATTTGCAGATGGATCTGCCCCCAGAATGCTGTAGCAATCCTTTTTTGGTATCTGCTCAACTGCCATCATCCATTGAACCAAAGTGTGCCTTCTCAGATCAGCAAACTTCACATAGCCACTGGTGCCCACTCCAAGGCCCTGCAGTCCACCAGAACTCAGAAAGTTGTTTTACTTTTTAAGCTTTTTTGTTAAAAATTAAAATACAAACACACACAATAACCTATGTTTACACAGGGTCTATCACATAAGCAATATTTTGAACATCAATATCACTGTTTTCCACCTTCATATCCTGTCCCACTCGGAGACCTTCAGGGACAATGACATGCACAGAGCTGGCATCTCCTATAGCTTCTTCTGGAATACTTCCTGAAGAGCCTGTCTGAGGCTGTTTTATAGTTACTTATTTTTTATAAGTAGAAGATATATACTCTAAAACAAAGATAAACAGTATAGTAAATACACAAACCAGTAGCACAGTCATTTATCAAGTTACTATGTCCTATACACAACTGCACATGACGGGCAGCTCAGCAGGTTTGGTTACACTTGTGTTGTCACAGCACTCCAGTAACACACTGCACGACCACGGTACAGCAGCTATACAATATTACCAGGTGAGAGGAAGTTTTTGGCTCCATCATAGTTTTATAGGACTACCATTGCACATGCAGTGTGTTTAACAACCAAAACGTGCACACTACATAACAAGTAGGAAAGCTAATTCAAAAGTAAGACATATTCACTGGTAAGACCTCAAAAAAATATCTTTACTGCTAATTGGAATACTATTTGTATGTAAAACTAAATCATTTTCAACTTTGTAAGTTAGCTTTTTTCCCCTTTAAAAAAGTATTTAAAATTGTCATTAACTACTTTTAGTATACTAAAATGATACATTACTATAGTAACCCATTTGTATACTCTGAGAATAAGGAGACATAGCCCTTCAGAATCAGTCATAAGTAGGACTTGAACCCCAGGATCTGCATTTACTAAGATATATGAAATTGGGCAAGTTAATTTACCTAGCCTGGCCTCAATTTCACCATTTATAATCTGAAATTAAAAATAAGAGTCTCAGCTACTCAGAAAACTGAGGTGGCTATTGCTTGAGCCAGCCTGGGAAACAGTGAGATACTGTTTCTAAAAAAGATAATAATAATAGGCCATTCGGGTGCAGCAGCTCATAGCTACAATCCCAACACTTTGGGAAACTGAAGTGAGAGGACTGCTTGAGGCCGGAAGTTCAAGACCAGCCTGGGCAACATAGGGAGAACCCCATTTCTACAAAAAAAAAAAAAAAAAAAAAAAAGGGCGGCGCCTGTGGCTCAGTGAGTAGGGCGCCGGCCCCATATACCGAGGGTGGCGGGTTCAAACCCAGCCCCGGCCAAACTGCGACCAAAAAATAGCTGGGCATTGTGGCGGGCGCCTGTAGTCCCAGCTGCTCGGGAGGCTGAGGCAAGAGAATCACGTAAGCCCAAGAGCTGGAGGTTGCTGTGAGCCATGTGACGCCATGGCACTCTACCGAGGGCAGTAAAGTGAGACTCTGTCTCTACAAAAAAAAAAAAAAAGCTGGGTGTAGCATGCATGTATCTGTAGTCCCAGTTGAGGAGACTGAGGCAGGAGTACCACTTGAGCCCAAGAGTTCAAGGCTGCAGTGAGCTATGATCTCTCCACTGCACTCCAGCCTGGGTGACAGAGTGAGACCCTGTCTCTTAGAAAATAGTAATAGCAAACAAAATAAATAAAAATAAAAATCTCAGTGTTATGAACTGAGAATCTATAGTGTTTAGCACTTAGTGAGCCTCAATAAATATCATCCATCCCTAGCTCCCCTTAAAAAAAAAGGTTTTATAAACAATCTTTCCAGATAGCAGATTAGCAGATTTCCCTGTAGGTCACTCAATTTTGTAGCCTCACCTTTAATACTCCTCTGTCTTTTTTGGAGGTAATATCCTCTCCCTGTTCAGCAACAGTGGCTGCTGGGCTTTCTCCATTGTTCTCGGCACCTTCATCAGTAGTCATTGTCTTTTATAAGTAGAAAACCTGCTGAGAAGAAACAAGTTTTAGCTAGGAAAAATATCACTTTTTTATGCATCTTAAATGCCCCTAGGCATTGAGGTTTACCTAACCTAAGATAAACTTAGGACCAAATGAAAACAAAAGCATTTGCCATAAGCATGTCAAGATGTCATCAAGTATGGAAATAAAACATCATCCAATTGTTTAATTTGTCATCTAGTTCTGGTCCCAAATTAGAAAATGGTACATAGTACAAGTCAGATTTGGTGGTGATTATATTCCTTAACATGAATAGAACAGTGAGAAGTGCTCCTTTCAGAACTTTGAAAACATCCTTTTCTTATAGCCGTGTTCTTGAGAGAACTAAGAACTTCTTAGGCATCTGATAAAAGAAGTGACAATCTATCACAGTAGTAAACAGAACAGGCTTTAGAAGCTCACAAACCTGAGTCTAAGTCCTAGATCCAAGCTTTTGATATTAGCTATTTATTTAACCTCACTGAGCTTGAGTTGCTCACCTGTAAAATAGATATAGTACACTGTTCATAGCGTTAAAGTGAAACATTAACAAGATAACATATGTTAAAAGATTAGTGGAGATTCATAACTAAAAATGCACGTATACTGCTTGGCGCCTGTAGTTCAGTGATTAGGGTGCCAGCCACATGCACTGGGGCTGGTAGGTTCAAACTCAGCCCAGGTCTGCTAAACAGTGGGTTTGAACATAGCCTGGGCCTGCTAAACAACAGTGACAACTACAACCAAAAAAATAACCAGGTGCTGTAGCGGGCATGTGTAGTCCCAGCCATTTGGGAGGCTGAGGCAAGAGAATTACTTAAGACCAGGAGTTTGAGGTTGCTGTGAGCTGTGACGCCATGACACTCTACCCAGGGTGACAAAGTGAGACACTGTCTAAATAAATAAATATAAAAATGTAAGTATTTATCACCATTACTAGGTCTCCTGCAGGGCCACATTTTTTTTGAGACAGAGCCTCACTATGTTGGTAGAGTACTGTGGCGTCACAGCTCACAGCAACCTCCAACTCTTGGGCTTAAGTGATTCTCTTGCCTCAGCCTCCCAGGTAGCTGGCACTACAGGCACCCACCACAATGCCCAGCTATTTTTATGTTGCAGTTGTCATTGTTGATTTTAGCTGGCCTGGGCTGGGTTCAAACCTGTCAGCCTTGGTGTATGTGGCCAACGCCCTTATTCACTGAGCTACGGGCGACGCCAGGGCCACATTTTTCATCTCCTGCTTTCCCTATGACATTGAAGGCCCTGCATAATCTGGCCCTAACCTGTCTTTCAGTTCTAGCTTCCCCAATTTTCTTTTACTTTCTTTCATGAAGCTCATGGTCTAGCCACACCAGACCAATTCCACTCCTGTAACAAGTCTCGTGCTTTCCCATATCCAGGATTTTGGATACTCTCTCTCTTTATCCTTACACATTTTCCGCTTCAAATGCCATTTCCATCATACCAACCTTGACCCTATTATGTGGAGGTCATTTTGTCCTTTTAGATACTTCCTTAAATTTGTTGTCTATAACATATTTATAAGAAGACATGCCTATGCTTATTAAATTTAAAAGATTCTTCAGAGCCAGGGCCATGCTTTGTTCATATTTAGATTCACTAGAATGCTTCTACCTTTTAAAATGGTAAGACAGAAAGTGCAAGAGATTTATAATAGAATTTGGGGGTTCTTCCTCTGCTCCTTACAAGCTATTTAATGTTGGCAGCCTGCTTTAACTTTTCTAAGACTTTGTTCCTTGCCTGTGTAATTAGAATAAAAATAACTACTTTCATGGGTGACCTCCTGGATTAAATGGTATAATGTATATTTTAAAAGTATACTATTCAAATATTAGCTCTTATTGTTATTGTCTATCACCTGACACTTTTACATGTAAAGCAAACCAATGTAGCAAATAGGCTAATTAACAGGCTAAACAAAACACACCTAGCCACTGCCATGATTAATTTCACATTGCTCTCTGATTGGGCAGGGAAGACTAAGACTTAACCTCTTAGTACTAATGGCTATTCCACATTAGGCTAATAACTAACTTAAGGCTTATCTCCTGGGCCCTCTTGTCTACACAGTCAAAAATAGCTATTTTGTACTCATGAAAAATGTCTTACTGACACAATGAATATTTTGACAACTAAAACATACATCCTGGTGTTTTAACTCATTTCCAAAGGACCACTGTTGACTTCAGTGTCAACAAAGACACAAATCGAACTGCTGTGCCCAAAAATCTTCAAAGAGAACACCAACAACCAGGGTTTAAGCCCCTTTGCTTTAGTATCCAGTACAGTTTATACCAAATATAAAAGACCTAAATGTTTGGCTCAGGATAAGTAAAAGGCCAGAACAAATTGTTCCTAAACAAACAACAAAAATTAAGTACCTACTTCTACATGATGGGCAAGATAATCAGAAAAATTAGATGAACAAGGTTGAAACCTAGTGCTTATAACACATGTCTCTGATGCACAGAAACTTGTAGAAGGCACCTCAACAACAGACGGAAAAGATCTTCCAAATATGTTGGGGGCCATGGACTATATCCCTTGGAAAACACATGCACACACACACAAATTTGCTAAGACTTCACACATATACTGATATCCATCAATAGACCCTTGGGTAAATTCTGGTTTAAAGTGTTGAGCAAATGAAAAACACTAGATGTAAAGTTACTGAAAAAGGACAGCCACACGGTTTCAAAGTACTATTAAAAAGGGAAAAAATACCTTTCCAATGAAATGATCTAACTGATAATCACCTCAACAAGCTTTCTACAACACAACCAAACTCTGCATCAACAATAATGAAATGGGCTCGGCACTTATGGCTCAAGCAGCTAAGATGCCAGCCACATACACCTGAGCTGGTGGGTTCGAATCCAGCCAAGACCAGCCAAACAACAATGACAACTACAACCAAAAAAATAGCCAGTCGTTGTGGCAGGTACCTGTAGTCCCAGCTACTTGAGAGGCTGAGGCAAAAGAATCGCTTAAGTCCAGGAGTTGGAGGTTGCTGTGAGCTGTGATGCCATGGCACTCTACCCAGGGCGACAGCTTGAGGCTCTGTCTCAAAAATAAATAAATAAATAAAATAATGAAACAGACTTATATTACTGTGTCTCCTGGTGAGATGTAGTAGGAAGTATACATCACTAATGTGGTATTTCTTCAAAACATTTAACCAAAAACTAATCAAGAAGAAAAGACAATAAAATTGTAGAACATTTTATACACAACTGACCTAGACTTATGAAAAATGTTAATGTTATAAAGGACAGAAAAAAATAAAAGAAGGGTGGGGAGAAAAACTGACAGAAGACCTTTTCTGGAGTAAAGAAGACTGCAGAAATAAAATAACCAAGTGTAATCAGTAATTCTTGGCTGGATTCTGAATTAGGGGAACAAAAACTTATAAAAGGACATTTTTGGGAGAATTATAAAAATTTGGAAAAACAGGCTGTATACTAGTTTATTTTATTGTATTTATAATGTTAGATCTGGAGTGGTCAGTACTGTGGTTTTATGTAGAATAATAACCTTGTTCTTAGGCTACTGCTGATGAAGTAGTCAGAGGTATTACGATGTCTACCACTTGCTTTCAAATCACCGAGAGAGTGATTTGCACATAGGTGCAAATGTCACAAAAAATTAAAAACAAAGCATTGAACAAATATAACCACAATATATCCGAAGACCAGGCTTTCTTTTGAATACTCATGATTTGGAATTCAGCTAAATTTTTAAATGAAAATATTATCAATAAAAAAACATTTTTTTTTTGGTCTTACAGCTTTGGAAACAACACCTTGCTTAAATTCAAATGAATAAGGAACTTGTATAAGTTTATCTGCTAGCTTTATAAGTCTCAGTTGATAAAAGAATTTGGTCTTCATTTTTTGTTCCAACACTTCAAAGGACACAAGTAATTTCAGAGAATGGCTCTTGTCAAATAATACGGAGTTCTTTTGAAGAGAAGTACACAAAGATGAAAACAAGGAAATAAACTTTTCTGAGCTGTCAAAAACATAGATAAGTCTGGAGAAATAAAGAAATGAATTGAATTTTCCAAATATTTCCCTGTAATTCCAGTTTAGCCATTAGGAGTATAGGTTTTTGTAAGCAAATAAAAAAACCTTTTTTTCTTTGATCAAGTGTTACATGAACAGACAATTCCTAATAACCTTCAGAACACACTGAGAAAGTTTCTTTGTTTTCATGAAATAGACTTTTCTTCTTTCCTCCGCCCTGGATTTAAAATCACTATGTAGCTATGGATATTAATCTATGATAAAGCTTATTGTGCTGAACCGTACAAAGGTGGAAAATTGCTACCTAGTGCATCAGAAAGGGAACACACAGTTTGTTCTATTATAGACATGCCAGATAAGCATGCACTCTCCAAAGTGCTAATCAGCAAACACCTGAGATGTAACTGAAAAATAAGAATATGCTTAATATTTCATTAACAGTATACTAAAAACTTAAGTTAACATAACTAAATCAGATCTCCCCAAATGAGAAGTCATTTTAAAGCCTTACCCACTGATTCTCCATATATATTATTATGCTGTTGTTCTCTTTGTTAGAATATAGATATTGTGCATCAGATTATGCTGTCTAACAGAAGAGTTTTTAGAAAGAAGACAATTCTTTGGTAAACTCACTTTACTTCTCAGTACAAATAATTACTGAAGAAAGCAAAGCTAATAGACCAAATTTGCTCAAACTCTGTTTAGTTGAATTGCTGGTTTTGAATAAACAAGAAGCCAAGGGTTATATTAATATTTTAAAAAAACCTAAAAGAAATAATTCTATTCAAATGTTAATCTTACACAATAAAGAAAGAACCTGAATATAGTATTTTTTCCCCTCTAATATGATTTTACCCTACTTGGCCTCAAAAAAGTGAAAAGACAGCACTAAGTCACCAACTTTCTCTAAGATGACTCTGAGATGACAAGAAAAGGTTTTTAAAATTTGTAAAACTTAAGCTGGAAAACAAAAAAAGGTGTAGAGTATCATTAAACTAGAACTCTGGGGGGAATTCCTGGAAACTAGAAAGCAGATGAGATCAGACTGAAGGACAGAAAGAACAAATTGCCTTCCAAACACTGACTGTAAGAACAGTTCCTCCCTAGAGAAGCTCTAGGCCTGGGGTCAGCATAAGAAAAGAGCAGGCTTGGGCCAGGGGAATTAACTAGGAAAAGCAGCAGCTGTGTTTGTGTTAGTTAGGCTAGGTAGGTTTATTTCCCTCCAGAATGTACCCAGGGGCTCTCATCTGTTTTTCTCTGGAAGACATAAGAATCATCTTTATTCTTCAATTTCAGATATATCACAAGGATATGGTTGAGATATTTGTCTTCTTTCTTTAGATCCTGCAGGGCCCTTGACATCCTGGCCCTTAATTGCCGAAGGCAAGTCTTTGGGGAACTCCAGGAATTTTTTGTTACTTCTTTTCCTATAATGTGTCTGTCCTCTGCTTCTAAAGCCTTATTAGACAGACTTTGGACATTTTAATATGTAAATGAATTTCATGTTTAGAATTGGATCCCATCCCCAAGATCCTGTATCTCATGTATATGCAACTATTCCAAAACCTGAACAAATCTGAAATTCAAAACACTTCTTGTCCTAAGCATTTCGGATAAGGAATACTTGACCTATAGTAATTTTGGCAGCAGTTGAACAGTTTCAAAAACTCAAACCATCACTAAAGTCAGCAATATTACGACTATAAATTAAAAAGAACTTCAAGGGCAAGCCTGGTAGCTCATACCTCTAATCCTAGCACTCAGGGAGGCTGAAGCAGGTGGGTTGCTTGAGCTCAGGAGTTTGAGACCTGCCTGAACAAGAGTGAGAACTCATCTCTGAGAAAATAGCTGGGGGTTGTGGCAGGTGCCTGTAGTCCCAGCTGCATGGGAGGCTGAGGCAAGAGAATCACTTGAACCCAAGAGTTTGAGGTTGCTGTGAGCTATAATGCCAAGGTACTCTACTGAAAGTGACAAAGTCTTACTTTGTGAAAAAGTAAAAAATAAAATAAATAAAATAAAAAGAACTACTGCACTTAGTATCTGAAGTTACTGCTCTATTCCTCTCATTGC
Organism: Nycticebus coucang; assembly: GCF_027406575.1. Lineage (NCBI taxonomy): Eukaryota > Metazoa > Chordata > Mammalia > Primates > Lorisidae > Nycticebus > Nycticebus coucang. Next base: position 43,968,051 of record NC_069788.1, on the reverse strand, counting down.
CCTTCAGTACCATACTATTCAAATAAAACCGTTTACTGTTCTTTTACCTCCTAAGGCAAGCGTCTGGATCCTTCTCTGGTACTTTCTGGACTCACTGCCTCTTATCTCTCACCTGCTGTATCCAGCTCTAACCAGGTCATGAGACCCGTTAGCTCAAAGGTACATCTGATAGATATCACTGTTAAAGCTATGTCAGACACTGCTAGTAATTAATTCTCAATATCCCCTTTTCCACTTGTTCCTTTAGTATAATAATAAAACCTCCACTTTTTAACCGGGCAGGAAATTTCCCAGAACAAAGCCCCAGTTTTTTCCTTGTAGTTAAGTGTGGCCACGTGACTACAGTCTGGCCAATGGGATGTAAGCCAAAAAAATATCTTTAAAGGGGGAGGTGGCTAGCTCTATGAGCAGATACTCTAAAAAAGAATATCTGAGTCGAAAGATGAAGAGTAAGTAGCAGCTATTCACCTATTTATTAAACAACAGAAAACAATTTCCTTCTCCACAAAAGGAAATTCATATGGGCAAGAAAGAAAGGCTCCTTCCTGCTGCCTTTAAATAGAGGAATGAGCCTCTATTACTTGCCCATGTTTTTGATAGAAAAGTCAAATTTCGGGCGGCGCCTGTGGCTCGGTAGGGCGCCGGCCCCATATACCGAGGGTGGCGGCTTCAAACCCGGCCCCGGCCAAACTGCAACCAAAAAATAGCCGGGCGTTGTGGCGGGCGCCTGTAGTCCCAGCTACTCGGGAGGCGGAGGCAAGAGAATCGCTTCAGCCCAGGAGTTGGAGGTTGCTGTGAGCTGTGTGAGGCCACGGCACTCTACCAAGGGCCATAAAGTGAGACCCTTGTCTCTACAAAAAAAAAAAAAAAAAAAAAAAGAAAAGTCAAATTTCCACCTGTGATACAGTGATAGAACTAATTCATTGGGGGCTCAAACAATTTGGTTCAGAGTCTCCTGGTGATTACTTTTTTTTTGGAGACAGCTGCACTTGGTTGCCCTGCGCAAAGTGCTGAGGCATCATCAGAGCTCACAGCAACCTCAAACTCTTGGGTTCAAGAGCTCCTCTTGTCTCCAGCCTCCTGAGTGGGTGGAACTATAGATGTGTGCCACCACACCCAGCTATTTTTCTATTTTTAGTAGAGATGGGTCTCATTCTTGCTCAGACTGGTCTAGAACTCCCGAGCTCATGCAATCTACCGGCCCTGGCATCCCAGAATGCTAGGATTATAGGCATGAGCCCTAGTGCCTGGCCCCCTTGATGATTTCTAAGAATAGGTCAACAAGGTAACATATGACAAAAATATGAATGCTGTATACACAGAGAATGTGTTCCAATTCATTTTTATACCCCCACCACCTCCTATAAGTAAATGGTATACAAATAGCCCTCAATAAATGGTGAAATTGTGATTTTCAAAAGCAGTCAATATATATAAAGATAGTAAAATATCAGATACTATAAATAATCAGTGCTGAAATAATATATTACAAGTTGGCTATATTTCTTCTCTAAATTTAATCTGAAAAACCTAATCTGGAGAATCACATTGTACCCAAGTGTTTAACTATAAAAGTAAAAATAAAATTCTGTTCTAATCAGGAGGGGTAATTAAATAAACATAATTAAAATCTCTCTGAAGTGTATTATACATCTGTGCGTACACAACACATAACAGATTTACCTTACTAATTACATTTAGTTTAAACATGGATAGTCAAGAACAGCACCATGGCTACATGTCTGAGTATACATTAACTAGCAACTGGAGGAAGAGATGTTTCAGAGCTGGGATGCAGACAGAAGAAACAGAAGACCAAAGTTTTGCATCTTCTTATAACATGGTGTATAACATAAATTGCTTCCCAAAGTCCATTATACTATATATGTCTAAGAGAAAAGCTGTACATGAATAGCCATTTTGGGTCTGTATAGAAAAACCAAAAACCTTGGTCACCTTAAATCCTCATCCTAACAGTATAGAAAGAAAAGAGCCAAGAAACTCAGATCTACCGGTAAGTAGCTGTGGGATCTTTGGCCCTTTTCTCAGTTTCTCCATCAGTGTATATTTCACAGCTTAGGCCAGAACATCCAAGGTATTCCAAGTCTAGTATTTTATATTTAGAATTACTTTTTAATGACTGAATACATGTTTTATAGAGAAATTAGGTTTGATAAGGAGAAGGGAAAACAATTCCCAAGGAATGGAAAAAGTTATTTTAGTATACAGAATTTACTTGCTATTACAACCCTCTGGCAAAACATCAATTCTGAGCTTTACCTGCTTAGATACAGTATTAGTTTTCTAGAGCTGTCATAAAAAGTTACCACGGACTTAGTGGCTAAAACAATACAAATTTATTATCTTATAGTTCTGGAGGTTAGAAGTCTAGAATGGGTCTCCAGTGGGCTAAAATGAAGGTCTTAGCAGGGCTGCATTCCTTCTAAGACTTTAAGAGAGAACCCATTTCCTGGCCTTTTCTAGATTTTAGAGAGGCTGACCCCATTTCTTGATTCAAAGGCAGCAATGTAGCATTTCAAAGCCAGCTATGTTGCATTTATTTGATCATTCTTCTGTAATCATCTTTCCCTTTGACCACATCCAAGAAAGTTTCTCTACTTTTTTTTAATTAAATCATAACTGTGTACAACTATGGGGTACAATGTGCCGATCTGATATACAATGTGGAATGCTTAAATCAGACTGATTAACGTAACCATCATCTCACTTACTTGTTTTGGTAAGACATTTGTACTATACTCTTAGTAGTTTGGAATGTACCATTGCATTATGCACTATAGGTGAGGTTCCACGAAATACTCCCTCTCCTCCCGCCTATCCTCCTTTCTCTACTTTTACGAACTCATGTGATTAAGTTGGGTCCACCTAGATGATACAGAATAATCTCTCTACTTCATAATCTTTAACCTTACTCACATCTGCAAAGCCCCCTTCTCCCCTGGAAATTAACAAATTCCAGGGATTAGGACATGAACATCTTTGAGGGACCATCATTCTACCTACCACAGAAATCCCTAATCATCCAATTACAATCATCAGAATTTCTCGTAAAACTATAATTCCGTTAGCATCCTCCATTTTGTACATGGAGGCTTACAACATTTTTTCCTTATCCTTTATTTACCATTCAGTTGGATAACAATGTTTAATCTGACAGTAAAATAAAATCTAACATTTGATATTTATCATTCTGAAAATACAGAATTTCAGAAAACACAAATTGATGCATTGGGTTTCTTGATTTTCTAAGTTAAAATTATAAGTAAACGTGATACATGTAATGCATGTGTTTTACCACTGCAAACTTAATCACTGAAAAATTATTTTCAAAATGAGTTCAAGTCTCTTATGTGATTCTGAAATGTGAGCAGCATGCTATAAACATTGAAGAACACATCGAAAGTACTTTAACAGATTTTGAGATATAATAATAAATTGCACATATTTAAAGTACAAAATTCGATAAGTTCTGACATATGTACGTAAGAATGTATATCCATGAAGCCATCACCACAATCAAGATAATGAACTTATCTGTCACTTGTAAAAGTTTCCTCATTTCCCTTTATAACTCATTCTTCCGTAGTTCAGGTCTCTGAACTGCTTTCTGAATAGTCCATATGTTATAGAATTTCGTATAATATGTCCTTTTTTCTGGCTTCTTACTCTTACTGTAATTATACTGAGAATCAAACATGTTATATTTATCAATAATAGTTCTTGGGATTTTTCTGAAAAAGAGTCTTGCTCTGTTGCCCAGCCTGGAGTGCAGTGGTACAAGCATAGTAACTGTGAACTTTGAACTCCTGGGCTAAAGCCTCAGCGCCCTGAGTAAGTGGGACTGACTATAGATGCATGCAACCACGCCTGGCTAATTTTTTTTATAGAGATGGGGTCTTGTTATGTTGACCAGGCTGGTTTCAAACTCCTGGCCTCAAGCTATTCTCCCACCTTGGCCTCACAAGTGCTGAATTATGGGCATGAATGCTGCACCCGACTACTCATATTTATTGCTAAATAGTATTCCATTGTATGGACACACCACAAATCTGCCTGCTGATGCACATTTGGATGTTTTAAATTTTTCTCTTTCAACTAGGCACCCGTAGCACAGTTGTTACAGCTCCAGCCACATGCACCAAGGGTGGCGGGTTCAAACCTGGCCCAGACCAGCTAAACAACAATGACAACTGCAACCAAAAAAATACCCAGGCATTGTGGTGGGAACCTGCAGTCCCAGCTACTTGGGAGGCTGAGGCAAGAGAATCGCCTAAGTCCAGGAGTTTGAGGTTGCTGTGAGCTGTGATGCCATAGCACTCTATCAAGGGCGACACAGTGACACTCTGTCTCAAAAAAAAAAAAAATCTCTCTCACAAATAAAGCTGCCATGAACATGTGTACAGATCTTTGTGTGGTCACATACATTTGTTTTTCTTGGACAAAAACCTAGGAGTAGAAAGGCTGAATGACATGGTAGATATCTGTTTAAATGCTAAAGAAAGTACCAAATTGTTTTGTTTTGTTATTTCAAGACGAACTGTCAAGCTGGCACCCTGGGGTAGAATGTCATGGCATCATAACTCACAGCAACCTCCAACTATTGGGCTCAAGCAATCCTTTTGCCTCAGTTTTTCTATTTTTAGTAGAGATGGGGCCTCTCACTTTTTGCTCAGGCTGGTCTTAAACTCATGAGCTCAAGCAATCCACCCATCTCAGCCTCCCAGAGTGCCAGGATTACAAGTGTGAGCCACCGCGGCTGGCCCAAATTGTTTTTCAAAGTGGCTATACCATTTACATTCCTACCAGAAGTGTATGAGAATTTCATGTGCTCCACATCTTCACCAACACTTGGTACTGTCAGCCTTTTTAATTGAAGATGTTCTACCATGCATGTAGTAGTATCTTATCGTAGTTTTAATCTGCATTTTACTAGTGACTAATGATGCTGATCATCTTTTCCTGTGCTTAATTACCATCCATGTATCTTCTCTGATCAAGCATCATTTCAAACTTTTGCTTAGTTTTTTACTGGGTGTTCGTTTTCTTGAGTTTTGAGAGGTCCTTATATATTCTGAATACAAGTCTTTTATCAGATATATCTTTTGCAAATATTTTATCCTTGTCTGTCCCTTATTCGTTTATTTTCTTAAAAGTGGCTTTCAAAGAGATACTCTTAAAGTCCAATTTATCATTTTCTTCTTTTGCAAATCATGCTTTTGGTATCGTACCTAACAAATTGTTATCAAACTCAAAGTTACAAAGATCTTCTTCCAGAGATTTTATAGATTCAGGCTTTATTTAGGTCTATGATCAATTTTGAGTTAACTTTTATATATAACGTATGGATCAAGATTCATCTTTTTTTTAAATATGAAGATCAAATTGTTCTAAAATCTTTTTTTTACTATTAAATCATAGCTGTGTACATTAATGCTGCTCTAAAATCTTTTTTTAAAATTCAATTTTTATTCAACCACCCTTATAACCTTACTCCAATTAAGGAGCTATGTTTATTATCTTTATAGTCATCTAGTTACTCCCTCATTACAAAATAAATTGTTCATTGGTGTAGAACAGTGACTACCACACAACAGGTACACAATTCATTTGCTGAATTAAACAAGTCTTTAGAAACCACCAACAAAGACTATCAAGAGGAAAAAGTTAGCCTTATTTCATAGAACCAGGATAAATTATTAGGAAGTTAAGAATAAAATTCAAGTTACTTGACAGCACTCTATGGAAAATCTACACATTCCTATAATAGAGGCCTTCTAAAGAACCAATTATATCATTCCTTGACTTGTGGATATAAGTGAGTCTAATAGTTGTGTAGGTCAATCTGAAGCCATGTCACTAACTGTCATCTGACCATGATGGTCATAGCCAGTGAATAAGGTCAGCAATTACTCTAGCACACTAAGGCAAAAATAAATACTCAAGCATGACTCTAGCCTCTATTAAAACCTTTGTTAATGAATGATGATCCAGCTCAGCACCCGTAGCACAGTGGTTACAGGGCCAGCCACATACACCTAGGCTGGCCAGTTCGAACCTGCCCCGGGCCTGCTAAACAACAATAACGGCAACAAAAAAATAGCTGGGCGTTGTGGTGGGTGCCTGTAGCCCCAGCTACTTGGGAGGCTGAGGCAGCAAGAGAATCACTTAAGCCCAAGAATTTGAGGTTGCTGTGAGCTGTGATGCCACAGTACTCTACTGAGGGCAACATAATAAGACTCTGTCTCAAAGAAAAAAAGAAGGATGATGATCCTCTTTCCATTTAATTGCCTTGGCAACTTCTTCAAAAATCAATTGATGGGCCTGTAAAGTAGTATAACCTTGATAGAAAATTGTATGAAGATTGTAAGAGGGTCTTTACCTAACAAATGCAATCAGTGTAACCCTGTTTCTTGTACCCTCAATGAATCCCCAACAAAAAAAAAAAAAAAGAAAAAAAGAAAATTGTATGGAGATACCTCAAAGAACTTAAAGTAGACCTATCATTTGATCTAGCAATCCCAGTGCTAGGCATATACCCAAAGGAAAACAGGTCATTTTATAAAATGGGACACCCACACTTGAATGTTTATAGCAGCACAATTCATAATCACAAAGACATGGAAACGATCCAAGTGCCTACCAATATAATATATGAATGGATTAATAAAATGTGGTATGTGGATATTATGGAGTACTACTCAGCCATAAAAAGTAGTAATCTGGTATCTTTATGATGACTTGGAAAGAACTGGAAATCATACTTCTAAGTGAAACATCACAAGAATGGAAGAACAAACACATGTACTCAATACCAAATTGGAAATAATTGATCAACAATTAAATGCACATATAGAAGTAAAACTCAATGAAAACCAAGCTAGGGGAAGGGGTGATATAAGTGTATCAATAACAAAGGGGTAAATTCACACTTATTGGGTACAATGCATATTATGTGGGTGAAAGGCACTCTTACAACTTTGACTCGACCTGTATAAAAAAGTATGTAAACATAAATATGTACCTTCTAATATTCTGAAGTTTAAAAAAAGAAACAAAAAAATTTTTTAAGTATAAAAAAGTAAATGTAGCCAACACGCAAAAAAAACAAAGTATCAATTAATCAAATTTTTTCCTAGACTCTTCTATTCTCTTTCACGGATCTATCAGTTTATATCAATTACCACCAAGGCCATGTTTTGATTACTGTAGCTGTAAGTTCTAGAAATCAAACGGTGTTAAGTGTTTCATCTCTGTTATTTATGAACATTGTTTTGGCTATTCTAGGGCCTTTGCATTTCTATTGCAGTTTGGCCGGGGCCGGGTTCGAACCTGCCATCCTCAGTATATTGGGCCTGCACTCTTCTCACTGAGCCACAGGCACCACCTGGCCTTCGCATTTCTACACTAATTTTACAGCCAGCTATCACTTACTACAAATTGCCAGCCGGGACTTTTTTTTTTTTTGCAGTTTTTGGCCGGGGCTGGGTTTGAACCCGCCACCTCCAGCATATGGGGCCCGTGCCCTACTCCTTTGAGCCACATGTGCTGCCCACCAGCTGGAATTTTTTATTGGGACTGCAATGAATGTGTATCTTTGGTGAAAACTGACAATACTGAGTCTTCCGATCTTTCTCTCCACTTATTTAGATTGTCTTTAATTTCTCTGCAATGTTTTATAGCTTGCAGTGCAGAGGTCTTATCTCTTACAAAATTTATCCTTAGGCATTTAATATTTTATTTTCATGTAAATGGTATTTTTTAAAAATTTATTTATTTTTTCTTTTTTGAGTCAGTCACCCTGGGGCTGAGTGCCGTGGCCTTATAACTTGTTGCAACCTCAAACTCGTAGGCTCAAGTGATCCTCTTGCCTCATCCTCCCAAGTAGCTGGGACTGCAGGCGCCTGCCACAATGCCCGGTCAATTTTTTTAGAAATGGTGTTTTGTTCTTGCTCAGGTTGGTCTGGAACTCCTGAGCTCAAGCAATCCACCCACCTTGGTCTCTCAGAGCCACCACGCCTGGTCCTAAATGGTATTCTTTTTAAGTATCAGTATCTGTTTGTTCATTTGTTAGTACACAGAAATAAAACTGACTTTTCTATATTGATCTTATATCCTGCAACTTTGCTACGCAAACTTAATTGTTCTACTAGCATTTTTGTAGAAATCATAGGCAATCATCCATGAATGGATGGTTTTACTTCTTTTTCGATCTGGGACCCCTTTTACTTCTTTTTCTTACCTTAGTGCACTGGCAAAACCCTCCAGTGCAATGTTAAACAGAAGTGGTTACAGTGAACATCTTGTCCTACTCCTCATTTTGGAGGAAAAGCATCCAGTCTTTTAGCATTAAGCATGATTTTAGCCATTGGTTTTTCATAGATGTTTTTTTACTTATCAGACTGAAGAAATTCCTTTCCGCCCCCCTAGTTTGCTGAGTTTTTATCAGCAAGGTCTATTAGATTTTATAAAATGCTTTTCCTCTATCTACTGAGTTAATCATATGCTTTCTCTTTTCTATCTTGTTAATGAGGTACATGATATTGATTTTCAAATGTTAAACCAACTTTGCATTCCTGGGATAACCCCTATTTGCCCATTGTATTTATTTTTAATAGTTTTAAAATGTACCACTGCATTATGCACATTAGGTCAGGTCCCCCCAAATACCCTCCCTCCTCCCCGCCCCTCTCTTTCCTCTTCCCTTCTACTTTCTGGACTATAGTTTTTTTACCATTCATATGAATGTGTAGATGATTATATATTGATTTCATAGTAGTGTTGAGTACATTGGATACTTTTTCTTGAGATACTTTACTAAGAAGAATATGGTCCAGCTCCATGCACGTAAACATAAAAGATGTGAGGTTTCCATCTTTTTTATGGCTGCATAGTATTCCTTGGTGTACATATACCACAATATGTTAATCCATTCATGGGTTGATGGGCACTTGGTCTGTTTCCATGTCTTGGCAATTATGAATTGGGCTGCAATAAACATTCTGGTGCAAATGTCTTTGCTGTAAAATAATTTTTTATTATCTGGGTATATAACTAGTAGAGGACTTGCAGGATCAAACCGTAGGTCTACTTTTAGTTCCTTGAGTATTCTCCAAACTTCTTTCCCAAAAGGTCATATTAGCTTACATTCTCACCAGCAGTATAGAAGTGTTCCCTTTTCTCCACGTCCTCACCAACATCTGTAGTTTTGGGATTTTGTGATGTGGGCTCAGGTTGTTTCTTCTTGAGTGAGTTTGGTATTTTGCTATTTTCAAGAAATCTGCACATTTCATCTAGATGTCTAATATACCAGGCATAAAGTAATTCATATTATTCTCTCATCCTTTTGCTAATTATAGGATCTATAGCTTTGTTAACCTTTTCATTTCTGATACTGGTAGTTTGTATCTTTTCTCTTTTTCTGACCTGTCAGGATAGTGGTTTATCAATTTTTTTTGGTCTTCTCAAAGAGGCAGCTTCTGATTTCACTAACTTTACTATTTTTCTGTTTTCTATCTCATTGATTTTATTTTAACCCATTTCTTCTGCTTACTTTGGGTTTAACTTTCTCTGTTTTCTAGTTTTTTAAGGTAAACGCTGAGGATACTGACTTTTTGAGGACACTGACTTGTGAATTTACTTCTTCTCCAATATAGGCATTTAATGCCATGAATTTTCCTCTGAGTATCTGCTTTTACTATGATCCATAATTTTTTATTTGATTTTCATTCAGTACAAAGTACATTCTAAATTCGCCTTTGGGCCGAGCACAGTGGCTTACGACTGTAATGCTAGCACTCTGGGAGGCCAAGGTAGGTAGACTGCCTGAGCTCATGAGTTTGAGACCAACCTGAGCTAGAGCAAGACCTCATTTCTAAAATAGCGGAGCATTGTGGAGGACACCTGTAGTCTCAAGCGAATTGCTTGAGCCCAGGAATTTGAAGTTGCTATGAGCTGTGATGCCACGGCACTCTTCTAAGGGCAACAAAGTGAGACTCTGTCTCAATAAATAAATAAATAAATCTTTGGGTTTTTTTTGACACGTGGTTTCTCAGAAATGTTTTAGTTTCTAAATATTTAGGAGTTTTCCAGGTACCTTTCCGTTAATTGATTAATTTCATTCCCTTTTGGTCAGTGTATATACTTCATATCTGAAGTCACTTCAAATTTACTGTTTTATGACTCAAAATATGGTCTTAGTGTCCACATGTAATTGAAAAGAATGTATTCTGCTCATATTGGGTAGAATATTATATAAATACCAATTAGGTCGGTTGATAGTGTTATTCAGGTCTTCCAAATCATTGATTTTTTGCTACTTGTTTTATCAATTATTGCAAGAAAATTGAGGTATTGAAGTTTCCAACTATAAATGTGGATCTATTTCTCTTTTCTGTTCTATCAGCTTCTGGTTCGTGTTATTTCTAAGCTCTGTTATTAGGTGCATGTTTAAGACTATTAATTTCTTTTTTTGAGACAGAACCTCAAGCTGTTGCCCTGGATAGAGTACCGTGGCATCACAGCTCGCAGCAACCTCCAACTCCTAGGCTTAAACGATTCTCTTGTCTTAGCCTCCCAAGTGCCTGGGACTACAGGCACCCACCACAATACCCAGCTATTTTTGGTTGTAGTTGTCACTGTTGTTTGGTGGGCCTGGGCTGGATTCATACTCGCCAGCTCTGGTGTACGTGGCTGGCACCTTAGCCGCTTGAGCTACAGACACCAAGCCAAGACTATTAATTTCACTTGATGAATTGACCCCTGTATGATATTCTTTATTCCTGGCAATGTTCTTTGCTCTAGTTTGTCTGAAATTAGTATAGCTATTCCAACTTTCTTTTTTGCATGGAATATTATTTTCTGCCTTTTACTCTTAGCCTATTTGTATCTTTTGTACACACAGTGGGTCTGGCTTTTTATACCAATCTACTAAACTGTGCTTTTTCATTGAGGTGTCTAAATCATTTATATGAAATGTGATTGACATGGTTGGTATAAATCTGCCATCTTCCTATTTTTTTCCCCATTTATCACATCTGTTCTTTGTTCCCTTTTTTCTCTTTCTTAGCTCTCTTGGTTTATAATGATCACATTTAGAAAATTTTTTGCAAATTCATCAAAAATTTTTAGCAAATTCATCAAATTTTTCTGTAACCCCTCCTCTGTGCAAGACTACAGTTACAAATCTATTAGCCCATGTGAAGTTGTCCCACAGCTCACTGATGCTCTATTCACTTGTTGCTGGTCTTTTCCTCTTCCTGGGTTTATTTTGAATAGTTTCTATTGCCATGGCTTGAAATTTTCTACTCTTTCATCCTGTAATAATTTGCTGTTAATCCTATACAATATATTTTTCATTTCATATATCTCCAGATGTTCAATTTGGGCCCCATCTTTCATATCTGTATTTAACAATCTCAATCTTTCCTTTTCTGAACATATGGAATATAATAGAACCTCTATAAGTTGACCACCCAAGGAACTGTAACAAACTGGTCAACATACAGAGGGGTCAATATAAGGAACTAGGCCCACTGTACTGATACGTACATGTGGTGCATGCCCAGTCTATTAAAATAAGGTCAATTTAAAGAGGCTGTCAATGTAGGGAGGCACTCAGCTATGGAGATTCTACAGTAATTAATAATTGTTTTAATGTCTTTGTTAACTAATTCCATATCTGTGTCATTTCTAGGTCTTTTCCTTTTGATTTTCCTCTTTATGGGTTCTATTTTCCCACTTTGCAGGCCTGATAATTTTTGACTAGAGACTAAATGTAAATTTTACCTTGGTAAATACCAGATGTTTTTGTTTTTGTATAAATATTGAGCTTTGTTCTGAGATGTGGTTAGGTTACTTGGAAACAGTTTGATTCATTTTGTGTTGTGTGTGATTTTTTTTTTTTTTTTTTTTTTGGAAACAGAGTCACACTCTGTTGTCCTGGCTAGAGTGCTGTTGACTAACAGCTCACTCATGAAATCTCAAACTTTGAGGCTCAAGAAATCCTCTTGCCTCAGCCTCCCAAGTAGCTGGGACCATAGGTGCCAGACACAATCCTGGCTAGTTCTTCTAGTTTTTGTAGAGACAGGGTCTTACTCTTGCTCAGGCTGGTCGCAACTCTTAAAATCAAGCAATCCACCCCCCTCAGCCTCCCAAAGTGCTAGGATTACAGGCAAGAGTTTGATTCATTTGAGGCTTTATTTTAAGCTTTGTTGGGAGGATCGGAGTAGTCTTCAGTCTAGGGTTACATCCATCCCCCTAAAGAGCAATACCTTTCTACCTGTTGTCCTGTATCTTTTTTTTTTTTTTTCACCACCAGCATCCCCTTTAATAAAACACAGAAGGTCATGTGACAGGAAGAAGGGAGTTGAAATATAACCATTTACCACCACAAAAAACCTCTGTACATGTCTAGCGCCTGGCAGAGGGGAGGGCAGGCAGGGCAGTGGCAGGCTGGGCCAGCCCTATTTGTAGGGATGTCATAGTGTCCAGGCCAGTAGAGAAGGTAGACCTTGGGCTCAGAGCCCTTGGGGAAGATGTGTGGGTTGGTGGTGCAGCCCTCGCTGAGATCCATGTACTCCACCAGGATGGACACACGAAGGGCCTGGGCCAGTGCGATGATGTGGATGTGGTTGCTCTCCTTGCACGTGGGCTCCACCTCCTGCTGGCAGAACTCCTTGACAGTCCGCCCACCCTCGATGAAGTCCTCGAAGAATTTGCTCTCCCGCTGCAGACAGCCCAACGTGAGCAGCAGCAGGTAGACCACAAGGTAGTCTGAGGTGCTCTGGTTGTTGAAGGCCAGCAGGTCAGCTACTGAGGTCTGCTCCACTTGCTCGATCAGGTCCATGAACGTGTTGTGGAAATCCTCAATTGTGAACTCAGTGAAGCCCTGGGACACCAGGTCCTCTTTGCTCTTGGCAGACACAACCTTGAACCGCTGTAATTCCTTGCTATCATCCAGCAGCGCCTCCAAGTGGGAGAATCCAAAAGCTTGATAGAAGCAGTTCCCATCAGGCCTGGTCTTCCGGATGCACAAGTACTTTTTGTGGAGGTCCTTGATCTTCTGTTGGTAGATGTTGTCATCCTCAGCATACTCCTTGTATAGGACCGAGAGCTCCAGCCGCTCTGACACCAGCGGGTTTTGCACAGCAATCTCTTGCTGAATTCAGTCCTGCTGAGCCACGATGACTTCATCATAGGCCAGTTAACACCTTCAGAGTCACTGCCTAGCGGCTCCTGCTTCTGCTGCTGAGGTTCCTCCACCGCCATCTTTAAACAGCGCTGCACTGCCCTGTTGTCCTGTATCGTAAGAGGTTTTTCTGATCTGGTTTGTGTAAGCACAAACTATTCTTGACCCTGCAGATCTCTGAAGCTCTCTCCCTATGCAGCTCTCCCCTCTCCAATCTCTAATATCTTAACCTCCCTAGACTCCAGATCCATCTCCTGAACTCAAGGAGACTGCTGGGCTCTGTGTAGGGTCCTGCTTACCCTGCAGCCCAGCATTCTCCCCTGGATGTACGCTAGTACATATAATTATAGACTTCACCTTGTTTGTTTCTGCTTTCTCTGGTTCACTGTCCTGTACTGCCTGTTGTTCAGTGCATGAAACTGTTGCTTCATATACTCTGCCTGGGGCTTTTGTTTGTTTTGTGATTACAGCCAGAAGAGTAAATCCAACAATCTCTGTTATCCCATCTGTGCCAGAAATGGAAATCCATGAGTACAAGGGAAAAATAGCAAAAAACACAGATTTCATGAGTGGAATTTCAGTAGGGAAAAAATTGTCTTATAAAATAAATGCTGTTTGAACAAATTTTAATAGTCTGAAATTTGAAGGGTATAATTTTTATATGACACTACAAAAGTCAAAGCCTGTAACTGATAATAATAAATCTCTCTCCTAAAATGGCAGGTACTTTATTTTATTTGAGACAGAGTCTCACTTTGTCACCCTTGGTAGAGTGCCATGGTGTCATATCTCACAGCAACCTCCAACTCTTGGGCTCAAGCGATTCTCTTGCCTCAACCTCCCAAGTAGCTGGATTACAGGCGCCCACTACAACGCACAGCTGTTTTTAGAGACAAGGTCTTGATCTGGCTCAGGCTGGTCTCAAACCCATGATCTCAGGCAATCCACCCGCCCCAGCCTCCCAAGTGCTAGGATTACAGGCGTGAGCCACTGCGTCTGGCCCCAGGTACTTTATTTTAAAACAGCAGGCAAAACTAAGGTTTTGTACAAAACATGTTTATACAAAATATGTATAAAACATTTCTGGAAGTCTGTTTAATTACAGCATCTTCTTTTACTTCTTTATATATATTTTAAACCTTACTAAGAAATGAGAATAAAAAATTAATTTTACATTTCAAATAAATAACCATAATTAAAAACTCTTAAGTTAACAACTGTTTTCCCCTTCTCTTGATTAATTAAACTGAAAAATATGCAGGGGAAATCCTCTTCAAAGCCATGATACAAAAGTTAGCTATAGGGCGGTGCCTGTGGCTCAGTCAGTAAGGCACCGGCCCCATATACGGAGGGTGACGGGTTCAAACCCGGCCCCGGCCAAACTGCAACCAAAAAATAGCCAGGCATTGTGGCGGGCGCTTGTAGTCCTGGCTACTCGGGAGGCTGAGGCAAGAGAATTGCTTAGGCCCAGGAGTTGGAGGTTGCTGTGAGCTGTGTGAGGCCACGGCACTCTACCGAGGGCCATAAAGTGAGACCCTGTCTCTACAAAAAAAAAAAAGTTAGCTATAGCTGATACTTGTATTAATATCTTTAGCAGGTCTTGAAATTTTTCTTTTGTTTTGGAACAAACCTCAAATGCCCACCTATTATATGTAATACCTATCAATACTTCAATATACTGAGATTTTAACACTGCTTAAACTAGAAAGAAAACCCCCAAACTATTTAGAACATAAACATTCTGCCATGTACTTAACCAACATGTGAGCAGCAGTCTGTCACCAAGCCACATAGCTTGTTTCTCTGTGTACCTATATAAACTTTTAACTAGCCGTAGTGTCATATGCAGGTCTCGGCTCTTAAAGAGCATTTCATAAAAAAAACCAAAAACCTATAAAATCTATACAGATGCAAAGAAACCAACAGAACATAACATGGGCAGAGAAGACAGTGAAGAGCTCTGCTTAGACAACTTACTCTTCTCCCTCCCAAAATCACTTTCCATCAACAGTGGCTTCTGTGGCTCAGAACACATTGTCTGGCTCCTTGCTTGCTTGCTACTCTGCCACCATTCATCCCACTTATCAATGGCAATTACACAAAATAGCCAGATTCCCCAAATTTCATCTAATAGTTCTGAGGAAAGCCCTAACCTAGGATATGAGGAATAGGCTTTTTAATGGAGTTGTGAGAACATGGAGGAGAAAGTGAATGAAACTGACTGAAGAAAGAAAGAAGAATTCAAGGAGCTGAACCAGTCTCGGATTGGCTCATTCTAACCATAACCTTATACCCCAGCTCCTTATCTTCAGTCTTCTTGCAAAGTTAGGTAACTGGTTTTTATCTATAGAACTAAGGGTTGCATCTCAAGTTAAGAATTTATTCTGGCTTGGTGCCTGTAGCTCAGTGGTTAGGGCACCGGCCACGTACACAGAGGCTGACAGGTTTGAACCTGGCCTGGGCCTACTAAACAATGACAAGTGCAACAAAAAAATAGCCAGGTGCTGTGGCGGGTATCTGTAGTCCCAGCTACTTGGGAGGCTGAGGCAAGAGAATTGCTTAAGCCCAAGAGTTGGAGGTTGCTGTGAGCTGTGATGCCAAGGCACTCTACCAAGGGTGACATAGTGACACTGTCTCAAAAAAAAAAAAAAAAAATTATTCTGTTGTCCAAAACTTGGTTAAAATTCTAAAATTATAAGTGTAATATAGTTACAGAAAATTTGGGAAATAAAGGAAAAGAGAATCATAACCAAAGTATCATCGCAATTTAGGGGAACTTTAAAAAAAATACTCTATTTTTTAGAGTATTTTAGATACAAAGCAAAAGTTAGCAGAGTAGACAGTTCCTACATACCTCCTGCCCACCCCTTAGCCTCCTCCACTTCTATTAACATACAGCACCAGAGTGGTACATGTATTACAACCACTAAACCCACACTGACAACTGTTAACAAGCAGTGAACCTACGTCATTATCACCCGCAGTCTGTATGTTAAGATTCAATAAATTGGTGTTACACATTTAATGGGTTTAGACAAATGTGTGATATGTATCCACCATTATAGTATCATACAGAGCAGTTTGACTCCCCTAAAAATCTTTCATATTCCATCCATTCATCCTTCCCTCTCCTCTAAACCCTGGCGAATAATTTTTATTTTTTTATTAAATCTTAACTGTGTACACTGATATATTTAAGGGGTTCAGTATAGTGATTTGATATACAATGTACAATGCTTACATTGAACTGATTAACACATCCATCACCTCGCTTACTTATTTGTTGTGGTAAGACAATTACACTCTTTTCTTAATAGTTTTGAAATGTACCATTGCATCATGCACATTAGGTCAGGTCCCCCAAACACCCTACCTCCTCCCACCTCCCGCCCTCCTCTCTGCTCTCTCTCCTCTTCCCTTCTACTTTGTAGACTATAATGTTTTACCATTCGTATGAATGTGTAGGTGATTATATATGGATTTCATAGTAGTATTGAGTACATTGGATACTTTTTCCCCCCATTCTTGAGATACTTTACTAAGAATATGTTCCAGCTTCATCCAGGTAAACATAAAAGATGTGAAGTCTATTCTTAGTAAAGTATCACAAGAATGGAGAAGCATGAATCCTATGTACTCAATTTTGATATGAGGACAATTAATGACAATTAAGGTTATGGGGGGGGAAGCAGAAAGAGGGACAGAGGGAGAGGGGTGGGGCTTTAGTGTGTGTCACACTTTATGAGGGCAAGACATGATTGCAAGAGGGACTTTACCTAACAATTGCAATCAGTGTAACTGGCTTATTGTACCCTCAATGAATCCCCAACAATAATAAAAAAAAAATGGAAAAATAAAAAAGAAAAAAAGAACAAAAAAAAGATGTGAAGTCTACATCTTTTTATGACTGCATAGTATTCCATGGTATATATATACCACAATTTGTTAATCCATTCATGGGTTGATGGACTCTTGGGCTGTTTCCATATCTTGGCAATTATAAATTGGGCTGCAATAAACATTCTGGTGCAAATGTCTTTGCTGTAAAATAATTTTTGATCATCTGGGTATATACCTAGTAGAGGAATTGCGGGATCGAACGGTAGGTCTATTTTTAGTTCCTTGAGTATTCTCCAAACTTCTTTCCAAAAAGGTCGTATTGGCTTGCATTCCCACCAGCAGTAGAGAAGTGTTCCTTTCTCTCTGCATCCCACGCCAACATCTGTAGTTTTGGGATTTTATGATGTGGGCTAATCTTACTGGAGTTAGATGATATCTCAAAGTGGTTATGATTTTTTCCCCTTTCCAGAATGTCCTACAGGTGGAATTGCATAATATGCAGCCCTTTTAGGTTGGCTTCTTTCTCTTAGTAACATGCATTTAAGTTTGTTTGCCATCTGTGTATCTTCTTTGGTGAGGTGCCTGTTCAGATATTTTGCCCATTGTCTTTTCATGGTTTGATAGATTACTTTTTGACGCATTTTAGCAATGAATATTTTTTTTTTTTGAGGCAGATTTTTATATGTCGCCCTCAGTAGAGTGCCAATGCGTCACAGCACAAAGCAACCTCAAACTCTTAGGCTTAAGCTATTCTCTTGCCTCAGCCTCCCTAGTAGCTGGGACTATAGCCATAATGCCCAGCTATTTTTTGTTGCAGTTGCCATTGTTCTAGCTGGCCTGGGCTGGGTTCGAACCCGCCAGCCTTGGTGTATATGGCTGGTGCCGTAACCACTGTGCTACAGGTGCCAAGCGATGAATACTATTTCATTGCCTGGATGTACCACAGTTTATTTATCCATTCCCCTGCTGAAGGACATCTAGGTTGCTCCTAAATTTTGGCAATTATAAATAAAACTGCTATAAACATCTGTGTGCAAGTGTTTAGTTTTGTATGAAACTGCCAGACTGTCTTCCAAGGTGGTTGTACCATTTTGCATTCCTGCTAGCAATAAATGAGAGTCCCTGTTGCTTCACACTCTTGTCAGCATTTGCTATGGTCAGGGTTTGGAGTTGTAGGCCAGTCTAATAAGTGTGTAGTGGTATTTCATTACTGTTTTAATTTACAGTTTCCTAATGACATATGATGTTGAGCACCTTTTCATGTTTGTTTGCCATCTGTGTATCTTCTTTGGTGAGGTGTCTATTCAGGTATTTTGCCCATTTTTAAATCAATCTGTTTATTTCTTAATGTTTTAAGAGTTCTTTGTATATTTTGGGTAACAGTCCCTTATCAAATCCATCTTTTACAAATATTTTTTCCCAGTCTCTCTCTTGGCTTCTCATTCTCTTGACAGTTCTTTTTAGCAACCGTTTTTATATACATTTTTCACATAGTTGCCATCACGATGTACATATTTTATATTGTGCTTCTTCCAACTTAACACTAAAGACATTTTAAATTGTTATTGTTGTCCTTATTACTGTAAGTTTAAATGACAGCATTATATTCTACTGAATGATCACTAAATTGATCAATGAACTCCCTGCCAAATGCTTAGCTGGATGTGTTGTAGAAATTAACAGGGGGATTTTAAAATTCATATGGAAATGTAACGAACCCAAAATAACCAAAATGACCTTGAAAAAGAACAAAGTTGCAGGACACACTTCCTGGTTTCAAAATTTACCTACCCAAAGCTACAATAATCAAGACAGTGTGATACCAGGGTTAAGGACACATAGAGTAAGGGAACAGAATTGAAAGTCAAGAAATAAACTCCTGGCTCGGCGCCCATACCACAGTGGTTACGGCGCCAGCCCCATACACTGAGGGTGGTGGGTTTGAACCCGGCCTGGGCCAACTAAACAACTGCCACGACAACAAAAAAATAGCTGGGCATTGTGGCAGGCACCTGTAGTCCCAGCTACTTGGGAGGAGGCTGAAGCAAGAGAATGGCTTAAGCCCAAGAGTTGGAGGTTGCTGTGATGCCACGGCGCACTACGGAGGGTGATGTAGTGAGACTCTGTCTCAAAAAATAAAATAAAATAATAAACTCCTACTGAGAGTGAAAGTGAGACTCTGTCTCAACAACAAAAGAAATAAACTCCAGCATAACACTATACATTTGTGAACATTTTTGTGCCTACCTTTTTATTATATCATATAATTGAGAGTATGGTTCTTAAAATACTTTGAGAGAGAATCAGCCGTACGATCTTGGGCAAGTCACTTAACTTTTTGTTCCTCAGTCTCCCCATCTTAAACATGAGGTTAACAGTATCAACACCTCTTGGGGTTCTGAGGATTAAATTAAAATAATGTACATAAAGGGCTTCCAGGGGTCCTTAAACTACGACCTGCGGGCCACATGCGGCAGTGTGATTGTATTGTTCCCGTTTTTTTTTTTTTTACTTCAAAATAAGATATGTGCAGTGTGCATAGGAATTTGTTCATAGTTTGTTTTTTTTTAAACTATAGTCTGGCCCTCCAACAGTCAACTGGCCCCCTGTTTAAAAAGTTTGAGGACCCCTGATTCATGGTGCCTGTCACATAATCAACTTTCAACATTGTGCTAATAGTAGTTGTGATTGTCATTCTAGTTCGTATTATTTTTCTCAAGAGGACTTCCAAAAGTAGTATGATTGGGTCGAAAACCATGAACATTTTTATGCATCTGAATATATTCTACCAACTTACACCTCAAAATGGGTACACTAATTTTTGGTGCTAGGAGTAAGTATATGCCTGAACAAGGGTTACTGTTATCATCATGTATTACAGTAAATTTATTAATTTAATAGTCATTCTCATTTTAATATTTATTCATTTTGCTGATTTTGCCCCTTAGCAGATTGAAAGCCAATCATTTTCTAATTATCCTAATCAATCCTGTACACCATGAATACCTATTGAATACAAAATGTATGCAAAACCCTATTTTAGGGGCTACAAAGGGAAATGAAATAAGTTAGCCCAAGTATTATTTGTGAGGTAAAGCAAACAAACATTTTAATTTAAAGTAATTATGATAAGGTATAAGAGAGCGACAAAGTGTTTACAATGGTCCAAAAAAGGAAAAGATGGCAATGTTTGAGGTGGTTCTTGAAGGATGGGCATAATTTCAACTGGGAAGGGTGTGGCAAGAGTACAATCAAGGCTGGTAAAAGAACACAGTACATTCTAAGACTATGTGGCTTGAGTACAAAGTGGCTAGAGGATGGAATGGTGAGAGAACAAGAGTACAAAGAGGACCCTCTAAAACAGCCAGAGACCATGTGAGCTGAGGGGGAAGGTTTCTCACAGAGCAAATTGTGCAGAAAGACACGAAGACACGAATCATCATGACCCATCCAGGGAACTGAATGTGTTCCAATTTGGCTAAAGTGAAGGGTACATGTGGGAAAGGAGCAGATGATGCTAAATAAATAGGCAGAGGCCTGACTGTGAAGGACCTTGTGTACCAGAATAAAGCATTTGGACTCTATTCCAAAGGAAACAGGGATACAAAGCATTTTTAAGAAAAGAAGTGACAATCAGACTAGCTTTCTGAAAAATTACTCTGGCAATACTGCAATAGCTTCTCATCTCACAAAGAATAAAATCCAAAGTCCTTATGTTTAATACACTACGATGATCACTGCCTATCTCCGAAATAATTTCTTACCACTCTCACTCAGTGGCCTTCTTGCTGTCCCCTCCAGTTTGCCCCTCCTCAGGGCCTTTGTACTTGCTGTCCCCTCTACCTGGAACTCTTCCCCAAGATAGGAATGTGCATAGCTTGCTCCCTCACTTCTTTAAGGTCTCTGTTCAAATATTTTCTTATCAGATAGGCTTTTCCTGTAACCTGCCATAAAAGAGCAAGAAAGTATTATAATCAACACCACTATTTTTTTTCTCGACTCACCACTTGGCAAATATATTTACAGCATTAGTGTATTGCCTGTCTCCCCTTACTAGAATGACAGATCCTTTTGATTTCAACCCTAAAATACTGACATTGTTATTACTGCAATGTCCAGACAGAGAATCCAAGGGACAGAGAGGTTAGGTATTTACCCATGGAAATATTGCAGTGAACAGAGGAACCAGCCTGCACTCTGACCATTTCACATACTGACTCTGGGAGTGTCACAGGTCCCTGACTCTGATTCTAGATAAAGTTCCTGTGAACAGGCTCCATGCTGACAAGCACTAAGAGAGCAAAAACTGAATTCACACTATGTCCTAAAAGGAGCCTTATAATTATTGGCCAAGTTTTTGAAAGCGAGGAAATATTTTTTTAATGATCAATTAAAATGTGCAAAGTATCCAGACTTTTATCTATCCAAAAATCAGCCATATTTTATTTTAGATCTACAGATATTCAAATAAGATGAAGATATTTTATGAAACTAAAAGGAACACAGCATATGATACCCAAACTTTTCCAAGACCCTTTTACAAGTTTCACGTTCAATTTCAGGAATAAAATTTAATTACATCTTCAAAATAATCATCAAAATTTTCTGAGGTCCCATTCCCAAAGAAAGAACATGGAATCTACCAGGAAAACATCCAGTAAATATAGTATCATATGTAGACTAAAAAAAAATGAAAGTGAGGTCTCAGTAACATTTCTCTTGATTCTTCGTACTCCACATCTTTCATTATTGTGAGTATCCCCTTTTCAAAATGTAGTTCCCCAACCAACAGATTTCCCCCTATCAACCACCTCATCCCAGAATTCACCCACTCTTAATTCCAACCACTACTTCTATTAGAATAACTCCCAAATCTAGTCATCATTTCCCCCCTCTTCTTCTCCAGTATTTGATTGATTTCTAATTGCCTTGGCTATAGGTGTCAGAAGCCTTTTATGTCTCTGTTTTTAAAGAAAAATTAACTATTTCAAAATTGGCCCCTTCTCAATTTACTTCATAATCTGTATTATCTAGCCATTCTTCTAGGTTTACAACTTTAATATTTTTATGCATTTAGTCAATAGGACCTACCATCTAGTCACTATGTTTCCCACTATCTTACTTTCCAATTCCATAGCTAACACCATATTCTGAGATTTTCAATTTCCTTTATAAATTACCAGTTTTCCATCCAACCTATCTCCACCCTACTCACTCACTTCCACTCATTCTATACATACTTCCAGTGAAATCTTTCATATAGCACACTTACCACATTATTCCCCAATTCAAGGACTTTAAATAGTTCACCGGCACAACAAATCTAACCTTCTTGAACCAGCATTCATGGCCATTTACCCCTTTAGAATGTCACTGGAAAATGTTTACCTTAAACATTCTAAGATGAAAACCTGGAAAATCAACATCATAATCTTCCACATCTGAATCTGTGCAATGCGCACTATATTTCAATATAGGACATAGTACACCATTGTCCACTTAACTTCAACTGATCACAACAGACAACAGAAATACTGTCTCTAACTCACAATGGTTCAACTTAAAACTTTCAACGTTATCATGCCTGTAATCCTAGCACTCTGGGAGGCCAAGTTGGGTGGATTGCTTGAGCTCAGCAGTTTGAGACCAGCCTGAGCAACAGTGAGACCCCATCTATAAAAATAGCCAAACGCTGTGGCAGGCACCTATAGTCCCAGCTACTTGGGGGGCCAAAGCAAAAAAATCACTTGAGCCCAAGAGTTTGAGGTGCTGTGGGTTATGATGTCATGGCACTCTACCAAGGGCAAAAAGTGAGACTCTGTCTCAAAAAACAAAACAAAACAAAAAAAAACCTCTCAATAAAAAATAAATAAAATTTTCAAATTTATGATAGTATAAAAGCTAGAAACCATACTTTAAGTACCCATACAACCGTTCTATTTTTTCCACTTTCAGTAAAGTATTCAATAAATTATATGAGCTATTCAATACTTTATTACAAAATAGGCTTTGTATTATATGATTTTGCCCAATTGTAACGTAACACTAATGGAAGTGTTCTGAGCATGCTTAAGGCAGGCTAAGCTAAGCTACGATGTTTGGTAGGTTAGATGTATTGAATGACTTTTTGACTTAAGATGTTTTCAATGTATAATGAATGGATTTATCAAGATGTAACCCTATTGTAAATTGAGGAGCACCTGTAGGCCACTTAATCTATCATCTTCTGAACATCTTTCTAAGCCACAAAAAGAATATATCATTATCATAAAAATAACACAACATCCTCAGCAAGAGTACACACTGGTACAATACTTTTTAGGGAAAATTTGCCAACATCTATAAAAAGTTTAAGTGCAAACATCCTTTAGCCCAACAATATCACTTTCAGGAAATAACCTGGAAAATATTCTTACAGAAACAAGCAAAAGTATATGTAGAAGGCTATGAAACATGACATTGTTGTAATAGTTAAAAAAAAAAAAAAAAGGAAATTTCCTTAAGAGATCGTTAATATACATCTATGTGTAAATATTACACAGAGATTTAAAATGAAGAAGCAACTATACATAAGTTGATATGGAAGGATGTTAAAGAATGGCATGAAGAAAAACAATTTCTAGAACAGAATTTTGTATATATTTTATTTGTATAAAGACAATGCATATGCATGTGTAAATGCATAGAAAATAACTAAAAATATATTAACCCATTAGTAGCTTTTATGAAAAATGACCATTTTATTAAATTTTCAATAAGAAAAAGCAGAGTACAGCAAAAGCTCTTAACCTTAGATGACTATTATTAATCTTGATTATCAACAGTACAGGAAACATGAGCTATTAAAAGAGCTTAATGAGGCCAGGCTGAGTGGCTCATGCTTGTAATTCCAGCATTTTATGAGCTCAAGGTGGAAGGATCTCTTGAAGCTAGGAGTTCAAGACCATCCTGAGCAATAGTAAGATCTTATCTTTACAAAAAAAAAAAAAAAAAAAAAGGCTCGTGTGATGGTACATGCTTTTAGTCCCAGCTACTTGGGAGGCTGAGGCAGGAGGATAAACTGAGCCCAGGTGTTTAGAGATTGCTATGAGCTAAGCTGAGACCCTGGCACTCTAGACCAGGTGACCGAGCAAGACTCCATCTCTAATAAAAGAAAAGTGCTTGATGAGAAACTCATCAATTCATTCAGCAACTATTTAAGGAAAACTTAGTGTATGTCAAGCATTATGCCTAATGACCTCTAAATCTGTGTTCTCACTATGTTAATTATGTCTAGGGCCCTCATAAAATAGATTAAGAGAATCATTATATTAAAAAAGGCTTTAAAATGATTAACCCCTACAGTCATTAAGAGCACAATTTGTAGAAAGAACAATTCAATAAGCATCCTTTCAATTAAACAAATAAAAAGTAACTTGGATATTAAATGAAGTTTAAGAGAAATTAGTTAACATTCCAAAAGGAAAAAAAATTATAGGAAATTTTCATTTTCTTCACTAATATATATCTTTATTAAATTTTTCTATAACAGACATGTAATACAATAAGAACATAAAAATTATTCTAGAAAGAACCCTGTACTGCGATAGCAGATCAGCCACTATGTAAAGTCCAACTCCTATTTCCCACTATACCAGGCCCTTTATGGCCTTGATGAAATTTCTTGTTTTTGTCCAGAGTCTGTTCTTCCCTTTCTGCTGGAAACAGTACTCGAGATTTTCCTCTAAGAAACCACTGCTCCTCATCTCCTGACTTTCTAATAAATAGAATTTTCACTTAATATGGCCTCTAAACGTATTGTGTGACTAGGACTTCAAATCATAAAACTGGCAGTGAAACAGTCATTTACCTCTTTTGTTAAAATGTACAATACGAGAAAATTTTCATTCCTAAGAAGCTACTAAAATTGCATGGTTGTCTCAAAGAATGTTAAATCCTTATTAATCACATCCTGTTAAAATAGCTAAGTTTTGGTTGGACATGGTGGTTTGTGTTTGTAATCCCAGTACTTTGGGGAGGCTGAGGCAGGAGGATAGCTTGAGCACAGGAGTTGAAAACCATCCTGGGGGGAGAAAAAAAATGAACAAGCAAACCATCCTGGGCAGCATACTAAGCGCCCATTCCTATAAAATATAAAAAATGAGCTAGATGCACCTATAGTTCTAGCTACTTGAGAGGCTGAGTTAGGAGTATCACCAGAGCCCAGAAGCTTGAGGCTGCAGGGAGCTGATTGCCACTGCCACTGCCACTGTATTCTAGCCTGGGAGATGGAGTGAGACTCAAAACAGCAAAGTACAGAAAATTAATTTTTTTTTACTAAGTAAGAAAAGATAGGTCTACCAGACATACATATCAATCATGTCTCCTCTGCTAGAAATTTTTTTATAACTTCAGATATAAAGATTTCTATAGCCCAGGCACAGTGGCTTACACCTGTAATCCTAACACTCTGGGAGGCCAAGGCAGGAAGATCGCTTGAGCGCAGGAGTACAATACCAGACTGATTAAGAGCAAGACCCTGTCTCTATGAAAAATAGAAAAAGTAGCCAGGCATTGTGCTGGGTGCCTGTAGTCGCAGCCTCTCAGGAGGCTGAGGCAGGAGGATTGCTTGAGTCTAGGAGTTTGAGGTTGCTGTGAGCCAGGCTGACACAACTGTATTCTAGCCTGGGGCAACAGAGTGAGACTCTGTCTCAAAAACAAACAAGCAAACAAACAAAAAAACCTATAGTTAGTTTTTTATGAGGCACCTAAAATGCTGCAATACCTAAGAAAACACTTAAGATCATACTTAACATTTCAAAAAAATTTGATCGACTAATCCTTTATTAACACTCAGAAAACTA
Organism: Nycticebus coucang; assembly: GCF_027406575.1. NCBI lineage: Eukaryota > Metazoa > Chordata > Mammalia > Primates > Lorisidae > Nycticebus > Nycticebus coucang. Next base: position 43,942,161 of record NC_069788.1, on the reverse strand, counting down.
TAGAACAGTGATTTTTCAACCCATGTGCTGTGAAAATTTTTAAAGATTGTTAATTAACTTATTTCAGAACAAGTTCAAAAGCACAGTAAATATATGCTTTTTATTTAGTCTTTTTTTTTGGATCAACATCATTTAAGTGTGCCGCGAAACTTTAACTATAGGTTCTAGTGTGCCGTGAGATAAAAGAGGTTGAAAAACACTTCTGTAGAGTACATTAATAAATCACAGGAAAACAAAGTTCAGTTCAACATAAAAAAGTAAAACTTAACCATAACTTCCTAAGAATGCAATGGGCTAGCTTATACAACAGGGACTTTCCTCTTCCTTGGAACTAAACTAAAACTCAGTAATTCTCTGAAAATAAGACATCCTTGAAGAATTCAACTGATGTGCCAGCTGTTTTATTTCTTGAAAGAGTATAGCTGAACACTATAATACTCTGTTGCATTTTTTTTTTCTAGCATTGCACAATGTTCCTGGCCTACGATGCACATACTGTATCCATTTTATTTAAGCATCTGACAGCATTATGGTAAGAATCTTTAACATTCATCTCTAATTAAATACATATATAAAATTTTCAGTCTTCAATGATCATGGATTTCAGGAAAGAATTACATACATTTTTTCCACACAGTTTAAATACAACACATTTCCTGAACTTTTAGCTTTCAGTTTCCTGTTCGTCAATGGCTACAACTCTAGGGGCAATACATAAACATATCCCCATCCATGGTATTTCCACTTTGACAACAGTGGATATGAACTTAATATGACCAAATAAAATAACAGTACCCGATGGCTAAAATAGCAACAGCAGAAATTTATTACTTTTATAAAAATAGAAATTATGTTCCTTATATAAGAATTCACATAACAAAACTCATTGATACTTTAGGACTCAGAAAAAGTTTCTCTCTTCTGAAAAACTGATAAGCTGTCTTTATCAGACAGTAACTATAAAATCCGTCCTGTTTCCTTTTTTCTCTTACTTGCCAGGAAACTCAGAGCTAAATTTAATGTTCAAACACAGAAACTGCTTTGCCTCAGATTACCAGTGTAAAAATTTCTTCCTACTCCCTCATTCTGTTATTTCTCAAGTGATTTTTGCTCATTTTCTGACTTTTTTCAAATTTCAAATTAAGATGAGGATACAAATTTTTAGGTTACACTGTTTTCACTTCTCTGACTTTGTTTTTAATGCTGCTTTCCTTTTGTTCTTTGATTATTAAACTATCAAATCCTTTTCAATAAATAGATTAATATAAATCATAAAGTAAAAAAGAAACAATGACTTCAATTTATATGTTCACATCACTCCACACTTGTTTATGTAACATTTAGGTTCTAAAATGTATTTTCCTCTTTCAAAGTTATCTCACATAATTCATATGATTCACTTTTAGAAAAGCCAATGACAATTTTTCAAAATAAAAGAAATGAAATGACCCAAGAATTGAAATTTAAATTGCTAAATTAGAGATACTGGATTAGGAAGATTATAAATTTTTTTTTTAATTTTTGCTTTCAATTTCAGCTGGCTTTCACTCTTCTTAGTTTGAAGTTGTTTTTTTTCTTAAGTTTTTTTTTTTTAATTTTATTTTTTTCCCCGTTCTTCCTTTAGCAATTCTCTTGCCCTTTGCCTCCCGAGTAGCTGGGATTACAGGCACCTGCCACAACACCCAGCTTTGCTTTTTTTTTTTTATTTTTGGTAGAGACGGAGTTTCACTCTGGCTCACTCCTGCTCATACTAGTCTCGAACCTCCAAGCTCAGGAAATCCACCCGCCTCGGCCTCCCATAGCGCTGGGACTACAGTCGTGAGCCACCACGCCCAGCCAGATTATAATTTTTTTGTTTTTAATTTACTAATAAAATTGATCTGGCAAAGATAACTGTCATAAAAATTAATTCACATAGGGCGGCACCTGTGGCTCAAAGGAGTAGGGCGCCGGCCCCATGTGCCAGAGGTGGCGGGTTCAAACCCAGCCCGGGCCATAAACTGCAAAAAAAAAAGAAAGAAAAAGTAACTCATGTAAAAGTGTACTAAATTCTCACATATTGATTATCAGCATCCTTAGTTACAAAATAGCAACAGGTATAAAAATGTTGAAATAGTCTAAAATCTATGAAAAAAGGGAAAAAAACTCAGTCACATTTGTTTAGAAATTATAAACGTACACATATGCATAAAAATGTTTAGTATTACGGTAATAGCAAAATGTTTGTTACATGAAAGTAAAAGTGAAGTATTAATTAAATGAATAAGAAAAACATAAACATGGAGATGAAAAGAAACTACAAGGCAAACTGACAAATCTAGCTAACAAAAATATACAAATATACAAATATATGCAAACGAAAATATATCATGAATTAAACAAAATATCTAGAATATAATCATATTAAAAATGAAAAAGATTAATGAATACACTTTATAACAGAGACAATAGTCTATAGGAATGCATAACATAATAAACATAGAACATGAACATAAAAGCTCCTCACAAGCTTTAGGGGACACAAATAAAAACTAGAAAATGATAATAAATGGAAGGAACAAGGTCACCAAATGTAATGTATATAAAATGAAAGTGGCAAAAAATCAATTATCCCTTTCTCTCTCAAGCTAGGCAAATTGTAGAGTTAATACCCAAACAAGTTAAATTATAAAACTTAATATCTAAGAATGAAGTTAACAGCAAAATTTATTTACTACAGAAATTTAGAAGCTAAGGCTAGCAACCATCCATAAATACATAATTTAACAATTTTCTCCAAACAATAAAATAATTTAACATAAGAAAACATCTTAAAAATAGAAACGTATAGGCAGCGCCTGTGGCTCAAGGAGTAGGGCACCGGCCCCATATACGGGAGTTGGTGGGTTCAAACCCAGCCCCAGCCAAAAACTGCAACAACAACAAAAAAAATAGAAACGTTAAATTTCAAAACATTACTTAAAGGGGCTAAAAGAAAACTACATACACACACCCCAAAAACAACTTCATCCCTCCAAAAACATTTTTTTTGAAGCAATTCTCTTCCCTCTTAATAGCATAATTAGAAGATAAAATATGTTCTAAAGGGTAATCATTCAAATACAAAACAAGTCACAGATCAGAGAAGAGGGGGAAAAAATCCCCTTCTTCCTTCAGAAAAACGAAGACAGGAAAAAGAAACCAAATCATGGGAAATATAAATGGTCTGATACAAGGCACTGAGGATATGGAAACATGTTTTTTTTTTTTTTTGCAGTTTTTGGCTGGGGCTGGGATTGAACCCGCCACCTCTGGCATATGGGGCCAGTGCCCTACTCCTTTGAGCCACAGGCACCGCCCGGAAACATGTTTTTTTTTTTTGTATAGACATTTGTGGATTATACAATTCAACCTCACAATGTTTAACAATGATTTAAAAAATTAGTATTTCAGTAAAAATGAATCTAGTCTGAAAGCCTGTTTTAGAAGGAATGTGGCAAAATCTGCACAGGTCTTGGGTCTCTTTATGGTACCCAGACCACTTTTGCCTTCTTTAATCATGGGAAAGAATACAGACCATGAAAAGATTACCAGTTGTAAAACAATTTCATAAAATTATGCTTAGAGTGACTAAAATGTACCTTTACACTATACAAATTTTCAAAAAAGCAGAGAGGGCATATTGCCACATAAAAACAATATATTTCAAAAGAATAAAAGGAAGGAATATGATAGTGAATTGGTGATTAAGAACTAACATTTATACATGGGAAAAATTATCTGCTCTGTAAAAAGGGAAAAGAATAGTTAATGAACTAGTGTGGGCAGCCACTAAACTTAGGGCCTTATACATTCTATCATATTGTATCTAGATAGGAAAGAGAAGAATATGCTTAAAGAAAGTTACCACCTTTTGTGTGGCATATATTAAAATGTTAAGAAACTGAAGACAGCTCAGAGACTTTTGCTGCAATAGCACAAGTGCAGGACTGGGGCTGTGAGATAAAGTTACAAGGGTTCCCAACTTTTCAAGCTAATATGACTATCATCAACAGCTCTGTAAAAGAACCTGTGTCCCACGGTGATAGAAACAAAAAGTCCACATTTTGGAGAATACTATTCATGTTTACAACACTATCATATTTATAATTTACAACTCTAAAAATGAAAGAAATAAACGCTTTTCTTCTCAAAGTGGATTTTGCAGTATTGTTCTTTTTGTTTTGTTTTGTTTTGAGACCGAGTCTCACTCTGTCCCCCTGGGTAGAGTACTGTGGCATCACAGCTCACAGCAACCTCAAACTCTTGGGCTTGAGCAATCCTTTTGCCTCAGTCTCCCAAGTAGTTAGAACTTCCCAAGTAGCTAAAACTACATGCATTCATCACCATGCCCAACTAGTTTTTTCTAATTTTAGTAGAACTGGGGGTCTCACTCTTGCTTAGGCTGGTCTTGAATACCTGAGTTCAAGCAAATCCACCCGCCTTGGCCTCCCAGAGTGCTAGGATTACAAGCATGAGCCACCATGACCAGCCTGCAGTATTGCTTTTTAAGCATTACTTTAAGAATATTTATGCTCACTGAAGAAATGTAATCACCAGCTTCTCATAAATAAAGATGATTATCATATTATTCCTGGTAGTAAAATTATTTTTTGTCTTTGTATTTAATGGCAATAGCAAAAACATTATTGATAGTACTAAAATTCCTACCCAGCTGGTTGAGAATCACAGTAAGATGACAGTAAAAAAACAGCCCTATTTTAGACCTGAAAGGTGCAGATCTGCTCATTAATTAGCTGTAGATCTTGAGCCATGTGACTTTTCTTCCTTTGTACCTCAATTTCTTCATCCATAAAACAAGATGGCTGGACTAGGGGATATTCCCTTTTCTTCTTTCCTTTCTCCCTCTGTCTGGTCCTGTCCACCTTATGTCTTTGGGATTTAGTATCTAGACTGGGGTTTTAAGGATATAGAGGAAAACAGCAGCAGAAACCCTAAATTTTGGAGAAAAGGAATAACAATTATGTAAACAACTAGCATAGACAGTAAAAGAGAAAGTTATCCAAACACATTTACAAAAAGAAATGGACAAACTAAAGAGGTACAACTGTTCAGGATAGAACATCATGAGCTTTACTGTCAAAATTCGTTTGAATAGAAGCTTCAGTTATTTTGAAATCAAGAAGACAGTGAGGCTTGATACCTGTAGCTCACTGGTTAGGGCACCAGCCACATGCTCCATGGATGGCATGTTCAAACCCAGCCCAATGACAACTGCAACCAAAAAATAGCTGGGAGCTGTAGCAGGTGCCTGTAGTTCCAGCTACTCGGGAGGCTGGGGCAAGAGAATTGCTTAAGCCCAAGAATTTGAGGTTGCTGTGAGCTGTGACACCATGACACTCTACTGAGGATGACATAGTAAGACTGTCTCAAAAAAAAAAAAAGAAAGAAAGACAGTGAGAAATGCTAGAGTTCCCTAGAGTATACGTATATGGAAAAGATACCACACTCCCCAGCTTAATCATTCTTAACACTGTCCCCAACATAATCATCTACAAGTTATCCCTCTCTAGCCAATTTGGCTTTATCATTTGAAACAAATCTAGAATATCTCCCCTTCCTTACCACTCAAAGTTCTTTCTGAAATACATTCTCCATTTTCTCATTCTTATTAATAATTTATCAAGCTTTAACAATGTTTGAGGAACAATTCAAAGTGTTTTACATGTATTAACTCATTTAATTCTCTCAACAATCCTAGGAGGGAGGTTAAATAGCACAACCAGGATTTAAACACAGGCAGTCTGACTTCAAGTAGCCTGGCAACTTGCCAAGTCAAAGCTCAGGTCAAGTTCTATCACCTTTCTAAAGTTCTCATCTGCTTAGCAATTATTCTTGCCTCTTAAGCCCTTATGGAAATCATTCCTTTGCCGTTTACCATGGGATCTAGGTTATTTATCTTTTGTGCATATGTTTTATCTTTTCTGAGAAGAGCATCGTACCCTATTTCTTTTATAACACTGCTTAAAACCTAGAATTTAATAAATATCTGTAACACGGGAGTGCTTATTAATGAAACTATGAAAGTATTTAATATTTATTGGTGATACATACCAAGCACCCACCTAAATGCTTTGCGTGTATCATCTCATTTAATCTTCATGACAACCCTGAGGTAGGTATTAATCTTGTCCCTCACCCTCATATTATAGATGAGACCTAGAGAAATTAAATATCTTGTCTAATATCACAGAGTGGTAGTGATAAGATTAAGTCTTACTTAAGAGTGTACACCATACTCTTAATCCCTGCCTACCACAAAACACTTTCAAGGAAGGATCAGTCTTAATAATTGATTCAACTTGCACTTACTCAGCAGCAGTACTTTAGCATTACTGACTGCTAAGGATTCAGAATTAGAGGTACAGCTGCTGCCTTAAAGAAACTCACAGTTCATTAAGACTGCAGGACCAAACATATCACTGGTAGAACTGACATCATTATAACTTAAGACTTTAACTTACATTTTATGGTAAATTCAAAAGAATCCTTGGAAATTCTCTTTTACACCATTCCTTCTCCCTCCAGGCTTGTCCACTCCTTTTTACCCTAGAATTGTCCACTCCTTTTTACCCGAGAATTCACCTCCGTAGTTGCTATATTATAAATAGAAGAGTCCCACTAAATCCTAATAACTACTGGGACATCTGAATTTAACCCAGTGATAGCTTGGATTCAGGGTCTGATTGATGAATTCCAAGCCCATAATGAAATATGGATAATGAAGGACAGCTGGGAAAAAGCAGCAGAGAAATGAGATTTGAAAGTCACACTGTAAAGCAAACATCAAAAGAAAAAGGGAAAAAAAAAGGAAGGCAGACACAAATAGAAGGTGAAAGTAAGGGGCCAGAAGAAAATTAGTGGAGAGATACAGACATAAATCAAACCCGTTTCACAAATGCTGACTTCTTTAATCGTTTCTTTTCCTAACTTCTAATGGAAACAGGAAAAATGTGTATATGAAATAGCTACCGAAAAATCATTAACTAGGAACAGCACATAAAGTAGGATTTTTTTTCTGAGAAACCATTCTTCTTAAAATTTCAGGGCTGCAAAGGGACTCAAAGACACTATCTAACCCAATCTATTCATTTTACAATTAGAGTAAAACACGCTGAAGATTATATAGCTACTTAGTAGCAGCACTCGTGAATCTCATTTCAGTGTCTATTCCTACCTCACCAGGCTTCCTACCAATGGTATTCTTTTTCTCCTCTTCCATCCTCAATAATCATTAAATTGATTTCTGCATAGTATTTCAAATCTCCATATTTGTAGTTCCCTTAGAATTAAATAATCAGATATTCTGAGTTATCAAGGGTGATAAAGTATTTTACTCTCTTATCCTCCAAAGTCAGTAATCTTAAATTAGGTCTTGGCTCCTACTAGGAGGAAATTCTAACATTTCCAGAAGACCAGAAAGAAAAAGATCTCCAAAAGCTGACCAAAAACAAACCAAGCTGGTAAACAACCCCCCAATCTGGAAAGGAAGCAGGTTCAAGACCCCCGAAGACCAGACAATCACAGTGTGAAGTACAATGGATATCACTTGTTTTCTCCTTTCTATTTTATATCCTCCCAACAAGTGTCAATTACAGAAGCCTGTAGAGAGAAGGTAAAGTAATGAAATAGCTTATCATGTCACTTTCAAGAAAGGTGGATTTTTTTTTGGCTGGGTGCCTGTAGCTCAGTGGCTAGGCCACCAGCCACATACACCCAAGCTGGCAGGATAGAACCCAGCCCAGGCCCGCCAAACAACAATGACAACTGCAACCAAAAAGTAGCTGGGCATTGTGGTGGGTGTCTGTAGTCCCAGCTACTTGGGAGGCTAAGGCAAGAGAATAGCTTAAGCCCAAGAGTTTGAGGTTGCTGTGAGCTGTGATGTTACAGCTCTCTATAGAGGGGCAACATAATGAGACTGTCTCAAAAGAAAAAAAAAAAGGAAAGGAAAAGTGGATTTTTAATGGGAACTATTTTGTTTAAAAGTAATGGGACAAGGGCTAGGAGAAGAGACTTTAAGTAAACCCACAGGCCTGTACTTTTATGCATAAAAACCCTAGCAAGTCCTAAAAATGTGTTGTACTACTCACTTCAGCATTTCCTCTAATACAAAGCATTTGCACGTTCTGGGCCAGCAGGAAGTCATCTTGGACCATATCTATGGTCTAAGAAATTCTGCTGCTCAAATCTCTTCCAAAACTGTGAGCCCTGTCAGCCACCCTTCACCAGGTTACTTCAGCTGAGTAATCTGGCAATCTTTCCTATCACCTAGTTTACATATAATTATTACCCAGGCTTTAAAAATTATGTATCGCCTATAAGGCTGACTGAAGCCTTCTCCAGAAGAGAAGAAAAAGTCCTGCTTTTCTTTTAGGAACTTATCTTCTGCTTTAACATGTTAAACAAACTGGGACAAGTACAATGGAAATGAAAGGGACAAAAAGATAAAGAAACATTATAAAGTTAGAAACAAAGGGATTTAGTGACTCACTGACCTTAAGAAGTAAAGGAAGAGTCAAAAATGACCCCCGAGAACAATGAAGTCATTAACAGCTAAGGAGGGAAGTCAGGAAGAGAAGGGGTTGGGAGAAGTGGGGAGGTGTTGGTATATACTGCTGCCACAGAGATGGTATTTAAATTTGTTCAAGATATAGGTGAAATTTTAGGCATTAAGCTACGTAGATTTGGGGTGGCAGTTAAAGCACTGCAATGATTTGAGTTTTTAGAGGAAAAAAAGGCAACAGAAGAATATTTAGACTACTGCATTCCTGAGATACCACACTAACCTAACTTTCTAAATGAATAGTACCATAGCTATGGTGTATTTGAAGTAATTTATTCTAATGAAAAACTTAAAAATTATATTTCTTTCTCTCTTCCAGGATATGAATTGACAAAAAGGAATTAAAGATAAAAGGCCAGGTGTGGTGGCTCTTGCCTATAAACCTAACACTCTGGGAGGCTGAGGCAGGTGGATCACCTGAGCTCAGGAGTTCAAGACCAGCCTGAGGAAGAGCAAGACCCCATCTCTAATAAAAACAGAAAAACCAGCTGGGCATAATGGTGGGTGCCTATAGTCCCAGCTACTTTGGGAGGCTGAGGATCACTTAAATCCAAGAGTTTGAGGTTGCTGTGAGCTATGACGCCAGAGCACTCTACCCAGGGAGACAGAGTGGCACCTATAGCTCAATGGGTAGGGCACCAGCCACGTATACCAGGGCTGGTGGGTTCAAACCCAGCCTGGGCCAGCTAAACAACAATGACAACTGCAACAAAAAAATAGCCGGGCATTGTGGTGGGTGACTGTAGTCTCAGCTACTTGGGAGGCTGAGGAAAGAGAATCACTTAAGCCCAAGAGTTTGAAGTTGCTGTGAGCTGTGACACCATAGGACTCTCCTGAGGGCAACATAGTGAGACTATCTCAAAAAAAAAAAAAAAAAAAATTAAAAATAAAAATAAATTTCATAATCATTTGTCCAAAGTCAAGTCTCTGAGCTAAAACACACTGTTTTTAACGTTTTTTATTTATAAAAAACTTTTCAAAAAAAAAAAAAAAAAGACACAGAAAAATCTGGTAAAACAATACTACCACTATTTCACAATATTTGTGAGAATTTAACAGTTTTTAGAAGCATATTAAGCAAAATGTCAATAGTTAATGAATCTGGGGAATAGGTACATGAAGGTCTCATTAATGAATCTGGAGAGTGGGAACACAGAGGTTCATTATACTATCCTCTGTAGTTCTGTATATGTGTTAAACTTTCATGATTAAAAAGTCTAAAAGGCTATCTTAAATATTTTTTAAATTCTATCTACAGTTAAGGCTGACAATTCAAAACAAAATCCTAGCAGATAAATACTTTTAAATAATATTTTCTTCATTCTGGATAGTCCAATGAAATCCATATTAAAATAGACCATAAAAGGGAGAAAATGCCTAGTGTGTTGTTTCAGAGAACACGAACATGTTCATTAAATGAAAATGAACAATACTTTTATCTGTACTGACTGATATTAGACATCGGTCAGTCTTCTCTTCAATGAAATTAAGTTTTTGTTGAAAAATATATAGGCCACGGCTCAGCGCCTGTGGCTCAAGTGGCTAAGGCACCAGCCACATACACCTGAGCTGGCGGGTTCGAATCCAGCCCGGGCCCGCTAAACAACAATGACGGCTGCAACCAAAAAATAGCAGGGCGTTGTGGCGGGCGCCTGTAGTCCCAGCTACTGGGGAGGCGGAGGCAGAAGAATTGCTTGAGCCCAGGAGTTGGAGGTTGCTGTGAGCTGTGACACCATGGCACTCTACCCAGGGTGACAGCTTGAGGCTCTGTCTCAAAAAAAAAAAAAAAAAAGAAAAGAAAAATATAGGCCACATAAATGTTTTGATTAGTAAAAGCAAAATGAATGTTTATCTTGAATACCAATGATTAATTTGGGTTTGTTCGTTTTTGAGAAAGGGTCTTGCTCTGTTGCCCAGCCTTGGGTGCAGTGGTAAAATCATAACTCACTGAAACCTCCAGCTCCTAGGCTCAAGCAATCCTTCTGCCTTAGCCTCCTTAGGATTACAAGCACAAGCTGGTACACTCATATAATTTTTTTTTTTTATTTTTTTATTTTTTTTGTAGAGACAGAGTCTCACTGTACTGCCCTCCGGTAGAGTGCCGTGGCGTCACACGGCTCACAGCAACCTCTTAACCCTTGGGCTTACGCGATTCTCTTGCCTCAGCCTCCCGAGCAGCTGGGACTACAGGCACCCGCCACAACGCCCGGCCATTTTTTGGTTGCAGTTTGGCCGGGGCTGGGCTTGAACCCGCCACCCTCGGCATATGGGGCTGGCGCCCTACTCACTGAGCCACAGGCGCGGCCCCACTCAGATAATTTTTTAATATTTTTGTAGAGATGGAGTCTTGCTATATTGCCCAGAATAGACTCGAATTCCCAGCCTCAAGCGATCCTCCAGCTTTGGCCTCCCAAATAGCCATGATCAGTGGGGTGAGCCACTATACCCAGCCTCGCAATTATTTGTTGCCAAAATCTCATTAGCCCTCCAGTTATTTCAAACATCTTTCACTGTATTTAATAACCAAATAAGCAACTTTATACCACATATGAAAAAAAGATTTTAAGAAATAAACTAATATCCATTAAGTATACCTAATTCTAAATTGTCAAGAACATATATTAAAAATTATACAAAATAAGGCTGGGCACGGTGGCTCATGCCTGTAATCCTAGCACTCTGAGAGAACAAGGTGGGTGGACTCCCTGAGCTCAGGTTTTGATAGCAGCCTGAGCCAGAGTGAGACATCACCTCTAAAAATAGCCGGGCATTGTGGCAGGCGCCTGTAGTCCCAGCTACTTTAGGAGGCTGAAGCAAGAGAATCACTTAAGCCCAGAGTTGGAGGTTGCTGTGAGCTGTGACGCCATTGCACTCTACCAAGGGTGACAAAGTGAGACTCTGTCTCAAAAAAAAAAAAAAAAAAAAAGAAATCATACAAAATAATAAGTAGAGAGAAGTTGAATTTTTTTTTTAATAATTATCATTGTTGGGCGGCTCCTGTGGCTCAGTGAGTAGGGCGCCGACCCCATATACCGAGGGTGGCAGGTTCAAACCCAGCCTCGGCCAAACTGCAACAAAAATAAATAAAGAAAAATAATTATCATTGTTTAAGTTAAGATTTAAATAGACTTAATTTAAATCAAATTACATTATTAAGGATATAGGAACACCAAATCTAGCAGATAGTGACATATTCAGCATTTAGAGTACCACTTACTGAAGATTAGAGACAGTTTACATGTTAACAAGAACCAAACGTTCCTCTCTACAATAAATAGCACCACCCCAAAACAACAACTTGATTTGTTTACCTCCTCTTCTCTCTGGTAAATTCCAGGACAGTAAAAACTGTACATGTCTGTGCAAAACCTAGCACATTGTAGGTGTGCAGCTCTTAACAGGAATAATCACCACCTTTAATTCCCAGAAAGCTATTGCTATGGTTCAGTCTCATTCCCTAGGTGACATGCATAGGATAACAAAATAAAGTAGGGCTTCCTTGCTGGCAGTTACCTTGAATTATTTTTAGGTTCCTGTTTCTTCTAACAGAAACATGTGAACATGAAACTTGGTAAAAAGCAGCGTAAATACGTACACATGTATTTGCCTGGGGAGACAAAGGACAGTCAACAATTCTCTTTTTTCTATATCATTAGATCACTGGTTAATTCCTAATTGAGGTATTTCACTGTTTTCAGGCAAGATCATTTTCACTTCCAACAAATTTAGCTTTTATTCCTTTATTAAAGTAAATTTTATATACTGTAAAATGCATAGATCTTAAATATTCAGTAAGTTTGAACAAATATGTACAATTGGTGAATCTGGATAAAGGTAAATGGAAACTCCCTGTACTAGTCTTACAACTTTTCTATAAGTTAAAAATTACATGAAAATAAAAAGTTACTGGAAAAGTGTATAACCAAAGTGGTAACTGAATTACCATTCCCCAAGTCAAGCTACATAATATTCTATTGCCAGAAAATTCCCGTGACCCTTTCTAGTCAATCACTGGAGGTAACCACTGTCCTGATTTCTATCACCATACCTTAAAACAGTCTTATAATAATCTTAATATATTAAGATTGCCTGTTCATGTATTTTTCATAAATGCCATCACATAGTACCTACTCATCTATGTCGGCTTCTCTTGCCCTGAACAACATTTCTGAGATTCATCTATGTTGTTGTATGAATCAGTAGTTCATTCCTATTGTGACAAAAACTGTGAACATTCTGTATTAGTCTTTTTGTGGACACATATTAATATTTTAATCCTCTTGGTGCAGTAAAATTTCATCGAAAAAGAAAAAGAGGGCTGGCTTATGCCTGTAATCCCAGAACTCTAGGAGGCCGAGGCAGGAGAGGATCCCTTCATCTCAGGGATTCAAGACCAGCCCGAGCAAGAGTGAGACCCTATTTCAACTAAAATTAGAAAAAATTAGCAGGGTGTTATGGTGGACACCTTATAGTCCTAACTACTCTGGTGGTTGAGGCAGGAAGATCTTCTGAACCCAGGAGTTTGAGGTTGCTGTAAGCTAGGCTAACACCAGTGTACTCTAGCCTGGGCAACAGAAGTGAGATTGTGTCTCAAAAAAAAAAAAAAAAAAAAAAGAAAAGAAAAGAAAAGAAAAAAAGAGTTTATATATAAATAAGCCTGGGAAATAAGGCAGTATAGATCCATACACCTATCTACACAAATATACATAGCAACTATATAATTACATATAATATAAAAATATATATTTCACATTTACATACGCATATTTGTGTATACATATGTTCACAAATATGAGTTTGACTAGTTATGAGAAATCTACTTCGAGCCAACAAAAATATTTTAAAAGAACTTATAAAGTTCATAGTGAAAATAAATCTAAACTGGAAAAGATGACCATCTCAATTTTTCTTAGTAAATTTATAAAGTAACCTAAGAATAATTCAGAAGAGAAACAAATTTTCTCTCCATGTAAATTACCCTGTTAGGATTCAATGAAACACCTTTTATGACAAATATCTCCCATGAAACTAGAATTTCAGAACATTAAATGTACCCATCTACTATATTTTTTATGCTAGCAATAAAACCTAAAATATATATTAAGATTATTTTAAGACTGTTTTATTGTCTTGCTTTTATAAAAGAAAGTTAAACATGGAAATAATTTCATTGGTTAATATTTAATATGAGAAAAGAATATTCCATGTTGATTCAGAATATATTCCAATAGACTTGATTTCTAAGATGTTTTCTTCATTCCAAAAACCTACTGCAGCAATAAATCTTCGATTGAGACACTGAGACTTTCAAATTCCACTGTGTAATATTCAGCTGATAATAGAGGAGGTACTTTAATTTCCAGAACTAGAAACATTAAGAAACAAACACAAATTTGATTTTTGAAGAGATTAATTTGAAATTCACAACCTGCTTTCAATAATCAGATGACCATTTTCATTTAGCATCATCTATAAATTGCCAAGATTGTAGCAGAATGCTATGATGACTCTGACTCTAGAAATTTGCCACTGCCCACTTAGGAAGGGAATTACAAAAACTTCAATTCAAATGTACTGTATTTTTAATCTTAAAAAATATTCTTAGCATATGAATGTTCCCTTACCTTCCCAGACATGACTTCCTTAAAAACACATTATTTAACTCTGAAAATACATCATTTTCATTTCTCTAATAATTGTACCTTTTTCCAAAAGAAGGAAAATAGCCTTAAGCCTTGATTTTGATTACAAAAATGAATGCAACTCTAAACAGTTACAACCACCAACTTTAATATCTTTGGCCCGATTATTTTAAAAAACTAAAATAAAATTTTAGTCTTAATTTTTAATATGTAGTGCTTCCAGACCAAGGGTAAAAAACAAGTACCCCAAATGTATAAACCCCAACACTCCCTCTGGTGGTCCTTCACTCTCATTAACCAAATGTTTTCCTAAAGACTTTAAGTAAATATTAAGTTAAGCATAAAATGTAGGTCAATTCTCTTTTTTTTTTTTTTTTTTTTGGCCGGGGCTGGGTTTGAACCCGCCACCTCTGGCATATGGGACCTCCTCTGGCATATGGGACAGGTCAATTCTCATAACAGACTATTCTAAGGGGTACAAATTATTTTGAGTACTGGAATTTTAGTGTTCTAAATATTGCTAAAATATCCATATTAATCTGTTAGCTACAACCTGTTAGTAAATATGGCCCTACTATAAATTATTTTAACCCATCTTCATTTGCAGAACTATCTTTTACACATAAACATCTTATTTGAAAATTAAATCACTTAAGTGGCTTTTTGGGGTTTGTTTGTTAAGTTTTCTTTTGTTCGTTGTTTTTTTTTTTTTTTTGAGACAGAATCTTACTCTGTTGCCCTGGGTAGAGTGCACTGGCATCATCATAGCTCACAGCAACTCTTGGGCTCAAGTGATTCTCCTGTCTCAGCCTCCTGAGTAGCTGGGACTACAGGCATGTGCAACCATACCCAGTAGTTTTTCTATTTTTAGTAGAGATATGGGTTAGGGGGGTATATTACTCTTGCTCAGGCTGGTCTTGGAACTCCTGAGTTCAAGGGATCCTACCACCTTGACCTCCCAGAAGTGCTAGGATTACAAGCATAAGCCACCACACTGTCCTTAAGTGGTAATTTTTTAAATCAATAGTTATGCGACTTATATACAATCATCTACCCAGACTTAATCTTCTTTACACTTTTGGTGATACAATGTAAGAATTTTTTTTTTTTTGGTAGAGACAGAGTCTCACTTTATGGCCCTTGGTAGAGTGCCGTGGCCTCACACAGCTCACAGCAACCTCCAACTCCTGGGCTTAAGCGATTCTCTTGCCTCAGCCTCCCGAGTAGCTGGGACTACAGGCGCCCGCCACAACGCCCGGATATTTTTTGGTTGCAGTTTGGCCGGGGCCGGGTTTGAACCCGTCACCCTCGGTATATGGGGCCGGCGCCCTACCGACTGAGCCACAGGCGCTGCCCCAATGTAAGAATTTTAAAATGTACTAAAATGTACCATAGAAAAATTCAAAAATATAAAATACTGAAAAAATAAAATCTAATTAGTTCATCAGCTACATTAGAAAGTTCACGTTTCAAAATTACAAAGTATAAATATTTAATTTAGCATACATTTATACGGAATTTAGTGTGCCAAAATATGTACAATAGAGATTCTGCTTCAGAAATTGTGAAACATTGGCTTGGTGCCAATAGCACAGTAGTTACAGTGCCAGCCACATGCAACAAGGGTGGTGGGTTCAAACCCAGCCTGGGCTAGCTAAACAACAAGGACAATTGCAACAAAAAAAAATAGCCAGGCATTGTGGGGGTGCCTGTAGTCCCAGCTACTAGGAACCCTGAGGCAAGAAAATCACTTAAGCCCAAGAATTTGAGGCTGCTATGATCTGTGACGCCACAGCACTCTACCAAGGGTGACAAAGTGAGACTCTGTCTCAAAAAAAAAAAAAGTGAAACATTATATTAAAGGCCTAGAGAGGATATTCTTTTTTTTTTTTTTTTGGTTTTTTTGGCCGGGGCTGGGTTTGAACCCGCCACCTCTGGCATATGGGACCGGCGCCCTACTCCTTGAGCCACAGGTGCCGCCCTAGAGAGGATATTCTTAATGCCAGGTACTATATACATATTCTATTAAATAAAGTAGTAATAATGTTTATAACAGTGTCATTTGATCTATCCTCAAATTTAGCTATTTTAATGTAAGCCTATAAGTTGTGTAGCTTTATTTAAAAATATTTACCACCACTCATCGCCAAACTCAAAAGACGCTATACCTTAGGGCAAATGTCTTTAAAACACTCCCAATGCTGGTGGCGCCTGTGGCTCAAAGGAGTAGGGCGCCAGCCCCATATACCAGAGGTGGTGGGTTCAAACCCGGCCCCAGCCAAAAAAAATCCTCTCCTAATGTTTATTGTGTAGTGTGAAAATTCAGCCTATGCTTAATAATTAAAACATCTAAAAACTGAATTTTAAAATAGCTTTTAATTAAACTTAAGTTAATGGATAAAGTTAATGAAACTAACTTTTATAGTCAAAAATACCTAAAATATGCTTTTATGTACGTAAATTTATATAAAGTAAAACTTTATGATATGTAGTATGTTTATGTATCATCAAAGGATAAGGATTAGAAACTCTCTAATTACAAATAGTATTTGAGTTAATATATTCCTGTACACTAAAGAGCAATTATATAAATGATCGAAAACAATGAAAGCCCCAGTTTTATAAGATTCCCTACAATTATTTATATAAACTCCACTCTACATGAGGATGAGTCATTGTTCAACCAATCTACCATCACTAAGCATCAAAAAGCCAACTTAGCTTTTAACAGCAGTAACTTCTATAGATATACAAAAAGAACATTCTTTCTTTTTTGGACCAATTCACTCTAACCTGAGAAACTTTTAGAAAACTAAACTAACCTAACCCCAAAATATACATTATTTTCCAATCCAAGAATAAACAGAAATTGAAGATTTAGGTACCTAATTCAGTATTTTTAAGTTTTTCAAGTTAAAACTGATCAAAATTATATTTAAAAAAGAATTCACCACAAATTTCCTAACTGAAAAAAATTAAAGATGTGTACACATATTTATGTTGTTAAATGTTGGAAAGACAAAGACCTCACAATATAAGCATGTTGTTTCAGAGAAATAAAACAATTTATAAAGACCATCTTTGATTTTTTTTAAAAATTTCAAATAGTAACAATTGTTGCTTGAAGAGTTCACCTTACAATGGCAAACTCTTATTAGCTATTAGTTAACTCTAATTAGCTAAATAAGTAAAATGACCATTCTATAAACCACTAATCAATTAGCATAATTAAGTCAAGATAAGTAACTTTGCTAAGTTAAATTTATATCTCTTAAGTATAATCATACCCAATACAGATACCAAATGATCACACATTAGAAGAAAATAATCAAGTAAACTAAATCAAATGTTTCTCACAAATGATACATAATAACCCTCATTTAAAAAATGTATTTTAAAAATATATTACGTATTTCTACAGAATCCCTAAATTTGTCAGGGCCATAACTGAAGATTGTTAAGTAGAGGTCAGCTGGGAGAGAGATAAACAGAAACTGTTAAGTGAAAGTATGACAATAAAAACTTCCCATCATAATAACTTCTAGCCAATCCTTGATTTCTGACTCAAGCAGCTACCATAATTCTGCAAAAACCCTGATGAGGGCGGGGACCAAAACTCCCAGACTATTAAAAATACTTAACCAAAATATGGTCGAACTTTTACCCTTGGCCACAATCTAACAAAATGGGAAGACAATGAAAATAAACACTACCGTCTACCCTCAGACAGGCAAAGAAAGCTCCCATTCAATACTAAGCCTATTCCACTGGAAAACATACTCCTGAAAAGTAAATCCAAAACCACCAGCTCAAACTGCTTCATGCAGAATTTACTGAATGGCGGCCAAACGCTGTACACACTGTTCTGAACCACACTGAAGGATATCTAGAGTTCTGCATTCTCCACTTACAACTTGTACCTTACTATGCTTTTGCCACCCCTGCGGAAAACAATTTTTGAAATGTGACTAATATGTTCCTCTTGGCTCATTAATTGAAAAAAGGCAATCTATATGCCTTTTTTAAACAATACTGTTTTTTGACTCATCTTGTTGCGGGGGGTGTCTCACTAGCCCTACCTAATTTTAGACGATCAATAAAGCAGAAGCTGTTTCAATGTCCCAGGATTAAGCTAAACAAGGAACCCTACAACAACTTTTAGCCGGCTTTCATCTGGCGCTAGAATAATACTGGTCACCTGTTGGAACCGCGTTGCACGGACACCCCCCAACAAGTGGCGGAGAGCGGCGACGCCGTTCCCAGTCACGAGTCGCAGGGCAGCAGGTGAAGGCGGTGAACGCCCATCCACGTCCAGCGGGCGGCCACCCGGAGCCAGGCAGTCAGCAGCGGGTTGCTCCGTTATCCTCGCCCTCCACCAGCCCCGCCAGGTGAGCGAGTCTGCTCCGTGCCCACGGCGTCTCGGCGGTTGGCTCACCCCGGGATCGAGTTCTTCGGCTGCCCGGGCTTTGGAAAGCCAAGTTTCGCTCCCGCCCGCGGCAGTGGGGCTCAGACCCTCTCCGAGGATCCCCCCGTCGGCTGCGTGCGGCAGCGGTCACCGGCCCGTCCGGCCTCAGGCGAGTCGTGGGCCGCAGACTAGAGCCGGAGCCGGACCTGTCACACGGGCGGGAAACAAAAGCCGAGTGAAGACGAGCGGGCGCGACCGACCTCGCCTCCGCGAGGGGGAGCACGGCGGGGGCGGGGAGCGGCTCCGGCGGCCACGCGGCCCCACAGCCCGGCGGCGCGGCGACGGGCTCCGCAGTGGGGCTGGGGCCTCCGGCGCGCCCACCTCCTGGCTGCGCGCCCCGACGCGCCGCTCTCAGGCACCGGAGCCGCGTGAGGGGGCGGGGAGGCGGCGCGGCCACGCCGGGACCGGGAAGGAGGGAATTCGGCTCCTCGGGCGCGGCGCCCGCCGCCCCATCCCTGCAGCCAGGGCGCTGGTACCTGTCGCCGCGGGGACTTGCCGGCTCCGTCTCTCTCCACCTCACCCTCGCGCCGCTCCCCCTTCAGCCCGCCCAGCAGGCCGCCCGCGCGCCGGACACCGCGGCCCAAGACTGGCAGCGCCCGTGTGCCTGCCCGAATCCCCCGGGCAGCGCCGGGTGCTGTCCCGCCCCCGTCGGCCGCAGGACCCGCTTTCCATAGGGCCCCGGGGCTGTCAGTCCGCCCCCAAAAGGCGCGCGGGCTGTCGTTCTGCTTGTCCGGATTGGTGGCCGCGCGCCGTCCATGGAAATAAGGCCCCGCCCCCATTCATTTGCTTCTCCGCCTCCCTACGCTGCCCACGTGTCTGGCCCTTGCCCATTGTGGGGGCCTTAGAAAAGGGATGCTGGAAACTGAGAGACATCCCCTCACAACGTCCCTTACCTCCAAAGAAACTAATACCTACACAAGCTAGTTGACTTCACATCTGCATGATCCCTCTGAAGGCTCTCTCTGCCCATATTATTTGTCCACCAGGCATGCCCTGAGGCTGGAGATGGACAGGCCAGGATGTTTGTGCCCACCAGGTTAGCCTTAGGAAGCAACCTCAAGTCAAAAGATGCCCAGTCGGGACTGGGGAAAGCCCATCTCGAGAACCAATTTAGCACATAGCACCTCCTTCTGGACACCCAGTAACTGTGAAGACCATTCTTAGCTATGGCTTTCTACCTTGCAAATGTATCATTTCAGGCGATTAAGACAGGAAAGAGCCTTAAAAATGACTGTGTTCTCCTCCAACTCCAAAAGGTAAATTGCTGCGCAAACTAACTTGAACACAAGCCCACCCCTCTTCAACTAGATGGCCACCTCTGAGTCGCTCCCACCTAAGAGCACGTGGGCCTTAGAGAATCTTTAGCTCAACCCTCTCCTTTTTGAGGGACTAGAAACCTAACATCCCATAACTAGATACCTATGGGACATAATTAGTTACCTATAGAAACCTGGTATCCTATGGCCAGATTGGAATCCATGTTCCTGGCTCCAAATCTGTCTCTGCACTAAATCACATTTAAGTATTTATGAAGAATCTCATCTACAAATCACCATGCTGCCTTCAAAAGGTGGTAACTGCAGAAAAGACAAATAAAGCCAACAGTGAAGGGTAAAGACTCTGTCTCAGTCATTTGTCTATTTTCAGTGCCTAGAAACCTCCCTTTTTACCAGCTGCCAGGGAGAGTCACTGAAACATTTTATTCACGCATTAATTCAGCAAGTCAATGTTGACCAAAACTACTCTGTATACTACTACAAATTGATTAAGCATCAATCATGCTTAATTAAAAACAGCAAGTATTAAACACTGTGCTATGTACAGGATATAACAGAAGTAAGAAGACCTCAGCCCTCAAGGACTTCAGCCTAGGAAACAGCAACACCTGGATAATATGTCAGTTTTCCTCATGTTATAGGGGTTGTGACAGATGTCTGTGTAGAAGAGGCAGGGAGGGCTTCATTGAAGAGGTCACCTGACAGTCAAGCTGAGTTTTAAAAGATGTGGTAGGTCAGACACTCCTAGGCAGGAGGTGATAGCATGAGTAAAAAGCATGCAGACCTAGAAAAGCCTAGTAGTTGAGGGTACATCAAGGCAGAGTGTGGGCAAATCTGCAGAGAGCTGTGTGGACATGTCACGTGCTCTGGGACCAGGCTCTTCCAGGAGGAAAGACAGAAAGGCAAGGGAGGCTGCCAGGCTGTGTTGTAACACACCGCAGCAACAACACAGACACTGTAGATACAGATGCAGGCTTTTTTTTCCTACACCAGAGTCTGTAGGGAGCAGTCAGTTCCACAGTTCCAGTGGCAGCCTGGCTAGCTCCACTCACTCCCCAAGAAAACCACTCTAGTCACTATACTAGAGTGACTACTATAATCTTTCCTAGCATTTGGAAACACATGTGCTTGCATTTTCCCTAAACATTGCTGCCCTTCAAAATTGAAAGATTACATGGGCGATGGCTACATGGAAACACCTGGATGTGGGATAAGTGACCCTCCTCACATACAGAGCAGTTATTTATAGAGTCTGTCACCAAGGCTGGCTTCACAGGGGCGTAACCAATGCATTTATACAGGGCCCCACACTTACAAGAGCAGTATGCTTGGTTTAATGCTCTGCTGTTCCTTGTCTTAGTAATTGTTCAACTCCTCAACTCTGTCATGATAATACAAAGCAGCTATAGACAATATATAAACAAATGGCATGGCTGTGTTCCAATAAAACTTTATTTACAAAAGCAAGCAGCTTATCAGGTTGGAGATGTCAACCTGATAAAAGGCATCTGTGAAAAGCCCAAAGCTAACATTTCAACAAGTAATTCTTGGTTTAATGCTCTGCTGTTCCTTGTCTTAGTAATTTTTCAAATCCATTTTCATTTTTCACTAAGCCTTACAAATTATGTGGCCAGTCCATGCCTTTCCTTGGGGATGCTTGTGATGCTACTCAAACCACATTTCATTTTTAAAACACGTGGCATTCGCTAGGTTTCTTCCACATGATTCTCTTACCATGGCAATGTGGGGTAGACTAGTATTACTTTTTTGGGGGGGGGGCAGTTTTGGCCAGGGCTGGTTTTAAACCCGCCACTTCTGGCATATGGGGCCAGTGTCCTACTATTTTTTTTTTTTTTTTGAAACAGAGTCTCAAGCTGTCGCCTGGGTAGAGTGTGTGGTGTCACAGCTCACAGCAACCTCAGACTCTTGGGCTTAAGCAATTCTCTTGCCTCAGCCTCCCAAGTAGCTGGGACTACAGGCACCTGCCACAACTCCCAGCTATTTTTTGTTGTTGTCATTTTGTTTTAGTTGGCTTGGGCTGGGTTTGAACCCTCCAGCCTCAGTGTATGTGGCCGGTGCCCTACCCACTGAGCTACGGGTGCTGCCAATTAGTATTTCTCTTTATTCTTATTTATTAATTGAGAAAACTGAAATTTGGCAACTTTGTCCAGATGGCGCCGCTAGGAAGTGATAGAGCTTGTTCTTGAACCCAGCCCACCCAAACCCTTTCCGCCCACTATAAAGCCACCTCCATCCTGGGTTCAGAGTCCTTTCAAAGGCAGCTTTGTTATGTTCTGGATGTACTGTTTTAGAGTCAGAATACATGATAGAGTAGACATCTTTCATTTCATGGCTTTCTCTCACCTTTTGAACAGTTTTTCCATCAGTGTTGAACAATTCTCAGCCAATGTATATTCAACTACTGTTTTTATTCCTTTCCCTCTTGCTTTCTAGGGCTCCAAATGAAACACCATTAAACCTTCTCACTTCATCCCTTTCTTCTGTAGTTTCTATCTTTTTTTTTTTTTTTTTTAGACACAGAGTCTCACTTTATCACCCTCCGTAGAGTGCTGTAGTGTCACAGCTCACAGCAACCTCCAACTCCTGGGCTTAGGCAATTCTCTTGTCTCAGCCTCCCGAGTAGCTGGGACTACAGGCACCGCCACAACACCCAGCTATTTTTTTGTTGCAGTTTGGCCGGGTCTGGGTTCGACCCCACCAACCTCGGTATGTGGGGCCTGCACTGTGCCCACTGAGCCACAGGTACCGCCCAGTAATTTCTATCTTTTGTCCTTCCATGCTTTGTTCTAATAGTTTCTTCTGATTGTTTTGTCAGTTCATTAATTCTGTTTACAGCTTTTATTTATTTACCTATTTAAAGACAGAGTCTCATCTTTTGCTCATGCTAGAGATCTATGGTATCAAGCTAGCTCACAGCAACCTGAAACTTTTGGGCTCAGGCAATCTTCCTGCCTCAACCTCCCCAGTAGCTGGGACTACAGGTGCCTACCACCATGCAGGCTAATTTCTCTAGTTGTAGTAAAGACGGGGTCTTGCTCTTGCTCAGGCTAATCTCAAACTCCTGAACTCCTGCTTTGGCCTCCCAGAGTGACCCACCAGGCCCAGCCTGTTTTCAGCTTAAAAAAAAAAAATCTCTTAAACTCAGACATTGAGTTCTAATTGGTAATTCTATCTTATAGTTCTAGAATTTGTATTTGGTTGTTTTTCACATCTGGTAGGCCACTTCTTACACCTAGCAGGCACTACCAGACTGCCACTGAAAGACAAATGTTATTTTTTCTCTCCTTAAACATGGTAAATGTCGTAGTTTTGTGGTCACATCTGAAAATTCCAACGTGGAGTACCTGTGGGTTTGCTGCTATTGTTGGTTTTACATGTGGTTGTTCCACATGTTTTATCTCCTCATGTACCTGGCTATGCTTTGAACATTGTATTTAAAAAATTTGAGGTTATAATGATAAAATTTTCCTCTGGAAAGGATTGCCATTTGCTTGTTGTAGGCATCATGCAATACTAGCAATCTGGGACTACCTTAACCCAATTTCAGGACTCCAGATTTTCTGAGCCACCCAAATGACTGAAAGTTAGACTACAGTCCATGGAAGAGTTTACTTACGGTTCCTCCTTACTCAGTGGTACAGCTCTGTGGGGTCCCAGTCTAAAATTGGGAGTTCTTTTAGTAATCCATTGCTCCATAGCAAACTCTCCCAAAATTTAGTGGCTTAAAACAGATGTCAGCAGACTTTTTCTTAAAGGTCTGGATAGTAAATATTTCAGATTTAGATGCCACAAGATTTCTGTCACAATTCCAAAACTCTGTCTCTATAGTACAAAGCATACATAGGCAATACATAAACAAATGGCATGGATATGTTCCAATAAAACTTTATTTACAAAAGCAGGCAGCTTATCAGATTGAGGATGTCAACCTGATAAAGGGCATCTATGAAAAACCAAAAGCTAATTTCATACTTGATGGTGAAAGACCATATGCTTTCCTCTAGGAAACAACACAAAGACAAGATAAGGATGTCCACTCTAAGAACTTCTATTTGATAGTGTATTAGAGGTTCTAGCCAGGGCAGTTAGGTAAGAAATACAAATAAAAGGAGTCCAAACTGAAAAGGAAAACACAAAATTGTCTCTTCACACATGCATGATCTTGTGTATATGAAAACCTAAGGAATCTACTAAAAACTACTAGAACTAATAAATTCAGCAAGGTTGTAGGATACAAGATGCTGGCAATAAATGATCCAAAAATGAAATTAAGAAAACAATTCCACTTATGACAGCATCAAAAAGAATAAAATATTTAGGAATATGCTTAACAAAAGAAGAGTGTAAAATTATACTCAGAAAACTACAAAACATTATTGAAAGAAATTAAAAAGGTCTAAATCATTGGGGGGAAATCCTATGTTTATGGATCAAGAGACTTAACATTGTTAAGATGGCAATATACCCAAACTGATCTTCTAATTCAATGCAATCCCCATCAGAATCTCAGATGACTTCTTTGTAGAAATTGACGAGCTGATTCTAAAGTTCGTGTGGAATTGAAAGGGACCCAGAATAGCCAAAACAATCTTAAAAGAAAAAAAAATTGGAAGACTGCAAAGCAGCAGTAATCAACACAGTGTGGCATTGGCACAGGATAGACAAGATTAATAGAACAGAATTGAGAGTACAGAAATAATCCCACACATCTACGGTCAGCTGATTTTTAACAAGGGTTCCAAGAGTTGGTGAAATTGGAATCCACATGTATTGCTGGTAGGAATGTAAAATGGTGTGGCCTCTGGAGAAAATATTTTCATAGTTTCTAAAATGTTAAATATAGAATAACCACATGTCGCAGCAATTCCATTCATAAACATGTACCTAAAAGATTCAAAAACAGGGACTTTTGGCTAGGCACAGTGGCTCAAACCTGTAATCCCACCACTTTTGGAGGCTAAGGCAAGAGAATTATTTGAGATAAGGAGTTGCAGGCCAGCCTGGGCAACATAGTGAGACTTCATCTTTACAAAAAGACAAAATTCCACATGCCGGGCTGAAGCAAAGAATCTTTTGAGCCTAGGAGTTGGAGTTTACAGTGACATTTCATCAGGCCACTGCACTCCAACCTGGGTGAAAGAGTGAGATCTGGTCTCCAAAATAAAACAAAGCAAAACAAAACAGAACAAACAGACACTTGTATATCAATGTATACATTAGCATTATTTATAATATTCAAAAGGTGGAAAGAACTGAAATACCCATCAACTGATGAATGGATAAAACAAACATGGTATATCCACATAATGGAACATTATTACATCATTTGGCCATAGAAAAGAATGAAGTACTAATAGATGCTACAGCATGGATTAACCTTGAGAACACTGTACTAAGTAAAAGGAGTCAGTCGTGAAAGACCACATTTTAGGTGATTATATTCATATGAAATGTCCAGAACAAGGAAGACAGGAAACAACATGTAGCTTAGTGATTGTTTGGGGGTGGGTATGTAGGGGAGGGGAGGATAGGAAGGTATTAAGTAAAGGATACAGAATTTCTTTTTGTGGGGGTGAAAATGTTACAAAGTTGACTGTTGCAATGGTTGCACACATGTGTGAGCATACTGGAAACCATTGAGTTGTATACTTTAAATGAATGAATTGTACGGTATGTGAGTTATACCTCGATAAAGCTATTAATATTAATTAAAAGACCAGGTAGCCAGCCATGGGCCATAATTTGCTTACTCTTGGCCTAAAACAACAACTACTGTGTTGTAGTTATTTGCTCATGATGCTGAAATTTGGACAGATTTCAGCAGGGACAACTGACCTTTAGTCCATGTGGCATTGGTTGCAGTAGGTTGACCAGGGCTGAATGATTCATCTCCAAAGTGGCCTTACATATGGAAAACAAGTGATGGTGGTCAGAGCCCTCAGTTCTCCTCCACATGGTCTCTCCATGAGGCTAGGTTGGGTTTCTCACACCATGGTGGTCTCTAGGCAGTTGAACTTCTGAACTAGGTACCTGGGTTTCCCCAAAGGGAAAATATGGAATGGAAACTGCCAGGCCTTCCTAAGGTTTGGACCTATAGCTGACACAGCATCACTTCTGCCACATTCTTTGGTTAAAGCAGGTCATAGCCCAGGCCAGGTTCTAGGGGAAGGAACTAACAACAGTGTGAATACTCAGATACATGGTTCACTGGGGGCCACCAAAGTAACCATCTATCATAGTCCACCCACTGTCACCTGATGACTCACTTGCTCTCATGTGCAAAATACACTTGCCGGCCCATAAGAGTCCCCAAAGTCTCACCCCATTACTGGGCTCACCGCCTATGGCTCAGCGGCTAGGGCATCAGCCACATACCCCTGAGCTGGCCGGTTCGAACCCGGCCCAGGCTAGCTGAATAACAATGACAACTCACCCCATTACTGAACCAGGATTGAGCTTAAAGTCCATACTTACCTCATCTAAATCGGATGCATGTATGAGTGAGGTTTCTCAAGTGATGCTCCTCTTAAGCTGAAGACATTTGAACTAAAGAGACGAGTTATCTACTTCCCACACACAATAGTGAGGTAGGAAAAGGAAAATCACAATAGACACTCCCATTAAAAAGGAGGAAATGGGCTCTCTGGTCCTCCCGTTCGTCAGACAGCCACTTCTTCTAGTGCAGCACTAGCCGCATCCCCGAGGCACCATGGTGAAAGTGAAGGTTGGAATAAATGGTTTTGGTTGTATTGGGCGCCTGGTCACCAGGGCTGCTTTTAACTCTGGCAAAGTGGATATTGTCGCCATCAATGACCCCTTCATTGACCTCAACTACATGGTCTACATGTTCCAGTATGATTCCACCCATGGCAAATTCCATGGCACAGTCAAGGCTGAGAACGGGAAGGTTGTCATCAATGGAAATCCCATAACCATCTTCCAGGAGCGAGATCCCACCAAAATCAAATGGGGTGAGGCAGGGGCAGAGTATGTTGTGGAGTCCACTGGTGTCTTCACCACCATGGAGAAGGCTGGGGCTCACCTACAGGGGGGTGCCAAAAGGGTCGTCATCTCTGCCCCTTCTGCTGATGCCCCCATGTTTGTGATGGGTGTGAACCATGAGAAGTACGAAAACAGCCTCTGCATTGTCAGCAATGCCTCCTGCACCACCAACTGCTTAGCCCCCTTGGCTAAGGTCATCCATGACAACTTCAATATCATGGAGGGACTCATGACCACTGTCCATGCCATCACTGCCACCCAGAAGACTGTGGATGGCCCCTCTGGGAAGTTGTGGCGTGATGGTCGCGGGGCTCTCTAGAACATCATCCCTGCCTCAACTGGTGCAGCCAAGGCTGTGGGCAAGGTCATCCCTGAGCTGAATGGGAAGCTTACTGGCATGGCCTTCCGGGTACCCACTGCCAACGTGTCGGTCGTGGATCTCACCTGCCGTCTAGAGAAGGCTGCCAAATACGATGATATCAAGAAGGTAGTGAAGCAGGCATCAGAGGCCCCCTCAAGGGCATCCTGGGCTACACTGAACACCAGGTCATCTCCTCTGACTTCAGCGGTGACACCATTCTTCCACCTTTGATGCTGCGCCTGGCATTGCTCTCAATGACCACTTTGTCAAACTCATTGCCTGGTATGATAATGAATTTGGCTACAGCAACAGGGTGGTGGATCTTATGGCCCACATGGCCTCCAAGGAGTAAGAACCCCCAGACCACAAGCCCCAGCCAGAGCACGAGAGGAAGAGAAAGGCCCTTAGCTGCTGGGGTGCCCCTGCCTACTCAGTCCCCCACCTCACTGAGAATCTCCCCTCGACAGTTTCCACACCAGACCCCCTCAAGAACAAGAGGGGCCTAAGGAGCCCCACCTTGTCATGTAACATCAATAAAGTTCCCTGAATTCAAAAAAAAAAAAAGGAGGAAATGGCAGGGACAGGTCCGCAGCAATTCTGAAATCCAGTTGGACACGATTCCTAATTTAGGCCCCAGTTCTCAGGGTAGCTGGACTTCTTGCATGGCACTTGGCTTTTCCCAGAGCCAAAATATAGAAGCTGCCTTCTTAAGGCTTAAGCCTGAACTGCACAACATCACTCTCAGTATGTTCTATTGATTAAAGCAGGTAGTGGGGCACTGCAGAGTCAAGGGTAGTACACGGTGAAAACCCATAGCCAAGGCTCATCTGAGGCCATCAAAGTAACAGTCACCACACAGATGGTTTATCAGTGTTGCTGCCAACCTTGGTAGGCCCTGAACTTTGATTTCATACCCCTATTTCAAGAAGCTTTAAAAGTACAGCTCAGCCTCTCCCATGGCTCTTTCAGACTGGCAAATGCTCTTAGGGCAAAAGCAGTCCTAAGTGCCAAGCTCACCTTCCTGGTAGAGTTGCCAGATTTAACAAATTAGGATGTGCAATTAAATTTGAGTTTCAGATAAGCAATAAATACATTTTTACTATACTATAGGTATATCCAAAATATTGCATGAGCATACTTTGAGTATGAAAAAGCATCCATTGTTTATCTGAAATTCAAATTTAACAGACACAAATGGTACAAATTATTCATTACTTATCTGAAATTCAGATAAGAATTTAACCGGTAGTACTGCATTTTATTGGCAATTCTAACTTCTCTGGGCTCTTAGAAATTTCCTGTATCTTGGTCCAATAATTCCTCACTATCTCATTAGGTTTTTGATGCTTTTAAGATTTAAATCTCTTGCCAGTTGAGGTGGCTCAGCCTGTAATCCACTTTGGGAGACTGAGACAGGAACATCACTTGAGCTCAGGAGTTAGAGACCAGCGTGAACAAAAGCAAGATCCCATCTTTACTAAAACTAGAAAAACTAGCCAGGCATTGTGGCAGGCACCTGGAGTCTCAGCTACTCAGTAGGCTGAGGCAGGAGGACAGCTTGAACCCAGGAGTTTAGGGTTGCTGTGAGCTAGGGTGATGCCATGGTACTCTACCCAGGGCAGAGTGAGACTCTGTCTCACCAAAAAAAAAAAAAAAAAAGATTTAAATCCCAACACACAGAAATGATAAATACTCTTGGTGATGGATACCCTAAATACCCTGACTTAATCATTATACATTCTATGTATGTGACAAAACATCATATGTGCCATATAAATATGTACAAATTTTATGTGTTAATAAAAATATGTTATATATACATATTTATATATGTACATATATACATATTTATATATGTATATATATGTGTGTGTATATGTATATATATATATATATATAGAGAGAGAGAGAGAGAGAGAGAGAGAGAGAGAGAGACAGAGCCTCAAGCTGTTGCCCTGGGTAGAGTACTAAGGCATTACAGCTCACAGCAACCTCCAACTCCTAGGCTTAAGCAATTCTCTTGCCTCAGCTTCCCCAGTAGCTGGGACTACAGGCACCCCCCACAACACCCGGCAATTTTTTTGGTTGTCATTGTTGTTTGGCAGGCCCGGGCTGGATTCCAACTTGCCATCTCTGGTGTATGTGGCTGGCGCCTTAGCCACTTGAGCTACAGGCGCAGAGCCAATAAAAATATTTTAAAATAGTTATCTAGCATAGGTAGTTGTTTTTTACTGTGTATTGGTCCAAATTCTAAATGGCTTTTCTATGTTGGGGGAAATTCTCCTGTTAATGAGTTTTGCTCCTCAACCTAGAAGTCAGGACTCAAATTCCCAGCCTCCCTTGCAGCTATTGACATGTGATCTAGCTCTACCAACCACACACCCAAAGGAAACTTTAATTCCAAAGTGCACAGCAGGAGACATGGTAGTCACAATGGCAACAAAGGTGGTTTCTCATAGTTGGTAAGATCAACTTCTTGAGGCAGAATCTGCCATCAGTGCTGGAGCTAGGAGTGGCTGTGCTAACACTAAGTTCTGGGCATCAATTTCGAGTAGTGGTGGTAGCTGCCATTTTCTCTCAGTGTGGTTTTAGGCATTATCTCTAGAAGCTTAGCCTGGAATCTGTTTCTCTCAACCCTTCCAGTGATTCTGTCAGTTACCTAATAACCCAAAATAAGCCCTCTTTCTGCTCAATCTAGTCAGATAGGATTCTGTTATTTGATCTACTAATGATACTCCTGCATTCTGAATTCTGATCCTTCAATAAATAGCTATGCAAATTTGAGAAATTTCTTTCCCCTCTCTGTACCTCAGTTTCTACCTCTGTAGAGTGTGTGTATGGAGAGGGGGCATATAGAAATGTCCTCCAGGCTCATGGAGTCGAGAGCTCAAAGATCAGTGATTGGGGGCCCAGAGAGGCTTGTTGGCCCCTGTGGTTTCCCAGGACCACTGCCAGATATGATCCTTCTCTTTCCCCTTCCCATCCATCCCCCACCTCCTCTTTTTATTTTTTGAGACAGAGTCTCACTGTGTTGCTTTGGGTAGAGTGCCATGGCATCATCATAGGTCACAGCAACCTCAATCTCTTGGGCTCAGGTGATCCTCTTGCCTCAGCCTCCCCAGTAGCTGGGACTACTGCCACAATGCCTGGATAGTTTTTTCTATTTTAATAGAGATGGTGTCTCAGTCTTGCTCAGACTGGTCTTAAACTCCTGAGCTCAAGCAATCCACCTGCCTCGGCTGCCCAGGATGCTAGGATTATAGGCATGAGCCACCATGCCTGGGCTCTTCCTTTTCTTCCAAAGGTGCTGAACTCCAGTATAGCACCTGCCACCTTCCCTTGGTTGTACCATTCCTGACAGTCCAGTGTTGCCTCAAGAGGGAAGAACGATTTTCCATCCTAGGGAACTAGGAGCATGTCTGGATGGCTAGATTTAGTTCCTGAGACAGCCTACCAATTGCAGAAGCTCAGGAGGAACCTCAGGAAGAGAACCGATAGCTTGTCAGCATGTTTTTTGAGACTTATAAATATCACATATCAGTTATAGGTCTTTGCTTAGAAACTGTATATTTTTATAGATTGAGACACAAAAATATTTACTGTTTGCAATCCCAATTGCAATATGATTTTTTTATCTTGACAAACTGATTCCAAAATTCATTTGGAAAAATTAGCGTATGAAAATTGCTAGGAGAATTCTGAAAAAGAAGAGCATGGTAGCTCTAGCAGATGTTAAAACATAGTATAAAACTATCACTAAGGGCAGTGCCTGTGGCTCAAGGGCACTAAAACAGCTTAATTCTGGCATATAAAATATAAATATATTTTTAATAAAATCATAAGAAATACAGAAATAGTCCCTAGCACTTTGGGAGGTCAAGGAGAAAGAATTGTTTGAGGCCAGGAGTTTGGGAACAGCCTGGGTAAGACCATGTCTCTACAAAAAAAAAAAATTAAAAAATGCAAAAACTGGGGGCAGCGCCTGTGGCTCAAGGAGTAGGGTGCCAGTCCCATATGCCAGAGGTGGCGGGTTCAAACCCAGCCCCGGCCAATAACCAAAAAAAATAAATAAATAAAAAATTCCCAAAAAATGCAAAAATTAGCCAGGCATGGTGGTGCACATCCGTAGTCTCAGCTTCTTAGGAGGCTAAGGCAGGAGGATTGTGCTTGAGTTTGAGACTGCAGTGAGCTATGATCATGCCACTGCACTCTAGCCTGGGTGACAGAGTAACATGTTTCAAAAACAAAACAAAACAAATGAAGGAAATAGTCCTAACTATCTATAGACATTTAAGAGCAGTGAGGAAACACTTAAATATTCAATAAATAATTTTGGGAAAACTGGTTAGCCATCTAAAAGCGGAGGTCAGGGGAGCTAGAGTCTTATCTCCTATCTTATTAAAAAAAAATACTGCAGATGGATCAAAGATATGAAGGAGGGTGGCGCCTGTGGCTCAGTGAGTAGGGCACTGGCCCATATACTGATGGTGGTGGGTTCAAGCCCATCCCCACAAACTGCAACAAAAATGTAGCTGGGCATTGTGGCGGGCACCTGTGGTCCCAGCTGCTCAGGAGGCTGGGGCAGGAGAATCTCATAGGCCCAGGAGCTGGAGGTTGCTGTGAGCTGTGATGCCATAGCACTCTAACAAGGGCAGTAAAGTGAGACTCTGTCTCTACAAAAAAAAAAAAATGATATGGAGGAAAAAGATGAAGTTATGAAGATAATATGAGAAAGCACAACTGAGTTTACTTCTGAAGCTTATAGTATGGAAGGCTTTTATAAGCAAGAAATAAGAGGCCATAGCAGAAAAGACTAACAAATTTGGCTTTCTAAAAATGTAACATACCATAAATTAAGTAAAAATACAAACCTTGGAAAATATTTACAATACATATGACAAATGGGTCAATTCCCTAATATACAAAGAACTCCTGCAAATCAGTAAGAAAAGAAAATGGGAATAAGATATGAACAGACAGTTCCCAAAAAGAAAAACAAATGATTTAGAAATACATAAAAGGATACCTAGCCTCATTCATAATAAAAAATAATGCAATTCAATATGATGATTCACCATTTTATCTACTTGATTATTTAAAAGTTTGATAATATATAATGTAAGCAAGTATATGGGAAATAGGGCACAGCCATTTTCATTTGTAGGAATGAAGGTTGTGTAACTTCTTTAACAGGCAATTTAGCAATGTTTTATCAAATTTTAAAAGCCACATACACAATGACCCAATATTTTATTTCCAGGAATTTATTTTATAGCTATACTCCTACATGTTGGCAGAGCCATATTATATACAAGAATACTTACTGAAGTATTTGTAACAGCAAAAAACTAAAGACAATTCAATCATCAGGAGCAGGAGATTATCTTAATAAATTTTGGTTTTCCATACAACAATTTAAAAGAATAGGTCAGGCATGGTGGCTCACCCCTATAATCCTAGAACTTTGGGAAGCCGACGCCAGCAGACTGCCTGAGCTCAGGAGTTTGAGACCAGCCTGAGCAAGAGCAAACCCTGTCTCTACTAAAAATAGGAAAGATAGCCAGTGGTTGTGGTGGGTGCCTGTAGTCCCAGCTACTTGGGAGGCTGAGACAGGAGAATCACATGAATCCAGAGGTTTGTGGTTGCTATGAGCTATGATGCCACGACACTCTAGCCAGGGGCAACAGAGTGAGACTCCATGTCAGAAAAAAAAGAATATATTTCTAAGTACTGACATGAAATGTCTACAAAATGTATTAGGTGAAAAAACAAAGTATACAACTAAGTACAATGGAAACTCCTATTTTTAAAAGTTATATATATATAATTAAAAATTATATACATACATATGTGCAAATAGAACTTTATGGAAGAAAATGCAAGAAACTTTTATTTGGGGGTACAGAGTCTCTCCTTTTTGCTCAGGCTAGAGTTCAATAGTTTAATCATAGCTCTCTGCAACCTCGAACTCCTGGACTCAAGCCATCCTCCTGTCTCAGTCTCCCAAGTAGCTGAGACTACAGGCATACACCACCATGTCTGACTATTCTATTTTTAGTAGAGACGGGGTCTCAGTCTTGTTCAGGCTGATCTCAAACTCTTAGACTCAAACGATCCTCCCACCTCGATCTCCTAAAGAGGAAGGATTACAGGTGTGAACCACTCACTGCACTGGGTTGCAAGAAGCACTTAATGGTAGTTACTCCTAAGACGAGGAGACCTGAAAATCTGGGGTAGGAAGAAAACTAATTTTTACTGTATTTCTTTTTATATTGTTTTAATCTTTTATCAGATACTTGAGTTACTTTCATAATTTAAGTCACTGAAAGATACTTGACCTAACATGTAATGAGAGAAATGTAAATCAAAACCATTTTACACTTAGCAGAAAGAGATATCATTTTCTCACTAAGAGACTGCTGAAGTTTTGTAACACAGAGGGCTGGTCAAGGTGCAGGAAAAAATATTATTGGTAAGAGCAAAAATTGATGAAACTTCAGAAGACAATTTGGCAATAACTCACACAGTCTTTTACCCAATAATTCCACTTCTGGGAATTTATCTTACAGAAATACACCCATATATGCCAAGGAAGTAGCTAGATATAAAGATACAGTTATTGCAGCATCATTTGTAATAAATATAAACAACTTAAGGTCTGCCAACTGGTTAAATAAATACAATGGGATTCTATGTAACACTTTTTTTTGTTGTTGTTGAGACAGAGTCTCACTTTATGGCCCTGGGTAGAGTGCCGTGGCCTCACACAGCTCACAGCAGCCTCCAACTCCTGGGCTTACGCGATTCTCTTGCCTCAGCCTCCTGAGCAGCTGGGACTACAGGCGCCCGCCACAACGCCTGTCTATTTTTTTGTTGCAGTTTGGCCGGTGCCGGGTTTGAACCCGCCACCCTCGGTATATGGGGCCGGCGCCTTACCGACTGAGCCACAGGTGCCGCCCCTATGTAACACTTTTTAAAACGAGGAAAATCTATACTGTAACAGAGATTGTTTGTCATCCTTAATATCCATTTTCCTATTGTCCTCTGATTTTTGAGCTGGGTACATGACTATCTGGAAAAAAAGAATAAATTTCCCAGCCTCCCTTGCAGCTAGTTATGCTCCAGTGTCCTGGCTAATGGGAGGTGAGCAAAAATGCCATAGGAATTGTCCTCAAGGAGAGGAAGCTCATACCTTTTTTTTTTTTTTTTTCTCTTTCTGCTAGCTAGATGCAGATATAACAGCAGGTGCTCAGAAAGCCATATTGGATCATGAGGGAGAAGCCCGATGTTGAAGATGGTATAACAAAACCTGGATCCCTGACAATTGTGGAATCCCAGTATTACCTGGCTACTTACCCCTGGACTTCATTAGAGAGTGAAATCAATGTCTAATTTTGCAAAGCAATGATATTTTAAATTTTCTGTATTTTTTTTTGCAGCTGAACCTAATCTTAACTAATACATACAATAATGTGGAATGATTTCTGAGATAAATTGTTTTGTTTGTTTGTTTGAGAAAGAGTCTTACTCTGTTGCCCTAG
Source organism: Nycticebus coucang (assembly GCF_027406575.1). Classification (NCBI taxonomy): domain Eukaryota; kingdom Metazoa; phylum Chordata; class Mammalia; order Primates; family Lorisidae; genus Nycticebus; species Nycticebus coucang. Next base: position 43,907,250 of record NC_069788.1, on the reverse strand, counting down.
GCAGAGTGACATAGTGTCATGGCTCACAGCAACCTCACACTCTGTGGCTCAAGCAATCCTCTTGCCTCAGCCTCCCAAGTACCTGGAACTATAGTCACCTATCACTACCCTCAGCTAGTTTTTCTATTTTCAGTAGAATCGGATTCTCACTCTTGCTCAGGCTGGTCTCAAATTCCTGAGCTCAGGCAATCCACCTCCCTCAGCCTCCCAAAGTGCTAGGATTACAGGCATGAGCCCCCATGCCCAGCCTGGAATAAATTGTTAAATGAAAAAAATCAAGGTGCAGAGCAATGTATACAGTATAATACTATTTTTGGGGAAAAGTACAGAAAGTTGTACCTATGTTTGTATATGGCAGTCTTTTCCAGAAGGGTATACTGTTTGAATTTTCTGACATGTGAAAATGTAACTTATTCAAAAGCTAACTTTAAAAATAATCAAAAATTTAAACTATTTGATAATGAAAGATTTATATTTTTAAGCCATAATAATTTGATAAAATTTGGTTTATTTTCTTTCTTGCTTTCTATATTTTTAGTTTTCTAAGACATTTACATGCAAAATAGAATAGCACCAAACAAGAAAAATAATTTATGCTTAAATATTTCTGTTTTGACTAGGCATGGTGGCGTGGTGGCTCATGCCTATAATTGTAGCATTCTGGGAGGCCAAGCTGGGTGGATTGCTTGAACTCAGAAATTCGAGACCAGACTGAGCAAGAGGGAGACCCCATCTCTACTAGAAATAGAAAAACTGAGGCAAAAGGATTGCGTGAGCCCAAGAGTTTGAGGTTGCTGTGAGCTATGATGATGTCATGGCACTCTACCCATAGTGACAGCTTGAGACTCTGTCTAAAAAAATAATAAATAAATAAATAAACATAGATATTTCTGTTTTGATGATATACATACCCTTTCAGTCCCAGGACTCCCAAAGATCAACATACTGAACATACACTTTGAATCTGCAAAACCAAGACATATTGTTGAGTATCAACAATATATATTCAGCACCTGCCATCAATAGGCACTGTTCTAGGTAGGCAAAGGCAGGATGCATTTATTTGTTCATGGAGTTGATGTTCTCATAGGGAAGACGGTAATGCGATTAAAAAGTGTTGAGGACACCATTAGAGAAGATAGTGAGGGAAGACCTATGAGGAGGTGACACTTGTGCTGAGACCCAAATAATGAGATTTCCAGGAAATGATCCTAACACATGGTGGAGAAATGGAGGGATGGTCAGAAGGGATGGGGAAGCCCATGGGTCAGGGAGAGTAGCTCCAGAAGGGCTGGAGGGGCCAGTATTTATATGCTTCAGGGAGAGACCAATATGCATGTCACCACAGGTGCCAAACATAAAAACTGGCAATACCAAAAGCTGGCCAAAAACAATTGGAACACTCCTATTTTGCTTGTGAGACTGTACAGCTACTATGAAACACAGTTTAGCAGTTCTTTTGAAGTTGAGCATATACACAGTTTACCATACTCAGCAAGTCTGCTCCCAAGGCAAATAAAAACTATGTGTCCACAAAAAGGGTTGTACAAGAGTGTCCATAGCAACTTTTCCATAATAGTCCCAAATGACAAGTATAATTTCCATCAACAGTAGAATGGATAAACAAATTGTGGCATGGCCACAATGGAATACAACACAGCAATAAAAAGGAACAAACTACTGAGACATGCAATAACATAGATGAATGTCAAAATTACATTATGTTTAGACCAGTCATAGTGGCTCAGACTCATAGTCCCAGTGCCTTGGGAGGCTGAGGGAGAAGGATTGAGACCAGCCTAGGCAATATAGTGAGATCCTCATCTCTAAATAGGCCAGGCATGGTGGCTCATGCCTGTAACAGTAGTACTCTCAAGGGATTGCTTGAAGCCAGGAGTTTGAGACCAGCCCAAGCAAGAGACCCCCACCCAATTAAAAATATGTACAAAAATTTGCCAGCATGTCCCAGCTACTCAAGTGAGGTAGGAGGATCACTTGAGCCCAGAAGTTTGGGGTTATAGTGACCTATGATGATGCCACTGCACTCTAGCCTGGAGTAGTGGCTCACATCTGCAATCCTAGCACTCTGGGAGGCGGAGCTGGGTGGATTGCTTAAGCTCAGGAGTTCAAGACCTTCAAGATCAGCCTGAGCAAGAGCAAGACCCTATCTCTAGGCTCGGTCCCTGAAGCTCAGCGGCTAGATTACCAGCCACATACACCGGTGCTGGCGGGTTCGAATCCAGCCCGGGCCTGCCAAATAACAATGACAACTACAGCCAAAAAATAGCCAGGCTTGTGACAGGCACCTGTAGTCCCAGCTACTCGGGAGGCTGAGGCAAAAGAATCGCTTAAGCCTAAGAGTTTGAAGTTGCTGAGAGCTGTGACACCATACCACTCTACCCAGGGCAACAGTTTGAGACTCTGTCTCAAAACAAACAAACAAACAACAAGAAGAAAAAAACCCTGTCTCTACTAAAAATAGAAAAAAAATTCTCCAGGAGTTGTAGCGAGTGCCTACAATCCCAGGTACTTGGGAAGCTAAAGCAAAAGGATCATTTGAATCCGGGAGTTTGAGATTGTTTTAAATTATGATGCCCTGGCACTCTACCCAAGGTGACAGAATAAGACTTCATCTCAAAAAAAAAAAAAAATTAGCTGAGTGTGATTGTGTGTACCTGTAGTTGTAGTTCCAGGTACTCCAGAGGCTGAGGCAGGGGGATCTCTCTCTTTTTTTTTTTTTTTTTTTTTTTTTGACACAGAGTCTCACTTTGTTGCCCTCAGTTGAGGGCTGAGGCACCACAGCTCACAGCAACCTCCAACTCTTGGGCTTAAGTGATTCTCTTGCCTCAGCCTCCCAAGTAGCTAGGTGCCCTCCACAATGCCTGGCTATTTTTGCTTGTAGTTGTCATTGTTATTTGGCAGGCCCGGGCTAGATTTGAACCTGCCAGCTCTGATGTGTGTGGCTGGTGCTCTAGCGGCTGAGCTATAGGCGCCAAGCCAGGCGGGGGATCTCCTGAGCCCAGGAGTTTGAAACTACAGTGAGTATGATTGCACCACTGCATTCTAGCCTGGGTGACAGAGTAAGACCCTGCCTCTAAAAAATACCAAAAAACAAAGAAAACCATTATGCTTTATACTGAGCAAAAGAAGCCATATACAGGGCGGCGCCTGTGGCTTAAAGGAGTAGGGCGCCAGCCCCATATTCTGGGGGGATGGCGGGTTCAAACCCGGCCCCGGCCAAAAACTGCAAAAAAAGAAAAAAAAAGAAGCAGCCATATACAAAAGAACACATATTGTATGATTTCATTTACTTGAAGTTCTAAGAAATACAAATCTAATCCATACTGACAGGAAGCAGGGTAGGGGTTACTTGGGCCAAGTGAGGATTGATTGTTGAAAGGAATAAGGAAACTTTTAGACTGGAGGTACTGATCTATATTGTGAAAGAGGTTACACAGGCAAACACATATGTCAAAACTCATCAAACTGTACACTTAAATGTGTGTATTGTACTGTAGGTAAAGTAGGCCTTTTTACAGTCAATCCAAAACACACCCAGTGTGTGTGGGTACTTACTAATCTAGTCTTTTTTTTTTTTGCTCTTTTAGGTATGTTCTAGAAAGTAGCTTGCAAATAATAATTTTTTACCTGCTCACTTTTTTCTCTTGATCCCCTGCACCAAAGTAAATATCACCAGAATTTCTAACTCTTAAGGCTGACTCCATCATCTCAGCCCTTTGCCACAGGGAGATCTAAGAAAAAGCTCTTTCAGGATGGGGGCAGTTAGGAGAAAACCCCACAAGTGGGTAAGATAGGGGGAGGTGGACCTGGAAGTTCAAGAACATCTTTCAGACCCTCACTATTTGCTATGGAGCAGCTAATTGGCCTGGCAGCAGGAAAGGGCCAGGCTTTGTTTTGTAAGTCAATCCCTTCACCACCTGCCCCTTCATTGCAAGGAGCCAGATTTATATCCTATCCCAGGCTAGTTCTCAGAGATCTGGGAGCTATCACTGCATAGCTGGATGCTGCTCTTACTTTGTCATGCAAATAGCCGACAGGGCTTTCCCAAGCCTGGCAACATGCAGGGCTGTGAGCTGTCCCCTCTGGGGAGATGCTGAGATACCAGTGCCTGCTCTTCTGGGACTCTTCCGACCCTCAAACTGGAGTTGGCCCAGTGCACTCTTCAAAACCAGTCACGTTTCATCACAGCTTGTTGTTCCTGCCCAGGCCCTCTGGGCACAGAGCTAATATTACCCCCAAGAAGCCAGTATCAGTGTAGTGGGCATAAATGGGCAGGGGCAAAAAGTGGGGTGACTGACTCTGGGTGTGTGGTAAGTGAGGAAGGTATTGCTTGGGTCAACAGGAACCACACCTGTGACTGGAGAGGGGCAGCAAGCACAAGGCCAAACCTGCGCCTTAGAGGAGGGATGGTCTCATGAAATTTTGCCACATTATGAAGACCCTTGATTATAGTGACATATTAGCCTATGTTGGAATCTGGACCATGTTCCAGATGCTATGTGAACCTTAACTAATCTTCAACAGCAACATTAGGAGGTAGATGCAATCATCCTTTGACAGTTAAGGAAATTGAAGTACTGAGGTTAAATGAACTGCTCGGCTAGTTAGAGGCAGAGCTGGGGCTTACTCTCTAAGAAGTAAGTGTGGAAGGCTGAAGCTGCTATTTGGTGGGTGGGGGGCCAAGCACATTAGATTGGAGGATCAGCAAACTCTCCTGCCCCAACATTTTTCATTTGAGTTTTTTCCCAAACTTAAATGCCCAATTTGCATAAAGGGTAGCAGAGATTGTGAGAAATCAGTCACTTGTCTGATTGTACAGCCACCCTGGGTGGAAGTGAAGTGATGTCAGCCCCTGCCACTCCACTGTGCAAATGTCACCTGCTTCTCTGATCTCACCAGCCTCACATCCTCCCTCTCTCTCTCTTGCCTTCCTATCCTGCCCTTCCCACCACCAAATCCTAGGACCAAACATTTTGTGGACTTCCCTGTACTTCTCTCTTTCCTCTGATTACCAAAATCTTTTGAGACTTAGCCCACATCTCATCTCTTCCAGAAAGCTCTCACAGACACGGTAGGAACTACTGCTCCTAGCCCATGTACTAAGATATGAGTTCCTTTGCATCAGTCAGAATTCACCTTGCCTGAGGTCACTTCTCAGGGGTCTGTCTCCCTCAGGACCTAATGCCAGGATTGCTTGGTATGTAGCTGACACTGGCCCATGGTTAAGCAGGTTATTAGGGGGTTATGAAGACATCTCTCTCCATTGATTTAAAAAAAAAATTAGACTTGGAGATTCATATAAATTCCATTTTAACACAAGAAGATACATGTGATTTTACTTTCAAAATTTGTTTTCTTTATTACAAAACATTCCATATTCTATAAAAATAAAATGGCTTTGGCATGGCAGGCATCTTACATAAGTGAAAGTGAGCCCTATTTCTTCCTTCTCTTGAGTTTTAATGAGTTCATTCATTCATTCATCAGACATTAATTAATGCTGGTTGCTCAAAGCTATATGAGCAGGCAAATTAACTTTAGGACAGAATGTGAGGTAGTGCAGCTCAGGGGTTAACTGCACAGAATCTTCAGCCAAACTGCTGTGAGCAAATCTCATTCCACCACTCACTAGGTATGTCACCTTAGGTAAATTAATCACTTCAACTCTCTGTGTATCAGCTTTCCCATTTGTTAAGGTGGAGATGCTAATGATAGTACCTATCAAGGTTGTTATGAGGATTTAACAAGTGTATATATTTGAAAGCCAACATTTCTACAGGAACACATCAGACACTGGCAGCAGTGTGGAAGATGAAGGTGGGATTCTCCCTTCTCCTCTGCCATTAGAAGTCCTGGGAAAGAGATGATGAGAAATGCCAAGGCAATGGTAGCGAGGCCTGAGAGGAAGGATTGGAGGGTGGGATCAGATGGGAAGGAGAGGACAAGAATAACCAATGGGGCATGAGGAGTGAATGGATGAGGTAGGAGAGGGCAGATCTGGGGTGGCCCTCAGGTTTCTGCCCTAGGCTGCTATGTGATGTTAGTAACCAAAATAGGACAGCAGTAACATCAGGCAGTGTTTGTGTCTCTGGGCAGAAGTAATGGCCTCATTGTATAGCCTGCTGTGATTGAGTGCCACTCTTGGGAGTTTTGCCTGTGTGACACACATGTTCTTAGAAGACAGTTACTGGGTCTTACTCACTCCCTCTGTTCACCCTTCACTCCTCCCTGCCCATGCCTGGAGATCTGGTAATTGGGTCACAGATATAACCCCTCTACCTGACTGGGCTTGGATTACTCCTGTGCTGCCCTGAAGGAATATGAAAGAAGTCACCTTCCATTGGAGAGGGCCAGACTTCTTGGGACCCTGCTGTTAGCCCCAGGGCTGCCACATCAGCCTTGGGACTGGCCTCTCTTCCAAGCCTTCCCACCTCCCTATGGAAGAGAACACAGGTCCAGGGCCTCTCCAGTAATGGGATGAATGGATGGGATGGAGGGAGGAGTGTGGCAATGAGAACAAAGAGAAAACCAGCCACACATACACTGGTCTTACCAGGCCACCTCTCCTTGGAGATGTTTGTTCGCAGGAATGATGGAATCCCTACCTAACTCTGTCAGCCAGCAAGATAAAGTGCTGCCCCGGAGTAAACCTACAGCTCTTGAGGCTTTCTTTAATTCCACAGGGTCATCTGTAAAGAAAAGAGCCAGAACCAAGCCCTCTCCTCAGAACATGTTCCCCTGGAGCATCCTCAGCTTGCTGAGCATGAGCTGGAGGGACCCCATGCCACGGGAGAGTGTGTGTGTATGCACATGCACTTGTGTGTGTATCTGTGTGTCTGTGTGTCCATGCAAGTGTGGACTCAGTGTGCCCCTGCATGAACTCAGGTTGGCCATATATGCCCACCTGCATGTCCGTGTGCACCGTGTGTGTGTGTGTGTGTGCAATATAATGTGCTTGTGAGTGTGCTACTCGCTCAGGGAGGGAGCCATGGGAGCAGTGGGGTACACTTTTTGTGCTGGGCTGTTTGTGGGCAGATAGACAGAAGTGGGTTTGGGTGTGGCTGTGGGAGCAGGAGCCATGTGTTTGTTGTGAGGGAGAATTTCTGCCCAGGTGTTTATGAATGAGGACGGGACAGGTGAGCTGGGGCAGCCATCCTTCTGGCTGGGGCCCTGCCTTCTCAGGACTCCTGAGGTCACCTCCCAGGGTGGAAGCACCCCAATCTGATGTTCCAGCCTGGGCTGGTGAGCTCAGCAGGAAGGCACAGTATTTTGGAGGCTCTATGGAAGGATGATATCAGTCTCTGAAAGTTGAAAAGGGACATGTGGAAGTGTGTGGGTGGGAGGAAGAAATCTCTACAATTCCTCTGACAGTGGCTGACTAAACAGACCATTTCCCATGGAAGGCCCTGTGCTGGGATGGGAGGACTGCAAAAGTAAGGAGGCTCTGTCTGTCCTAGCAGGGAGACTTGGGTGACACCATTCACCAGATCCCCAACCTGGGAGGCCTCTGGGGGCAGCATTTGAAGGAGGTCATAAATGATTAGGAGAATGTCAGAGGAAGGAAGTGGGAGGGGAGTGGGGCACACCAAGCACAGAAACAACCTGAGGAAAGGGGCCGAGGCAGGAAAATGCAGGGTATGCTCAAGGAAGTTAGAGCACAAAGGACCCAAAAGATCCTCGGGAAGTTACCTCCTTCATATTTTTGAGAGAAAACCAAGGCCCGGAGAGAGGAAGTGCATCTAAGACCTCGGGGCAGAAATGAGGGCTTCTGACTCAGTGTCAGTGTTCTTTCTGCCAGCCCAGAAAGCTTACAGGGAGTCAGGCCATTGATTTTGTCTCCTTTGCTCTCTTATCTCCAGCTAGGGCTGAATCAGGGGTCCCTATTCTTTGCTTACCTCTGCCAGCAGCTAGCTGTGTAATTCTGAACAAGTCACTTCCCCTCTCCGGGCCTCTCATCTCCGAAAGGAAGGAGGTGTAAGGCCTCACCTCACTTGGGAATGCTAACTCTGACTCCATAGAGTTAAAATTTGTCTTAGTCATCCTCCTAACCCTGCACCTGGCAGAGTACCTACAACCGAATGCAGGTGTTCAAATACACGTTTTTGAATGAAGGAAGGAAGAAAAAAACGATGAGCTCTGTGACTCTTCCCTACCCCTCTGCTCTGAGGGCCTCAATCTCCCTCCTTCCCAAGGAGGACAAAAGGTGAAGGAGACACGAAATCATAAAGACCTTGACAGGGAAGGCAGGAAAAACAAATAATCTAACTGCAAAGGGGCCCGGACTTCTCCCTGCCCTTGAGGGAGGGAGACCTTGACCTTGCTGAAAACTGCTGTAGTGGTGAGGGGCTGCAGGAGGGGCATGGACCCCCAAGCAGAACTCAGCCCTGGGGGCATTCTGTACCCCACCCTACTTATAGCCTCTCTGCTCCAAGAAGTGTCCCAAGCCCTCTTGTCCTACCCCTCACGATTTGGGTTGGCTCTGAAACCTACTGTTTCCCAGGCCAAGGATACATTAGTTTTTTTCCAGTTTCAAATAATGCTCCTTTTTGGAGCCTCCCTTTTCCCATTGAGAATTTTATTGATCACTTCCCTCTTCTATGATAATAGCTCTATCTTTTCTCTTTGTAAGACACACACACAAACACACACACATATACATACACAAACTAATCTATGATGATACAAATCAAAATCAGTCACTTCTGGGATAGGGACTGACTGAGAGGGAGCAGAAGGGACCTCAAAGGTGATGAAAATGTCTGGAATCTTGATCTTGGTGATCGAAATGTGGGCAAAAGTAAGGAGGCTCTGTCTGTCCTAGCAAGGAGACCTGGGTGACAGCACTCACCAGATACATTTGTCAAAATTCATCAAGCTGTACACCTGATTTGTGCATTTGACTGTATATATATTATATCTCAATAAAGTACTGCTAGCATGGAGAATTATATATGGAACATATATGATCAGTTTAATGAATTATATAGCCAGTGCCCATGCAAATACCACCCACAGAGCTGGTGTTCCCCAGTATCCTTCCATGCCTGTATGGCCAAACAGTTCCACAGGGGTCCTAGCACCCACAGACCGGGCACCTTAACTCCAGACCCCACGTGTCTCTGGCTTCCCAGATTTATGGTGAGACACAGAGAATAGGGGTAGGACAGAGCCCACCGGCTTTGGAACCTGGAATTTCCCATCAATCCAACCCCAAGCTTGATTGTGGCTCCTGTTCTGGTGAACTGAAGGAACAGAAAATACACCAGTTTCCCCTTTCTGGGAGGGGGTTTCCATACCCGGCCTCCTCCAGCAAGTCTTGGCTGGGGAGTGGGGGTTGTCCGTAGTGAAAGTCAAGGAGAAATGTGCCTTCCCTGCATCACTGCTAAAAATAACCCCAGGCAGTGCTGCTGCCACAGAGCAGCAGGAAAGACAGAGTCATGCTTTGCTCTAAACCTAGAAGCCACTCAGCAGTTGGGGGCTAGGGCCGGATGGGAGAGGGGGTTAGGGATCTGAGGACCCCAGCAGTACTCCACAAGTCCCCATCCCCAGCTGCAGCTGGTCTTCTCAGAGGTGCCTGGGAGTGGCGTATGGGTGCTATGTGCATGCACAGCTCCTACGGTGATAGGGCTCCAGCAGCAGAGCAGGAAGCAAGGGAAGGCTGGGGACGGTGGGGAGGGTCTCTGTCCTGCTAACTGGAGCGTGCAGCTGGAAGGGCAGGAGTCACGTACTTCACCGGGTCCCTGCCTCCTCTGAGAATGTTCTGGCCCTGCAGCCCACGCCAGGCTTCCTGCGGTGGGGGGCGGGGAGGGGGGCTAGAACCTCCTGCAGCATGGCTGTCTGCCCCTCAGGGGCTCCTGACACACACAGGGCTGGGGACTGTCACTTCAAAATCCCTGTCTCTGTCTGGCTTCCACTCTGCCCAAAGAGATTGGAGGTCCTCAAGGGTGGGTGCGGTCTTGCGTGAGGAATTTCCCTGGAAACGGGAAGTACAAGATGTGTCAATGTGGGATCCTAGCAGAGGAGTGAGAGGCTGAGTAAAGGGAAAGGAAGAGGCCCTCCTGGCTGCCCTCTCCTGCTGTCTCCGCCCACTGCTCTTCGGCCTGTCTCAAGATCAGGGCCCTCACATTGTTGGCCTTTCTCTGTCTATGATTTTGGCCCCCAGCTCCTTGAGGGCAGAATCAGTCTCCATTTTCCAAGGTAACAATAAAGAAGAAGCATCATTAATTGAATATGCATCATGTTCAGGCACTGTGCTGACTCTTCATGGACAACCTCATTTAATCCTCCCAGCAAGCCTGTGATATTATTACTCTTCCTACTTACAGATGAGGAAACTGAGGCTTGCTGAAGTGCTAGTATAAGATCTTGCTGGTAGTACCTGACAAAGACAGAGCTTGATGTCATGATTTGGAACACAGAGAATGTCCAGGATAACTGTCCAGGGGACAATGAGGCTGAATTTTAAAATTGGACTTTCATAGATAATTTAGTATCTATGGTTGCTATACCTGACACTTCAGTAGAAAAAAAGTGGCTTTTGAGCCAAAATTTGTACTACCTGTTGTGATTTCCGCCAAGGAAATTGACTATTCTGAACCTCAGTTTCCATTTATACAAAACAGATATAATAATGTTTGCATAGGATCTTTGGGGATTAATGGATTTGAACTCAGCCTTTTTTCTAAACCTGGAAATCAACAAGCTCTTTGGCTCGGCGCCTGTAACTCAAGCAGCTATGGCACTAGCCACATAAACCAGAGATGGCAGGTTTGAATCCAGCCCGGGCCTGTCAGACAATAATGTCAATTACAACCAAAAAATAGCCAGGCGTTGTGGCAGGTGCCTGTAGTCCCAGCTACTTGGGAGGCTGAGGCAAGAGAATTGCTTAAGGCCAGGAGTTGGAAGTTGCTGTGAGCTGTGACGCCATGACACTCTACCCAGGGCGAAAGCTTGAGGCACTGTCTTAAAAAAAAAAAAAAAAAGGCTCTTTTATGCCTCAGGACCTTTGCATGTTCTGTTTTCTGTGCCTGCAACCCTCAGCCTCCAGACGTTCACGTGACTTGTTCTGTTACTGCCATCTGCATCTCAGCTCAAACATAATGTTCCTCCGAACAGCCTTTCCCGACTGCTCAGACACCCCATCATGCTCAATTACATCCCTGTTTTGTTTTCTTCTTTACACTTATCCTGATCTAAAATTATCTTGCTAATGTATTTGTTTAATTTCGTTCTTTATGGCCTGTCCCCCTCCCAACTGCCTACGATGTAAGTTTCTTGATTGCTGGGACTTCTGTGGGATTCAATGACCCATTAGTGGTGCTCAGAGCAGTATCTGACAAACATCAGAGCTTGCTGAACATTTATGAATGAATGAATGACTGTACTTTGGAAATAGCATTATATTTAAGTGACTGACTTTCCCACAGGCCTTGCTGAGCCAAAGGGCAGTAAATGTGGGTTAATGGGGGATTGGAGGAGAGTGCTCTGGACCTGGCTCCAGCCCCAACCCAGCCCTGAAGCTCCCAGGCTGCAGGGAGCCGAGGCTGCCTGGGCTTCCAGCTGCTGCAGGATAAAGGTCAACTCTTGCTGGAACATGAGGTTCTGCACCATCTGGGCCTGCTGTCTCTGGCCTCATCTCCCTGGGCTCCCCAACCTGCACTCCATGTCCAGCCAGACCAAACAACTCCGGGTGCCCGCCGGAGGACACGAGGCTGGTTCACGCCTCTGTGCCTTTATACACACTGTTCCTTTTACCTGGAACACTCTGCACCCTTGCTCTGCCTGGCTAATGCCTCTCAAACTTGAAGACTTGCCTCCTCCTCAGAGTCTTCCCTGAACTTTCTACTCTGGCCACACCCAGTCCCCAATTGCTCAAGGCACTATTATGATCTGGTTTTGCACATTTTCCCAAGTAACCCAGGGGTCTTGATGGCAGCAACCCCCTTTTGTGCCTTCAGATTGTAGTACAATGCCTGGTGCTTAATAAATGCTCAGGTGCAGTTTTTGGACTTTGGTTCCCAAGGCATCAACATAATTCCTGGGACACACCATAGGCGCCCAATAAGTGCACATTGAATTTGTTTACCTAAACTAACTGACACTGTTATATCTGTTTATTTACCTAAACTAACTGACATTATTATATCTGTTTTGTACAAATGGAAACTGAGGCTCAGAACAGTCAATTTCCTTGGCTGAAATCACAACAGGTAGTACAAATTTTGGCTCAAAAGCCACTTTTTTTCTACTGAAGTGTCAGGTATAGCAACCATGTATCCTAACTGGTAGAAGCTTGGGGCCAGGCGAGAAGGGGTGTGGGTAGGAATGGAAGAGTCTTCCTCAGAAACAAGATTCGGTCAGAGGAAAGAGGCAGAAGGGACCTTGGGAAACTTCCCAGGAGACTGGAAATACAAAAAGCAAAAATGAAAAGTAAACATAGTGGCCCAGCAAAAAACAAAAATGGGTCTACAAAAAACTGAAATAAATTAGCTTGGCATGACTGTGTGTACCTATAGTCCCAAACACTCGGGAGGCTGAGGTAGGAGGATTGCCTAAGCCCAGAAGTTTGAGGTTGCTGTGAGCTAGGCTGAGGCCATGGCACTCTAGCCTGGTCACTGAGTGAGACCCTGTCTCTCCAGAAACAAAAAAGTAAAAATAAAAGTAGACATAGTTGGATGGAGGCATAGAAACAGGACTCAGAGAGCAAGGAAAGAGAAAGAGAGAAGGAAGAATAAAAGAGGAAGAAGAAAGAACTTAGAGGAAGAAGCAGCAGCTCAGAAAGACAAAATGTACCCATGAGAACCATAGAGGACAGGAAGCCAGAGAGCAGGACAGGCTGACTAAATACAGGATGTCTAGTGCCCTTGCTTCATTCCCTGGTGGTAGATAAGGGTGGCATAGGCAGTGTGGTGCTGTGATCCTCCCTAGTATGATAGAGCTGGGTGAAAGGCCACATGTCGCCAGCTTTTAAGACCTGCTGGAAAATTTTCCTTTCTTAAGGCGAGTCCCTGTAACAAACAAAATACTCCAGAGAGTAACCACAAGCCAAATTTCTTGCCCTTGGGAGCAACTTGGCTACTCTTGCCTCAGTTCTCCCCGAAGGAAAGTGAGTACTATTCCTCTTACTTCAGAGAAACATGAAAATCATACTGAGTCAGGACATGTAAGTGAAATGTGCACAGCCTGATCCAAATGCCAGGACATAATGATGATTTCTCTCAAAGTCCCGCTGTGAATGGGTCCTAAAAGAGGCATGTTACCATGTCACTAGGTACTGTAGACAGACCTGACGTCAGAGCCCGGAACCCAGGCTCAGCCCCTAGTTTTTGGATCCCAGAGCCAAATCACTATGAGGCAGTGTAGTCCGAGGGGGAAGGTGAGGGGTAGCAGACATGCCAGCCAGCCAAAACAAGCAGCACACACAGCCAGTAGGCCTGACCACCCAGCTCCACTGCTGACAGTGTCCTCTGGGGCCTTGCTAGCATCTGGGTTTCAGCCTGTCAAATGGACTAGAAACAGTTTTCTAGCTGTCAGATCACACCTCAAGGCATGTATGGGCTCCAAGAAGGTGGAGTTTCTCGAATCACTTGTAGGGAGAAGGGAGTAAGACTCTGAGGCTTGAGAAATGCAGGATTTGTGTTTTAGGTTCATAATCTAAGCAACCTAGCAGACCATTAGAACTGGCTTCTAAATGAAATCAGACAGACCCAAGTGCGAATTTCAGCTCTGTCTCTTCTCTAAGCTTTGTTTTCTCTGTCAAAGGGAGTTAACAATAGCACCCACCCCACAGAATCGCTGTGAAGAGTAAATGAGTTTCTATATATAAAGCCCTGAGCCCAAACCCTGATCCCTAGTAGTAAGTCTCCTGCCTCCACAGTCTTAGAACTCTGGGTTCTAAACACTGGTGGTGGTGAAAGAGGAGTGCAGAGAGACTCCTCCCACATATAAGCAGTCAAGCTTAGCTATTATTATGAATGGTAATATCACAGTCCCTGGAGGAGGAGGGCCAGATCACAAACATTTCGATCTCTGAATATCTAAGCCACTTTGAGGAGCTAAAACTGGTCACAACTCAGAAAATCATTGAGAAATAACCAAGTGTCAAATTCCATTTTGCTGCTTCTATAGGAACATGTAACTCGTGGGGGGGAAAGGGTAGGTAGATGTCCCCATCCTTGTCCCCCACTGCCAGGTTCCCACCTCTGCCTGTATTCTCTGTAACTGATGGGGCAGGATCACGGATTGCTGCCAAGCTTTTGGAGGTAACTTACATACAGCTGTCACTGTCTAGCTGGGCTCAAGAATATTAAAAAAAGTGCTTGGGGAAGGAGGGTGGCAAGGAAAGAGGGATCAAAGTAAGGGGCCCAGAGGACCTTCAGACCCAGTTTGGATCCTCCTTAGCTTTGGAGGCAGTTTCAGGGCTGGGTGATGGCAGAAAGAAAAGGGCCTGGGGGATTCACCCTTCTGGAGTCCAACTTCTCCCCCAGGGAGCTCTCTGCAACCCACCTCCCATCCTCCACAAGCATTTAGAACTCAAGGACTGTGGGGGAGAGACTCATTTCTTGACCCATGAGGGGGCAGTGGGCCCCAGATGAGGGGGGCAGAGGAGAACAAGGGTAGCTGACAGCAGGATGCCATGGCTAGAGAAGGAAGTATAAATATAAAGCAGCCAGTGTAGGACTGGACAGAGGCCATATGAAACACACGGTACATTCCGGCCCCAGCGTAACAAACTGTACCAGCCTTTTTGAGAGCTAGGAGCCCTGAGGAGGGGAGGGAAGAGAGCAGAGGTTCCTTCGAGGTTGGCCCTGCCTCTCCTCCTCCACTTCTCCCACAGCTCAGGCACCCAGAGGGAAAGTCCCCATGTTCCTTTTGCAACCACAGCAAACCTACCATCCCTGTTCACACTCTGTACCCAGGGTTCCTCTCAGCAGCTCCAGACTGGGAGGGACCACGAGTATGTGTGTTGTGCGTTGGGGGGCGTGTGGGGTGCAGATAGCCACAGCAGCACAGGTAACATCAGGGGAGGTGGCAAGCATCCCTAGGACACAGACTCACAGAGTCACAGCCTATAAGGGCTGCAAAGGAGGTATAGACAACGCGGTGAGGAAGTGCCTTGCCCAAGGTCACACAGCTAGCTGTTCTCCAGGGTGGGACCAGAGTGCATCCAGAACTGGGTAGTGCTGGGCAGCTCTCCTGGGTGTAGTACATAGGAGTGGCAGGCCAGGGAACGGGCAGTGCCCAGGGATGAGGGTGGAGAGCCCAGACCCAAGGCTGCCCCTGTGCTCTGATTGGCTCTGGGAGGGGCTGGACTGGGCACTGTCCTTTCCAACCTTTCCAATCCTATCCCCTACTTAAATAGTACAGATAACGCATGGAAAGTGCCTAGCATGGAGGCTGCTTTGTGGTGATGTAAACAGGATGAGTCACCTCTATCCCTCCCCTCTCCTCCTCCACATATAACACAGCTCAGGGCCTAGAACCTCCTGGGATCTTTCTCCCCTATCACCACCTTCTTCCCTCTGAGTCTCCATAGCTGTTACACACATTTGGTACTCACCACCTGCTGGCTTGGGTTATTATTTAACCTCACACACCATGTGTTTGTCTCTTCAACTAGCCTCCAATCTGCCCAAGGGCAGGAAATCATTTCAATACACCCAATATTTATTGAACATGATTCCTGAGCCAGGCTTGGCCTATGGCAGATGAGTTGGAGTGATGGGGGAGGCCTCAAAGAAGAGACAGACTTTGTTTCTGCCTCAAGGACTTTCTAATCTGGTTAGAAGAACAGGATTAGTAAACCGATTGCTAGAATATGAGACAGGCCACATGCTGTGCCGTAAGAAAGGTACAAACCAATCCTGCTGGGCGTTCAGAAGAGAGAGGAGTCAGATTTAGCTGGCACTGTTTCCGGGGAGCTTTATGAGCTTGAGAGATGGGCACTCCTGGCAGGGGAAGTGGCTCGGCACACTGTGGAGGTAGGAAGAAGAGAGAACAAAGGACTTCAAGAATTGTGCCTTAGCCTTCCATGTAGTAGGTGCCCCATATATGTCCCCTCCTTGGGTTGGAGAGTGCAGAACCTTCAGGCCCAGCACTTACTGATGTGTTTCTGCACATCTTAAATAAACGCACCTCTTAAATAAATCAGGATTTGGGGCTAAAGAAAGAGAAGGGTCAAGTTCCAGGGGGAAATAGGGGTCGTCTTCCTTCACCTTGCCCTTCTTCCACCCTGCTGTCCACTAGTGTCCAGACGCTCCCTGCTCCTGGCGTTCTGCCAGGGGTTTCCCAAGCTGTTCAAAAGGGCTGGGCTTGGTTGCCAGCCCTGGGAATCCCTGGAGTCTCCGTGCTCTAGACTTCTGGAAAGGGTCAGGGAAGGGGGTTGAGGAGAGGGGAGGCTCTTCCTGGGGATGCTTGAATTGGCCCCCTCAACACAGGCCTCCGTTGTCACATGACAGTGTTCCAGGTCTTGCAAGTCTCGACCTGCCGTGCTCCCAGCTTCCTCCTCCTGACTCCTGAACTGACTGCTTTGGGGACCTGGGCTGCGACCTCCTCCTCCTCGAGCTCCCGACACTTGTTGTCCCTCCACCCCAACTATGCAAATCCAGGCCCCAGGCCTAGGGTTCCAAACCAGGAGGCAGGCGGAGGATGGATAGGTCCGGGTGCTCCCAAGCCGGGTGAGTAGGCAGGGCTGCAGGGGCCCCCTCGGCCGGGACGCGCGTCCCTGAGGTTGCGCTCCAGACCCTGCCCCAGCGCACACTTGTAGGACAGCAGCAGCCGGGAGGCAGCGACAGCGGGGAGGCTGCGCGCCGAGCGCAAGCCGCGAGCACAAACAGGGCGAGGAGGCTGGTGTGAGCGCCTGGGCTCGCTGCCAGCGCGCTGGGGCTGGAACACAATGTCCCGAGCCGGCGGGCGGGCGGGCGAGCGCGAGCGAGAACAGCCTGACTCAGCAGCTGGGTAAGTGGGTGTGCTCGCTCACCAGATCAACCGCTCTTGCAGCCTGCGGTCAGCGACGACCCGACGCTCGGAGGCTCCGTGCAACGGGAGGGGCGAGCGAACCGCCAGCTCCTCGGCTCTCGCCCCAGCCTGCCGCGCGGTACCTCCACGTGGCCCGTTCGCGCATCCCTCTGCCTTCTCACCTCTCCATTAAAGCGTCTCCCAGCCCCCAGCCCGAGGAGAGCAGGCTCTGCCCACTGGAGAGACGCATTCTTCTCACCCCACCTGACAGGTGTGGCAGGCACACAGCTGCTATGTACATGTGACATTTCACCCAAACCTCACAACTCTGGTACATCTCTGGAAGTCTTAGGATGGAAGATGCCACTCTTAGTTGCAGACAGAGGTAGGAGTTTGTTCTGGAGTGGTGATGGGTGTGTGGGGGGGGCAGCAGTAAGGGAGTAGGGGAAGAGAATCCCAGGAGTAGGTTATAGGGCAAGATCTCCCCTATCTCTGTCCTTAGCTGACCCAGAGTTCAGAGTCTTTTCCTGTCTCCTCCCCTCAAAACCACTAGGCCCCTGAAGATTTCCTCCTCCGAGGCAGGGAGATGCAGATGGTGTGGTGCTTTGAAGCCTGAGACCCTGCTTTTTTGCTTTACCCACCCTCCCACCTGAAGCCACAGCAAAGACCCATGAATCCTGCCACTGAGCCACAAAGTTCCTCCTTCTCCCTCAGGGCCTGCTGTCTACTGGGTCTGTAAGGACGACAGAAAACCAGAGCATGGCTCTTTCTGCAGGCAGAGACCTGTTTTATGCCCCAGCCTCCTGTGGTATCTGCAAGGTGCCCTGAGGGACACTCTGTGCCTGGAGAGTGCCAGGGCAGGCAGGGAGGAGCTCGGTCCTCTGCGGTTCAGTTCTCGGAACAGCTCTGGCAGACAGCACAGGCCTGGGCTCCAGGGCCTTTGAGGGTGGGGCTGAGGGAGGGACCCCAGCCTGCTGAAGTACCTTCTCTGGGCCTCACTTGCCAAGGCCCATCTGATGGCATCTCTGGCACCCTTTGTAGCCAAAGGTGAGGAAAAGTATGTCAACACAGGCCTGGGCCATGGACCACTTTCCCACACAGGCTGTCATCCAGCTATACCTGCCCCATCTCCCAGTCTGGAGGCACCTTCACTGCCATCTATTCCTACCTTCTATCTCATGCATGCAATTATGAAATCTGTCCATGATACCCCAGGCCAGTGACTGCTCTGAAGCTGTGACAGGGACACTCTCTCAAGAAGGGCATCCCACTGCCCTCTGGACTTTCCTAAGTCCAGTCACCTAAAGGATCCTTGCCTTTACATGTGCTACAAGTCACTGAGCTTGTCTTTATGCCCCCCCACACCAGCCCCTCCTCCCCATTGCCCACCTTGATCCTCCCAGTCCCTGAAATTCACTATGAAGGTGGATTTATTTTTAACTACTTTCCTTCACAATCCTGTATCTGACATATTACAAAATTCTGCAGATTCTTCCTTTTGTTGCTTTTATTTCAAAATGTCTTGATATTTTCATTACTTTGCTCATTCACTCTTTCATCTCCAGCCCCACTGATTCCACCTTTGGCCCAAATTCCCACAGCAGCTGCCATACTGTCCTTTCTGACTCAGATTTTCCTTCCTCCTACACACCCTACTGAATAATCTTTCTCAAACATCATTTATTGTGTATGTTATCAACATCAGACTCCTCAGCCAACACGCTGGGTACACCAGCGACTAATCTATGTGTTCTATAGGAAGGGACCTGAATTTCTTCATAACACAGCCAGATCACAGAGTCTAGCACAGTGCCTGATGCACAGCAGGAGGGCAATAAATGTTCCTCAAGTGACCCATCCATTTGGTGGTGGTCCCTTCTCATCCAATTCTCTCTCCTGACTTGGTCTACCTATTCCTGTCAAGCCTGTTGGCTTACTGATGTTCACTTAGGTCTTTTTTGTTTTGAAGAGCCATTATCTTTCATTTCCCTCAAAGTCTTCAGAGGGGAATGGGGAAGAAAAAAGCTGATATCCAAGTTAACATCAGGGAGTTTGTGCCAAAACACCAGCTCCAAAGACCTGAGTGCAGAGTGGAATGAGTGCAGCTGCCTGCTCAGAATCTCTGGTCCACTAAAACCAGAGGAGAGGGTAGAAGACAGAAGGGGATCGGTGAATCAGTGGCTTTAAGGTTTACAGAGGGATCTTCTTGCTGTTTAGAGATTCCTAGCCTAGCTCTGGGTCCCTGTGCTGACTGTTCTTACTTGGCACTACATCTCTCTCTCTCTCTCACACACACACACACGCACTCCCAGTGGTCCTAACCTCATCACCACTTCATGACCAAGATCAAAATCCACCTGCTGCAGGAAGGCTCTGATAATCTCCATCCCACTGTGATCCTTTTGTCATCAGCTTCCCTAAAAGCCTTATAAACTACCTTCAGTCTTTTCTATATTTTATTACTTAGTCATGTCCCTATAGTATTTTACCCCTCTGCCCATAAGTTATTAGCTCTTTCATGGCAGGGGAGTGTCTTTTATTTATTTACTATCATCTATTTATTTTGAGAAGTAGGATTGAGGTACTTTGGAGGCCCAGACAGACTTGGATCTGGATTCTGATTCCAACACTTAGCTGTTTAGCTTTGGATAAGTCTCCTTATTAACAATTCTGAGCCAGTTTCTTCATCTGTAAAAGGCCCTAGCAAAACTTGCCTTGCAGAATGAGGGGCAAAGATTACAGAGAATACAGAGTGCCAAGAACAAGTCTGTTGAGTGATGAGCATACAATATAGTTCTTATTTCTTTCACATACTGTTGGAGCCTTTCCAAAACTGGGGATGGGGCTAGGGGTGGGGACAAGGTCTTCAACTTCCTCCCAGACTGGGATATTTTAAGCTAGAAAGGAACACCAGGGCCAGGAGTGATGGCTCACGCCAGTAATCCTAACACTCTGGGAGGTCAAGATGGGTGGATTGTTTGAGCTCACAAGTTGGAGACCAGCCTGAGCAAGAGCAAGACCCCGTCTCTAAAAATAGCTGGGCGTTGTGGTGGGCGCCTGTAGTCCCAGGTAGTCCGGAGGCTGAGGCAAGAGGATCGCTTGAGTCCAAGAGTTTTAAGTTGTTGTGAGCTATGACGCCATGGCACTCTATGAGGGGGACAAAATGAGAGTCTCAAAAAAAAAAAAAGTGTTTGTGGGGGGAGACTACTAAAAATTACACCAGTTCCAGGGAGGCACCTGGAACTCCCACCACCAGGACGCATGGAGACTTTATCCTAGTTCACGATTATCGGCAAGCAAGCACTGTAATCAAGTACCTAAGCATGAAGCCAAACATAGTAAAAACTCATTCAATGTTTGTTGAATGAACGAGCAAGCAGAAGCTGTGCCTCAGTGTCTTGAACATCAGTGAGCGAAGAAGCAAAAATTGAAAAGCCCGCCCCTGCCGCGCTCCCACCCCCTACCACTCCAGAGATGCAGCAGCCACTACTCCTTATGCAGGCGTCCTCAAACTTTTTAAATAGGGGGCCAATTCACTGTCCCTCAGACCGTTGGAGGGCCGAAATATAGTTTAAAAAAAAAAAAAACTATGAGCAAATTCCTATGCACACTGCACATATCTTATTTTGAAGTAAAAAAACAAAACGTGAACAAACACAATCACACCGCCTCATGTGGCCCTCGGCCGCAGTTTGAGGACCCCTGCCTTATGGTCTGTCCTTCAACAGCCATTGCCCCACCCCCGGTTGCCTTGGAAGCAGTGACGTTTCGCGAAGGGCGTGGCCTTTCTCCATCCTCTCTGGAAGCTGTGCGCCCCTCCTTGTTGGAACCTGTGGGGAGGATGAGATTGAGGGCCAAGAACCTACCCGCCCCCCGCAGGGCTGGAGCTAGCTGCAGGCTCACGGCTGCCCCCTCGGGGGCACGGCTTGCTAGAGTGCGGGCACCCCATCTTCAGCCAGGTGAACTCGCGGGGGCTCCGAAGAGAGCCAGCGTCCGTCGCTGTGAGCGGTCTCCACCCCTCCACCCGCGACGGGTTAGAGTATCCAGAGAACTCGGGCCCAAAGCTTCCCAGCCCAGGCCCACCCGTTTCCGGGCCGCTCGGGCTCGCTTCGCATCCTGGGGGGCGGGCGGGAAGGGTGGGAGCCGTAGGAGGCGCGCAGGCGCCGCTGAGCGTGGGAGGGAAAGAGTTAAACTAGGTGCCGGCGCCGGGCGGGGCGGGCGTGGGGGAGGGGAGCGAAGAGAAAGTGAGAGCGGGGGCGGAGGGGGGACGGGAGCGAAAGAACATCCTGTGCCCGTCGCCGGATGCGCGCGGGGGGAGGAGGTAGTCCGGGGAGGGAGAGCTCGCTGGGGGGAGGCCCGCGGCGGGGAAAAGGCGCCGCCTCCGCCCCCCGCCCCTCGCCTGGGGCCGGTGGCCCCCTCGGCTCCCGGTGCGTTTGTCCAGCTTCCTTGGCCCGAGTAGTGAGCTACCCCGAGGCCCCAGAACCTGGTTCCCGGGCCGGGGTAAGCTGGAGAGAGAAGGATCTCTGAGTCAGGCATCCACGTCAGGGCAGGGGCGGCCCCGGCCTTTCATCTCTCGGCTGTCTGGCTTTTTGCCGCGGAAGCTCGCGCGTGTTGAGCGTCCCTTGTGCACCCAGAGTAACAACACGTTCTCTCAGTCACTCCTGACAGCACCACTTCCAGGTAGCACGTAGGTATTAATGAACTCTGGAGGAGGAAACAGACTCAGATTATGGAATCTGTTCAAACTCGCAACTGCTGGGTTTGAACCCCATCCGGTCGGACTGCAAAGGGCTTTTCACTGGAGTATGGAGAAGCCTAATCTCCCTTCCCCCTCTGTGCACACAATTGCTGGGCAGCTGCAAAGTCACCCTGGTAATGGCCTAGCAGGGTGTCTTCCTTAGTAGGTCCCCAACTGCTTCTGGCTGGAGCTTATCTCATTAACTATGCTGAAGTGGCCACTGCCAGGGTGCTGGTAAAGACACTAAGTAGCCTTAGACTTCACGGGTGGTTAGATAGCTTTTAGGAACCAAGGAACTCAGGGAGAACTGGCTGAGGGGATAGTGCTCCGGATTTCAAACAGGGCTCTGAAGTTCTTCACAGCAATTCAGTGGGTTACAGGAATTGGGATTGATTAGCCTTAAGAACAGCGTAAGAGGTAGTGGGAGAGGGTGTGGAAGGAGCTGATTAATGAATGTACTTTTGAAGGCATGGAGGCCCAGTATCTGTGTTCTCTGCGGCTGTCCACACCCAACATTTTTGTCCAGGTGAAACCTGCTTATAATAATTATGATTATAGTTAACATTTGTTGAGCTCTGTGTGCTGGGCACTGCCTCAAGTGCTTTATTTAATCCTCACAGGACCACAAAGTTAAGTTTTATTAGTGCTATTTTTCAGATGGGGAAAGTGAAGCACAAAGAGATCACTAAGCTCAGTCAGTGGCTGAACTGGTTTTGAACCCTGGTAGTCTGTCTAGAACAGTGGTTCTTAACGTTCCTAATGCCGCGACCCTTTAATACAGTTCCTCCTGCTGTGGTGACCCCCAACCACAAAATTATTTTCATTGCTACTTCATAACTAATTTTGCTACTGTTATGAATCGTAATGTAAATAACCCTGTGAAAAGGTGATTCGACGTGGGGACCCACAGGTTGACAACTGCTGGTCTAGAATCAGCACTCATTCACTAAACTACACTGCACTTAAAACAATGAGAACTTCAGTCTTGAAGGTAAAAATTTGGAACAGCTCAGCCCTGGTAGCACAGTGGTTATGGCACCAGCCACATACACCAAAGTTGGTACGTTTGAACCCAGCCCGGGCCAGCTAATCGACAATGACAACCACAACAAAAAGTAGCCGGGTGTGGTGGTGGGTGCCTGTAGTCCCAGCTACTTGGGGAGCTGAGGCAGGAGAATTGACTAAGTCCAAGAATTGGAGGTTGCTATGAGCTGTGACACTACAGCACTCTACCGAGGGTGACATAGTGAGACTCTGTCTCAAAAAAAAAAAAAAAAAAGCTGGAACAGATGGCAAAGAGGTGTGTGTGGGCATCCTATGTACTTCTTGGTGAGGGTAGGTGCCTGGCTATGTGCATATTGACTCTTGACTTCTTTCTAGCCAATGGTTCCAGATTTCTGGATTTGACAGAAAAACAAAACAAGAAAATAAGTGAAAGCCAGGTTCCCATAAAGAGTTGCAACTATTAATTTATCCTCCCTAAGAACATTTGAAACATACCATGTATCCTCACGTTGTTTTATTAAACAAAATTTAATTCTCTTCAAAATAGACATGACATCTGAATTGAAAACAGTTATTCCCAAGGATAATCATTGACTGTCTACTGACAAATAGATGCTTCTCTGTCTTAATTGTTTTGTTGTGTTGTTATCTAGTGAAAATGTTGCCCTAGAGATGACTCTGCCTCTGATCCCTCTGAATCGCTTGAGGGATTCAGGTAGAACCAGAAGAACTGAGCTTTTGATGTAGTAGGGGGAAGTTAGGTTACAGCCAAGAAAGAACTATCTTTGGAGGTCTTTAAAGAACAGGTGAGCAGCACATTTGCTTAGGATGTGAGGATTACAGAATCAGCTCCATGGAATGGAAGGGCCAGTGACTCTGGGTCCCACTGTGCAGAAGGGCAGAGAAGGGACCTTGTCTGAGGAAATTAGTCTCAGATCCCCCAAAGAGTCTTGGAACCTTAAATGACAGTTCCCATCAGGCAGCCGTTTTCTACTCAGAGTTTATGGGTTGTGAGCGGTAGTGGCATGGCAATGGAGAAGCTGTGTGGGAGCCCATGCACTCACTCACCTCAGGGCTGAATAGACTGTGAGGAATGACTCTTGAGGAGGGCTGAAGGTGGAAGAAAGGATGGGAAGAGAATGACCACCCAGGAATGCTGCCCGTTCCCTGCCTGCCACCTAGGGTGTGATGGGCCAAGCAAGGCTCTGAGTGGGCAGGCCTGGCTGGCCACAGCATCATTGCGAATACTGTTTCCTTGTTTCCCCACTTCCCTCCAGCTCAGGTGCAACCTAGGACCCAGAGCCTTCTGTCCCCAGAGGAGCTCAAAGCCCGGTAGGTGAAGCCCTATTCTTGTTCAACCATGCTCAGCACTGCCTCTGGGCCTGCCCCTAGCTTGGGGCTTATGATTTCAGTGTTCTGCTGCAACAAGGGTTTCGCAGAGTGTGGGGAGGAGGGAAGGGTCTGGTCTTACCTGCCTCATCCTAGTGGTGGCTCAAGGCTTCCAACATGGGTTCCCATACCCTGGGGTGGTGACATTTTTCATCTCCAGAGGGGGTCTCAAGCCTAATCCCACTTGTGGGGAAGCTGAGAGGTGGTACTCCCAGATTTAGACCCACCATGACCAAAAGGCACATATCCACTCACATTTTAGTCTTGGAGTTTTATAATGGTACGTCTGGATCCCTTCAGGTTACAAATGCAAAAGCTAAGACCCAGGCAAGAGCAGTCCTTTCTTCTTTCAGGGTCACTCTGCTTAGATGGGCCTGGAGCCCCAATTTCTATACTCTGTCATCATTCTGCCCCCAGGTCCTCAAAGAATGACAGAACATGACTCAAGCACTCACTAAGTGCAGGATTCTGTGCCAGATGCTAGAGATGCAGAGCAATTGCCCTCAAGAGCTTTTGTCAAACAAGTAACCTCCAGAGCAACGTGCAGATGATGAAAAGTGGTGGATTTGTCTTCAGACTCACATACTTTATAAGATGCTCCCCTACTTTTTATCCTCCATGGGGAGCAGGGAGCCCTGCCTGAAGAACAAGGCCCACATGCAAATCTATGGTGGAGAGATTACAGATTGGAGGACCAGAGAAGGGCTGCCAGTGGGCACACCCCAAATAACCTTTCCCAAAAGGCTCCAGCCCAGAAATGGCTTCTGCTGCCCTCTAACGGGGGAGAGGCCTGCTGGAGCCCCACCAAGCTGGGTCCCCTAAAGATAAGGGGCGGTGTGCCCCTTGCATTTTTATTCTCCTGAGGTCTCATGCTTCATCTCCAGCAGGCTCTAAAACTCAACTGTCTCTTTTTTCAAGGATCCCTGACTATCTAATTTCCTGACCACCATACTCCATCTCATGGTCTCCTCAGTTTCCTTTGTTGCTTGGGTTCTGATTCTGGTACCCTGGTTCCTGGCCCTGCCAGAGTTCTGGTTCCGGAAGGCTCCTCTCAGGTACCTTGGGCCTACCTCCCACCTGGGCACAAGTCAAAGCTGAAGACATGGGCAAGAGCATCCCCCAATACCTGAAGCAACTGGACATCCGCAAAAGTATAGTGAGCCTGGCTACGGGCGCTGGGGCCGTCTACCTGCTCTACAAGGCCATCAAGGCTGGCATGAAATGCCAACCACCCCTCTGTAGCAACTCGCCCATCTGTATCGCCCGTGAGTGTCCGGGCCCTGGGGAGAGGGCTCTACCCGAGGAGGCACCTGCTCCCGAGGCCTCTGATGTGGGCGGGCCCAAAGGTGACTCCTCCAAGTTCCTCTTTCCTTGCTTTTCTCTTCTTCATTTTCCTCAAGCCCACCCTGCAGTGCCCTAGGCAAGGCCTTGCTAAAGATGCTAGTTCAGGGTCCCTGGATCTCATTCAAATGGATACTCAGACTCATCTGGCAAGTCTCCAAATACCACATTTACTCCGGCTCCCAGGATTCCACTTCTTGGAAACTTGGCATCAGCAGCTCCCCCATCCCTTTCCTGCCCCAGGAAGTGGCTACTTTAAGGAAAGGGAAAATTGGAGGATCTACATGCCCAGAGCTTCCATTAAGCCTGTATGTTTCTTTTGTGCAAGTGGGGAAAGCTGCCCCTTCTGCAAGACTCTTTGTTGCCATCTGCTGGAAGATCATTGCTATATGCTTGCTTAGTGAAACACTAATTGTTAGTGCCATATTCTGGAAAATTGTTACAGTAAATAGACAAATCTATGACTATATGCTATGGACAATATAAAATTAGATGTGCCCGTGTGCAGTATATGCCTCATTCAATTGTATGTGGTGGTGCTGCATATAGTGAGAAGGCTTCTTTTCAAAAGAGGCAAGGCAGCATTGTCCCCAGGTCCCTGCCCTTGCTTCCCAACCCCATTCTTTCATTACTTCCGAGTCTACAGCCTGAACTGGGCTGGGTGGCTGTCTAGGCCTGGCAATCGAGCGAGAGCGGCACGGGCGGGACTCGGGTGAGCTCCGGAGGCTCCTCAACTCTTTGGAGTGCAAACACGATGAGTACGCCAAGAGCATGATCCTGCACAGCATCACTCGCTGTGTGTACTTGCTGGAGGCTGAGGTGAGGGAAGGGAAGCAGGAGGCCCCTCCTAGCCAACCTGGTCCCTGGGGGTTACAGCTGATCCCTGTCCCTGGCCTGGCCTCTGGCTCTCTCTGGCTGATGGTGGGAAGGGTATACTGAGGGGTTGTGGTGACATGGGGGGGCAGTGGGCCTACGACTTCTGCTTTTCCTGCCTCTTCTATCTATCCCCACATACTCCAGGCCTCTGCTTGTACTACCGATGACATCAGTTTGATAGGCTCCATGCTGGATGACAAGGACAACAGTGTCAAAATCCAAGCTCTGAACACACTTAAAGCTTTTTCTGGCATCAGAAAATTCAGGCTCAAAATCCAGGTGAGTGCAGGGTCCAATGGTGGGGCAGAGCACACAGGATGTCCATAGAACTTGAGTCCTTGAATTGGCACATGATTAGTGCTCATATTCCAGAAGTTTGTTTGGATCTTAGTTTGTAACCTACAAATAAATAGGAAGATTGTAGTCAGATTCCCAGCAGAGTCATGAAAGCCTTTGACTCTTAGGTGGAAACTAGACCTAGGGTGGTATCTCTAAACCTCAAAGAATGGAAAGCCCCCCCAAGGATCTTTCTGACACCAACCAATTGTCAGTGCCAGCTGAGTATCCACCAGTTCAGTTCTGACATTTAACTATCCATGTAACCTTCTAAGTTAGCATAGACCCCACAGGGTAAGTCTTGTGGGACTGTGCCTACTTCAGATGCCAATAGCAAGTCTGACTTCTGACAACAGCTATGAATTCATGGGTTCCCACAACTGCCTTTTTAGATTTGATAACTTGCTAACATGACTGACATAACTCAGAAAGATACTTTAGATTTACCAGTTTATTATAAAGGACACAAATTAGGAACAGCTGATAAATAGGGCAAGGGATGGGGGAAAGGGCACAGAGGCATCTTACTGGGCATCCAGGCCCTCGCTGTGCACACCACCACCACCACCAGCATCTCCTGGAAGCTCTCTGAATCTCATTGGCTGGAGGTTTTTATGGTGGTTTCATCATGTAGGCAAGGTTGATTAAATCAGCCATTGGCGATTGATCTTAATTTCTAGCCCAGTGGTTCTCAACCTTCCTAATGCTGCAACCCTTTAATATAGTCCAAAGGGGTCACAACCCTCAGGTCGAGAAATGCAGTTCTAGCCCTTCTCCCTTCCCAAAGGTTGGGGGTTGAAAATCCCAAACCTCTAATCAGACCTGGGTCTTTCTGGTGACTAACCCCCACCCTGAAGCTACCTAAGGACCCTCCAAGAGTCACCTCATTGTCATAAACTCTGGTGTGACCAAAAGGGTTGAGAATTTACAAGACACTACTATCAATCAGGACTTCTGAAGAGTTTTAGGAGCTCTGTTCCTGGAATGACAAAGATTTAAAAGTATATTATTATACCGCATCCCTCATGCCTGGGTTGGTTAGAGGCTGGTGGCTGGACCACAGATGATTTCACCACCACCCTGTAGAAGAAATGTTAAATGACTAGATGTCACTTCCCCCCATTTCCTACTGTAATGCCCCCAGACTCACCTGTTTCTATGCCTGTCCTCCTTGCTTTCCTGCGGTGCCAGGAGAACATGGCTCTCTCCCTGTCTCTGGACAGTGCTGGTCTCAGTCCTGCACCCTGTCCTTCTTTTTTATCCCCTCTGCCCCAGGTACCCTCCCAGGCTCCTTCCTGTCAGCTCCAATACCTCCCATCTTATAAGGAAAACCTTTTCCTTGACCTAGTCTCACTCTAGAAAAATGTCTCTTCCAAATTAAAAAGTAAAATATCTGTCTGGCGTGGTGGGTCATGCTCTGGGAGGCCAGAGCAGGAGGATCTCAAGTTCAAGAGTTTAAGATCAGTCTGAACTACAGTGAGACCCAGTAAAATAGAAGAAATTAGCTGGGCATTGTGGCAGGCACCTGTGGTCCCAGCTACTCAGGAGACTGAGGTAGAAGGATCATTAAACTCAGGAGTTTGAGGTTGCTGTGAGCGTAGGTAACACCATGGCACTCTAGCCTGGGCAACAGAGTACAACTCAATCTCAATAAAGAAAAAAAAAGGAAAATAACCTAAAACAAATATTATATATATGTAAAGTAGAAAGAATAGCAATAAAACAAAACATGTATCACCAGAACCCAAGCAAAGATATAGATGCCCCCAGGTAGCCCCCCCCCCCAATCTTAACGGCCTTCCCCCATCAGAGACCATTATGGTCCTGCTTTTTGTTTATTAGTTCTGAGATTTTCTTCGTAGTTTTACCCTATATGCATATGTCCCTGTATAGTCTATCAGGGCCAGGCAGATAACAAATAGGTTAAATGTAGCCTGGGATGTTTTAAGTGTACTTGAGAGTAGGTGGTTTGTATTCTGCGGTTTGCTTTTTTTCCTCCAACATTCACCTTACTGGGCAACTCTGTTTCCTTTCTTTTCACTGTTCCGTGGTATTTTGTTTTATGAATGGCAAGCGCACCCTTGGTCCATTGGTGGGCATTTGTGTTGTTCCCAGGTTCTTGCTGCACCACTCCATGCCGTGAACATTGTTGGGTACATCTCCCTCATGTACCTGGGAGAGTCCCTGTAGGGTAGGTGTGCAGGAGTGGGATGGTTTGGACAAACGGTATTGCCCAACTTTTCCAGAAGGGTTGTACCAATCTACACCCCACCCCTGCATGAGTGTTCCTGCTATGTTGTAGCCTCACCAACACTTGATAATGTCTCACTTTTAAATTTTTTGCAAAATTTTCCCCACATTTTTTGGGGGGAAGTTTCTTTATATGTGCCCCTAAAATATGTACAACTATGATATATCAATTAGAAAATACAAAAAATAAAAACTGATTGAGTCGCTGGGTGCTGTAGCTCATGCCTGTAATCCTAGCACTCTGAGTGGTTCAAGCAGGTGGTTTGCTTGAGCTCAGGAGTTCTAGAACAGCCTGAGCAAGAGCAAGACCCTGTCTCTAAAAATAGAGGCATTGTGGTGGGCACCTGTAGTCCCAGCTACTCAGGAAGCTAAGGCAGGTGGATCGCTTGAGCCCAAGAGTTTGAGGTTGCTGTGAGCTATGACCCCATGGCACTTTACCAAGAGTGACAAAGACTCTGTCTCAAAAAAAAAAAAAAATAAAAGAGAGATTGAGAAGTAAACAAAAAGTCTCCAGATCTCCACTCTCTGGTTGCTCCCTCAGCTCCTGTGTTTCTCTAAAGCTATGATTCTCAAATATGTCAGAACAGCTTGAAAAGCTGGTTAAAAGCAGAAATTTGGGTGGTGCCCATAGCTCAGTGGGTAGGGCGCTGGCCACATATACCCAGGTTGGCAGGTTCGAACCTGGCCCAGGCCTGCTAAAACAAAAAATAGCCAGGAGTTGTGGCGGGTGCCTGTAGTCCCAGCTACTTGGGAGGCTGAGGCAAAAGAATCGCTTGAGTTTGAGGTTGCTGTGAGCTGTGATGCCACAGCACTCTACCCAGGGCGACAGCTTGAGACTCTGTCTCCAAAAAAAAAAAAAAAAAAAAAGGCGACTGCACTAATGTACATAGCTATGATTTAACAATAAAAAAAAAAGAAAAAGAAAAACAACAAACAAACTTGAGGGCCCATACCTAAAGTGTTTTAGTTCAACTGGAGAGCAGTGTTTTGCACAAGTCACCCAGGGAATTCTGATGCAGGTGGCCTGATGTTCACTGTTCGTTTGTTCCAGTGTCTGTACCCTGAGGACCTGACCCCTGTTTTCTTTCCAGTTTAAAAGTAGTTACTCCCTGGGCGGCGCCTGTGGCTCAAGGAGTAGGGCGCCGGTCCCATATGCCGGAAGTGGCAGGTTCAAACCTAGCCCGGCCAAAAACCACAAAAAAAAAAAAAAAAAAAAGATGTTTGAAAAGTAGTTACTCCCTGATCTCAATTTCCATCCAGATGTGCTCTTCTGGATCTCTGAAGCCTGAGGGCTCCCCTCACGTCTTCTCCATGGCCAGCTGCTACTGGACGTATCCATTGACCCAATACATTCTAAGGGGAGCTCGCGTCATTTCCCTAAGTCATACTGTATTCTCCAGAGGTCTTTTGTCTCATCAGCCCTCTGTCCTTTGGCCTCGAGGCTCTCAAGCATAAAGTGTGTGATTGGTGGTGGGCTACACCTCCCTGCCCTAATCCCAGCCATTTACACTGTGTGCTTTATATTCTTCCATGCCCTCGGCCTGTCACCTGGTGCTCCCTGTTCCTGAAATGCAGCCTCAGACTTGCTGAGTCTAACCTTCATTTCTCAGCAGACAGTGAAGGGTTGGAGAAGGGAGATCAGGGTACTAATAGGATGCTTACTTCCCCTCCAGGAGTCTGGTTTATTTCTTCCCTGATCCATTTATGGTACAGCTTATGAGGTTACCTGTCTTTGGTAATACCAGTAGGTCCAAGCACATTACATCTCAGAACCCAAGATCCCTTTGTTCATTGAACAAATGTATGTTGATCACTTACCTTATGCCAACATGCTGTCCTAGGTACTAGAGAGAAAGCAGTAAACAGAACAGGAAAGATCCCTGTCCTTGTGAGATTTATATTCTAACAGGATGACGGAGGCAGTGCACAAATAAGTAAAACATGTAGTGTATTTCATGTGGTGTTACAGAGAAAAAGAGGGAGGAAAAAGAAGGCTGAATGGGCAGGGTGGTGCAGTTTTGAGGAAGAAAATCTTCTGGGACCTTGATCTTTGTAAATTGTTTATGGCACCAAAAGCATGATCTTGTTAAGAAGATGAAAAGACAGGGCGGCACCTGTGGCTCAAAGGAGTAGGGCGCCAGCCCCATATGCTGGAGGTGGCGGGTTCAAACCCAGCCCTGGGCAAAAACTGCAAAAAAAAAAAAAGAAGATGAAAGGACAAACTGCAGACTGGGAGAAAATACTTGCAAACCATGTATCCGATAAAGGGCTTGTCTGTATTGTACTATGAAGTGCTCTCAAAATTCAGTATTAAAGAAAATATGCAATCCAGTTAGGGAATGAGCAAAAGGCACAAGGAGATACTTCACTGAAAAAGATACATGGATTGCAAATAAGCACTGGAAAGTATATTTAATATCACTAGTCATTTGGAAAATGCAAATTGAGACTGCAGTGAGATATTACTATGTGCTATTACAAGATCTAATCAAAAATAATAAAAGTATTTCTAGTAAAAATACCAAATGCTGGCAAAGAGGCAGAGAAACAATTCTTTCATACGTTGCTAGTGGGAATGTAAAATGGTACAGCAGCCACTCTGGAAAATAGTCTGGCAGTCTCTTTCAAAACTAAACATACATTTACCCACCAGTGATTATCCTAGAAAAATGAAAACTTAACATCTGCATAAATATTTGTACACCTTTGTTCATAGCAGCCTTATTTATAATAGCCCCAAACTGGAAACAGCCAAAATGCCTCTCAGCAGGTGAATGGGTAAACACCCTGTGGTGCCTCCATGGAATGCTACTTGGTAATAATAAAAGAAATGAAATTCTGATGCACACAAAAGCTTGGGTAGATCCCAAGGGTGTTATGTTGAGTGAAAAAAGCCAATCACAAAAGTTTACATAATGTATGATTCCATTTATATAACATTCTCAAAATGGGAAAAGTTACAGATAGAAAACAGGTTAGTGGTTTCCAGGGGTTTTAGGCTGGGGGAGTAGGTGGGAGTGACTAGAAAGGTGTCCCACGATGGAAATCTTTGTGGTGGTGGGTAAGTTCTGAGGGATTATAGTGGTGGTGATACACATCTGTGGGTGTGATAAAATGACATAGAACTATGCACACCTACCAACAGCAGTTTCCTAGTCTTGCTACTATGCTCTAGTTGTGTAAGATGTAACCACTGAGGGAATCTGGGGGAAGAGCACAAGGGACCTGTCTGTGTTATTTTTGCAACTTCCTGTGAATTTATAATTATCTCAAAATAGAAAGTTTACATATGAAAGGTGTTTCACATGTGGCAATGTTGTGAAGAAAAATAAGGAAGGCTAGAATGAGGGTGGTTGGGAAAAACCTCCCTGAGAAAGTAACATTTAAGCAAAGACTTGCAGGAGGTAAGGGTGAGTTGCCAGTTTTTGGAGGAAGAGTGTTCTGAACAGAGGGAACAGCCTGTGCGAACCTCGAGACAGGTGCGTACCAGGCATGTTCAGGGAATAACTGAGGAGACCATTGTGGGAAGCACAGGGGCAAAGGAGAGGAGAGGAGATCAAATAAGCAGTGGGGAGGAAGGGACAGATCCTAGGGGACAGTGTGCCACCATAAGGACCTTAACTTTCACCTGAAGGAAATGGGGGTCTTGAGCAGAGGAGTAACACGTCTAACATGTTAAATGAGCAGGTTGGATGGAAGCAGGGAGACAGGAGGCTAGCGCAGAAATCCAGGTGCGAGATGATGGTGGCTCAGAGGAGAGCCGTAGAAGCGGGGGTGGTGAGAAGTGCCTTGATTTTTAATAGACGTTGAAACAGATTTTCTGAAGGATATGAAAAGAGGTGGGAGAGAAAGAAAGGAGTCAAGAATGCCACAGAGTTTTGGCCTGAGCAACTGGAAGAAAGGCACAACAGTATCTGAGGCAGGGAAGGCTGTGGAAGAAGCAGGTGAGGGGTGCGGACAGCGTGTTAACTCTGAGGGGTCTATTAGATATTCAGGGAGAAAAGCAGAGTCGGCAGCTGGACATTTGTGTCCGAAGGACAGTATTTAATGCTGTGAGTCTGGATGATATCCCCACGGGAATGATAGAGGTAGAGAAGAGCTGGTTAGCAGAACTAGGGAGGAAGTCTGTGAAAGAGAAGCCAAGTGAAGGGAGACATGGGAATGGTCAACTAGGTCGAATGATGTTGAGAATTCCCCTAGGGAGAACTATCTGTTGGGTTGGGCTGGGGATCGTGGGTGGGGTAGTGACGAGTGAAGTCAGAGACTGGGACTGTGGAGGGGATCCCTGCATAAAAGCAGACCCTTCTCTTCCCCCACCCTAGGAACTCTCCATCAAGATATTGGAACTGATCTCTACCATCTGGGACACGGAGCTGCACATTGCGGGCCTCAGACTCCTCAACAACCTTCCACTACCCGACTACGTGCATCCACAACTGCGACGGGTGATGCCTGCCTTGATGGAGATCCTGCAGTCAGACTACATCTTGGCACAGGTGCCCAAGGACCATGACCAAGGCGCTGCCTTCCTGCCAGCCCCAGCATGGCACCCAGAGGGAGGAGGACAAGTTTATGTCTTTCCCTACTCAGGCCCAGATTCACCTTCCTTCCCATGCTTTACTCTTCCCTCTATTCAGGTGCAAGCCATACGACTGCTGAGCTACCTGGCACAGAAGAATGACCTTCTCTATGATATTCTCAACTGCCAGGTGAGAAAGAAACTGAAGAGGGGTTGATGGATGCCAACTCAGAAATGGTCAAGGGAAGAATTGTGGCTTATTCATACAGAATTAGCCTTGAGTAAGAATTGTCTTACTCTTCTTTCTACCTTTGCACTAAATGTATTGAAAACCATCCCCTCATTGGGTACAATGGCTCATACCTGTTATGCCAACTACTTGGGAGACTGAGGTGGGAGGATTGGTTGAGGCCAGGAGTTTAAGACCAGGCTGGGCAACATAGCAAGACCTTGTCTCTATGAAAAATTAAGAAATTAGCTAAGTACAGTTAGTCCCAGCTGCTTGGGAGGCTGTGGTGGGAGGATTGTTTGAGCCTACGAGTTTGGGGATGCAGTAATCCATGATTGTGCCATTACACTCCAGCCTGGGGAACAGAGTGAGTGAGACCTCGTCTCTTAAAAAAGAGAGAGAAAGAAAACCATCCCTCTTTCTGTTCTCCCAATAGAATAAGGATTCATTTTTTTGAGAGGGGGATTCTCCACTTGGGGGCTTTATGAACTCCTAGAGTTAGGAACATAGACAAAACAAAAGTTAATATAGATTTTTTTTTGGAGACAGTCTCACTTGTTGCCCTTGATAGAGTGTCGTAGCGTCACAACTCACAGCAACCTCAAACTCTTGAGTTCAAGCAATTCTCTTGTCTCAGCCTCCTGAGTAGCTGGGACTACAGGTGCTTGCCACAATGCCTGGCTCTTTTTTTCAGAGGTGGGGTCTTGCTCTTGCTTAGGCTGATCTCAAACTTGTGAGCTCAGGCAATCCACCTGTCTTGGCCTTCCAGAGTGCTAGGATTATAGGCGCGAGCCACTGTGCCCAGGCATAGATACTTTAATATTAGTGGAAAAATGACTTATGTAAAGAACATTATTAGGGATAGAAGGGGTAATTATGTAATAGTCAGTGATTCAGTCTCCCAAAACGATAAAGCAACACTAAACCTAATAACATAGGCGTGGCATGTGTAGCACAATGGTTAGAGCACCCGCCATATACACCCACGCTGGTAGGTTCGAACCCGGCCTGGGCAGCTAAACAACAGTGACAACTGCACAAAAAAATAACTGGGCATTGTGGCAGGCACCTGTAGTCCCAGCTACTCGGGAAGCTGAGGCAAGAGAATCGCTTAAGCCCAGGAGTTTGAGGTTACTGTGAGCTGTGATGCCATAGCACTATACCCAGGGTGACAGTGGGACTCTGTCTCAAAAAAAAAACCAAAAAAACAAAAACCAAATAACATAATCTCAGATTATAAATATGGCAAAACTTGATGGAATTATAAAGAGTAATTAACAAATCTACCACCCCCACAGTGGGAGACTTGGGACATTTGAACTACACTTTCAGCAGTCAATAGATAAGAAACTAAAACTAGTAAGGGTATATTTTCTATAAATAACACAAATAAGCTTAAGCCATTAAATTTACCTAGAATACTTTACAATTATTAAATGGACATTCAGCCAGGTATAGTAGTTCATGCTTGTAATCCCGAAGACTCAGGGGGCTAAGGTGGGAGGATCACTTGAGCCCAGGAGTTTGAGACCAGCCTGGGCAACATAGTGAGACCTCATCTCTAAAAAAAAAAAAAATTAAATAAATATTATCTGGGGATAGTGGCATGTGCCTATAGTCCTAACTACTCAGGAGGCTGAAATGAGAAGATCACTTAAGTCCAGGGGTAATAATGAAAGGAAAATTAAAATACTCCTATACAGTTGAGTCTGAAACTTAGGTATATTGAGGGAGTTGAGGTATTAGGAGGATGGAAGAATAAACATTTTAGAAGTTGCCTTTTTTACCATTCCCATCACAGGTGCACTCCAACTTCCTGAATCTGTTCCAGTCCACACACCCAGGGAGTCTCCTGTTTGAGGTACTGGTATTTGCTGAGCGACTGAGTGAGGGCCGGAACGCAGCCCACTACCGTGCTGTGAACTGGCATTACAATGAACAGTCACTGCATGAAGCCCTCTTTGGGGACGGGTCACGACTGGCAGACCGTCTGCTTGCCCTGGTCATCCACCCTGAGGAGGACGTTCAGATCCAGGCCTGCAAAGTCATAGTCAGCTTGCAGTGCCCCCAGGACTTGGTAGCCCGGTCCACCTCCTGCCAGCCCAGTTCTTCCTACTTTAAAAACGGGGAATAAAATTAAGGAGAGCCAATAAATGAGTATGGGAGAGAAGCTTGAAGCTTCTCAAAGCTTGAGCGTGTGTCTGTGGTCTTCCAGGGCTGGGGGAGACTTCCTTCAGTATAACCTCTGCCCCAGAGCATGGCAGAGCCTGGGTGTATCACCCCCAAACACATCCCCATTTCTGTATTTGGGGGATTGACTCAACTCTTCTCTTTTCTTTCTTTCTTTCTTTTTTTATTATTATTAAATCATAGCTGTGTACATTAATGTGATCATGGGGCACCATACACTGAACTCTTCTCTTTTCAAACCTGAATGTGGAGCCAGTGCTTTCAAGGGGTTGGAGAAGGCAGGCTTGGGGGACTAAAGCCAAGTGTAATCAACAAGAGACAGGATCTCATTGGACTAGTCAGCATGGGCTGGGATCTGCCACAGTGACAATCTCCACATCTCACTGGTTTAAAAATGGCAAAGGTTATTTCTCATTCACACCACATGCCACATTGCAGGTCGATTAGAGGGTTGAAGGGCAGGCTTCTCTGTGTCATCCTCACTCAGGAACTTAGGCCCAAGGAGGCTTCTTCTGTCTCTGCAACTATTACAAAAGGAAAGGGCATGTGGCAGGGATAAATGGCTCTTAAAATTTCCACCAAAATGATGCTTACCACTTCTCACATTTCATTGGCCAAAGTGGGTAGGGAAAATCAATCTTAGCATGTGTCCCAAGGAAGAACTGAAAAAATTTGGTGACAGCATAAATGACAGGGACCTGCAGGCATACTGAGTAGGAGTCAGATCTCTGGAGTCAGACTGCTAAGTTCAAATCTCAGCTCTGTCACTAGCTGTGTGACCTCGGGGTAGCCATTAACTGCATTTGAGCTTTAGTCTCCTCATCTGTAAAATGAATATAATAAAACTTCATGAGGCTATTGGGAAAATATGAGTTAATGAGTGTAAGGCACACTGTTCTGTATGTATTCCCAACAACCAGCTATGAATTCTTCATTGAGAAAATGAAAGATTAGCAACAAAGAGATCACTGGAAGAGTGTTGAGTCCAATCTCTCTCTAGTCTGTTCAGGTTACAGGCACTGAAACCTAGAGTCCTTTTTATAAAGCACCCTGAAATTCCACTGGAGCTTAGCTTTGGAAACCACAGTGATTGTGTAACATGAAACTGTAATTGTGAAGTCTCTGAGAACAAGAAGACGGCCAAACAAAATATAGTCACCCACTTTGAGATTTTCCCATTCATTTGCATTTCCCATTTGTTCATTAGCTGTTTTATCTGTGAGTCCTTGATGGCAAACAAACAGTAGTGGTTGCTAATGGTTTAAGAAAATGTTATGGGAGAAAAACCTAATATTGGAGCTGTTCACAGTCTGTTACTGCTCAATCTAGGAAGCAGGACATGGTCCCGCTGTGGGACCCCAGCTTTCTTCAGAAGTAGGATTTGAAAACCATAATCTCATCCAGGACCAACTCTGGCATT
The DNA here is from genome assembly GCF_027406575.1 of Nycticebus coucang. NCBI lineage: Eukaryota > Metazoa > Chordata > Mammalia > Primates > Lorisidae > Nycticebus > Nycticebus coucang. The sequence continues at coordinate 43,869,980 of NC_069788.1, read as the reverse complement.
TTATTGAAAGGAAAACAAACCCAAAGGAGAAAAGTAACTTTCTGAGGTCATGTGACTGTTCTGGGGCAGCAAAAGGATTTCAGCCTCCTAGTATTGGGGTTCTTTAATTTCACACTTTGGGGCCTGAGCCTTGGAATAGTGGGTCATGAATTCTCAGCCAAACATGTGGAAATTGAAAAAGACCTTGATGCTTCTGGCTTTTACAGGCCAGTTTGGGACTGAACTGCCTAAGGAAATCTGTCCCCACATAATCCCTGCTCCAGGGTCCCATTATTTGGGTGGGGTGAGGATGGTGGTTGTGGACAAAGATGGGCTGGTCAGAGAGAGCTAGTTTCTACAGAAGGACCAAGCTCACAGCTATTGCCCAAAGTCAGACTTGTAACCCCTGAGTGGACAGTCACTACCAGGTCTGAATCAATATCCTTTGTGTCTCTCTTGAGTTCAGGACTGAGACTGCTCCTCTTGATACTTAGAGACCCTGTAGCACCCCAGTGGAACTTGTCAATTGCCGACATCACCCGGCCTACTTTGACCAGCATCCCCAGCAAGGTGCTGGGCATCACATTCAAATCCTCTTCCCTGCCGCATTTGCCCAGTGCTCCCATTTCCACTGCTACTGTCCTGTCCTCCACATCAGGACTTGTCCAACTTCTAGTCTCCATCTTCTCCAGCCCTACACATTCCAGGTGAATCAGAATCCCATATCACACCATCCTCAGAAACCTTCATGGGATCTCTATTCCATAGGGAACTATTTTCTCAGCCTCAAAGCAAAGTCACATGATCTAACAAATAGAAATATACCTTCAGCAAAAAAGCAGGTTGAATTTTGTCCTTGATGTTTGTGGTCACTGATTGAACCCCTTTCTTACATGACAGAACCAAATGAATTAGCTTTGCATTCTAGACCCTTCACAACGATCCTCTTGCCTGCCACGAGCCTGCTGTGCCAAATCTCTGCTCCAGCCAGACTGGAGCACACAAGTCATTGCTGCCGTGATCATACCAGGCGTAGTCTTTCCTCAAAGCTTGTGACACAACCTTCCTGCTGCCTACAATGCTGGAAAGGCCTTCCTGCTTTCCTCTGGGTTGTGTGTGCCTCTAGTGTCATCAAAGCTGAACCACACCCCGTCACAACCTACATCTTTCTTCCACTGTACCAGCTTTTAGTACTTCGGCAGCCATTTCTCATCTGAATTTCTCACTTGGCATTTGGCAAATTAAAGCTTGGATCTTATAAACCTTGGGGCTTTTTTGTTGTGTCTTGTTCTTTTTTTTTTTTGCAGTAGAGTAATCTGACTGCTTGTTCCAAGCCTGAAGGAAGAACCCACTCAAGGTGGGCACATGATAGAACTGGCTGATGGTAATGAAAGGAGAACTTGAAGTGGGCAGATGCGATGGGAGCAGTGTAGTACTTACCTGTTGCAGTGTGACAAATAGCAACAAAACTTGGTGTATCTGGATCTGAATCTGATCAAGAGAGAGAAACCACACAGTTATTTGAACCGACGATTTGAAAACAAAGGATTGGAGTAACAGAGAATTAGTAAGGAGCAAAGAGACCCCTATGGAATACATGAACAGTGGACATAGGAGCAGCCCTACCCCCAGGGCTGAGGTAGCCCACCCAAGGAAGAGACACTACCCCCCTCCCTCTGAGCTGAGATCCAGACCTTGCTGAGAGAGCTCTGGTGCTCACTAGATGGCAGGAAAGTCATCGTACTGTCCTGCTAGTGGAACCTGCCAGAAATGCACCTGCTAGGAAGCTCTTCATGGGGAGACATGGAAAAAAAGGCACCCCACTACCAAACCACCAGAGTCGGGGCAGGGGAAGCTGCTACTCGCTGGGTGCTGCTGGCCTCCATGTACCACCGGAGCTTGGTGCTGGAGAGACCCTGTGGGTGCTGCAGGGGCCTGATGCTGGGGAAGCCTTGTGCACACAGCTGGCAGGTACTGGAGAAGCTGCAAAAGCTATAGGAGGTGGAGGCATCCAGCTTGCGCTACAGCCCAGGGGCGGCTGTGGTCAGAGAAGCTGCTAGACGTGAGGTGCTGCTGGGAAAGCTGTTTGGGCTGCAGGAACCTGTAGATCAGTGGTTCTCAACCCGTGGGTTGTGACCCACAGGAACTGTATTAAAGGGCCGCGGCATTAGGAAGGTTGAGAACCACTTCTGTAGATCAAGCGCACTGCAACCCAGAAGCAAAAACCTTTTTCTCCTGCGATGTCTTTCCAGCTCCCTTCCTCTTAGCAATTTAAAATATCATTTGCAGCCTGGTGCTCACACCTGTAATCTGAGCACTGTGGGAGGCTGAGGTGGGAGGGTCACAAGCTCAGGAGTTCAAGACCAGCCTGAGCAACAGCAAGACAACATTTCTATTAAAAACTGTAATAGGGGTGGCGCCTGTGGCTCAGTGGGTAAGACGCTGACCCCATATGCCAAGGATGGCAAGTTTGAACCTGGCCCTGGCCAGCTGAAACAGCGATGACAACTACAACAAAAAAAGAGCTGGGTGGTGTGGCAAGCGCCTATAGTCCTGGCTACTTGGGAGGCTGAGGCAAGGGAGTTGCTTAAGCCTAGGAGTTGGAGTTTGCTGTGAGCTGTGACACCACAGCACTCTACTGAGGGTGAGAGAGTGAGACTCTGTCTCAAAGAAAAAAAAAATCAGCCTGGTGTTGTGGCTGGCTGTAGATCTATCGTCCCAGCTAATTGGGAGGCTGAGGCGGGAGGATCACTTGAGCCCAGGTTGCTGTGAGCTAGGCTTGAAGATATGGCACTCTAGCTGGAGTGACAGATGGAGACTCTGTCTCAAAAAAAGAAAAAAGAATCAATAAGCATATGTTATCTCTTATAGGAATTGAGGGGAATCTTGGCTGGCTGGTTCTGGCTCAGTAAAGCTGTGGTTAGTCAAGTCTTTGCCCACAGCTGCTGTTTTCTGAAGGCTTGACTGAGCTGGAGAATCCCCTTCCAAGATGGTACACTTATGGGATTGGTGATTTGGTGCTGGCTGTTGGCAGGAGGCCTCAGTTTTTCTTCATGTAGGCATCTCCGCAGGGATGTTTGAAAATCATCATGATGTAGCAACTGGTTTCCCCTAGAGCAGTGTTCTCAACTTGTGGGTCCCGACCCCTTTGTAACAATGAAAATACATTGAAGCATTAGGAAGGTTGAGAACCACTGCCCTAGAGTGAATCATCCAAGAGAAAGCAGAATAGGCAGGGTGCCATGGCTCACGCCTGTAATTCAAGCACTTTGGGAGGCCAAAATGGGTGGATTGCTTGTGCTCAGGAGTTCAAGACCAGCGTCAGCAAGAGCAAGACTCCCCCATCTCTAAAAAATAGCTGGGCATTGTGGTGGGTCCTTGTAGTTCCAGCTACTTAGGAGGCTGAGGCAAGAGGATCTCTGGAGTTGAATCCAAGAGTTTTAGATTGCTGTGAGCTCTAACACCACAGCACTCTACCAGTGGCAAGAAAGTGAGACTCTGACTCAAAAAAAAAAAAAAAAAAAAAAACAAAAAACAGCAGAGCAGAAGCTGCAATACCTTTTCTGATCTTTCCTCAAAAGTCATGCATTGCCACTTTCACCGCATTCTATCGTTCTAATAGTGAGTGCAGTCCCCATTCAGAGGAAAGGCAATTAGGCTCTACTTAAGGGAAGAGTATCAAAGAATTTGTGAACACTTAAAAACCACCATAGGCAGCATCAATCAACAAGGACTAATTGAACACCTCCTCTGTGCTCAGCAGCTAAATGCACCTGTCTCTCCATAGAGAGGTTCCTGCCAAAGAAAAGAGAAAGTTTTTCTTTCTTTCTTTTTTTTTTGCAGTTTTTGGCTGGGGCTGGGTTTGAACCCGCCACCTCTGGTGCCGCCGCCCGAGAAGAGAAAGTTTTTAATCAATAGTTGCCACTCCATCCCCCCCCCCCCCCCCGACTTCCTTCCAGCTGGGTAGCTGGTTTCTTGCCTGCAGACTTAGTTTAGTTTCAGGAAATTGTATTTCCAGGGAAACATCTATTCTTTTCAGTTGATTCTGAGAAAGCTTCAAAGAAGAAAGGGTTTTGAATTTGGTCTTTAGAGAGAAGTGATCTCTAGGATGGGAAACTACTTGGACTTTACCAAGTAGAGAGGAACAAATCAGTGTCCCTCGGATGGGATTCTTAAGCAATAGAGTGCTGGTGAATTGTACATGGCCAGGCAGAATGCCAGTTACTACTGTAACTGATTAGCAAGCAAGGTGGGCTGGAGTCCCCAGCTTTGCCTCTTAAAACTTAAAACAGGGCCTTTCTTTTTTTCTAAACTCACATGTTACCACCAACTGTTCTCAAAGCCCAAAGAAATAAGAATTCTGGAGTTGCTCTTAGGAATGAAAAAAAAAAAAACAGAAAAGGAGAAAAAAGAGAGGAAAGAGAGTGATTTAATTTTTTTTTTTGAGACAGAGTCTCACCATGTCACCCTTGGTAGAGTGCGGTGGCATCACAGCTCACAGCAACCTCAAACTCTTGGGCTTAAGCGATTCTCCTGCCTTAGCCTCCCAAGTAGCTGGGACCACATGCGCCCGCCACAATGCCCGGCTATTTTCTGTTGCATTTGTCGTTGTTCAGCTGGCCTGGGCCCGGTTCGAACCCACCACCCTCGGTGTATGTGCCTGGCACTGTAACCACTGTGCTTCGAGTGCCGAGCCAGAGTGATTTAATTTTTATGAAATGAGAATCTTTTTGTCATCAGCAAATGCAACTTTTACACATCTCTGATAATAATAGATGGCAGATGTGATATGCGGCCTTCTAAAATGCTGGTGATCCCCACTTCCTAAATGTGCCCTTTTAAATTTTCTTCCTTAGAATGTGTAAGCTGGACCTAGTAACTTGCTTATAACCTATATATTTATGGCAAAATGAGAGACTGTTACTTTGGAAATTAAATTATTGCAAAAGACTATGACTTCCATCTTTCTCTTGCTCTCTCTTGCCCCTTCACTTGCTCGTGCTGATGAAGGCAGCTGCCATGCCGTGAGCCTCCCTATGGAGAGGACTACATGGTGTGCAGGCTGGGAAGCCTCAGGCCAACCGCATGTGCAGAACCAGAACTGGCAGTCCTTCAGCCTACGAGGGCCCGAAACCTGAAAAAACAACTTGAATAAGTTTGGAAACAGAGTCTCCCCTAGTGGAGCCTAAACATGACTCTAAAGGTGACTGCAGCCCCAGTCAACAGCTGGATTCTTTTGTTTTTGTTTTTTCCTTTTTGGAGACAGGGTCTGTCTCTGTCACCCAGACTGGAGTACAGTGGTGTCATCATAATTCATTGCAACCTCCAACTCCTGGGCTCGAGTGATCCTCCTGCCTCAGCCTCTTGAGTAGCAAGGACAACAGGTGCCTGCCACCATGCCTGGATAATTTTCCTATTTTTTGTAGAGATAGGGTCTTGCTGTATTGCTCAGGCTGGTCTTGAATTTCTGGCCACAAGCAATCCTCCCACCTCTGCCTCCCAAAGTGCTAGGATTACAAGCGTGAGCCACCACCATGTTTGGCCCCAGCCATCACCTTGACTGCAGTCTATGAGAAACTGAGAGTGAGGGGACCCAGCTCAGATGTGACTGGACACCTAACACAGAGAAATTGTGAAATAATAGTTGATGTGTTAAGCCATTAGGTTTTGGGTAATTTGTGATGCAACAGAAGGTAATTTATGCAGCAGGGGACTATTCCAAGAGTCCATGCACTGGGTCAGTTCTTTTCTTCTCGAGGATGAAAAATACCCAATGCTATATTCAAGTGTGGGACTTTTAATACCTGCGACCCCTCCCCAAAAGTGACTAGGGCCATCCATATGTCCTGGCACATGACATGGATTCCCTTAAAAGGAACAAAAAAGGCATGGAGAAGACTTCCTCTCAACACCTGTTCCCACTGAGCCAAAGGATGAAACAGACCCCAGCCAGGGAGGTCCCTCCTTCTCTCCTCTGTTTTCCTTTCCTAGAAATCCTCTCATTACTTCCAAGCTTCTCAGTCATTAGAATGCCTCTGTTCTGATCTTGGCTGAGGAGTTCTATGGTAAAAACTAAGCAATGCTTGTCTTTCCTTAACTGGGAGGAAAAAGTTAAGTGAATAGATAATTTTCCCCTAAATATTTAGTACTTGCCCTAGCTTATCTGCTGACAAGTAACAAATGGCAAAATGAAAGAGCAAGGAGCAAAGAGTAATAGAAAAATGTAGAAATGTGTTTTCCTAAAATAGTTTATTTATTTATTATTTGAGATGCAGTGATTTAGTTACGTAGAATACAATGAGAAGAGGAAAGGAAGGCAGAGAAATAAGGCTGAGTTCCTGAAGGGAGATTAAGTCTCTCTTCTACAGAGAGTGTCAAAAGGTCTGGGCTACCAGGACAAGTGTGAGAAACTCAGCTGGTTCCAAGGGAACAAGCTGATTCCAAGACTTGACTCTGGGTAGATGAGATTCCCCAAGGCCAAAGTTGCCCCAAGTCACATCACTGAAGAATGGGGAGGAGTCTGTGTGTAATGTATTTTATCTGGTAAGGCTGGAAACCATCAAGGCTAACTGCTGAGCATCAGTGACATCTTCTGGGCACACAGCTGGAAAATATTGATGTTTATAGGCGCTGTAAACGTGGGCCACTGTGTCTGGCCCAGCCCTGTCAGTTGGTGGAGTAGGATGGCAGAGGGAAATGAATTCTTACTATAGGACCTCTCCATTCTCATATCACTCTGAATACTTGTATTTTGGGGGATATTGGAGTCAAATGTGCGTCCAGGAGACAGAGGGGCCATGGAGTGCATGGTTAAAGAGCTTAGAGATAGGAGGACTCTTGGGCACACTCTTTACTAAAAATATCTACAGATTCAGTGAAATCCATATCAAAATTATATCCTTTGTAGAAATAGAAACAAATCCAAAAATTTGCATAGAATTTTACAAAAGATCCCAAATAGTCAAAGCAAATCCTGACCAAAAATAACAAAGCTTGAGGAATCACACTACCAGACTTCAAAATATATTATAAAGCTGTAGTCCTGGTACTTATACCAAATCTGGTTTTATACCAAAACATGGTCCTAATATAAAAACAGATACATAAACCAATGGAACAGAAAAGAGAATCCAGAAATTAATCCACATATATACAGCCAACTGATCTTTGTTTGGACAAAGGGGCCAAAAACACTCATTAGGGAAAGGACAGTGTTGGGAAAATGGGATATCCACATGTCAAAGAATGAAATTAGACCCCCACCTCTTACCCTGCAGCAAATTAACTCAAAATTGATCAAGGCTGAGTGTGGTGACTCACACCTATAATTCTGTAGGCCTGGGCACCATAGTGAGCTCTCATCACTACAGGCTGAGATGAATCACTTGAGCCCAGGAGTTCAAGGCTGCCGTGAGCCATAATCATGCCACTGCACTCCAGACACAGTGAGACTCTGTCTAAAAAACAACAAACAAAACACACAAAAAGCCAAAAATAGACCAAAGACCTAAATGTAAGACTCAAAACAATAAAACTACTAGAAGAAAATAGGAGAAATGTTTTAGAGGATTAGTCTGAGAAAAGATTTTATGAGTAAGACCCCAAAAGTACAGGTAGCAAAAGCAAAAATAAACAAATTATGATTACATCAGACTAAAAAACTTCTGCATAGCAAAGGAAATAATCAACAGAATGAAATATAATCTACAGGGCAGCGCCTTGGCTCAGTGAGTAGGGTGTTGGGCCCATATACAAAGGGTGGCTGGTTTGAACCTGGCCCCAGCCAACTGCAACAAAAAAATAGCTGGGTGTTGTGGCGGTCACCTGTAGTCTCAGCTACTCGTGAGGCTGAGGCAAGAGAATTGCCTAAACCCAAGAGCTGGAGGTTGCTGTGAGCTGTGACACCATGGCACTCTACTGAGGGCCACAGGGTAAGACTCTGTCTCTAAAAAAAAAAGAAAAAACAAAAAATATAGATAATCTACAGAATGGGAGAAAATATTTGCAAACTATGCCTCTGACAGGGGATTAATATCTGGGATATACAAGAAACTGAAACATCTCAACGACAAAAATACGAACAATTCAAGCTGGGTTATGGTGGTGCAGGCCTGTAGTTCCAGTTACTCAGGAGGCGGAGGCAGGAGGATTGCTTGAGCCCAGGAGTTCAAGTTCAAATCCAGCTTGGGCAACATAATGAGACACTGCCTCTAAAATGAGAAGTAAAAGAAGAAAGATGAAAGAAGAAGGAGAAGAAGAAGGTGAACAATCCAATTTAAAAAATGAGCAGGCTCAGTGCCTGTAGCACTATGGTTACGGTGCCAGCCTCAGACACTGAGGCTGGCAGGTTCGAACCCAGCCTGGGCCAGCTAAACAACAATGACAACCACAACAAGAAATAGCCGGGTGTTGTTGTGGATGCTGTAGCCCAGCTACTTGGGAGGCTGAGGCAAGAGAATCACTTAAGCCCGAGAGTTGGAGGTTGCTGTGAGCTGTGTGATGCCATGGCACTCTACCCAAGGTGATATAGTGAGACTCTGAGCAAATGACATGAATATTTCTCAAAAGAAGACATAAAAAATGGCTAAAAATATGTGAAAAAAATCCCTCAACCTCTCAACTTATCAGGGAAATGCAAATAAAAACCACAATGAGGTGTCATCTCACTCCAGTTAGGATGGCTATTATCAAAAAAGCAAAAAATAAATGTTAGTGAGGATGCAGAGAAAAGAGAACTCTTCTACACTGTGGGTAGGAGTGTGAAGTAATACAGCCTCTATGGAGAACAGCAGAAAGGTTCTCAGAAATTTTCAAATAGAACTACCATTATGATCCAGCAATCCCGCTCCTGGGTATTTATCCAACAAAAAAGAAATCAGCGTATCAAAGAGACAATCTGTACCCCCATGTTTATTGCAGCACCAGTCACAATAGTCAAGATAGAAAACCAGTCTAGAAATCCAACAACAGATGAATGGATAAAGAAAGTATGGTGTACATATATCATGGAATACTATTCAGCCATAAAATGGAATGAAATTCTCTACTCTGCAGAAACCAACATGGATGGAAGTGGAGAGCATCATGCTAAGTGTGAAAAGTCAGGAATGGAAAGTTGAATACCACATGTTCTCAGTTGTATGTGCACGCTAAAAAATACTGATTCATAGAAGTAAAAAGTAGAACAGAAGATTCAAGAGGCTGGGAAGGGTAGGAGAAAGCAGGGGAAGGGAGACATTTGCTAAAGGACATACAATTACAGCTAGATAGGAGGAATAAATTCTAGCAATATAGGATGAGTATAGCTAACAATAATACAAAGGATGCCTCCCAAAATGTACCACACTTTAAGAAAGGGAAGAGCTGTATTAAAATTGTAATACTCAGGTCAAGTTTGGCTTCTGCAATTACAAGAGGAGCTCAAACATAATTTGCATTCATCTTTTGTTATTGGTATATATTGAGTATTATAATTTTAATACAGATTCTTCCTTTCTTAAAATGTTTATAAATTTTTTGGCACCCTCTGTATATAGTTTCAAATAGTTAGAAGGAAGATATTAAATGTTCCCAACACAAAGAAATGATAAATATCTGAGATGATGGATATGCTAATTACTCTGATCTGATGACTATACATTATATGTCATGAAACATCACTATCTATCCCATAAATATGTACAATTATGTGTCAGTTTGAAAACTAAAATGAGCTGGGTGTGGTGGCCCATGCTTGTAATCCTTAACACTCTGGGAGGCCGAAGCGGGTGGATTGCCTGAGCTCAGGCGTTCATGACCAGCCTGAGCAAGAACAATACCCCGTTTCTAAAAACAGTCAGGAATTGTTGTGGGTACCTGCAGTCTGAGCTACCTGGGAGGCTGAGGCAGGAAGATTGCTTGAGTTCAAGAGTTTGAGGTTGCTAAAAAAAAAAGACTTTGAGGTTGCTGTGAGCTATGATGCCACCACACTCTACCAAGGGCAACAAAGTAAGACTCTGTCTCAAAAATAAATAAATTAAATGACATGAAATGAAACTAAATCAAGCGTATCCCACTTCACCCTCTATATTATCTTTATCTGCACACACACACACACACACGGGATAGACTGCTAGATTCTGGCCCATGCCTGATTTTTATCTGGGCACTTAGCCGCCTATAATAAACACTTACATTCTCCCACTTTCCTTGCAGCTAGGTGTGGCCACGTGACTATGACTAGTCAATGGAGTGGAAAAGTCCTTAGAGGCTACAGTTATGCCCTCCTTTTCATTGCCTGAAATATAAACAGGCTGGAAAACAATCTTGAACCATGTTGATGGTGGCAATACTGAGGCTGTGGAGCTGCCAAATCTGCCCTGGACTGTATATGCTCGGAATGTTACACGAAAGAGAAATCAACCTCTATCTTCTATGAAGCCATTTATTCTGTGGTCTTCTTCTTCTTCTTCTTTTTTTTTTTTGTAACCCTCTCCTCCAGCCCTCAATTATCTGTATAATATCCCTTCCTGCTTAGAATCAGTATGGTGGTATCTGTTATCTACAACTGAACTTTGATGATAAAGTCTTAGGGTATGGGTTGCTAAATGTTTGTTGAATAAGTGAATGAATGATGATGGAATAAGCAAATGGAGACAGCAAAGATGTACTGGGCACACAAACCTGTTGGACTCAGCAGAGTGGTAGAGAAATGGACGAACCGTAAGTGGACAATGAAATCCGTTTGGTGGATCCTAACCAGTGTATCTTTTTTTTTTTGAGACAGAGTCTGACTCTGGGCAGAGTCTGACTCTGGGCCCAGTCTGACTCTGTGCCCAGAGTCTGACTCTGGGCACCCTAGGCTACAGACTCCTGGGCTCAAGCAATCCTCCTATCTCAGTCTTCCAGAGTGCTAAGATTATAGGCGTGAGGCACTACACTTAGCTTCATCCCCCCCACTACTCTGCTAACTAGCATTTTTTTTTTTTTATTAAATCATAGCTGTGTACATTAATGCAATCATGGGGCACCATACACTGGTTTTATATACAATTTGACACATTTTCATCTCACTGGTTAACATAGCCTTCCTGGCATTTTCTTAGTTATTGTGTTAAGACATTTATATTCTACATTTAGTAAGTTTCACATGTACCCTTGTAAGATGCACCACAGGTGTAATCCCACTAATCACCCTCCCTCCGCCCATCTTCCCTCCTCCCCTCCCTTTCCCCTTTCCCCTTTCCCCATATTCTTAGGTTATAATTGGGTTATAGTTTTCATATGAAAGCTATAAATTGGTTTCATAGTAGGGCTGAGTACATTGGATACTTTTTCTTCCATTCTTGAGATACTTTGCTAAGAAGAATATGCTCTAGCTCCATCCATGTAAACATGAATGAGGTAAAGTCTCCATCTTTCTTTAAAGCTGCATAATATTGCATGGTGTACATATACCACAATTTATAACTAGCATTTTTAAAAGAAGAAATATAATAGAAAATCTCAGAGAAGACCACATATGTAGATGTAAGTATTGTTTTATGAAACGTTAGTTCCATACACACATTAACACGTTGTACATATGTGCATACACACATTTACGTGCTAATAATGAAAATATTCAGCAACCAGCTTGACACAGATACCAACTGATTGAAATGGATGACAATAATAAATACCAGTTGTCTGAATACCTTTATAAAATGTATCTTTTACTGTGGATTATAGTAAAAAGGTGATTGAAATCCATTGGTATGTAAAATGTAGCTTAAAGCTTCTTGGGATTCGGGGTGGTGAGCACAAGTTTCCAATGACTTTTCCTCTGTTGTTGCCCTGGTTAAAGGATCATGTCTGTGGCTCTTTCCTGGCTTCAGGGAGCCATCTCTGAATCTAGGTCTGATCCTAAAGCAGAAACATCCTCAGTGTGGCAAGTTGGGATGTTAGAGACACCTGTTATTCTATTTGGCATCCATCCATCCCTGGCTTTGAGAACCTGCCCTATTCAGGTTTCATGAGGTTCCGCCAATAAAAGTCCCTGGTCCCCTGGTCTTCTAGGGTTTTCTATATGGGTACTAAAGCTCAGAGCTTTGTACAGCTTTGACCCCTTTCCCCCACTGTCCACAGAAAGGCAGCCTCCCTCCCAGAGAGGAAAAGAGGCCACCACCAGGAGCTGAGGAGAGACACCTAATGTCAACGTGTGCGGTTTTTGCACTCCTGAGGCCAGTCTTGCATAGCTACTGACCCAGTACTGTTCCTTTTGGTTTTTATTTTTAAAATAACTTGGTTTGGCTCAAGTTAATTTACTGGAGGGTAAGGAAGTTGAGATTGCCCCATGGCTCCTTGGGGTGAGCAAGGGGCCCTCACTGTCAAAGCAACTGATACTAATGTGGCTCAGATTCATTGGGAGAAGGAAGAGCCTCAGACCACCTGGTGCCAGTGAGTCTATGCAGCCACCCTGCACGTAGGCAGTGTGGGCAGGATTCAGGTCGGACATTTCCCTGCTTTGTTCCCTGTGGACATTTCACCTCAACATAGAAGTTGAGGGGAACCCCCCTGGCCACTCTGTGAAAGTCCTTGTCATAGGCTAACCTGCTTGGAGAAACTTAATCTTCTTCATGGGTGGAAGGCAAGGGGGCCACACACTTGGCTGAGAGGTATGACTGACCACTTCTGTCCTCCAGGGTCCAGGGCCTAAGGGCACAGACAGGCGTGGGAAGAGGCTACAGGTGAGTGCTGTCCTCTCCCTCCAGGCCTGACTTCCTCCCAACCTGAGATGATAGCCCCTCACCAGGGCCAGCATGTCCTGGGAGGAAATAAAATGAGAATTGTGTGTTCTGAGCCCTGCCCCTGGTTCAGTGTGTGCACGTGGGTGAGGAAGGGGTGATCTCCCTTGGTCCTCACTCACAAAATAACTTCACGCTCACCCTCTACCCCTGGCTCATAGGCTGGGGTCTTCCTGCCCTGACTCCAGCACTGCCACCACCAAACCAGTTTTGCACTGAGGAGCCACCTCAACTGGGGTTACTCTCATGACCCCTCAAGTTCCCTGGGACACTGATGCCCCAAGTCTTCACTCTGCATCCCTCTGTAAGCAGACACTCTCTCCTCACTGTCCCATCCACATACTCTGCTCACTGTCACTCTGAACCCTGCTTGGAAGCCCTGAGTCTCTGCCTGCCTCAACCCTAGTCCCTCTTGAGACTTAGCAAAGACCTTAGCCCCTCCTGCCAGGCCCTGGAACTGTCCAGGCATCCTGTGTAGGAGTTTAGAGCCTCCGCCTCTGCACCTCCCCACGTTTCCTACTTTGGGTCCTATTTCTAGAAAAGCCTTTGCTGATCTGGTTCTGCCTTTCAAACTCTCAGGCCACCAGCTTGTCCATCCCCCTCCCAAGGTTACCCTGAGAGTTCCTTTAGGAATGAATTTGAATAATGGGCAATTTCTACTATGTCCTTTGCCTCCCAAATTTTATTTTGGATTTCATAGACTGATAAAACTTCCATAAGATTGCCGGGCGCGGTGGCTCATGCCTGTAATCCTAGCACTCTGGGAGGCCGAGGTGGATGGATTGCTTTAGCTTACTAGTTCAAGACCAGCCTGAGCAAAAGTGAGATCCCATCTCTACTAAAAAATAGAAAAACTGAGGCAAGAGGATCGCTTGAGCCCAAGTTGGAGGTTGCTGTGGGCTATGAAGCCAGGGCACTCTACCCAGGGTGACAGCTTGAGACTCTGTCTCAAAAAACAAAACAGAAAGAAATCTTCCACAAGATTATGGGGACTGACAGAATTTGCATACATATATTTAATATATTGCCAAAATCACAACATAGGAAATGAAGCGAAACTAGTGTATCATTACCATTATTTCCTAAAAGTGCACTTTAATATCAAAAAGTAGGAAGGATATAATTTCAGAATAGAGAATCACTCTTTAAATATACTTTAGCAAAAACACTATTACATTATCCTTATTTTTTCATTTTGTTGCAGCTCAACAAAAGTGAGCTGTGAGAACATTGTCATGGAAACCACCACTTGGCCCACCAGAAAGATGCAGGAAAAAAGATCACACTCGCAGAATGTCAGAGGAGGGGTGAAGGGGCAGAGAATGGGGTGCTCCTCTGCCCTCAGCTGAGCCTTGTTCTCCTCACTAAGTCTGAGGTGGCCAGTTTGGGGAACTGGCCAAAGGGCAGAGCTGTGGCCGTGCTCACAGGTCAGGTGCTCAGTAATCCCCCACCGTGGAGATTCTGGTCAGCCGCCTCCTAACCTTCACACTGCGGAGGTGTCCCAGATGTGTGCCTGTGACCAGGGGCTGGATTTTGGAGGCAGGTCATTGTATAGGAGAAAGAGCACAGGACTTGGAGTCAGGAGTCTGAGGTCCAGGCCTAGCTCTGCTATTCACCAGCTGAGTTACCTTGGGAAATCCCTTCTCTTCCTGGACTGCAATTTTCTCACCTTAAAATAATAGTTCTGACCAGTCAATTCTAAGGAAGACTGCAGCTCTCCAGCTTGAGGGAGGAGAAGCCATGCACACATGTTGCATAGAATTTCAGGGGCTTTACCACCACCCCACCTCGGGCCTTCTGTGGACTGCATAGGGATGTCAAGGGACAGGGACAGCTGTTGGCCTCTTGCCCTCAAATTAGCCCTTTTCCTAAGCTGTCAGCAGTATTTACCAAATATCCAACACTGGCAAGGGGATGGGCAAGGGACAGTGATAATGACACAAGGAAGCATCCACCCTGGACGCCTCTCCAGTTCACAGGGCAACTGGGAGACTGTACCAGTGAGAGCAGCACAGGCGGGGAACCAGTCAATCAAGGTGGCTGAACACATTATCTGAAGAAAATTCAGACTGTGGGTGTCGGAGGGAGGGGCCACAGTAATGATGGGAATCCCTTCATTGGGGACAAAGACTTCTGGCTGCCCAAAATAATGTATAACTCTGATGGGAGCTTGGACTCCATAGCTAGAATGCCCTGGATTTATATCTACTCCCCCATTTAGTCATGTTACTTGGACAAGTTACTTGACCTTGAGCTTTCAGGTTCCTTGTCTATAACATAGAGATGAGAGTTACACAGCAGAAACAATAGTACACATTAAATATTCCCAGAATCCCTTGAATTTCTCAGCCTCCCTTGCAGAAGGTTGGGTTCATGTGACTAGTTCTGGCTGATGGTCTGTTTGGAAAAGGCAAGGTCTCCTGGCTTAGGCATTTAGGGGTCTGTGTACTTCCTCTTTCTTTTTCTTCACCTTCCATAGCAACCCTGGAGGCCAGTCTTCCAGACACAAGGTTACAAGGCAGAAAAAGGATCCAAAAAAAAAGTCACTGGGAGATTTGGTATAGCAAGGGCAGAGAAAGGATTAGTATCAGGAAGGAAGCTATTTTTATTTCAGCATGTAAGTTTTGGGTAGTTTCTCTTTCTTTTTTTTTTTTAAAGAGACAGGGTCTGGTTCTGTCACCCAGGCTGGCACAATTACAGCTCACTGTACTCTCTAACTCCTGGGCTCAAAATCCTTCTGCCTCAGCCTCCCCTTTGGCTAGGACCACAGACCTGCACCACTGTACCTAGCCAATTTTTCTATTTTTTGTAGAGGTAAGTTCTTGCTTGTTGCTCAGGCTGGTCTTGCACTCCTGGACTCAAACGATCCTCCCTCCTCAGCTTCCCAAAGTGCTGGAGTTATAGGTATGAACAACCACTCCAAGTCAGTTCTGTGTAGTTTTTAAAAATGAAATTTTATTTCATAGTTTACAAGTTTTTATTCAGAGGCTAGTGGTGGTACATGCACCTGTCATCCCACCTACTCCTGAGGTTGAGGCAAGAGGATAGCTTGAACCCAGGAGTTTGAGGCTGCAGTGAGTTATGATGACCTTGTCTCTCTCTCTCTCTTTTTGAGACAGAGTCTTACTTTGTCACCCTCGGTAAAGTGCTATCGCGTCACAGCTCACAGCAACCTCCAACTCCTGGGCTTAGGCTATTCTCTTGCCTCAGCCTCCCGAGTAGCTGGGACTACAGGCACATGCCACAATGCTTGGCTATTTTTTTGTTGCAGTTCGGTGAGGGTGGGTTTGACCCCGCCACCCTCAGTATATGGGGCTGGCGCCCTACCCACTGAGCCACAGGCACCACCGACCCTGTCTCTTAAAAAAAAAAAAAAGATTTATTTGAAAGTAACACAAAAGGAGGCGGTCCCGGATCCTCTACAGGTCTAGAATCCTGCCTGTTGGAGGCTAGAGCGCCCTTCCACTTTAAACCCTCCCAAGCTCGGGGTGCCTGGGGCAGCTGCTGAGGGCTGAGCTGCCGCCCTCGCTCTTGCCCTGGCAGTCTGAGCCTTGAACGTGTCACCTTCCTTCCACTCCTCCACGAGCCCCCACCACCCACGCTCTGGACACCAGGTCACGAGACAGGAGAAGGGGGTTTCTCCCAAGGCCCCTCTCCCAAGGACCTCCCATGGCCACAGCTTTCATGCTCCTAGTGGGGGTCCTGCTCCCCTGCTGGGGCATGTTTCTGAAGGATAAAAAGGTGAGCCAAAAGAATACTTCAGAACCTTCTGCCCTGAGAGAGGAGTGGCAGACAGGGCATCCCAAGCAGTGGAGCCAAGGTGCCCCCCGGTAGCTTTGGAGGGAGATGTGGGCACTGGAACCACCTCCAAACTGGGGATTTATGCCGAGGTGGGCGATTGTCCTAAACAGGCTTAAAAGGCCAAGTTACCTTCCCCTGGTGGCCTTAGAGGCCAGAGAAATTGGCCTAAGGCCGGTACCCTCTGCATCCACCCCCCTACTGCCCCGCCTCTCCTCCCCACTGCCTCGGCCCTGGGCTCGCTTCCAGACCCTCCACCTGCTCCAGTTTCTCTCCCTCTTCCTCCGCTCCTCCTCGCCCACTGCCTGGTGACCCCTCTAGGCACTAAGACTCTTTCTTTCCTCCCCATCTTTCCCTCTCTTTCTGCCCACCCTCCCTACCCAACACAGAAGGAGCTAAACCTGCCCCATCCCTCCTTTCTCTTATTCTCTGTTCCCTGAGTCCTGTAGGAGGGGTGTAGTGGGGGATGGGACCCGGGGGTGACAATGTCATGGTCTCTCTGCCTGGACTCCTGGGTTTTTGGTAATCAAGGGAACCCTCCCCTCCCCATCCACACAGCCAAAGTAGTTGCCAGTCGGGTATTGTCCCCAGCCTGGCAGACAACCTGCCTGTCCCCACAGATAATCGGGGGCAAGTGCTTCCACCACTCCGAGTGCTACAGTAGCTGCTGCCTCATGAACTTGGACTCCGGTGGAGCCTTCTGTGCTCCCAGGGCCGGAATGACTATGACATGTTTGCCCCAGGTGAGGTTCAGGTGGGGCAGCTCCTTGTGACAAGTAGGGAAGGGGTGGGGGAGGTTAAAATTCTACTCCCTGTCTTTTTGACCTCAGACAGGTCACCTGGGTTCTCTGCCTCATCTACAAAGTAAGGCAAACTGCCTACCCCACTAGGTCATTGGAAAGAGTACAGGTCTTGGCAAAGAAGGTGCTCAGTCAAGCATTGCTGTTTTCTACGTATTACTGCTAGAAATGCAGGGAGCAGAAGGCTCGGTACCTCTTATTCCTGCTCATCTGCCCTGGGCCCAAACCTTTCTAAGGAGGATGGGCACAGCCTCCACGTTCCTGTCTGGGGAGCTGTCGAAGCCCTAAAGACTCAGTAGGGCCCCTACCATGGCCCAACCCTACGGCTGAAGTGGCTAGAGGGGCTTTTCATTATTGGCACTTGATGTACTTTATCTCATTTAGTCCTCACGGTGACCCAGGCAGGTATGTCTCTCATACTGTCCCCCTTTGAGAGACAAGAAACGCAGCGAGTGGGAGAGGCTCATTAACTTGCCTAAGGCCATACAGTATAAAGCCACAGAGCCACAGACCCTGTGTCTGTCCTCTCCAGCACTGGCACTTTTGCTCCTGGTCAACAAGTTCCAGCCCTCTTCCTTCCTGCATACTGGTGACTCATGACTCTCATCCCCACTTGCCACAGACTAAGGGAGCCACCAACATCATCTGCCCGTGCCTAATAGGCTTGAATTGTGTATCCAGAGACCCGATGTGTCCCCGTCGGTGCTATATGATTTAGAGGAGGACACAGGACCAGGCTGGTCACTACTGCCTCTCCCTCCCTTGGGTCCAGAAGCCCTTGATGCCAAATCCTTCCTCCAAATCCAGCTCCTGAGACATTAAAATCACTTCTTGGTTCTGGCCGCTGTCTGCACTTTCTGGGAGCTGGGCTGTCATGAGGATTGTTCCAGTCTGGGGGCAGGCAGAAGGGGGAGCCTGGAGATGGGAAAGAGCTGCTCCTGGAGTTTGGCCCTGGGGGAGCTCAGGGCAGGGGGTGTTGGGGGAGAAGGGGGTTGGTCCAGGAAAAGGCCAACTCGCAGGTTGGAGGACTTCGGGGGAGGGGCAGGGTTGACCAGGCCTGGAGAGGCTGGGTGTGGTGAAGGACTGAGAGGGGCTATCTGAATGATTTGTGGGAGCAGTAGGGTGGAGATCATTAGGAGAGAGAGAATGTATGGAGAAGTATCAGTGCAAAACTGTGCCTGTGGGTGTGGATGAAGAACTGGGGCTCAGAGGAGCTATGTGACTTGCCCCAGGTCACACTGTTGGAGTATCAGTGGGACTCTTTCTGCTTTAAGTATATGAAATGTCAATCCCCTGGATATGATGAGGAGATATATTGGTGGCCAGAAATGGACGTCCAGAGGCTGGGCTGGTTCAGGTCCTTCTCAGTTACCATAAAAGTTCCAAGTGTCATCTAATAACAGCTGAGATTTATTGCCCACTTCCTGTGGTCCAGACACTGTACTTCCTTAACTGTCTTAACTCATTGTCAAAACAGGTTGCAGCAGATATTAAATTTATCCCTATTTTATAGGTAGAGTGTTGAGGCTTCCAGAGTAAGGAGTGAAGCTGGAACTTAAAGCCAGGAAGTCTTGCTCTTAGCCACACAGCCTCCTACCTCCATACCATGCCTTCCAGAGAGAGAAAACATCTCTGTTCCAGAATTCTCAGCAAATATCCCAAGATTGATTTTGATTGGATTAGCTTAGTCTGCCTGAACTAATCATAGGGAATTTGCCGATTGCCCTAGCCTGGGTTATGTGCAGGATGGGAAAACTCTGAGGGGATGGGTGCATGTTTTACCTGGTGTTCCCACGGTCTAGAGGGCACCGACACTTTCGAGACTTGCACCTCCACCTCCTTTCCTGGTCACATCCTGCTGAAGAGGCCTGGCCTCCAAGCTCTCATGTCTGAACCCACTCTGCTGGTCACACTGCGAGGTCAAAGACCGAAATAAAAATCATCCCGAAACTCAAATGAAAGGAAAACGGAATCTATGTTCTGTGGGGGCAACATCAGCTTTTATTTCCACCCCGGTGAGGGCGAGCTGAGTTCGAGAAGGAAATCAGCACGTGAGTAATGGTGGATGGGGCGTTTTAAGGGTCAGAAGGGTGGGGGTTGGTACATTCCCTTTCCTGGGTGGGACATCTGTTGGAAGGGTGGGGGTTGGCCTAATCTTCCCTAGGTGGGACATCTGATTTGGATGGGTTGATTCTATTTGGGCGGGTCCCTCCATTAGACTCTACCACACACTGATACCCTGAGACTGCACCTCACCTTATTTTAGGCTGTCTTGCTTTGGACCCACTTACCACCTCTCAGTGTAGCTCAGAGATCCTTTTCCTCACACAGAAATTAGAACTCACTTGTTCTGTTGTTATGGTGGAAAGCTCAGTAGGTGCACCATGCAGGAGGATCCAAGAATTTCTTTAGACCAAGATTAGGATATAAAAGTATAAAGTTTATTTTATCTTCTTAAGAGGAGAGAGGGAAAGAGACAGAAAGGAGGACAGACGGCATGTCATCCCAAAGACAGAAAGGAAGACTGCCTGCCTGAGGTCAAGTGGCTAGGTGAGTTTGGTGGGGGGAGGCAAAGAGAAAAGGTAATTGCAGCCAGATTCACAGGGTGTTGGGAAACTGGTCCATCCAGTTTTCCTACTGCAGGATGACAAGCAGCTGTCTTTGCTGTTGGGGACAGACATCACAGATGTTTCGGATTCTGTTGTTGATGTTACCGTGAAATATCATTTTTGCCAGTGTCCGAGGCCTGATGCTTAACTCATACTCTGTTGTTTCAGGGATGACTCAAGAACCCTTGAGGCTATAGGAACAAATTCTAAAAGGCAGATTTAGTCAAAAGGTCAAGCAATTTTTTTTTTTTTACTTTATTTTATTTATTTATTTTTTTGAGACAGTCTCATTCTGTTGCCCAGACTAGAGTCCCAGAGTCCCATGGCATCAGCCTAGCTCATAGCAACCTCAAACTCTTGGGCTCAAATGATCCTCCTGCCTCAGCTTCCCGATCAGCTGGGACTACAGGTTCTTGACAAGTCACCTGGCTAATTTTTTTTTTTTTTTAGATAGAATCTCATTCTGTCGACCTGGGTAGAGTGCCACGGCATCATAGCTCACAGCAACCTCAAACACCTCTTGGGCTCAAGCAAACTTCTTGCCTTAGCCTCCTGAGTAGCTGAGACTACAGGAACCTGACACAATGCCGGGCTACTTGTGGCTTTTTTTTTCTTTGTTCGTTTGTTTTCTATTTTTAGATGAGATGGGGGTCTCACTCTTGCTCAGGATGGTATTTTTTTTGTTGTTGTTGTTGTTGTTGAGATAGAGTCTCACTATGTCACCCTCGATGGAGTGCTGTAGTGTCACAGCTCACAGCAACCTCAAGCTGTTGGGCTTAAGCGATTCTCTTGCCTCAGCCTCCCAAGTAGCTGGGACTACAGGTGCCCACCAGAATGCCTATTTTTTGTTGCGGTTGTCATTGTTGTTTAGCTGGCCTGGGTCAGGTTCGAACCCGCCAGCCTCAGTGAATGTGGCTGGCGCTGTAACCACTGTGCTAAGGGCACTGAGCCTCAGGACGGTCTTGAACACTTGAGCTCAAGTGATCCACCCTCAGCCTCCCAGAGTGTTAGGATTACAGGCATGAGCCACTGCACTTGGCCTAATTTTTCTTTTCTTTTTTTAAATTTTGAGACAGAGTTTCTTTTTGTTACCCTCGGTAGAGTACCATGGCGTCGTAGCTCACCACAACCTCAAACTTTTGGGTTCAAGAGATCCTCTTGCCTCAGCCTCCCAAGTAGCTGGGTGTATAGGCTGCATAACACCTGGCTATTTTGGGAGATGGGATCTCACTCTTGCTTAGGCTGTCTGGAACTCTTTAGCTCAGGAGATCCATCCACGTAGGCCTCCCAGAATGCTAGGATTACAGGTGTGAGCCACCTAGTTGGCCCAGTTTTTCTATTTTTTAAGTAGAGACAGTGTCTTGCTTTTGCTCAGGCTGGTCTTTAATGTTTGAGCTCAAGTGATACTCTCACCCTGGCCTCCTAGATAGTCTAGTAATTATAAAGAAAATTTACATTTCTTTTTCATCTGCTGGACTCCTCAAAGGTTTGTGAAAACAGAAATCCACAGGGAGCCTGCTAGTACCCTGTTTTCCCAAAAATAAGACAGTGTCTTATTTTAAGGTGTGCTCCCAAAGATGTGCTAGGTCTTATTTTCAGGGGACGTCTTATCTTTCCTGTAAGTAGGTCTTATTTTCGGAGGATGTCTTATTTTCGGGGAAACAGGTTAAGTCTGCTAGGCAGAGCAAGTAGAAAGTGAGATTGATTTTAGTCCTTATAGAAAAACTATGAGTTAATGATTTCTCTTTTATTTCCTTATAAAGAACATCCATCCATACACCTGTATCATATCCTGATCATTTCTACCATAGCACCAAAGTATTTTCAAAAACATTAATAACTGCCTAATCCCAATTTCTTTATACATATGGCCCATACTTTACTTAACTATTTCTCAATGGGTAGACATTAAGGTCATTTCTAAAGCCAAACCTTCTGTGTTCTTTAGGATATAAGTTTGTAGGGACAGAAACAATGACGGCATAAGCAAGGTCAGTTTCTCACAGGTAGTCTGGAGAAGGTGCTGCCCAGGGAGGCTGCCTGTGCTGCTACCTCCCTCCATATCGCCCCTCAGCCACCTGCTGCTCTGCACCCCCCAACTCTCTCTCTTTTTTTTTTTTTTAACACCACGGTACACATAGAGACACAGTTTCTGTATAGCATCTTAGGGCAAAAGTTCAGGGCTTTGGGGCCGCAAAGAAGGTGTCCTGAAGGCTGAAGGGATGTTGTCTTCAGACACGCTAGTTGGAAACTACCCTTGAATGTTTGCTTCCGCCATGTGGTCGAAGATGGCTCATCACAGTATTTGCTGGGTTCCCATTCCATGTAGCAGAAAGGGAGATGAAGGACAGCAAATACCACCCATCCTTTTAAGGGCATGACAAGAAGCAGCAGGAATTATTTTCACTTACATTCCATTGGGTAAAATTTAGTCATGTGGCCTGAGCTAGCTGCAAGGGAGACTGGGAAATGAGATTTTTATTGGGACATCCTAGTGCCCAACTGAAACTTGGGTGTTCTATTATTAAAGGACAAAAAGAGAATGTATGCTAAGAACAATTTGCTGCCACAAAGCCTTTTATTATTATTTTAAGAAGCAAGAAAAACTTTGATCCCAAGACCGAGAATTAATGGTGGTATTGTGGGGAGTGCCTACATCTCTGTAAGGCTCTAGTATTAGGTAGTGTTTGTGGAAGGGGAGCTCACAACCCCAACTTCCCAGCAAGGCTGTGGTGAGCCCTAGTTGAGTCACTGTGGGAAACATGGTGGAATTGTCATTGCTGACTTGGGAGGGCACCTATATATAGCTAGATCCATGACCAAGTCATAGCTTTCTTTTCTCTAAGAGGTAAAAAATGGCAAAATATTCATGAAGATTGAAAATTAAAAACAAAGGAAAATTATGAGGTTCTTCTCACAGAGTGATGTCTCCCCGCCCCAGACATGTAAATCATGGTGCCTCTAGGCTTAATTTGTGGGGTATCTATATCTTTAACTGGCCTCCATTCCCCAAGTCCCCCTACAAGTAAAGCACTCTGACGCAGACTTGAGGAATGCGAGAGGGACAGAAGTGGGGAGACAGAAGCCAGGTGGGTTGGGAAGGGAAGGCATGCCAGTTATGTCTTCTTTGCCCTCCTCCTGCTCTGCGCCTTATCCTTGGGAAGTACATCTCCCCGCCTTCTGTGTCCTCTGGTTTCATGTCTGGCTGAAGATTGCAGGGCAAGAGAAGGGCCGATGTCATGAAGTTCTCCACTTCCCCTTAGTGTGGGGAAGTATCGCCAGCATCTCTTGTCTCTTCCGTGGCTGCTGGTCCTTTAGGAGAGCCCCACCTCTGCACTCTTCCCCTGCCCCTTCAGCCACATCGCCTCTCACATTGTTCCTCCAGCCATAGGGTCATTGGTGTCTTCCTCTTTTTTTTTTTTTTTGAGACAGTCTCACTATGTTGCCCTCAGTAGAGTGCCATGACCTCACAGCTCATAGCAACCTCAAACTCTTGGGCTTAAGCAATTCTCTTGCCTTAGCCTCCCAAGTAGCTGAGACTACCCAGTCTCCTCACCACTGTTTCTCAGCTCTTCTGTTACCTGTGTGATTGATTCCTTATGTTAAATTCTCAGTGCTTGAATACCTGGAGTAGATTGTTTTCCTTACTGGCAGAGAAGGAAAACGTCCAAGTGTAGATAAAGCTGCTTCTAGAATACTAAGCCCTCTTTAAATGTAAGGAATTCATTTGGAACACAATTGCATTGTAGAGAGAGCTGAATTCTCCAGAGAGACTGATTCAGTGGAACCTACTGTTGCCCTGATAGGTTTGGAGGGCATATGAGGCCTAGGATTTGTAGTGAGTTATGAAAGGTCTCATAAGTACTTTTATAAAACTAAAAATCAGGCTTGGCACCCGTAGCTCAGTGCTTAGGGCATGGGACACATACACTGGGGCTGGTGGATTCAAACCCGCCTGAGCCTGCTAAACAATGACAACTGCAAAAAAAAAAAAAAATAGCTGGGCTTTGTGGCGGGCACTTGTAATCCCAGCTACTTGGGAGGCTAAGGCAAGAGAATCCCTCAGCACTCTACTGAGGGCAACATCGTGAGACTCTGTCTCAAAAAAAAAGAAAATTAGAAATCAATAAATATTAAATACACAATAAAAGTTGCCAAGGGGAAAGAGCTCAAACTCTGTAAAATAATTTAAAGAGGTTTATTCAGAACTAAATATGTGGAACAACAGCCCAGAGAGCCATGCCTAAAAAGCCGTGAGCAAGGAGTCTCACCATGGTTGGGTTATAGTTTGGTTTTATACATTTTAGAGTGACAGGCAGTACAAGTAAAGTCATAAAATTGATATATGGAAGGCATACATTGGTTTGGTCAGTAAAGGCAGGACATCTTGAATTGGGACATTATGGGTTATAGGCGGGTTAAAAATTCTTTAATTTGTAATTGCTTAAAGAAATGAAGCTTTGGGCCAGGCACAGTGGCTCATGCCTGTAATCCTAATACTTTGGGAGGCCTGGACAGGTGCATTACCTGAGCTCAGGAGTTGGAGACCAGCCTGAACCAGAGCAAGACCTGGTCTCTAAAATTAACTGGAGGCTCATGCCTGTAATCCCAGCACCTGGGAGGCCAAGGTGGGTGGATTGCCTGAGCTTACAGATTCGAGACCAGCCTGAGCCAGAGTGAGACCTCATCTCTAAAAATAACTGAGCATTGTGGCAGGTGCCTGTAGTCCCAGCCTCCCAAACTTGGGAGGCTGAGGCAAGATAATCACTCAAGCCCAGAAGTTTAAGGTTGCTGTGAGCTATGATGCCATGACACTCTACCAAGGGTGCCAAAGTGAAAACCAAATATTTCTGTCTCAAAAAAAAAAAAATAAATAAATAAAATATATATGTTTTTAAAAAGAGAGGAAAAAAGTAAAAATAACCAGCATTATGGCAGGTGCCTGTAGTCCCAGCTACTCAGGAGGCTGAGGCAAGAGAATCGCTAGAGCCCAGGAGTTTGAGGTTGCTGTGAGCTGTGACACCATGACACTCTATCCAGGGTGACAAAGTGAGATTCTGTCTAAAAAAAAAAAAATAAGAAAGAAAAGAAAAAAAAAATAATAAAGCTTTGTCTAAGAATTTGGAATGAATGTTTTAAATTAAGGAAATCTGTTAATTAGAAACAAACAATGAGATATATATAAGATTCAAGTGATCTATTAAGTAAATGGTTATCTTGAAAGTGTGGTCTAAGCTTTGCCTCACATAGCTTGAGGCCTGTTAATGAGGTACAAAGGATATCTTCAAGAAGGGAGAGGGGTATAACTTCCCTTCTCAAGGCTAGCAACTTAGCTTTAAGGTATTTCTGGAATCCCCCTGGCCAAGATGGGGTCCATTTAGTCAGCTGGGGGGCTTAAGGTTTTATTTTAGTTCACAAAATTGTGCCAATGACACTTTGCATTGCTTCAAATTAGACATAATGGTTAACCCCTTAAAAATTCCCATTTGCAGTATTATTTATAGATTTTGCATCCCAGAGACCCAGTGCTCCCTTTCTCTTGATAACTCTGAGTTCCCTTTAAGGAAACCATCCACTTCTAGTCCCAGTCCTGGAGGCTGAGTAGAGCTCTATTCACATCAGAACATTGAATCCTCCAGACACAGAGACTGATTCAGTGAGGAGCCCAGAGGTACATTCTGTTGCCCCAATCATAACAATAGATTTGGAAGGGCACATGAAGCCTAGGATTTGTACAGGAGCAGGACTTTGAACATGGGAGAATATACATCTGTGGTTAAAGTTAAGCATGCCAGTAAATTCACACTTTTCCTCAACCAGTTTGGGCTGAGTTGCTGTGACTTCAAAGTGAGCAGA
The DNA here is from genome assembly GCF_027406575.1 of Nycticebus coucang. Classification (NCBI taxonomy): domain Eukaryota; kingdom Metazoa; phylum Chordata; class Mammalia; order Primates; family Lorisidae; genus Nycticebus; species Nycticebus coucang. The sequence goes on along the minus strand of NC_069788.1, from coordinate 43,844,174 downwards.
TTTTCAGCATCTCCCTTTTTTGCTGTAGTAATAAATACTTGGTTTTGTTTGTTGCTTTATGGAAGTTAATATGTAGATTTAGCAGCAACTTTTTCTGCAGCTGGACATTCAAATGTTAGTATGTTTCTTGAGGTGTTGTTAGGGATGTGGAAGAGTCTTGAAATTGAAAAGGCTGAAGCTTAATATGTATAATTATTATGTAACCTCTAAAACAAAAAAGAAAAGGCAAAAGCCCCCGGCCACCTAAACTGAACTATTTCCCTCCTCTCCTGATAAGGCTTATTTCAGCACCTTCCTCAGAAGCCATATTTCTAGGGTGAGGTCTCCACCCCTTGAGCTCACCCTCTCCACCCTCTTCCAAGCAGAGGCTGTGGATTTACCAGGTCCCATTGCTTTTCTTCTTCCTTGGCACAAGAAAAATTGATTGCCTTTCTTCAGGTACCTTGGGCTACTGTGAATATTTGTGGCCACCAGTGACATATGTAACTTCTGTGATATAGTAAAGAAGGCTCCTTTTTTTTTTTTTGAGACAGAGTCTCACTTTGTCACCCTCAGTAGAGTACTATGGCGTCATAGCTCACAGCAACCTTAAACTCTTAGGCTCAAGCAGCTCTCTTGTCTCAGCCTCCCGAATAGCTGGGACTACAGGCACCTGCCACAATGCCCAGCTACTTTTTTGTTGCAGTTTGGCTGGGGCCGGCCAAACCCACCACCCTCCGTATATGGGAGCCCTACTCACTGAGCCATAGGCGCTGCCCGGAGATGAATGATTTAAATAAAAGAAAAAGCAAGACTGGGTGCAGTGACTCATGCCTATAATCTTAGCACTCTGGAAGGCTGAGTCAGGTGGATAGCTTGAGCTCACCAGTTCGAGACCAGCCTGAGCAAAAAGCAAGACCCCGTCTCTACTAAAAAAATAATAGCAAAAATGAGGCAAGAGGATTGCTTAAGCCCAAGAGTTTGAGGTTGCTGTGAGCTATGATGCCACATCACTTTACCCAGGGCGACTTGAGACTCTGTCTCAACGGAAAAAAAAAAAAGGAAAAGAAAAAGCAGATAATTCCAGAGAGTCATAGTGCTATGAATACAGCAAAACCAGGTGATGCGGATTAGTCTAGCTGGTAGGCTTCAGCCTGAGGCAAGAGAGGGAGGCAGCCAGAGAGATCACAGGGCAAGGTGTTCTGGGCTGCAGGCCAGCAAGTGCAAATGCCCTGGGATCAGGAAAGTAGTGGATTCAAAGACCCAGGGGTAGCTTTGAATTTGGAGAATGGTATGGTAAGTGTTACCTATTAAAATGGCTCTTCTAGCTGTTCTGGGAGTTGGTGGGAGAAGGCTGAGTGGGTGAGGGGTAAGAAAGGGGTGAGAAGGGGGCAGTGGGTGGCCTAAGGGTTACGGGCTAGAGTGGAAAAGCAGGGAGACCAGGAAGAGGTTATAGCCAAACCAATCCTCCTTTCCTGCTCTATTTTCTAATAGCACTTAATCATATACAATAGATATGATTACACATAAAATATAAATATCAATTCATAATACCATATGTGTAAATGTTAAGTAAAAATTACACACAGTAAGTTGTCCAAATCTTGACTTTACATGAAAATTAATGGGTTTTAACCTATGCAGCCACGCTCCCCATGCCTGTGAGAACCAGATGTGGAGCATCCCAGTACCTGGGAAGGCTCGCTCATGCTCCCCCCACCAAGAGCTCTACAGGCAACACTTTCCTGACCTCCATTCATCTTTTCTTTTCTCTCTCTTTTTTTTTTTTTTTTTTTCGAGACAGAATCTCAAGCTGTCACCCTGGGTAGAGTGCCATGGTGTCTCAGCTCATAGCTACCTCAAACTCTTGGGCTTAAGCGATTGTCTTGCCTCAGCCTCCCAAGTAGCTGAGATTACAGGTGCCCGCCACAACGCCTGGCTATTTTTTGTTGTTGTTGCAGTTGTCATTGTTGTTTAGCAGGCCTAGGCTGGGTTCAAACCTGCCAGCCTCAGTGTATGTGGCCAGCACCACACCCACTGAGCTACAGGCACCACCTAATCTTTTTTTATGTTTTTTGAGACAGAGTTTCACTTTGTCATCCTCGATAGAGTGCTGTGGCATCACAGCTCACAGCAACCTCAAACTCTTGGGCTCAAGTGATTCTCTTGCCTCAGCCTCCCAAGTAGCTGGGACTATAGGCACCTGCCACAACACCTGGCTATTTTTAGAGATGAGGTCTCCCTCTTGCTTAGGCTGGTCTTTTCTGTGCTTTCATTATCGTAAAAAGCTCTGTTGGACAGTGCTGCTCTGGTTCACTCTGCTGAACCTGTAAGGTCAGGCAGTCCACCCACCTCGGCCTCTCAGAGTGCTAGGATTACAGGCGTGAGCCACCTCGCCTGGCCTAAAGATTAATCTTGGCAGGCATGGTGGCCATGCCTGATGGGTGGCCATGATAGATAATATCCTAAACTCTAATATCAATTAGACTACGCCTGTAATCCCAGCACTCTGGGAAGCTGAGGTGGGTGGATTGCCTGAGTTTAGGAGTTTGAGACCAGCCTGAGTCAGAGTAAGACCTTGTCTCTAAAAATAGCCGGGTATTGTGGTGGGTACTTGTAGTTCCAGCTACTCAGGAGGCTGAGGTAAGAGGATCTCTTGAGCCCAAGAGTTTGAAGTTGCTGTGAGCTATGACATCAGAGCACTCTACTGGGGGTGACAAACTGAGACTCTGTCTCAAAAATAAACAAATAAAATTCAGCTCTTCAGTTGATCTAACCACATTTCAAGTGCTCTCTATCCACCTGTGGCTACTGGATTGACAGTGCAGATAAAGCACATTTTCATTATTGTAAAAATCTTTGTTGGACAGTGCTGCTCTGGAATGTCAGCTCCAAGACAGCAGGGATTTGTTTTGTTCCTAGCTGTATCCCCAGCACCTGTAACTGTGCCTGGTGTACAGTACAGGCTCAGTGTTTGCTCGTTCAATGATTATTGAAATTTTTTGACAGAAAGCTGATTGGTGACCATGATAGATAATATCCTAAACTCTAATATCAAGGGTTATTGATGTGTATGTGTGTGGGATGGGAGTTGGGGGGACATGTAGGTGACAGTCAAACTCGGCTGAAAGGGTAAGTAGGAGTTTGCAGAAGAGTAAAAGCCCACAGCAGAAGGCAGAGCACGAGAACCACAGGATAGTCTCACACACACTTGCGTGTGAGAAGCGACCTATCTGGGGAACATCTAAGGGTAAACCTTTGAAAACTGTTCAGTCCCCTCTAGTCACACCCTGTCTGCACAGATGTACCCAGTCCCCAGCTAGAGCCCTCCCTGCCTGGCAGGAGTGGGAGGTGGTGGCGAGTGGGGAGAAAGGCCAGCGGTGGGTGTCTCCCTGCAGGAGCTCAGGGAGATTTGCATCAAGAGCAAGTTGTGCTGGACCCAGTGCTGCCTGCCAGGTGTCCTACGGCTGTGAGTCCCACTGGGCAGAGAGGGGGTCTGAGGGTAGCTTGAGTCACATGTAGGTGAGTGTCCACGCCTGAGGAGAGCTGGTGGGGAGCAGGGGGAAGGGGGGCAGGGAGGGCCCACATTCCTGGCGAAGGGGAAAGGGTCGTGGGGATGCACCTCCAAGCCACCTGGGGGTGCCTGTGGGCAGACTTGAGAAGGGAACCTACCAGGGCCTTGGAATCCCAGATGGGAAGCAGGGGAAGGGATGCTCCGCTTTATAATGTGGGATCTTACTCTCTGTGGGTCTTCTCAGGAAACCCTGAAAGTAGCAAAGAAAATGGGAATGGCTAGGTGCTACCTCTGCCCTGGACACCCCCTCTTCACTCAGCCCCAGTAGTTCTGCTGTGGCCCTGGGCCAGAGATGGGCAGAGGCAGCCTCTGAGCTGGGTGTGCAGAGAGGGCAGTTGATTTGCCTATGAGAGGATCTGAGGAGAAGAGATGGGGGCCTACAACAGTGGTATTCCCAGATTTAGGACAGCCAACTGAGTTAATGACAGGCAGGGTGGAGCTGGGAGGGCGGGCACTGAGCAACTCCAGGAGTCAGCCTTGACTAGGCAATGGAGGAGCCATGCTGAGCAGCTGGGGAGGGGTCCCTGTCCCCAAGCTTCTGGCTGTGGGCAAGCAGATGGTCTTTGGAGCTGGACTTGGGGCTGAGGGGAGAGAAGCCCCAAGGTCAAGGTCAAAGTCTTGCCTTCCCCAGATGTTCTTTGGCCTGTATAGTGTCCCTCCCTGCCAAACCTGACTTGTGTATTTCCGAAGAATGAGAAATCTTTTGGAAACACTCCCAGCCATTGTCAGAAAATTGGAAAAGAAGAGGCCAGCTAAGAAAATGTTCTTCTAATGCTTCCTCTTTCTTGCTGCCTCTGCCATCCACCATCCTATATACCTAGAATTGTGTGTTCCTGCCCTTGGTCCCTAGAGCCTCCATCAACAGTAGAGGGGAAGAAGGAAGGGATGATGCACCATCATTGAAATGAAGCGTTTTGGTATTTGTTACCCACAGAGCTGGGGCCTGGTTGTGTGGGGCTGGGATGGGTATGGTACAGCAGGTTACTGGGGTGGGGGACATGAGGGAGGAAGTAGGAGGGGATACTGTTGGGTTGGGGTATTTCCCTAGTTGGGGGATGACTGAAAGTCCCCCAAAGGGGATCTAAGCTCCCCCTCAACCCGACCCCTTTGTGTCTTCAGCTCACTCCATAATCTACCCTCTGAAAACCTAGTTTATACCTGATCTCTCTGTTCCCCTGACCTTAAACTTCAGAAATATGAAAGAAGGTGTACAAAACATACATGTGTATTAGGAGTTTCTCGTGTTCACTGAGCACTTACTAGATGCCAGGAGCAGCTCCAGATGCCTTACACACCCGGCCTCATTTAATCCTGCAACAGTACCACAAACCTATCAGCTCTGTTTTACAGGTGGGGAAACTGAGAGGGAGTGAGTAACCTGCTCAAAGTCATACAGTTTGAAAGTGATAAATCTGAATCTTTTGGGAGGCAAGAAGAGAAGGGAGGGATGAGAAAGGGAGGAGAGCCAAGGAAACAGGAGAAAAGGAAGACGGAAGCACTCCTGTGCAGTGTGGGGATGGGGAAGAGCTAGTCCAGAGGAGTTTTAGGAAATCTCACTATGTTTTGTGAGGCTTCTAGAATTCAATGCCAGCTTGCTTGTTTGTGTGCAGTGAGTCCTCAGCAGAGGTGGGCCTCAAGGAAGCCCTGTTATATTCAGGTTACATTGTGGAGTTAACTTCTTTGGGTTTTGGACCTAAGGTTCCATACTCAGCTGTACCTCTGATTAAATATGCCCCCAGAACTGAGCCAAGCATATCCTCCAGGATGTTGGACTTACAATGCAAGAGCTCAGGAGTTCAGATACAAACTGTAATAGGAGCTGGGCATTGTGGCTCATGCCTGTAACCCCAGCACTTTGGGAGGCTGAGTGGAAGGACCACTTCGGGTCAGGAGTTCAAGACCAGCCTAAGCAATGTAGCAAGGTTCTGATTCCACAAGAAATTAAAAAAACTAACCAGCCATGGTAGTGTTCACCTGTGGCCCTTGCTACTTGGGATGCTGAGGAGGGAGGGTCACTTGAGCTCAGAGGAGTTTGAGGCTGCAGTGAGCTCTGATCTGCCCCTGCACTTCAGCCTGCACAGTTGAGTGAGATCCTGCCTCTTAAGAAAAAAAAAAGAAAAGAAAAAGGGAAAAAGAAACAATGGTCTTACTTAGAACACCTCCTGGTAAGTTACAACAAACCTGTGTAGAGTATACTTTGGTAGAATATGTTAACCTGTATTAAATGTATCAGACAGACAACTGGACTTTCATAGTGTTATGTGAACTCCCCCTATTCAGAGAAAGTCTATGAAACAACCTTGCTAGGAGAAGAGGCAGGCTGGAAACCTGCTCAAGGATACTCAGTGTTTGAGAGAGGATTGTTCTCTGTGTGGTTCAGGCTAGTCTCAATCAAACTTCCCACCTTAGCTTCTCAAGTAGCTGGGACTATAGCACCACTGTGCCTGGCCCAATGTCTTAAGAAGTTATAAGGGGGTGGGGAGAATAGAAAGCCCAAAAATAAACCCAGGGGCCTGTGCGATGGCTCATGCCTATAATGCCAGCACTTTGGGAGGCCCAGGTGGGCGGATCACCTGAGCTCACAGGTTTGAGACCAGCCTGAGCTAGAGCAAGAACCCGTCTCTAAAAATAACCGGGTGTTGGCAGACACCTATAGTCCTAGCTACTTGGGAGGCTGAGGCAAGTGAATTGCTTAAGCCCAAGAGTTGGAGGTTGCTGTGAGCTGTGATGCCACAGCAGTCTACCCAGGGCGATAGCATGAGACTCTGTCTCAACACCCCACCCCCCACAAAAAAAAAAAAAAAAAAAGAAAAACACAACATTTCTACACAGCAAAGAAAATGATCAACAAAATGAACAGGCAGCCAACAGTTTGGGAGATGATTTTGCAAACCATCTATTTGATAAGGAATTAATATCCAAAATATGTAAGGAACTCAAACAACTCAATAGCAATGAAACAAAAAACAAAACACAACCTGATTAAAAAATAGGCAAAGGACCCACTAGATAATTCGTTAAAGAAGACATTAAAATGGCTAACTGCTGGGAGCCTAAGGCAGGTGGATTGCCTAAGTTCACAGGTTCAAGACCAGCCTGAGCCAGAGCGAGACCTCATCTCTAAAAATAGCCAGATGTTGTGGCAGACACCTATAGTCCCAGCTACTTGGGTGGCTGAGGCAAGAGAATCACTTGAGCCCAAGATTTTGAGGTTGCTGTGAGCTGTGATGTCACAGCACTCTACTGAGGGTGACAAAGTGAGATTCTGTCTCAAAATGAAGTAAAACAAAACAAAACAAATGGCTAACTGGTATATGGAAAGGCATTCAGCATCATTAATCATTAAGGAAATGCAAATGAAACTATGAGATACCATCTCCTGATATTTCTTTTTATAAAGACAGGGATGGCTTTTAAAAAACAAACAGGCTCAGTGCCTGTAGCTTAGTGATTAGAGTGTCAGGCACATACACCGGGGATGGTGGGTTTGAACCCGGCCTGGGCCTGCTAAATGACAATGACAACAACAACAACAAAAAATAACCAGGCATTGTGGGTGGGCGCCTGTAGTCTCAGCTACTTGGGAGGCTGAGGCAAAGTGAATCACTTTAGCCCAAGAGTTTGAGGTTGCTGTGATCTGTGATGCTAAGGCACTCTACCGAGGGTGACATAGTAAGACTCTGTCTCAAAAAACAAATAAACAAAAAAACCCCAAAAAACAAGAAATAGCAAGTGTTGGCCAGAGTATAGAGAAAAGGGAACCCTTGAACACTATGGGTGGGAATGTGGATTTGTGGATTTTGTACAGCTATTGGAAGAAACAGCAGGGAGGGTCCTAAAGAAATTAAAAATATGACCCAGCAGTTCCTTTTCTGTGTATATACCCCGTGAAGAGGAAATCACCACCTTGTACAGATATCTGCACACTCATGGTCACTGCAGCATTTTTCATAATTGCCAAGATGTGGAAACATCAAAGTGTCCATTGGCAGATAATGGATAAAGGAATTGAGGTATAGATACACAATGGAATTTGTTTTTTTAGAGAGAAGGTTTCACTGTGTTGCCTGAGCTAGGGTACAATGGCTCAACCGTGACTCACTGCAGCTCAGCTTCTGGGCTCATGCCATCCTCCTGCCTCAGCCTTCCAAGCGGGTGGGGCTATAGGTGCACAACTCATGCCTGGCTCTGTACAGTGGGATATTATCCAATGTATGAAAGAAGGAGGTCCTGTCATTTGCAACAACATGGATGAAACTGTAGGACACTATGTTAAGTGAAATAAGCCAGACACACAAAGAAAAATGCTGTGCAATCTCACATCTGGAATCTAAAATAAACAAGCAAACAAAAAATCAAGTACATAGAAACAGTAAAATGGTGGTTATCAGAGTTGAGGAAAGTGGAGGGTGGGAAGAGAAGATTTAGGTCAAAGCGTACAAAGTTGTGGTTATGTAGAAAGAATAAGTCTAAGAAATCTAATATGCAACATGAGGACACAAGTTGTCTTTAATGTATTTTAATGGAAAAAAAAGGAGGTGGGAAAAATATATTGCTGCCATAATTAAACTAGTTCCAAAGGAGGGAAACACCCTGCTGCTCATCCTCCCATTCCACTGCTCCCTGACTTAGGATGAGGTAGGAGGGTGCATGTCAGGAGCTGCTGCTGAGGCATTTGGCACCATGAAGGGAAGATCAGGAGAATGGCGGAGCTGCCAGCCACCAAATGCCAGCTCTTCCTATCTCTAGGCTTCTTTTTTTTTTTTAAGACAGAGTCTCACTTTATCGCCCTCTATAGAGTGCCGTGATGTCACAGCTCATAGCAACCTCCGACTCCTGGGCTTAGGCAATTGTCTTGCCTCAGCCTCCCGAGTAGCTGGGACTACAGGCACCCACCACAACACCCAGCTATTTTTTGTTGCAGTTTGGCCGGGGTCATGTTTGAACCAGCCACCCTCAGTATATGGGGCTGATGCCCTACAGGCGCCGCCCTAGACTTCTTGATCTGTGAGAAATATCAGACCTGTTTGTTTCAGCCATAATTACTTGAGTTTTCTGCAGCTTGTAACCAAATGCAGTCCTAACTCAGAAGCCTGTGGTTACTACGGGATTCATGGATCATAGAACTGCAGAACCCTGGGCTTGGGAGGACAGCTGAACGCCATTTGGTCCGCTGCCCCCACTCTCTGTATGAATCTCCACTGACGGGCTGTAGACTTCTACTTGCACGCCTTGGTGATGGGGCCTCAGTACTGCCTACGGTGACTCATGTTTGATAGCTCTAGAGGGCATAACATGTTTATATTAAATTCTTTACAATTTCTACCCATTTTTCTTAGTGTAAGTAACTGGGGAAAGAACAGGGAACCTTAGTAAGGGAAGGGGATGGAGTGAGCAGGGTATAGTGGCAACTTTCTCTGATTGTGTGACGCTGGACAAGTTCCTTAACTTTTCTGAAGCTAAAGTACCGGTAGTCTCTTTATCTATAAAGTGGAGATGATAAACTCTCCCCCCCAAGGTCACTGTGAGGACTTTGTGGCACAGAGTAGGCCTCCAGCAATTGTTAGTGGTCTGACCCCTTCAGACATGGCTATGTCAGTGCTGTTACATTGTGAGAGTTGGGCCCAAGAGCCCGGCACTGGGGATGGCAAATTATGATTCGGGGAAATGACGATGAGCCATTATAATTCCCTACTAGAGGCGCGTAGGTGTGCACACACACACCAACATGTCTCTCTCAGCTTGAGAGACAGGAGGGCATCTCAGGGAGGTGTGACTGTTCCTCAGAAATGGAGAGGTTCCCAGCCTAGCTGGTCCTCCTTCACAACTTTGTCTCCAATCTGTTCAGCCACCCCCTCCCATACCCCAAACCTATCCCGGTTCTTCTGGCCTGTTTGAAGTCTGCCCTGGTGGGCCAAAGGCTTGATGTAATTTCAAGGAGGATGCTGACTCAGCAAATAACATGCAGGAGGCTAGCCAAGGTTTGCAGGAGGGCTTTAATTACCAAGAGCCCAATCAGGAAGCAGAGGTGCTGGTCAGGGAGGTGGCCAGCCAGGGAGAGGTGGTAGAGGAGGAGAGAGGTGGCCCTAGGCCTAGCATCCTGCAGTGTTCTGGGCTGGGAGCAGGAGTGGTTGGGTGGTCTCACTGCTTGGAGCGCCCAGCATCATGGCAGGTGCCAAAGTTGGTGTTGGTGATGGCGCCCACAATGCTCTTGTCCCCCTCGCAGGTCAGGCCTCGCTCACAGGGACACTTGTAGTAAACCCCATAGAGTGTCTGCAGAGACACAGAGCCAGGAGAGTCACAGGCACTGGGGGCCCACTTTGGGTAAAACTTGCCTTCTGCCTAACCCCAGGAATCAGCAGGTCAGTCTGTCTTTTCGGATAGTGCCTCTCCCGACAGCTTCCCTAGGGTGCTGTGTGTCTGGTTGACCCAAGTTCTGGTCTCCACTCTGGCTCACTTGCTCTTACTAGCTTGATCTCTCTGGGGAGCCTCTATCTGCCCATCCATGAAATGGGGATAACAACCCCTGCCCCCACCCATCTCATTGCTTAGCTGTGGGGGTCAAGAGAGATGATAGGAAAATACTTTGCTGCCCTCTTACCTCCACATTTGGCATCCAGGCTGACCCTCCTCCCTGATCCCAGCTCCCAGCCTTGAGGGCCCTCCTTCTCTGAGCTATCCCTGCCCATTCTCCCACATCCAGCCACCTCCTCAGCACTCACCTTGACAGAGCACTCACTGTTCTCACTGGCCTTGGGTGCACAGCGGGCCAGGCTCAATCCGCTTGTACGGTGACAGCACTTGCTCTTGCATTGGGCACTATTCAGGCAGAGCTCACCCTCATCCTGCCAAAGGCAGCCTGTCAGACCAGAACCTCCCCCCCAACCCGTCCCTTCTCCACCCAGACCTCCACCCGCCACTCACTACTGATATCAGTGCCTCCCCTTGTGAGTTGGGCGTGCAAAGAAATCTATCCACTTGGTCTGATGGCCTCTCTGCCCCGCAACCCATGTGAGAAGTAGGCATGTGGTGACAGAGCAATAGCCCTAGGCTGGGTGGGGGTCTGGACCCTTGAATTCTAGTACCAGCTGTACTACCAACTCCCTGGGTGATCGTGGGCAAGCCACTGCCTCATCCCAGGTCTCAGTGTTCCCATCTAGAATGTGCACATGTGACCCCAAATAGGCTTCCAAACCTCTCTGGAGCCCACATTCCTTTGAGGAGCCTATGAAAGTAGAGGATCATCTCCCTGCAAGACTCCCCCCCAGACTTTTCCATAAGATCTCAAGGAGGTCTGAGACCCTCCAAGCCCATCACAGCCCTGAGTTAAAAGACTTAAGAACCTTTGAACCCAGTGGGTGGCCAAGATAGATCTTCCCAGTTGGGCCCCTGTGGAGAGCCGGTGGGGGCAGCAGTGGGAGCACCACCCCCAGCTCACCCACTCCCAGCTGTGTACCCTCAGATGGCTTCCCTCTGAAGACTGGGCTGATGATAATGGCTCCTACTGCAGTGGGTGTTGTTAGACATTCACACTGTGTCTGCCACACAGTGAGTAAGGTGCTGCTGTAGGTCAGAGGCTGGAATCCTTTGTGCAGGCTTTCCAGGACAGAGCCCACGTCTCTCCCCTCCAACTTGCACCCCCACCCTGAGCATACGCCCACTGAGTGCTGAGCTTATCAGCCTTTTCTAGGGTGTAGGCAGTAAAGGAAGAGATGTGAGATGCTGCTCCTTCCAGCCCCTAGGCAGCCCAGGTGGTGAGATCAGCGGTCTGGGTCCAGGCTTACAGCATCTCCACCTGGGGGATGCCCCCCAACCCTCTTACCAGGCTGACGATGATCCCCCGGGGGTCGGGAGCTGCATAGGCCACTGAGAGGGCAATGAGCAGAAGGACCAGGACCTTCTCCATGGTGAGCGGGACGGCTGGTGTGGGTGGCAGTGGCAGGTCAGATGGCAAAAGACAATGGCAGCTGGAGTGGTGGGGCTATAAAAGGGCTTCTGTCCACATGTGACCCACCTTCCGTGTCCCTCAGGGCCTGCCGTGAGCAGAGGCACAGCTGTGGCCAATCTGCCCCAGGGGAGGGGTCCTGATAAGGAACCTGGGCAGGCACCTGGTGGCCTCTGGCATGCCTCTGTGTGTGTGTGTGTGTGTGTGTGTGTGTGTGTGTGTGTGTGTGTGTGTACAACAGCCATGTGTTATATAGTGGTTAAGAGGGTGGACTCTGAGGCAATTTTAGCTATACAAGTTATTAGCTGGGCAAACTTGCTGACTATTCTAATTGTTCTCTCAGTCTCCTTATCTGTCAAATGAGGATCATTTTAAGAGTTGAATTAAAACACACATATATGTGTGTTACATATATACTAACATAACTGTGTGTGATTATAAGGATATACGTATATTAGATATCCCCATGTGCATCATGCTTGGCACGGGGCCTGGCCCCTGGCAGCAGGAGGTGAGTGTAGCTGCTCTGGTGCCCTGAGCTCCTGGGGAGTTTGGTGGGCTGGGGCAAGAAGAAACACCTAAGATGTGAAGGTGTGAGTGCCTCCTACACTGTGCGTACTCAGCACAGTTCAGGCCCTGCCTTTGGCCCCAGTGAAACCCAGCTGTCCTACAGTGTCTGGCTCAGGTGAAGAGGGGTCCCAGCCTCCCAACCCTTAACCTTCCCTCCAGGCCCCTTGGGGGATTCTAGAGCAGTCCCAGGTCCCAGGGGGTGACCAGCTCTGCAGCCCTGGCTGGCCAGGGGGGGTGTGTCCTCACTGTGGTGAACTTCTCTTTCCTTCACCCCAGGGGACTCCCCATCGGACTGATTCAGGGGCTCTCAGGAGGTCCTTCTCAAGAGAGTCTCTCCCCTTTCCTTTCCACCTCACTTGGTGCCTGCACTTCCAGCATCAAAGACTCACCCCTTTAGTTAAGGCTTCCACTCACCCTGCCCGCTACCCAAGGCCACGTGTGAGCGTCAGCAGTCGCTAGTCCTGGCTGAGAAAGGGGAGGTCTCGTGAACTTCAGAACGACCAGGGGCTGGTGGCTGGGAAGGGAACAGCTGCTGGAGTGTGCTCAGGCGTGGGAACAGAGCAGCTTCCCTGAAGGTCTGGTCACTGCAGTCAGAGGTCCCTGCCCTCCCCACACCCACCACAGAAGGTGGACGACAGCCCCACAGTGAGGCCCTGGACTGGGTTGCCTCAAGCACTTTTTTTCTTTTTTTTAGAGGGTTTTTGTTGTCAAAATAAGAGAAAGAAGACACAAATAAATTAATTGTTCTGATAATTTTAGACTCCAGGACATCTCTATGGAAAGGTCAGCTCCTTATGTGCTGATGAAATACTATCCAAATCAAGTATGAGACGGTGCTCAAGACAGTCACTGGACATGTACATGGTGAGGAGAAATAAAAAGGCAGTATCCCTATTTCCTTTCCCCAGTAAGGTGTATGCTGCGTAAGGATATGAGGCTCATTTTGGTGACAAATGCTTTCATACCGAGAATTTTGAATTCCTCCATCTCTAATCCCCCCAAAAGTTTTAGCCTCTGACCTGATGATGAACAAGGAATCAAAATAAGGTGACACTACTTTGACATGGACTCAAGACTAACTGTAGTTAACATCTTAACATCCATTTATCAAATCAATACGCTGAATTTTCTCCCTTAGAAAGTTATCGACCAAATTGGAGTTACTCTCACATTAAAGTACAAGAATGCATATGCAAGACTAGGGTTTGTTCTGTGGCATAAAAAAAAGAGCATTCCAGGCTCGGTCCCTGTGGCTCAAGAGGCTAAGGGGCCAGCCACATACACCTGAGCTGGCGGGTTCGAATCCAGCCTGGGCCTGCCAAACAATGACGGCTGCAACCAAAAAATAGCCGAGCATTGTAGCAAGCACTGGTAGACCCAGCTACTCGGGAGGCTGAGGCAGGAGAATCGCTTGAGCCCAGGAGTTGGAGGTTGCTGTGAGCTGTGAAGGCACAGCACTCTACCCAGGGTGACAGCTTGAGGCTCTGTCTCAAAAAAAAAAGAAAAAAAATTCCTCCAATAGCACTGACTCAAGAGGTACCACATGAAGAACTGGCTGTAGGACAAATTATCTATTAGATCTAACAAAATGCAAAATGACTCCAGTTTCAACCTGGAAAGGAAGGTCCTTGCCAAGTCTAGCTTTTAACTGTACCCAGGTCTCAAACAGATGTTAGGCCCACCTACTTGACAAGGCTGGAACATAGCACCAGCAGTCAAGAAGCCTAAAGTTGGCTGGGCACGGTGGCTCATGCCTGTAATCCCAGCACTTGGGTGGCCGAGGTGGGTGGATTGCCTGAGCTCACAGGTTCGAGACCAGCCTGAGCCAGAGCTGGGTGTTGTGGTGGGTGCCTATAGTCCCAGCTACTTGGGAGGCAAGAGAATCGCTTGAGCCCAAGAGTTGGAGGTTGCTGTAAGCTATGATGTCACGGCATTCTATGGAGGGTGATAAAGTGAGACTCTGTCTCAAAAAAAAAAAAAAAAAAGAGGCTTAAAGTCATCTAAACTAGTCAGTGAGCACCTTTATGCCATGATTTGTCAGTGTTCACATTGACAGTGGCAAAAGAAGGATCAAGAAGCCTGGGTTTTTTAGAGCAGCACAAACATTAATTACCTCAATAAGCAATGATCAAGGTCTCGTCTAGGGTAAATAATACAAAAATAGATCCTGAAGTCCCGATACACAACTGGTGAGATTAATCTAACTTTAAAGCAGTACGAACTGGCTTCTTCCACACAACAAGGGCAAACTACACTACTGTTTCTCAAAAACCAATTATGTCTTAGGGTATAGCCTCAGTTTAAGAGTTTTTATTTTTTTTAAATATACCTTTCCTATGTCAGAGGCAAGGCAAAAGGGAAGAGGGGCTCTAGAATCCCTGGGACAGAGAACTTTAGAAGCCAGTGGGTGTGAGCACATTCGAGTCACAGGGTTTGAGATTATGGGTCCGTGGGGTGTTTCTTCCCTTCCCTCACTGGGACATCCATCTTGCGCAGCTTGAAGGTTGCTGGATCCTCAGCCATCATCGTGGCCTGGGCTCGAATCAGCTCCACTAGAGAAGGTTTCTGGGCTCCTCGGTCAGCCTAGATGGCAAAACTTCCTGAATCCTACTTCTGGAGAGATCTTGGTCCAGAGAAGCTCCATTTATCTGATGGGTTTCTGTCCTTATCTCCACTTCCAAAATCCATGGGGCTAGGATTTGGGCCAGGTAAAGCTGTGGAAGGACCAGAGCCAGCCTCTGGGCCTACGCTTGGGTGAAGAATGAGGGGTGCTGCTTGGGGTGATGGGGCTGACGCAGGCTGCTTCTCTGCTTTCGTTATCTCTCCACTCTGTAGCTTTAGTCTGCGGAGTGCTTCTGCCACTCGAAGGTACTTGCTCTCCTCGGTGGTGAGGCCCTTTTAGGGTGTGTAGCCAGTATCTCTCAGCCCTGTCTATTGTTCAAAATGCTGAATGCTCTCCTGAGTCTGTTTTGTGATCAGAGAATTCATGATGACATAGGTAGCTTTAGCCTTCACCACTGGGACCTTATCCATACTGTCAATGGCTGATGACAAGAGTCATAGCAGGGGAGGATAAACTGGCCTCTCCTTCCTCCACCTGGGCAAGGTGCCGATACTTGCGCTGTGGAATCACTGGCTTCCAGGGCATGATGCCCATGTCTGAAGGAGTAGGAGCCATGGGTGTAGGGTCCTCAGGGGCATCATCATAGCTCAATGCCCGGCGGTATATCCTGATGGACAGGGACATCTTGCCTAGAGGCCCACTAGGCTCAAGAGCAGGTACTTCTGGTTGTCTCGAAGCCATTGAAAGATGGGATCCAGGTGTTTTCTATAGAGAATTCCTAGCTGAATCCCTGCCACCACAGTGAAATTATCTGATGATTACGCTGACTAACAGATGTTAATAAGGAACATTGTCTAGCTGCTGCAAATTAGCAGAACTTCCCAGGAAGGGTCCATCCAGAGGTTCTGTTCTCCTGCTGCTGCTGCGGAGCTGCCTGCAGCCCTAGGTCGGACACTGAAGTGGCTCCAAGGACCTAAGTCTCCCGAGAGGTTGTGGCACAGTTTGGATCCAAGCCTTCATGAGAACAGCAGCGACACCAGAGGTCTCTGGACAGACCAGGAAACACTGGTCCTCAAGCACAGCTTTTATCTAGACCAACCTGGCTTCAAAACTCACCACTTACTAGCTATGTGAATTTGGACAAGGAATTTAAACAATTTTTTTTTTGAGACAGAGTCTCACTCTGTTGCCCAGGCTAGAGTGCCATGGCATCAGCCTAGCTCAAAGCAACCTCAAACTCCTGGGTTCAAGGGATCCTCCTCCCTCAGGCTCCCAAGTAGCTGGGACTACAGGTGAAACTTACTAAAGGCAGAATACAAATGTCTACATACAATGCCATGAAGGCTACATTGAACAGTTTGATGAAAATATTTCAGATTGTATATGAAACCGGTACATTGTACCCCTTGATTGAACTAATGTACACAGCTATGATTTAACAATAAAAAATAAATAAAAAATAAAAAATATTAGCTGGACATTGTGGCTGGCGCCTGTAGTCCCAGCTACTCAGGAGGCCAAGGCAAGAGAATCACTTGAACCCAGGAGTCTGAGGTTGTAGTGAGCGTGATGACACCACTGCACTGTTCCTGAGGCAACAGAATTAGACTCTGTTTCTTTTCTTTTCTTTTCTTTTTTGAGATAGAGTCTCATTTTGTTGCCCTCGGTAGAGTGCTATGTCATCATAGCTCACAGCAACATCAAACTCTTGGGCTTACGCAATTCTCTTGCCTCAGCCTCCCGAGTAGCTGGAACTACAGGCGCCCGCCACAACGCCCAGCTATTTTTACAAATGGGGTCTTGCTCTGACTCAGGCTGGTCTTGAACCTGTAAGTTCAGGCAATCCACAAGCGTTGGCCTCCAAAGCGCTAGGATTACAGGCGTGAATCACTATGCCCAGCTTTAGACTCTTTCAAAAAGAAAAGAAAAGGAAAATTTCTGCAAAAAAAAAAAAAAACAAGACATACCTACTCCATTCCTTTTGGCTGCTTAGCCCACAAATACCTTCCCTTCCCCCAAGAAATAGGTTCAAAGTGTAAATTGGGATGTACAATCATCCTAACTTTTGAATTTTCTCTATCCTTCTCCATCTTGTTTAGGTGAACGTAGGAAATGAACTTTCAGGTTGCCAGTCTCTTTAGCTCCACACTTGGACTGTGGGGATCCTCCCACCTCCCCATTCCCCCGACCAGGTGTGAAGTGGAGTTTAGGTGGCTTCAGGCAGCAGGGAGATGGGTCTTTATGATCTTCTGGGCCCTCAATGGCTGCTCAGAGATGTTCCTTATGCCGTTTCATCCTTCTATATCTGCTGAAATTATGGACACTGAAATCTGAGCTCTGTTCTCTTAGTACATTTCATCCCTTTGGCTGGTCAACATCCACGTGAACTGCCCGGTGTGGTAGCTCACACCTGTAATCCTAGCACTCTGGGAGGCCGAGGCAGGTGGATTGCCTGAGCTCATGAGTTCAAGACTGGCCTGAGCAAGAGCAAGACCCCATCCTTAAAAATAGCTAGGTGGCTCGGTGCCTGTAGCTCAGTGGCTAGGGCACCAGCCACATACACCAGAGCTGGTGGGTTCAAATCCAGCTTGGGCCTGCTCAACAACAATGACAACTACAACCAAAAATAGTTGGGCATTGTGGCAAGCGGCTGTAGTCCCAGCTACTTGGGAGGCTGAGGCAAGGGGATCACTTGAGCCCAAGAGTTTGAGGTTGCTGTGAGCTATGAGATTCCATGGCACTCTACTGAGGGCAACAAAGTGACACTCTGTCTCAAAGAAAAAAAAATCCATGTGAACTCTATTTACCCCATGCTTATATTCCCTACTCCTTGCCAGCATTCCCTTCTAACCCTGCAATCCTCCATAAGACCAAAATGCTAGGGAGCTGGCTTCATGTCACATCGGTCACTGCCCCGTCCCTAAGTCTAGCATCTCTGTGTATTGTCACCTTCTTCTAGTTTGGTCACGATCACGTTTCAATCCTGTAGCTTAAGGCTAAATTATAAAGTAGTCTCTATCTAAGAGGAAAGAAAAGCGACTTAGTAAGATGTATAAACTTACCTGATGTATTTCATATACTTGATGCAGCAGGGAAGAGAATACGGGTAGCACTGGAATCCTCATTTCTGTAGACACCACCTGGCAGTCAATGATACGTATAACCTTCATCTTCCATCTCCCATTCCAGGTTCCCTTAGTCCTCAGCCAACCTCTCAGACCTATTCCTGGACTATCTGGGCCCTTTATGGATCTGTGTGTCTTTACTGACCTCTTCCACTAATTTTTACTGGGGACATGACAGTAACAAGAGCCAATCCAGGGCGGTGCCCATAGCTCAGAAGGTAGGGCGCCAGGCACATACACTCAGGCTGGTGGGTTTGAGCCTGGCCTGGGCCTGCTAAAGAACAATGACAACTGCAATAACAGCAACAAAAAATAGCTGGACATTGTGGTGGGCACCTATGGTCCCAGCTACTTGGGAGGCTGAGGCAAGAGAATCGCTTAAGCCTGAGAGTGTGAGGTTGGTGTGAGCTGTGACGTCACGGCACTCTACCGAGGGCGACATAGTGAGACTCTGCTTCAAAAAAAAAATCAATCCAGGCATCTCCTGAGTTCTGCACATACTCTTTCCTGCCCCCTCTGTCTACCTGATTCTTCCTCCTTGGATGGCCAGGATTAGGCACCTGGCCACATTAGTAATCCTTCCTTTTGACATTAAAGTATAATTGGCACAATGAAATTAATCCTTCTTAATGTACACTTCAGCAAGTTTTGACAAACGCATACATGATGTAACCACAAGTGTTCAAGATACAGAACACTTCTGTCACTCTAAAACATTCCCTTGTGCTCCCCCTCTGTAATCGACCCTACCCCCAGATCCTGGAAAACTATAAGTTTGTTTTCCTTTCCTATTGTTTACCTTTTCCATATATAATGATAGATGAAATCACACATATGTACTTTTGTGTGTGGTCTGACTTCTTAGCACAATACATTTGAGATCTGTGCATGTTGTGGGGGGAGTGGTATCAGTAGTTCGTTACTTTATATTGCTGATCCCTCGTATGGATGGAAAAAATGTGTTATCCATTCACTGCTTGTAAGACATTTGGATAATTTCTGAAAGGTTTTGGTCAATTTTGAATAAAATTGCTATACACATTAGTATGTACACACATACAGATTTTTGTTTGAACATAGGTTTTCATTTCTCTGGGCAAATACCTAGCAATGTGATGGCTGGGTCATATGACAATTGTTTGTTTCAATTTCTAAGAGAGTGTCAAGAGGTTTTCCAAAGTGGCTGAGCCAATATGCATTCCCACCAACAGTGTGAGTTCCCGTTGCTTTACATCCTCCTGTCCTGAGGATGGTCAGTTTTGATTTTTCTTTTTTTTCTTTTGAGACAGAGTCCCTCCCTATGCCCTTGAGCAGAGTGCAATGGCGTAGTAGTTCACTGCAACCTCAGACTCAGGCTGTGGGCATCTGGCTGCCTCAGCCTCCAGAAGCCGCTGGGATTACAAGGGCTTGCCACAGCACCCAGCTGAGTTTTTCCATTTTTTTAGGAGTAGGGGTCTCACTCTCACTCAGGGAAGTCTCAAACTCCTGAGCTCAAGCAATTCTCCCTCCTCAGCTTCCCATGGTGTTGGGATTACAGGCTTGAGCCACTGTGCCTGGCCAGTTTTGATTTTTTAAATTTAGCCTTTCTAGTAGGTATGTAATGGTGTGTCACTGTGTTTAGTTTGCATTTCCTTATTGACTAATGATATTGAGCGTTATTTTATGTTTTCATAGTTGCCATCTATCCCCATATCTTCTTTCAAAAAGTATTTGTTCACGGGTGGCGCCTGTAGCTCAAGGAGTAGGGCGCCAGTCCCATATGCCGGAGGTGCCGGGTTCAAACCCAGCCCCGGCCAAAAACCACAAAAAAAAGTATTTGTTCAAATTTTCCCCTATTTTTTAAATTGAGTTGTTTCCCTATTATTAAATGTTGAGAGTTATGGATGTTATAGCGGGGTCTTGAGGCTTATTGGTATCGTTGGGAGCAGATAGTGACCATGGTTGTGTTAGTCTTGGTGGAAGATCCGTGCATGGTCTCCATCTGTCCCCCAGGGACACCTCATAATAAGCCTTTGAGCCAGCCCAGGGTAAGGGTGCGGTGGGGGTGCTGAAGAAGAAGGCTGGCTCCTGTTCATGGAGTAAGTCAGCCTGTCCAGCTGATAAACAGCCTCCTGTGTGGTAGCAGCCTCTAGAGAACATTCCCCTAGGACCCTCATGCTCTCTGGTTCTGCTCCTATTATTACGACTCCATCCACATATTCCTGTCTCCAACCTCTTACCTAAGTACCACACTTACTCTGTCCAAGATGCTGCTGACCGTCTGGCTGGTCCATGAGCCACCGCCCACAAAGTGATGGTCATGTGTACCTAAGGCCTTCTCTCCTTACGGGGTAGGTGGTGTATTCGTTTCCTGAGGCCACCACAACAAGCCACCCTAAACTTGATGCCTTGAAACAACAGAAATTTTTTCTGTCACTATTCTGAAGGCCAGAAGTAGAAATCAAGGTGTCATCAGGGCTTCGGTGTTTACAGAGGATCTAGGGACTAATCTGTTTCATGCCTCTACCTTCTGGTGCTGGCCAGCTTCCCTCGCTATGCCCGCATCATTCTGATCTCTGCATTGTGGTCCATCACCTTTTCTTCTGTGTCTATATTCTCTCTGCATGTCTCTCATGAGAACACTTGCTGTCACTGATTTAGGGCCTACTCAGAAAATCTGGTGGGATCTCCTTATTGAGAGATCCTTGACTATATCTGCAAAGAATTTTTTTCCAAATAAAGTATCATTCACATGTTCTCAGGATCAGGATGTGGACCTTTGGGGGGTAAATAGTGGTAGCACTTAAAGTCCTGCCTCCATGAAGATTTCCCATCCCCATTGTCCCATCAACAGCAGTCCCCTTCCCTTGGTGCCAGCATGCCATCAGAGCTCTCTTTAAAGCAGGCAGAGGAAGGGGCACTTGGCCTATTTGGCTTCCACCATGAGAGAGGAGGCCCTGCTGGGACTCTCACCCAGCAGAGTATCACTCCCAAATAAGAAGGGGTTAAGATGCTCGTCAGCCAGCAAAAAAAAAAAAAAGCCAAACAATGAGACAAATGACCACTAGAGATGGGAGTTACCATCCTTGCAACTTTCATATCATTGGTAGTGGCTAATTACTACAACTTCCCTTGGGACATAATAGTATTTTTGATTTATGATTTGGGAAGTGAGGGAGAGCACCATGGGCATTGGCTTAGCTCTTCATAGTATAGTAACTATTAGCTCCAAGGTTGGGGGCCAAGTTGAAGATTCTATCTACTCCTGAGGTGATCTCGTCTAATCACTCAGGAGCATGGGATGGGTTCAGGCCTTGCAATTCAGCACGCACACACTCCCTGAATCTTATTCTAATGATCCTATGTCCCATAGCAACAGCCCTTAACAGATTCTTTGAGCCATATCACATACATGTAATTCATTTTATTCCTTGAATCAATAATCTGGACATTTGGTCTTATCTCAGCTGACATTATTCAAAGTCATTATAAGCAGCCACCCCAATCATTGCTCATTTCTTCATTCCTTTAAATCCATATAGGGCCAAAACCACTTAGTTTCCTAGAACTTAACCCTCACAGGGCACATGGTCTTGATGTTCATAGCTGATAATTTGATTAACTGCTTTTCATTTGTGTACTGCTATTTTCCCAATTCCAAACATAAATAGGAGTCTCAGAGCCTTTTTGCTCAGGCTGGAAGCCCCTTTTCTGGTTCCAATATTTGAATCAATTAGGGCTCTTTGGCACCACCAACAAAACCTACTCTGGCTAATGAAAGCAAAGAGAACCAATGGAAGGCTATTGGGTGAGTTACAGAGCTGAGGAAGAAATAGGGCAACCTGTCTTAAGCAGGGCAGGAATCAGGATGACTCAGAGGCCCAGGAGTAGGAGCTCACAGATTGTTGAGAATATTGCCACAGCCCAACTAAGCAACAACATTCTTTTCTCTCAGATCACTCCACCACCAATTTGGATTTCCTAGGAAGCCACAAAAGGTCTAGCCTAGATCACCTGCCAGTCCTGTATCAAGGGTCTGCATTCCCTATGATTGGCTGTCACACCAGAAACCCAGGATGAAGGGGGAGCTGTTCTTGGAAGCAGGGGAAAGCTGTCTTACGTGGACCAAACAAAAGGAATCTACAGCTCCTAGGAGCTTGGCCCTAGCCTAAGGCCTGTTCTGAATGGAAGAAGATACAGTCCCTGCTCCTGGGAAGCTCCCAGTCTGATGGTGGAGACATAGACTGTGCCTTTCCAGTCTAATCGTTAAGACTGGTTACAAAGGCAAAGAAGAGGTTTAGGAAAAAGAAGAAACACAGGAAATGCTTGAGGCAAGGTTGGTTTTCATAGTGAAAAAGTGGAAACTGCCAAAACACACCAAAGGGAAATGATTAAATGCTTATGGTATATATGTAATATTTTGCAACATTACATAAGCATTAAAATCATGTTTATGAAAAAAATTAATATGAGAAGATATTAATGGTATAATTCCAAGTGGAAAAATATATTCAAAATTGTATATACATTCTTTCTAACTGTGTAAAGCAGTATGCACAAAAAAAGGGAAATGCACCAAAATGTTAACAGGGGGCATCATCATCATCATCACAGCTTTTGAGCATTTTTTTTTTTTGAGATGGAGTCTCACTATGTCCCCCGGGGTAGAGTACCATGGCATCACAGTTCACAGCAACCTCAAACTCTTGGGCTTAAGCAATTCTCTTGCCTCATCCTCCCAGGTAGCTGGGACTACAGGTGCCTGCCACAATGCCTGGCTATTATTTTTTGTTGTTGTTGTTGTTTTGTTTTTTTTTGGCCGGGGTTAGGTTTGAACCCGCCACCTCCGGCATATGGGACTGGTGCCCTACTCCTTGAGCCACAGGCGCCGCCCCTGGCTATTATTTTTATTACAGTTGTCATTGTTGTCCAGCTGGCCCAGGCCGACTTCCAACCCACCAGCCTCGGTGTATGTGGCTGGCGCCGTAACCCACTGTACTACAGGGGCTGAGCCCTTTTAAGCATTTTCATATGTGATGCCCTGGGTTAAACATTTTACATATGTTATTTTACCTAATATATGATACTATAATTACCTGCGTTTTATTGGTAAAGAAACAGGCTTAGGAAGGTTAAGTTCATGGATGAATTGGACTAATAAATAGCTAATACGTAGCTGACTCAAAGCCAGGTCTGTTTAAAGCCACAGTCCATGTTTTTAAGATGATCCTGTCTCTCCTTAACTCTCCTTTTTGGGGTTATGAAGACTTTTCATTCTCTTATGCATACTTTCTTGAATTTTCCTAATTCTCTGTACTAACCATGAATTTACTTATAAAATCAGAATTTTTTTTTTAAAGGGAAAAGGAAATATGTAACTGATACATACAAATAAGGGGAAAAAGGCATTGTATTAGACAAAGAATGGTATGGTGTGGGAAGGCTCCTTAAAAATGCCCTTTGCTGTATTTGCAGTTGCTTCTGTTAGACTCTCAGGCCGCATGTACAGGTATACGTGTGATGCACACATCCACATATTTACACATATATTAGAGAAGATATCCTCCAACATAGCCTGAACACATAGAGTAATTGCTTACTGAATGACAGGAGGACACAATCAGGAAAGGCTTTGCTGACCTCCGGTTCGGGGTTTGGAGGTTCCTGGAGGCGGACTAGGGAGCGGGGGACCTGTGGGGTGGGATGTGGGCAACGCTTTTTGAGCGGGTAATGAGTTTGCGACTGTAATTCAGAGGGAGGAAGGTGACAACCGCAGCCCCACCCTCCCACATCTTGTCATCCCGCTCAAAAGGTTGAGGAGAGCTCTCAGTTTCCCGGAGCCGAGGCGTGCGGGGCGGCGGGGGCTGCTGCCCGCGTCTCCGCGCGCCCGGCCGGCCCCTTCCCGGGCTTCGCCGCCGCAGGCCCCGCCCCTTCTCCCGGAGCCCCGGGGCGCTGGCCGCGGTGCTGAAACGGCGCGGTCCGACGAGGGAGGAGGGAAGGGCTCGGCCTGGGCAAGGGGCGGGCTCTCCGGAGCCGTGGGCTGGAAACCGGGAGGGGGCAGGGCGGTACCAGCCGGCTCCAGACCCTGGTCGGCTTCGGAGCGGGCAATAGAGGAGACAGGGCCGGCTAGAGCGGACTCAGGCATTTGTCAAGCCTCCCTTGACGAAGCCAAGGATGCCCTTGTGCTGTTAAGCCTCTTTCCCTCTGCCTTGAAGGGACCTGCCCCTTCTGTCCCGTCCTCAGGCTCCTCCCCAACCTGCCTGAGGAGTGACCCACTTCTGGGCCTTCACCTACAAAGCCAGGCAGTTGCAGCTCACAGGCCTCCAGCCCAGGGCCTGCTGCTCTCACCATGGTGAAGTTGCTGCCTGCCCAGGAGGCGGCTAAGATCTACCATACCAACTATGTGCGGAACTCGCGGGCCGTGGGTGTGATGTGGGGCACGCTCACCATCTGCTTCTCTGTGCTGGTCATGGCCCTCTTCATCCAGCCATACTGGATCGGGGACAGCGTCAACACACCTCAGGCAGGCTACTTTGGG
Organism: Nycticebus coucang; assembly: GCF_027406575.1. NCBI lineage: Eukaryota > Metazoa > Chordata > Mammalia > Primates > Lorisidae > Nycticebus > Nycticebus coucang. The sequence goes on along the minus strand of NC_069788.1, from coordinate 43,819,901 downwards.
CTTTTCTCCTACTGCGTGGGCAACGTGCTGTCCTCCGAGCTCATCTGCAAGGGTGGTCCCCTGGATTTCTCCTCCATCCCCTCCAGAGCCTTCAAGACTGCCATGTTCTTCGTGGCCCTGGGCATGTTCCTCATCATTGGCTCTATCATCTGCTTCAGCCTGTTCTTCGTCTGCAACACCGCCACTGTCTACAAGATCTGTGCATGGATGCAGCTGGCTGCAGGTGAGCAGGGATGGTGGGAGGGCAGGTAGGGGCCCCTAGATCACAGCTGTAGCTGCACCATCCATCTTCTGGGGAGGCTCTGGGTGTTGTACTTGGCTGTCCTCCTATAGCCCACCCATACTCAATGTTCTGCAGAAAATTCTGAAGAATACAGAATCTTAGAATGGCTGAAGCAGAAAGGACCTTAGATGAAACTATATACTACCCTCCTCTTACAGAAGATATTGATCCCAGAGAAGGAAAGTGACTTGCCCAGAAGCATACAGCTCCTGCCTCCCAGGCCACCACGCCAGTTGTTTCAGCTCTAGGAGAGAGAAATTAAGGAAGATTCCATTATTAGCTATGTAAGAATAGGACCCAACCCCAGAGAGAAATAGTGACACTAGCCACATTCTAGATGACTTCATTTCCCACTTCTGGTTCTTCTTTTTTTCTCCTTTAAGCTTGCCCAGAACCCTGCCCTCACTCCTTCCCTTACACTGAAACTGCTCTCAAAGAGGGTTCTAGGCTATTCATTGATTTTGGAATGTTATTATGCTGGGTATGAATAGAAATTTGCATCTGAAGTCTCCTCTTTCATCATGGAGTACAAATCTATGTTTCCTGATTGTAGATTCCTTACTTCAGGTAGCACAAGGAGTGATACTTTGTGAGGTGGAAGAAGCTACCTAGGGGCCTTTAAAACTATTCAGGGAGGCTCGGTGCCTGTAGCTCAAGTGGCTAGGGCACCAGCCACATACACTGAGACTGGTGGTTTTGAATCCAGCCCAGGCCTGCCAAACAATAATGACAACTACAACCAAAAAATAGCTGGACATTGTGGCAGATGCCTGTAGTCCCAGCAACTTGGGAGGCTGAGGTAAGAGAATTGCTTGAGCCCAAGAGTTTGAGGTTGCTGTGAGCTGTGACGTTACAGCACTCTACACAAGGGCGATAGCTTGAGACTCTGTCTCAACAAAAAAATAAAAATAAAATAAAAAAAAAAACTATTCAGGGTAGGCCAGGCAAAGTGGCTCATGCTTATAATCCTAGCACTCTGGGAGACCGAGGCGGGTGGATTGCCTGAGTTCATGGGTTCAAGACCAGCCTGAACAAGAGTGAAAACCCTGTCTCAAAAAATAGTTGAGTGTTGTGGTGGGCACCTGTAGTCCCAGGTGCTTGGGAGGCTGAGGCAAAACAATTGCTTGAGCCCAGGAGTTTGAGGTTGCTGTGAACTATGACACCAGGGCATTCTACTGAGGGCAGGTAACAAAATGAGACTCTGTCTCAAAAAACAAAACAAAACTATAGGTAAGGCCTTTCTCAGGCAAGGCCTTCCTTGCTCCATTTCCTGCTCTTGGCCCAGACAGTTCTCTTGATCCTTGGGCCAGTTGGTCCAGCTCTTTTCTGAAATCCAGGAAGAAATGGCCCAAGACCTTGTCCTATAACCTCGGGTAACTTGGTACCCACCTCAAGGGCCACACACACACCATCCATGTTGTTGCACGGGACTAGAGACTAGAGTTAAACATCCTTGGTTAGAATGAGAAATAGGTGATCCTTAACACAGAGAATGAAACTAGGATCTGCATCCCAGACCAACAAAAGCAGACTTAAGACTGCAGAGTTGAAGGTGACCCCAGAAACCTTCCCACAGCTATAGATCTAGAATCTGAGGCTGAGAAAAAGGATGAGACTTAGCTAAGACTATAGCAGATCAGGTGACCACTGAGGACCTAGAGAATTAAAGCAGCAGGTCCCAAGAATCTAGATATATTCCCAAGATATTTTTATTGAGCCATTTATTTATATAATTATTTACAAAATTCCTTTATATGTATTATCTGGAGGAATTGTATCACGACCTAGTGAGGTGGAAATTTCTTCCTTTTACAGATAAGGCTCCTAGCGGGTAACTTCTCTTTTAGCACATGGGCAGTGAGAGACACACTTTTTTTTTTTTTTTTATTGTTGGGGATTCATTGAGGGTACAATAAGCCAGTTACACTGATTGCAATTGTTAGGTAAAGTCCCTCTTGCAATCATGTCTTGCCCCCATAGAGAGACACACTTTTGATCCCAAATCTTGTACCCAGTCCACTTACCTGGTTTCAGAGCTCCCCACGCATCCCCTTACCACCCCCCTCTTCTCAGTAGTCTCTCTATGATAAAGGAGAAGCTGAGGTAGGGATAGGGCAAGTCTTGGTGGGCAGTGGGGAGAAAGGTAGGGGATGGCCATATCAAGAAAAAGAAGGAAATGAAGATTTAGCAGTTATGTGCCAAGGAGTAGAATAGGCCCTGACATGCTTTCTAGCTGATTCTCTATATCAGAATTGTGGGATGCTGGAGACACAACCATCTCTCTCTCATTCTTAATGCCATCTACCCTCTGAAACATCCCCCAGCATGTCAGCAGGCAGTGCCAGGAACACCTGGTGGGGGCAGGGTGACAAGCCATGGCGTCAGACACTATCTAGGTCACAGAGCTGGAGACACTGATAGCAGAGGTGGCCAGTTGCCATCCCATGGAATATTTATATTGGGGGAGTGCAAGGGTGGTGTCATGTTCCATTCTGCTGCACTGGGGAAGGAAGAATGAGCTAAAAGGAGGAGGGGGTGGGGCCCATCTCCACAGCTGGGAGATACATCCATTTGAAGAGGCCGGAACCAATTAGCTTAACCTTGCCAAGAAGCCTGGAAGCAAGGAAGGGACAGAGGGTGGGGAGGGGAAGGACTGGCGAAGGGACACAGTGAGGCTGTGGCTTGACGAAATTCATTGAACTTCTGGATGCCAGGTGTAGGCTGGTTGTGGTCCCAGTTCCTAAAAACATAGGTAGAGCAAGTTGCTTGTCTGAGTGTTAGTTACTTTATATCTTCATCAGTTCCACTTACTTCTGTTTAGTCAGGGTTGCTATAACAAATTACCACAACCTAGGGGGCTTAAATGTCAGAAATTTGTATCTCACAGTTCAGGAGGCTGGAAGTCTGAGATTCTGGTGCTGGCGTGGCATTAGAGCTATTCACGGTAGCACTCTGGTGAGAGCCTCCTCTGAGCTGTGGGCTGCTGACTTCTCACTGTGTCGGGACATAGTGGAGACAGGGCAAGAGGGCTCTCTGGAGTCCCTTTAATTAATTAATTAATTAATTAATTTATTACTATTCCTAATTGATACAATAATTGCACATATTTATGGGGTACAAGATGATATTTTGATACTAGTATACAATGTGTAATGATCAAATCAAAGTAATTAGCACATCCATCACCTTAAATGTTTATCATTTCTTTGTGTTGAAAACATCTGACATTTACTCTTCTAACAATTTAAAACTACAGAATATAAAAAACAAAACAAAACAAAACAAAAACTACAGAATACATTGTCGTTAACTATAGTCGTCCAATAGGGCTACAGAGCACTAGAGCTTATTCCTCTGTCTGGTGTGCTTTTGTATTCATTACCTAGCCTTTGGCTGCCCTTGCCCCTCTGGAGTTCCTTTTTTTTTTTTTTTCTTTTAAATTTTTATTTTTACATATACATGTGTTAATTAGGTTTTTATTTTTTTTTTGCCTTCACAAAATTAAAAAGACTTAAAATTTAATAACAATAACAATATTTAAGATAAGAATTAGAAATAAAAACCTTGTAAAGGGGCGGCGCCTGTGGCTCAGTCAGTAGGGCGCCGGCCCCATGTACCGAGGGTGGCGGGTTCAAACCCAGCCCCGGCCAAACTGCAACCAAAAAATAGCCGGGCGTTGTGGCGGGCGCCTGTAGTCCCAGCTGCTTGGGAGGCTGAGGCAAGAGAATCGCTTAAGCCCAGGAGTTGGGGGTTGCTGTGAGCTGTGTGAGGCCATGGCACTCTACCGAGGGCCATAAAGTGAGACTCTGTCTCTACAAAAAAAAAAAACAAAACAAAAAACCTTGTAAAGAACGACCAAACATAAATACATTCAGAAAAGGAATCAGATAATTGCTTCATCGAAATATTGAGCAATAATAATAAAAATAATAACAATGTGGGGTTCCTTTTTAAGGGCACCAAACCCATTCACGAGGGCTTATGACCTAATTACCTCCAAAAGCCTCACTTTCTTTTTTTTTTTGAGACAGAATCTCACTTTGTCACCAAAGAGTGCTGGGGCATCACAGCTCACAGCAACCTCCAACTCCTGGGCTTAGGCAATTCTCCTGCCTCAGCCTCCCAGGTAGCTGGGACTACAGGTGCCCACTACAATACCCTGCTATTCCTTTTTGTTACAGTTTGGCTGGCCCCGGGATCGAACCCTCCACCCTCAATATATGGGGCTGGCGCCCTACCCCTTGAGCCACAGGCACTGCCTGGCCTCACCTTCTAACACTGTCACATTGGGGGTGAGGCTTCAACATATGAGTTTTGGGGGAAACATTCAGTCCATTGTACCTCACCTATGGAATGTAGCAACAGTACCTGGGGTTCTTGTAAAGATGGGATGATGTGATGCACGTGAAACACCTTGCACAGTGCCAGTGTTGGTAAACGTGAAAACAGGAAACAACTTTATCAGTCAGGACAGGAAACGATGCTACGGCGAGGTTTCTTTCTTCTTTTTCTTTTTCTTTCTTTCTTCTTCTTCTCTCTCTCTTCTTTCTTTTCTTGTCTCACTTTGTTACCCTTGGTAGAGTGGTATAGTGTCATAGCTCACAACAATCCCAAACTCTTGGGCTCAAGTGATTCTCTTGCCACAGCCTCCCGAGTACCTGGGACTATAGGTGCCTGACACAATGCCCCACTATTTTTAGAAATGGGGTCTCATTCTTGCTCAGGCTGGTTTGAACCCATGAGCTCAGGCAATCCATTTACCTTGGCCTCCCACAGTGCTAGGATTACAGGCGTGAGCCACTGCACCCGGCCTATGTATTTCTTATTTATGGAACATGCTATTGGGGTTAGTTGGGCCTCTGTTCTTTTATTTTGTTTTGTTTTGAGACAGAGCCTCAAGCTGTCGCCCTGGGTAGAATGCTGTGGGCATCACAGCTCACAGCAACCTCCAATTCCTGAGCTCAAGCAATTCTCTTGCCTCTGCCTCCCAAGTAGCTGGGACTACAGGCGCCCACCATAACGCCCAGCTATTTTTTGGTTGCAGCCATCATTGTTGTTTGGTGGGCCCGGGCTGGATTCGAACCCGCCAGCTCAGGTGTATGTGTCTGGTGCCTTAGCCGCTTGAGCCACAGGTGCTGAGCCTGGGCCTCTGCTCTTACTGCTCTCTCCTGGGACCCACACTACAGGAGCATCAGCTGTCATTGGCTGTCCTCATTGTAGAGAGAAAGGACTTCTGAGAAGTCTTCTGCTGGCAGTTAAACACTCTGGCCTGGAAGTACACACATCTCTGCTCCCATCTGATTGGCCAAAGGTAGCCATGTGGGGTGGGGGTGGAGTGGGGCAAAGAAGAATCCTGCCAGGTACCCAGAACATTTGTGTGCAGCTCTAATGGCATCCATGTCACCAAGGTGGCTTCCATCTGACTTCAATGTCAATAATAACAGCAATGACTAACATCAATTGGCACTTACCATATATGAGACAGTATAGTAAGCATTTTTTTTTTTTGAGACAGAGTCTCATTTTGTCACCCCTGGTAGAGTGTCCTGGCATCACAGCTCACAGCAACCTCAAAACTCTTGGGCTCAAGTGATTCTCTTGCCTCAGTCTGCTAAGTAGCTGAGACTATAGGTGCCCGGCACAATGCTCAGCTATTTTTAGAGACGTGATCTCACTCTTGCTCAGGCTGATCTCGAACTCCTGAGCTCAGGAAATCAACCTGCCTTGGCCTCCCAGAGTACTGGGATTACAGGCATGAGCCACCACACCCAGCCCAGTGAACATTTTCTGTAAATAATCACACTTAATCCTCACAAGCCTATTATAAGTCAGGTACTTTACAGACAACAGAATGGAAGTCAGAAAAGGTAAATAAACTGGTCTGAGAATACTGTGCTGGCCTTTACTTAGACCCTGGGTATAGACTCCCAAGGTTCCACCAGAAGCTGGGTGATGAGTAGAGTGTTCACAGGGGGACTATGGTCCCACGACTTGCTTCTAAGTCAGAGGCCTTGGGCTCATGCCAGAGCCATCTTAGGAAGATGCTGTGGAGCCCCTTCCACAAGGGGCCAAAGGGAAGAGTGACGGGAAGAATGGAAAATCCTGAAGGGTAGCTCCCCTCCACATTCACCTACATCCAAGCATTTGCATTGGAGGCCTGCGCTCACACTTAGGCGGGAAGGGCCTGGCTTCTTCTACCAAAGGTCTACCAAAAAGCTGTGGGAGGCTTCCCTCTCCCCTACCTCACATAGCTCCCTGAACACTTCTCAGTTTGTTGAGAAGTTTGAGGTGCCACCACTAACTACATTCAGCACTTCGGAAAGAAGTCATGGTTTGGAGATGGAGGGAATGTACCTCGAAGTCAAAAAAATCAGGAATGGAGAGTTCAGGTGTTGGCTCTGCCACAGCTGGTTGACTGGGCAAGTCATTTGGTTTTTCTGAGCCCTCAGTTTTCTAACCTATAAAATGGGGATATTAATATCTGGCCTACTTCACAGAACTGTTCTCAGGGTGAAAATGGTACATCAAGTTTTTTTTTTTTTTTGAGACAGAGCCTCAAGCTGTCGCCCTGGGTAGAGTGCTGTGGCATCACAGCTCACAGCAGTCTCCAACTCCTGGGCTCAAGCCATTCTCCTGCCTCCGCCTCCCAAGTAGCTGGGACTACAGGAGCCCACCACAATGCCTGGCTATTTTTTGGTTGCAGCCATCATTGTTGTTTGGCGGGCCCGGGCTGGATTTGAACCCGCCAGCTCAGTGTATGTGGCTGGCGCCTTAGCTACTTGAGCCACAGGCGCCAAGCCGGTACATCAAGTATTTTAAGATCTATAAATGATTTCCTCTTATAAAAATCAAAGAAAGGTTGATACATTTAAGCTGGGAGATAGGATTCTGATCTTTACATTTTACTGTGCCTTTGTTTGGTCCATTGACCTTCCTTATAAGAATAAGCTGGGTCCAGGGAAGATAACTGTGGGGTGCTGCTCTGAGGGGCTCCTGGGTAGGGCACAGCCTTGGGACTAGAAAGCCTCCCACCGTGAGGAAGGAGGGCCAAAGGTATAAACGTGGCGGAGATTGGGCAGCACAGTGGCTCATGCCTATAATCCCAGCATCTGGAAGACCAAGGCAGGCAGATTCACCTGAGGTCACAAGTTCTAGATCATCCTGAGCTAGAGCGAGACCCTGCCTCTAAAAAAAAAAGATAACAGGGGGCGGGGTCTGTGGCTCAAAGGAGTGGGGCGCCTGCCCCATATGCCAGAGGTGGCAGGTTCAAACCCAGACCTGGCCAAAAACTGCAAAAAAAAAAAAAAAAAAAAAAAAAAAAAAAAAATATATATATATATATATATGTAGAGAGAGAGAGAGAGAGAGAGAGAGCAGGGTGTTGTGGTGGGCGCCTGTAGTCCCAGCTACTTGGGAGGCTGAGGCAAAAGAATCGCTTGAGCCCAGGAGTCTGAGGTTGCTGTGAGCTATGACACCAAGGCACTCTACTGGGGTGACAAAGTGAGACTCTGTCTCAAAAAACAAAACAAACACACAAAAACCCCCCAGATCATGGGATTTACCTGCATGGCCGTGGTGCTGGTGGTCACCCCAGTCACATCCTGGGATTATGTCATATATCTGTGCTTCACCTTTGTAAGGCTCAGGTTAGGGAGGTGTCTTGATGGAAGAAGTGGGAGGAAAGCAGGGACAACAGAATTTTTTTCTTTTTTTGAGATGGAGTCTCACTTTGTCACCCTTGATAGAATGCTGTGGCATGATAGTTCACGGTAACCTCAAACTCTTGGGCGCAAGTGATCTTCTTGCCTCAGCCTCCTGAGTAGCAGGGACTACAGGCACATACCACAATGCCTGGCTACTTTTAGAGATGGGGTCTTGCTCTGGCTTAGGCTGGTCTCAAACTCCTGAGCTCAGGTGATCCAGCTGTCTTGGCCTCCCAGAGTACTAGGATTACAGGTGTGAGCCACTGCACCCGGTGACAAGATAGTTTTTTTTTTTTTTTTTTTTTTTTTGAGACAGAGTCTCACTATGTTGTCCTTGGTAGAGTACCGTGGTGTCCCAGCTCACAACAATCTCAAACTCTTGGGCTCAAGTGATTCTCTTGCCTTAGCCTCCCAAGTAGCTGGGACTACAGGCCCCTGCCACAACGCCCGGCTATTTTTTTGTTGTAATTGTCATTGTTGTTTGGCAGGCCCGGGCTGGGTTCAAACAGCCAGCCTCAGTGCATGTGGCTGGCACTGTAACCACTGTGCTATGGGTGCTGAGCCTGACAACAGAATTTTTTAGCTGTAAATACCAAGTCAATGAAGGCACAGGGTGGGATAACAAGAGCTAACCCTCATGAAGTCTCAATTATGTGCTAGGCACTGTTCTAAGCATTTTCCCAATATTAACTCATTTGAGCCTCACTATAACCACCACAGGTAAGGGTTATTATCTCCATTTTTATAGATGAGGAAACCAAGGCAAAGAAAGCGTAAGCTGGCTTGGGGCCCGTACCTCAGTTGTTAGGGCACCAGCCACATGCACCAGGGCTGGAGGGTTCAAACCCCCAGCCCAGGCCTGCTAAACAATGACAACCATAACAAGAAAAAGTAGCCGGGAGTTGTGGCAGATGCCTATAGTCCCAGCTACTTGGGAGGCTGAGGCAAGAGATGGCTTAAACCCAAGAGTTTGAGGTTGCTGTGAGCTGTGATGCCTCAGCACTCTTCCAAGGGCGACAGTGAGACTCTGAGGGTGATATAGTGAGACTCTGTCTCAAAAAGAAATTCTCTTGTCACCAGGTGCAGTGGCTCACACCTGCCATAGTGAGACTCTATCTCAAAAAACAAACAAACAAAAAAAACACACCCCTAAACAAAGAAAGGACAAGCAGCTTGCTCCCCTGTGCCTGGCCTGGAAGGTGCCTTTTGCTTTTTTGAGACAGAGTCTCACTGTGTCACCCTAGGTAGAATGCCGTGGCTCACAGCAACCTCTAACTCTTGGGCTTAAGCGATTCTCTTGCTTCAGCCTCCCAAGTAGCTGGGATTACAGGCTCCCGCCACAATGCCCGACTATTTTTTTTGTTGCAGTTGTCGTTGTTTTAGCTGGCCAGGGCTGGGTTTGAACCTGCCACCCTCAGTATATGTGGCCGGCGCCCTACCTACTGAGCTACAGGCACCACCTGGAAGGTGCTTTTAAAAACAGGGATTCTGGCTGTACAAGGAGGCTCACATCTATAATACAAGCACTCTGGGAGATCCAGGAGGGAAGATTCCTCAAGCTCATGAGTTCGAGACCAACTTGAGGCATAAGGGTGAGGAATAGACGTGTTTGCTTGAGGAGAAGGTTCATGAATTAAACAGCCAGGCAGAGGGCTGGAAAGCCTTCCTATATTCATCGAATCTGAGACAGCTGAGTTGTAAGACACACCGTCAATCTTATGTATTACACAAAGAAAAAATACTGCTAGTCAAACAATGGCCTGACACTTTCTTATTATACTTACTTCAGAGGTATTGAAATTATGAACCAATGTATATCTTAGGAGAGATGAGTTCTCGGTGCTGGGACCAGACTTTGGAGGCCTCTGAAGCCAGGGTAGCAGTGCCTCAATGAGGCCAAGGTGAGGAGACCAAGGCCCGGTAGGTTCACCTGGTGCAGAGGTAGAATCTGCCCTGGGCCGAAAAGCTCAGCTCGCTACCTCTGCACTTGACTACCGAGTATCAGAGACCAGTTGTTTTTAGCCCTTGGAGCCTCAGTTTCCCACCTGTGTTCTGTAAGAAAGATGGTAGGAGCTGCCTCTTGTGCCCCTCAGGATATTATCACAAGGAGAAGGGAGGTGAGAAGAGAACAGGAGTGCAAGGTGGTGGGCTGGGCTCACCTGGCCTGACACTTTGTGTATCCCTTCTTGCACTCTCAGCTACAGGCCTAATGATTGGCTGCCTGGTCTACCCAGACGGTTGGGACTCAAGTGAGGTGCGGCGCATGTGTGGGGAGCAGACGGGCAAGTACACCCTGGGCCACTGCACCATCCGCTGGGCCTTTATGCTGGCCATCCTCAGCATCGGTGACGCCCTCATCCTCTCCTTCTTGGCCTTTGTGTTGGGCTACCGGCAAGACAAGCTCCTCCCTGATGACTACAAGGCAGATGGAAGCGGTAATCTGTCCTTCTCCATATGATGTACCCTGACTGGAAACCCCAGCTCATCTTAGCCAGTCCCCTGAGGCTGGGCCCCTAGCCAAGGGATGGGGACACCAAGACCATCAGACACAACCTTTGTCCTCCTGAGGCAGAAGGCCAGGGAAGGGTTGCAAGCCGGCAGGCAACAAGGCTGTGTGTGGCAGAGGCTGTCTATGACAGAGGAGTGCCGCTCCCTCCACAGTCTTTGGGTCTACAGGGGAGAGCCCCAGTCCAGCCTGGGGGCCTAAGCACGGTCTCCTTCAGAAGGAGGCACCGAGGCTGGGTCTTGAAGTAATACTGGGAGTGTGCTAGGTGGGGAGAGGAACAACTGGGCAGCAGAGGGTATGGGTTGTTAGGGAAGGAGGAGGAAGGCAGGTTAATGCTTGGGATACCTCGAGAATAACCCAGTGAGGGTACAGAAGTGACAGCCCTTGGAGTGCAAACAGTGGGAGCCTGCACACCTGGTTAGTTAGAGCAGCCCTGGGCTTATCTGAATGTCTACCTTGCTTTAACTCTCCCTCATGCAAATCCTACCTGCCAGACATAAAGGTCGGCCGGACCCAACCCTGCCAGAAGCTTCCCTGCTTCCCATTGACCTTCCTTCTCCCTAGGGTGCTTTCCGCTTCTGTTTCTCAGTAGTCTTTTCTCCTGTCTGTCCTGAGGGACTAACATTTCTCAGAGCACAAATATCATCTCCTAGTCAAAAGGCAAGTCCTGTCACCCCTGTGAATCCCAAACTCTGTATGAGAGTGAGGGGAGAAGGAAACCTCTGCAGAGGCCGCCATCAGGGACCGGCTACACCTCAGTGACCTGGCCAGTCTCCCTCCCCAATGGTTATCTTTCTGTCTGCCCTTGGACCTGGACTGGAAGCAGCAGCCAAACCCCCACCTCCACCCCCCAATCTCCTATGACCAAGGACTTTTCCCACATGAGGAACTTGAAGGAGGGACACTTACCCAGAGGTTCACAGAAAGGTGATGGCAAAGAGGAGCCCAGACCTTAGGTCTTCTCTGGCTGAACCCAGCCTATTTCTCCACAGAGGAGCAATCTGAAACATTTTTCACCCTTCTTTGGAGACAGAGGAAGAGAGGCTTTAGGTGGTTAAAGGTGGAAGCCAAAGTAATAAAAAGGTCTGGGCCAAAGAGTAGAGCAGAGGGGAATTTCTTACCTTGCAGTAGATTCCTGTAGCTCCTGGGTTAAGGGGGTGCTTAGGGCCTGGGTTCCCCGAGGACCCCATACAGGGAAGAAAGATGGAAGTAATATTTACCGAGCTTCTTCTATGTGCAGGAGTGATGTAAGGTTTTTTTTTTTTTCTTTAGAGGGGCCATTTTTATTTAATCCTCACAGAAGCTCTATGAGGAAACGTTGGAGTGGGTGATTTCAGCAGCAACCTGCACAACCAGGGCTTTCTCCAGTGATGGAGTTTTTCCAGGGGGGACTCACAGGAACTGATGAGGGTGTTTCGTCCCGCTCTCAGCCTCAGGTCAGGGCCATCTTAAATGTGTCTGGACACAGAAACACAGAGTTTTGTTTTTTTTTTTTTTTTTGAGACAGTCTCACTATGTCGCCCTTGGTAGAATGTCCTGGTGTCACAGCTCACAGCAACCTCAAACTCTTGGGCTTAAGTGATTCTCTTGTCTCAGTCTCCCAAGTAGCTGGGACTACAGGCACCTGTCACAACGCGCAGCTATTTTTTTTTTTTATAGTTGTCACTGTTGTTTGGCAGGCCCGGGCTAGGTTCGAACCTGCCAGCCCTGGTGTATGTGGCCAGTGCCCTAGCCGCTGACCTATAGGCACTGAGCCAGACAGTATTTTTATATTACTCATTTGCATTCTTCTTTTTCAGAAGAGATTATTTTGTCAAAAAGAAATTTTATTCACACAAATCCTCTTTTGGTTTTTTTTTTTTTATTTTGTCGAGGCAGAGTTCTACCCTATGCCCTGAGCAGAGGGCAGTGGCCTCGGAGCTCACCGCAACCTCGGACTCCAGCTGTGGGCATCCTGCTGCCTCAGCCTCCGGGGCCGCTGGGATTACAGGCGCTCGCCACTGCGCCCGGCTGGGTTTTTCCATTTTTTTCACGAGTTGGGGTCTCACTTTCGCTCAGACAAGCCTCGAACTCCTGAGCTCAAGCAATCCTCCCGCCTCAGCCTCCCACAGTGCTGGGATTACAGGCATGAGCCACCGCGCCCGGCTCACACAAATCCTCTTTAAAGTGCTTTCTTATAAAGAGAAGGTTTTGTTCCTTTGACATTTTCTTTATTAACAAAATGTCAACTTCTTTCCTCTCCCTCCTTGTCTCACTCCTTTCCTATCCATGCACCCTGGCCTCAGTCTGTTCAGACTTTTTTCATCCCTCAATAGCGTAGAGAGATTTGTTTTATACTTTTTCTTTATTACCTTTGGGAAACATCTACATAACATTTATGATTACTTCTAGTTACTCAAGGAAGGTCCCTATTTCTTCTGTCAGAGAAGGTCAGGAGAGTCAAGTTCAAGTCCCAGGTCTTCCAAGTCATTTTACCTCAGTGTTCTTTTTGGTAAAAGGGAGAACACTAACCCTGCACTGTCATTTCCACTGTTGTGTGGCATGACTGGAACAATGCAAGTGGAAATAAAGGATGTAGTTGCTGATTCTCTCTTTAAGGGTTAAGGAGGCAGAGGAAGATAAGTATGAGTTCTGGAGTGAAAACCGAGTTTAACTTTTGTTTTTGTTTTTTTCTGAGATTGAGTGGGAGCCACTTATAATCCTAGCACTTTGGGAGGCTGAGGCAAGAGGACCACTTGAAGCCAGGAGTCTGAGACCAGCTTGAGCAAGAGCGAGACCCCATCTCTGCAAAAGACAGAAAAATCAGCTGAGCATAATGGGGCATGCCTATAGTCCCAGTTACTTGGGAGGCTGATGCAGGAGGACTTGAGCCCAGGAACTGGAGGTTACAATGAGCTACGACAACCTATGACACTCTAGCCTTGGCAATAAAGCATAACCCTGTCCCCCCCCCCCAAAAAAAAAGAAAAGAAAAGAAAGAAATTAAAGACTTAATGGAAAGATAGATATCCCAGTTTTATGGATGGGAAGACTTAATATTGTTAAGATGGCAATAATGCCCAAATTGATCTACAGATTCAGTGCAATCTCTGTCAGAAACCCAGCTGGCTTTTTGCAGGAAGTGATAATCGGATCCTAAAATTTGTATGGAAAACAATCCATAGAGACAGAAAGTAGATTAGTAGTTTCCTGGTGCTGGGAAAAGGTGGTCATTGAGGTGACTGTGAATGGCCAAAGAGTGTCTAAAAGTGATGAAAATGGCTGGTGGCTCATGCCTGTAATCCTAGCACTCTGGGAGGCTGAGGTGGGTGGATTGCCTGAGCTCAGGAGTGAGACCAGCCTGAGTAAGAATGAGACCCCATTTCTACTAAAAATGGAAAAACTAGCTGGGTATTGTGGTGGGTGCCTATAGTCCCAGCTACTTGGGAGGATGACGCAAGAGAACAACTTGAGCCCAAGAATTTGAGGTTACTGTGAACTATGCCTCCATGGCACTCTACCAAGTGTTACCAAGCAAGACTCTGTTTCAAGAAGGAAAAAATTAAGTGATGAAAATGTTTTATAATTAGACAGCCATGATAGTTGCACAATCCAGTGAATATACTAAAAACCATGGGGTTGGGGTGGTGCCTGTAGCTCAGTTAGTAGGGCTCCAGCCACATACACCAGGGCTGGTGGGTTCAAACCCAGCCCAAGTTAGCTAAAATCAACAATGACAACTGTAACAAAAAAATAGCTGGGCATTGTGGCAGATGCCTGTAGTCCCAGCTACTTGGGAGGCAGAGGCAAGAGAATCACTTAAGCCCAAGAATTTGAGGTTGCTGTGAGCTGTCACGCCACTGCACTTTACCCAGGGGGACATAGTGAGACTCTGTCTCAAAAAAAAAAAAAAAAAAAGAAAGAAAAGAAAAAAAAAAAGGCTCAGCACCTGTAACTCAAGTAGCTAAGGCTAAGGCACCAGCCACTTATACCAGAGGTGATGGATTTGAATCCAGCTCAGGCCCGCCAAACAACAATGACAACTATAACCAAAAAATAGCCAGGCGTTGTGGCAGGTGCATGTAGTCCCAGATATTTGGAAGGCTGAGGCAAGAGGATCGCTTAAGCCCAAGATTTTGAGGTTGCTGTGAGCAGTGATGCCACAGCACTCTACCCAGGGCGACAGCTTGAGACTCTGTTTCAAAAAAAAAAATAAATAAAAAATAAATAAATAAAAGATTATGCTGAGGATCCTATAGCATATATAAAGCAGTAACCATGTCTGCACATGATAGGGAATTAATAAATATTAATTCTCTCCCAATTCACTCTCCAGTATGTCCACTTTTTATATCACTTATTTGCCCAACCAGTAATAGCTACTGTGCCCCAGTCACCCACCAACACCTTTAGGCAATGGGAGACAGTGAGGAGTGAGGTCTACCTTGGTGCTTATGGTCTGGTAAGGGAGATAGTCATGCAATACAGAATTATAAACTGATAAATGGTATGAACAAAAAAGTGCAAGCTTTCTTGAGAGCAAATAAGAGGAATCTGATATAGCTTGGTGATGGGAGCAGTGTGCAGGAAATCATCCTAAAAACAAGGCTTGGTTTTAAACATGTACTACTCTCTCCTTCCTTACAGAGGAAGTCTGAAGCAGCTGAAGGGTCGGTGAGTGATTTTGTTGGCGAGTGGTTTGTGTGTGCCTTTAGAAGGCCTGGGGCCTCTGCTTCCTGGTGGAACCCCCAGGGGTGGGGGAAACGACTTAAAGGAAGGGCTGAGCTGGGGGCAGGCCACATGCTGCGTGGGGAGACAGGAACAACAACCCCCAGGGACAGGAGCTATCTGGCATGTGGCATCTGAGACTCACTGGGGAGCAAACAGGAAGCACGAATAGACAGAGAAGAAATAAATTAAAACAGGCAGGTGGTTAGTTTCAGAAACTCATCTTTTTGTGGAGCCTGGCAAGTAAGAACAGACTGTTTTTTTAAAAGTCATGGGCAGCGCCTGTGGCTCAGTGAATAGGGCGCTGACCCCACATGCCGAGGGTGGCGGGTTCAGACCCAGCCCCGGCCAAACTGCAACAAAAAATAGCCGGGTGTTGTGGTGGGCACCTGTAGTCCCAGCTACTGGGGAGGCTGAGGCAAGAGAATCACCTAAGTCCAGGAGCTGGAGGTTGCTGTGAGCTGTGATGCCACGACACTCTACCAAGGGCGATAAAGTGAGACTCTGTCTCTACAAAAAAAAAAAAAAAAAAGTCATTATTGTAATTTGAACCCTTATGTTCAGAGACAGAGAATTTTAAATAATTTGTAAGAAACATACTAGAAAATCTAACAGAACATAAAAATCAGAAAGAAAACCAAAGATTCAAGAAAGCTAAGCTAATAGTGTTACTGTATTGAATATTAAATTTAGCTCTATGTGGAATCCTGATAGCCAAGGCAAAAAGAAAAACAATTAGATAACCATTTTTATTTTATTTTTATTTATTTTTTTTTTTGGTTTTTGGCCAGGGCTGGGTTTGAACCCGCCACCTCTGGCATATGGGACCGGCGCCCTACTCCTTGAGCCACAGGCACCGTCCTAGATAATCATTTTTAATGCTGGTTCAAAAAGTACAACATATTAGTTTCTTTATTGTCCTTTACATTCCCAAAATGTGACTTAACAAGAACATTAAAGAATACATTAAAAAAAAAAAAAAAAGAACCCCCATGACAGTGCTACCTGTCAGCTGCCATTTATGGAGGACCAGGCCAGGCACTTTGTGTGGGTTGAAGGGTTTATCCTCATTCAAAGTATTTATTTTTGCAAAGTACCTTTCAATCCTTAACTACGCAAGATATATATTTTTTGAGTAATTATAAATAAAACTATTATCTCCCCCTCCACACCTTAGAGAGTGATTCTCAAGCTTCAGTGTGCATACGTGTACAATCACCGGACTCTTTTCAAAGTGCAGATTTTGATTCAGTGAGTGGAATGGGACCCCAGACACTGCATTTCTAACTAGCTCCCAGGTGATGGGTCGCTAGCACAGGGCTCGCACTTTGAATAGCAAAGAATTAGAACACAACCTTTTTCTTATGTTTTTGCAGTGTTCATTATTACAGTTTCTTTCTTTTTTTTTTTTTTTTTAGAGACAGAGTTTCACTTTATTGCCCTCTGTAGAGTGTTGTGACATCACAGCTCACAGCAACCTCCAACTCCTGGGCTTAGGCGATTCTCTCACCTCAGCCTCCCCAGTAGCTGGGACTATAGGTGCCTGGCTATTTTTTTGTTACAGTGGCTGGGGCCAGGTTCGAACCCGCCACCCTCAGTATATGGGGCCAGCGCCCTCCCCACTGAGCCACAGGTGCCGCCCCTATTACAGTTTTTTTTTTTTTTTTTGAGATAGAGCCTCAAGCTATTGCCCTGGGTAGAATGCCATGGCAGCACAGTTCACAACAACCTCCATCTCCTGGGCCCAAGCCGTTCTCTTGCCTCAGCTTCCCGAGTAGCTGGGACCACAGGTGCCCGCCATGCCCTAACGCCTGGCTATTTTTTTGGTTGTAGTTGTTATTGTTTGGCAGGCCCAGGCCAGATTCGAACCCGCCAGCCCTTAGCAATTTGAGCTACAGGCGCCACCCCTATTACAGTTTTTAAATGTCACAAATTCCACAGCACTGATGTATCACTTTTTCTTAAACCAAACCTTAATTATTAGACATTTAGGGTTGCCATCATAGGTATTAACTTTTTACTTCTGTTGATGAATTCCTGGATCAAGTGAAATTGCTAAATCAAAGGGCAACCACATCTCTATGTCTGCTGTATTATTATTACTTGTATTTTTGGTGCTGCATTTTAAAAGGCGTAAGTTTTTAATTGAACAACAGTCAATACTATCTTACATATGAATGAGGAAATTTGCCTACCTAATAAAGTAAAACTGTGAGCATATGTGGGCCAGTGGTTTTTATATTGGTTTTTAAAATGTCAAATTTTATATTCTTGTAATCTTTTGTTATTTTGCTTGTCTTATCTACAGGTCGTCTATTTCTCAGACATGGAAAATGGAATCTAATTCTTCAGAAATAAGAAATTGTTCCACCTATGCTTTCTTGTCCCTGGTTACTACAGGCCTGAAGCCTGAAATCACTTTTATTATAGGACTAAAACTGGACAGTCTCTTTAGACAAGACCTCCTTCTATATACGCTTTCAGGTGAAGCAGAACTCCAGTGACCCACACCAAATACATTCAGAGGCTAAGTGATGTGGGGAGAGCTCAGCTATTGGGGCTCCAAGTTCTCTTCTTAAGCCCCTCTTACAAGCAGATCACTTTACGCTCTTTTTTTTTTTTTGAGACAGAGTCTCACTGTGTAACCCTCGGTAGAGTGCTATGGCATCACAGCTCACAGCAACCTCCAACTCTTGGGCTTAAGCGATTCTCTTGCCTCAGCCTCCCGAGTAGTTGGGACTACAGGCACCTACCACAACGCCCGGCTACACTTTACCCCCTTGAGGCCTCTCCTCAGTAAAATGGGAGGGCTAGATGAATCCATCTCTAGCACTGCATCTCCCAGGCTGTCTCTGACACCCAGAGAAATGCCCAGTTGGCTGTAAAAGGGCTCCTGAAGAAGAGTTACTGGAAGTGTGTTGGATCATTTTAGGCTGAGGTTTAGGCAGTCCTCTGCTTCTCCCTCCTCATGTTTTGTTTTCTTATTGTTGGCCATCAGAATCTGGATCCTTTAACATCCATCACAAAGTTTTATAAATATTGGGTGATAAGAGACTAATTACTCTTTTTTTTTTTTAGACAGAATCTCACTATGTTGCCCTTGGTACAGTGCTGTGGTGTCACAGCTCACAGCAACCTCAAACTCTTGGGCTTAAGCGATTCTCTTGCCTCAGCCTCCCAAGTAGCTGGGACTTGTGAGGGTGCCTACCACAATGCCCGGCTGTTTTATTGTTGCAATTGTCATTGTTGTTTAGCTGACCCGGGCTGGGCTCCAACCCGCCAGTCTCAGTGCATGTGGCTGGCGCTGTAACCACTATGTATGGGAGCTGAGCCCAGGAGACTAATTACTCCTGAGACTAATTTGCCTACCCCCAGCACCCTTAGCCCCAGGAATCAAATATCACATTTCTTTGTGTTCACACTGACTCAACCAAAACTGGCTACTAGCTTTGGATAATTGTTACTTATGTTCAATAATTTGCTACAGGAATAGATTATATTTTTCATCAAAAATTTTGGATTTGGCATACCTATCCCTCAGTATCTGTGGAATAGGTTTGTTTCCAGGACCACCCTCAGGTGGCAAAATCCACAGATGCCCAAGTCCTTGATACAATATGGTGTGGTATTTGCATATAGCCTATGCAGACTTATTTTATTTTATTTTCAGAGCCTCAAGCTGTTGCCCTGGGTAGAGTGCTGTGGCATCACAGCTCACAGCAACCTCTAACTCCTGGGCTTAAGCAATTCTCTTGCCTTAGCCTCCCAAGTAGCTGGGACTATAGGCGCCCACCACAATGCCGGCTATTTTTTGATTGTAGTTGTCATTGTTGTTTGGCAGGCCCAGGTTGGATTTGAACCCGCCAGCTCTGGTGTATGTAGCTAGTGCCTTAGTCGCTTGAGCTACAAGGCACCGAGCCATCCCACATATTTTAAATCCTCTCTAGATTTCTTATAATACCAAATACAATGTAAATGCTGCAAAATAAGTTGTTATACTGTATCATTTGGATTTTTTATTGTAATTTTTTTCCTAGTATTTTTCATTTGTGGTTAATTGAATCTGTGGATGTAAACTTGCAGCTATGGAGGGCTGGCTGGCTCCATATATGGTCAATCTTCTGCCAGGTTCTAGAGAGGAACTCAGTATAGGTAATACTTTATCACAGCAAAAGCCAAGAGGAAGATAGATTCTTCAGGGTGTTCCTTGACTGGAGGATGGTGCATAAAAATAGAGTTTTGTTGATTATCTGCAATCAATGATCCTGAGAAACAGGTTCTTTTTCTGGTCTCTTTCCATTTACAGTTACTCAATAATAACCTGAGTGCACCATACTATTAGAGGCAGAGAGTAAATGTTGAACAAAACTGCAATGAATCTTCTTGCTTGATCAAGCAGCAATGACATGGGAAGGTTTTTATCCCTGGCTGTTAGGTGTTTGGCCAATGCACCTTGACCACATGCCCAGTGTGCTGATTTCTCTTAAGTTCAGATAGGCTAGGAATGAGTATCCTAGCATTGTTACAGTTAAATTGTTTGTGGTGGGAACTATTAATGAGATTTAACCTTGTCACTTAGTCCACAGCAGCTGTTTTACAAGGATGATCACATTCGTATTTTCTTTTTTTTTTTTTTTTTTATTTTTAATTTCAACTTCCTTGTTCATTCTTCTTTGTTTGAAGTACTGTTTTTTATCTTCCTCTGGCGGGTTCTTGATGTTAGTAGAGACGGGGTCTTACTCTGGCTCACATGCTGTTACATACAGGTCTCGAACCTCTGAGCTCAGGCAATCCACCCGCCTCGGCCTCCCACAGTGCTGGGACTACAGGCGTGAGCCACCACGCCCGGCCACATTCGTATTTTCTTTTGCTAATAAAATTACTTATCAGGTATCTTCTTTATGCAAGCTTGATCGGTGACAGAATTTCACAAATTCTGTAGCTTAATGACTTTTAAACTATATTTATTTATTTATTTCTCATAATTAATTTTTTTAAAAAGGTACAAGAAAAGTTTCTAAAAGTCTCTCTACTCTCAAAACATTTCTCACTGAAACAAAACTATAGGGTCCACAGAAGCTCCTGGGGATAGGATGGGATGTAAGGTACATCTATAGCACACACCTTGCTTTTGCCAGGAGCAGTGAGTTTCACCAAAGCAGGAGTTAATGTTTACTAATGACCAGCGTTGGGGAAGGACCCACAAATCCGTAAAGGAGTCAAATAACCAAGCATTTTAGTTTTTGCTTTATTTTCAAAGAAACTCAATATTCAACCTAATAACATTTTTTTTTTTTTTTGAGACAAAGTGTCACTACATCACCCTTGTGATGCTGTGGCATCACAGCTTATAACAACCTCAAACTCTTGGGCTTAGGTGATTCTCTTGCTTCAGCCTCCCAAGTAGCTGGGACTACAGGTGCCTGCCACAACGCCTGTAGAGCATTAATAGAGATGGGGTCTTGCTTTTGCTCAGGCTGGCCTCGAACTGGTGAGCTCAAGCAATTCACCCGCCTTGGCCACCCAGAGTGCTAGGATTACAGACGTGAGCCGGCTAGGAAGATATCTTAAAAATGCTTTCATTACTTTACAACACTATCCATTACCATTGCCGCATAACAAACTAGTTCAGAAGGCAATGGCATAAAACAACTTACGCATCTGTTTCTGTGAATTAGGAATCCCTGGTAATGATAAATGTCTTTGCCTCAAGGTTTCTCCTAAAGCTGCAATTTTGTTGTATTCAGTGGTTTGCAGGATAATTTCTCACAGGTTGCTGGCTATTGGTCTCTTCATAGAGCTACTTGTATAGCAGCTTACTTCCCTAGAAAAAGGGCTCCAAAGCAAGACTGAGCAAGAGAGAGCGTACACACAGAAGCCACAGCCCCTTTGTAAATTGTAAAATTTACTGTCACAAAGGCCAGCCTACACTTGAGGCAAGTGCATTACATGAATACCCAGAAGTGGAACCCTTTTAATAGTTTTTTTTGGGTCAGGAATGGTAGCTCATGCTTGTAATCCTAGCAATCTGGGAGGCTGAGTTGCTTGAGGTCAGGAGTTTGAGACCAGCCAAACAAGGGACACTTGCACCCACATAAAAAATAGAAAAATTAGCTGGATGTGGTAGCACTTGCTGGTAATTTGAGGGGCCAGTGAGCTATGATGATGCCACTATACTCTAGCCTGGATTACAGCAAGACTGTCTCCAAAAAAAAAGTTGTTTGTTTTTGCCTGGGGGTGGTAACTACCTGCACTCTGGGAGGCCAGGAGTTTGAGAAAAGCCTGGGCAACAGCAAGACGCTGTCTCTATAAAAAATAGTGAAAACAATTGGCTGCAAGTCCCTGCTACTTAGACATGAGGATCACTTGAGCACAGGAATTAGAGGCTGCAGGGAGCTATGATCACACTACTGCACTCCAGCCTGGGCAGCAGAGTGAGACGGTCTCAAAAGTTCTTTTCTGGGCAGCGCCTGTGGCTCAAGGAGTAGGGCGCTGGCCCCATATACCAGGGGTGGTGGGATTGAATCAAGCCCTGGCCAAAAACTGCAAAAAAAAAAATTGTTTTACGGGTGGCGCCTGTGGCTCAGCGGGTAGGGCGCCGGTCCCATATGCCGGAGGTGGCGGGTTCAAACCCAGCCCTGGCCAAAAAAAAAAAAAAAAAAAAAAATTGTTTTACATAGTTATAATTAATTTTCTGCTTAAATGAGGACTGCAGCATGCAAAAGAATAAAGATCTGATTCTGACAGCTTTATATGCTGATGGATATGTGTTCTATACATCGATGAAGATGAAAGCAGGACTCCAACCCTGAAAACTCATCCCACTTTTGTTATCCATCCTCAGAGGATTTAGGATAGGGGTTTACACTAAATTTATTTCCAACACCAACCATACTCCCTTCTCTACAGCTAGTGAATCCAAGACCACCTGTGCTAACAATGATATCTGAGTGGTACAATTTATAGGCAGTCTAGTTCTGTTATGTTGGAAGGCAAGGCTTGTTATTTTTATGTTAAAACAGCCAAAAATTAGATCTGAATTCTGGACAAAAAGGAGAGATAATAAAAACTTGGAAGAATATAAAATCAAAGTGAACATCTATGTATTAGAAACCTTTCTCCTTTGGCCTGGCGCAGTGGCTCACATCTTTAATCCTAGCACTCTGGGAAGCTGAGGTGGGTGGATAGCTTGAGCTCACAGACCAGCATGAGTAAGAGCCAGACTCTGTCTCTAAAAATAGCTGGGCATTGAGACAAGAGGATCGCTTGAGCCCAAGAGTCTGAAGTGGTTGTGAACTCTGATGCCATGGCACTTGACCAAGGGCGACAAAGTGAGACTGTCTCAAAAAAAAAAAAAAAAAAGAAAAGAAAAAAGAAAAAAACAACCTTTCTCCCTGGTGCAGTCTATAAACTAGGCACTGAAGTAAACATGCTTAATGCCTTGGTTAAAATCTCGAAACACTTAACACTATCTCAGATTTTTGCCTTTTCAGCTGGGGCCTTTTTCTGGTATCACTTAAATGCATATTGTAAATATAGTTTTTTTAACTCTCAACTTTTAAAAATGTCATCAGTGACACAAAAACCTCTTGGTAAGCTTCAAGGTTTATAGCCATCTTTCTGTATTAATATTCTAATTTTAAAACAAATATAAGTTCATAATGTACTATCAGTAAATCACCAATTTTCTGTGGTCCAGTAATCTAAGAGCAAAGCACTTTCTTCCTAAGGCTGAACTGAAGACTATGGGTTTCAAAAGTAAAAGTGAAAAAACATTAAGAATGGACAGTAAAGTCTATTTATAACCTGGGCCTGCCATGGAGCAGCTAAATTGTTTCCCTGTGGACACTCAGAGTCAACGAATTAAGAATTAAAGTTGGGGCCTCACCTACTGTGTATATTGCAAGCATACATGTCAAATATATTAAAAGTAGAGTATAAATGTCTAAACACAACCATTGAGTGAGGTGAATGATATGTTGACTAGTTTGATGTGAATATTCTAGATTATATATAGAGTCAGCACATTATACTCCATAATTGCAGTAATGTACACAGTTATGATGTAATAAAAAATAATAAAATAATAAAAAATAAAGGTGGGGCTGAGTGAGAGCCTGTGGCAGGCAGGCGGGCACAGCTGTAGCCTGAGCGCCAGCGCAGGCTGGTGGGCCTCACACCCTTCCTTCTCTTCACTCCCCGTGACTTTGGACATGGTGGCCCCCTGGGCTCAGTGACCAGCCAGCTGGGCTCCATGTTCCCCTTCCTGCTGGTCCTGGTGGATCTGCAGTATGAAGGTGCTTAATGCAGAGTAAATGCAGATGTTGAGAAACATCTTGAATTGGGCAAGAAATTACGTGCATCTGGACAGCTAGCTGACACTTTATCTCAGTTTCATGCTGCAGTAGATGGTGACCTGACAACTGTATTGCTTATCATCAGAGAGCTACTGTCTTTTTAGTTATGGATAAATCAAAAGCTGCACTTCCTTATTTAACTAAAGTGATTGAATTGAAGATAGATTTCACTGCAGCAAGATTACAGAGAGGTCATTTGTTACTCAAACAAGGAAAACTTGATGAAGCAGATGCTTTTTAAAAAGTTCTCAAATTAAATCTAAGTGAAAATGAAGAAAAGAAAGCCCACTCTCAGCTTATAAAATCTGATGATATGCAACGTCTGCGTTCACAAGCACTAGAGGCTTTTGAAAGCACAGAACTTTGGGCTGAATGTTTTATAAAAGGAGAACCTAGGAAAGCTATAAGTGACTTGAAAGTTGCATGAAAACTGAAGAATGGGCTCGGCGCCTGTAGCTCAGCGGCTAGGGTGTCAGCCATATACACCGGAGCTGGAGGGTTTGAACCCAACCTGGGCCTGCCAAACAACAATGACAATTACAACAACAACAAAAAAATAGCTGGGCGTTGTGGCGGGCGCCTGTAGTCCCAGCTACTTGGGAGGCTGAGGCAAGAGAATTGCTTAAATCCAAGAGTTTGAGGTTGCTGTGAGCAGTGATGCCACAGCACTCTACCCAGGGTGACGTAGTGAGACTGTCTCAAAAAACAAACGAACAAACCAACCAAAAAACTGAAGAATGATAATACCGAGGCATTTTATAAAATCAGCACAATGTACTACCAACTAGGAGACCACGAGCTGTTCCTCAGTGAAGTTCATGAATGTCTTAAACTTGACCAGGAACCTCCTGATAAAAGGTGTTTTGCACACTATAAACAAGTAAAGAAGCTTAATAAGCTGATTGAGTCAGCCGCAGAGCTCAACAGAGATGGCAGATACACAGATGCGACTAGCTAACATGAATCTGTCATGAAAACAGAACCAAGCATTGTTGAGTACACAGTTCGTTCAAAAGAAGGGATTTGCCACTGCTTTTCTAAGGACGAGAAGCCTCTTGAAACTATTAGAATATGTTCTGAAGTCATACAGATGGAACCTGACAATGTGAATGCTCTGAAAGATCCAGCAGAGGCCTATTTAATAGAAGAAATGTACGACGAAGCTATTCAGGATTATGAAACTGCTCAGGAACACAATGAAAATGATCAGCAGATTCAGGAAGGTCTAGAGAAAGCACAATGATTATTAAACAGTCGCAGAAATGAGATTATTATAAAATTATAAAAACCAAAAAGCAAGAAATCATTAAAACATACTGAAAATTAGCACTGCAGTGGCACCTAGATAACTTTCAGAAAGAAGAAAAGAAAAATGCTGAGAAAAAGTTCATTGAGATAGCAGCTTCTAAAAAAGTTCTCTCTGATCCAGAAATGAGGAAGAAGTTTGAGGATGGAGAAGATCTCCTGGATGCAGAGAGCCAATAAGGAAGTAGTGGCAACCCTTTCCGCAGAAGTTGGAACTTAGGGCAAGATTCAATCCCTTCAGCTCAGGCAGACCGTTTAGATTTGAATTCCACTTCAATTAAATTAACTGGTTTTTTTTTTGTGCCTCTTCCTTAATTTTTTAAAAGATTAAAAACAAAGAAACCTTGTTCTGGGATCCTAAAGAAAAAAAAACAAACTCAGATCTTTCAATTTGTCCACGACCAAAGAGTTGTTTTAATAGGACCTATTAAATATTAAATAAACCTATTTTTATCCATGTTAGATTTAAGGTTGATGGAGTCTACAAAGGCAGGGAGAATAGGATGGCTCTGTTTCTGACAAGCAGCCTGCATGCACTGAGGAATGTCGGGAAGTGGTCTGAGGCAGGCTCTCCTGCGGAAGCACTCACGTAGGCTGTATTTTTTGACACTGGATCATTCTTCTCTGGTGGAGAAATTCTTCTGTTCCCAGCCTTGCATTACAAGCCAGTACCTGTGTAAGCACAAGTGTAAGGAGGAGTTGTAATCTTCTTTAGACTTGGCTATGTTTCAAATGCTTAAAGAGAGTATGAACATTTTTAGGAACAAGTGTGTTAAGATGTGGTCAGCCCAGTCACTTGCAAGCTAGGTCTTCAGTGGACATCTCTGCTAGTGTCAACATGGTTGTCACTGAAGAATGGGCAGAGTCCATCTTTAAGGAAACCTGCCACCAAACGATAGTTGGTATGTATGGTTAACATTAATTCAAAGTCTAGTCCTGGATGTGTTTTCTTGTTCAGTACCTACAGAATATTGAAAGCCACTTATACCATAAATTCAAGTTAACACGTATGGTCCCTTTTAATATTAAACATAACAAATATGTAAATAGGTTCAGATAACATAGCTGTGGTATTATTTAAAATACTGCTGAAGTGCAGACTGAAATACTTTTCTTGGTTGTTACATAAAATTTCCTATAACAGGATTGGCTTAGAAATGTAAAGTTGCTTACACAGAATGCCACATTTCCTACTCTTACTTAGTGTGGGGCAGCGTCTCCTCCTCTGCGCCTTCTATCTGGGCCTGACCACCCGGACTGCAGTGACTCCCCTGTGGGACCTGTAACTGGAGCATCAGCCAATTGGCTTCACCAGATCTCGATGCCTCCTGTTCTTCTGCCTGAAAGGAAAATACAGGCCTAAAACGGAGTCAGCTCTGGCTGTATCATTTCATTTATTACGATGTCACCTCTTGAGATACCTTTAAGATAACTACTTAATTAGTCTGGTCTTGGGCAGCGCCTGTGGTTCAGTGAGTAGGTCGCCGGCCCCATATGCTGAGGGTGGTGGGTTCAAGCCCGCCCCCAGCCAAACTGCAACAAAAAAATAGCTGGGCATTGTGGTAGGCACCTGTAGTCCCAGCTACTCAGGAGGCTAAGGCAAGACAATCACCTAAGCCCAAGAGCTGGAGGTTGCTGTGAGCTTTGACACCACAGTACTCTACCGAGGGTGACAAAGTGAGTCTGTCTCTAAAAGAAAAAGGGGGTGTCTTTTTATACCGGATAATTTTGGCCCTAAAAAAAAAAAAAAAAAAAAGACTATTAATCGGGCAGTGCCTATGGCTCAGTGGGTAGGGAGCTGGCTCCATATACCGAGGGTGGCGGGTTCCAACCCAGCCCCAGCCTAACTGCAACAAAAAAATAGCCAGGCATTGTGGTGGGTGCCTGTAGTCCCAGCTACTAGGGAGGCTGAGGCAAGAGAATCGCCTAAGCCCAGGGGTTGGAGGTTGCTGTGAGCTGTGATGCCTCAGCACTCTACCACAGGCTACAAAGTGCGATATACCAAGCGCTGTGGGTTTGAATCCAGCCTCAGGCAAACTGCAACATAAAAATAGTCGGGCATTGTGGCGGGCACCTGTGGTCCCAGCTACTTGGGAGGCTAAGGCTAAAAGAATCGCCTGGGCCCAAAAGGTGGAGGTTGCTGTGAGCTGTAATGCCACTACACTCTACCGAGGGTGACAAAGTGAAACACTGAAATTTAAAAAAAAAAGACTTTGTCTCAAAAAAAAAAAAAAAAAGATTATTAATCAAGCACATTGAACATTTATGGAACTATAGATGCTCTGCTTAAAATCAGAGAATTACCTTAGAAAAGAATTATTTTTATTCTGGAAAGGTTTTTGCTTTTGCTTTGAAGCAGTTTGAAGCATTTTAAACATCAAAGGATCTAACATACCATTTTTATGAAATCAAGCATTTTAATTAATTGTGGGAGGTATCCTGACCACAGACATCCACAACAGCTAAGCACAAATCACTTTTACAGTCATATCCTGAAACATACGCAAAAAGAATATTTTTTAACTGAGGGACAAAAAACGCATAGTTGAATAGAGCAGAACTCTTATGTGTTCTTTGCATTTATTTGAGTCTATTTCCTACCAATATACTTAATAATGCATTTCGAAAACTAAAATAAATAAAGATGGGGTTGTGACTCCCATCTCAGTTTGTTGGTTCTTCTGGGATAGCTAGAAGCTCTCCTACAACAGCACTGAGGTTTTCTAAAACCCTGGCAATTCTAGGTCCACACATTTAACCCAAGGTTAGAGGGTCTGACTAGGTTGGTCAGACTGGTGAACACACTGATTTGAAGAATCCAAATAGGTTATATTTTGGTCAACATTATGAAAACACTGTGTATCTTAAGAATTTCACACCTAAAATGAACCAACTAGAACAGTTAGTTCAAGAGTAGGTGGGTAAAGACTTTATGAATAACACTAAAAAAAAAAAAAAACCCTCCACAAAAATAAAAGCAAATTAAAAACAGCACAAGTGGCTTGGCACCTGTGACTCAAGCGGCTAAGGCGCCAGCCACATACACCTGAGCTGGCGGGTGCCTGTAGTCCCAGCTACTTGGAAGGCTGAGGCAAGAGAATCGCTTAAGCCCAGGAGTTGGACGTTGCTGTGAGCTAAGATGCCATGGTACTCTGCCCAGGGTGACAGCTTGAGGCTCTGTCTCAAAATAAATAAACAAAAACTGCATAAGTATATGAAGCAAAAATGACAAAAATTATCTTAAGTATGTAAAAAGTCCAGACCTGATCTAGTCTGCATACTCCAAAAGAAAGCCAGGTATAAATTACACTTTTAACCCTAAAAAAAAAAAAAAAAAAGCCAGGTATTTCAGCAAATAACCAAAAAATAAATATGGCCAATAAAATCCATTAAACAAGTTTCTGATCTCATAAGTAATCCAATGTGAAAATTAAAACATGATACTCCCCCCTTTTTGGCAAACTAGCTATTAGGAATAAAATGAGTCAGGAGTCAGTCCCAGATTGTAACAGGCCAACTTGAACAGTGTTGGTACACAGGGAAAACAGTTCAATTGTTTCAGGTAAGTTAGCCTTAAAAATGTACCTACTCTCTGGCCAGTCATTGCAAAAAGTCATCCTAAGAAATGAGTCAGACAAATGTATGAAAACCTGTAACAGTGTTCATAATGCTAGGCCCTTATTAAGAGCTTACACTTCCAAGTCTTCTGTTGCATTTTACACACATTGCATTTGTGATTTGAGGGGTAAAAACCTCCCAAACTTTCTGGAAAAATGCTGTTGGACCTAGGAAATAATTTTCTCATGATTTTCCAATATGTACGTTGATTTTTTTACTTTGTCAAGACAAGAGTTCTACCCTATACTCTGAGCACAGTGCAATGGCGTCGTAGCTCACTGCAACCTCAGTCAGACTCAGCCTGTGGGAATCTTGCTGCCTCAGCCTCTGAAGTCGCTGGGATTATAGGCGCTGGGTGTGGTGCCTGGCTGGGTCTTTCCATTTTTTTTTTTTCATGAGTCCAGGTCTCACTCTCGCTCAGACAAGCCTCGAACTCCTGAGCTCAAGCAATCCTTCTGCCTAGCCTCCCACAATGCTGAGATTACAGGCGTGAGCCACTGTGCCCAGCTCCAATATGGACTTTGTTAATTCCACCCCAATCCCAATTCAAAGCTAGTAGCAAAACTACAAACCCCACAAAAGGGCAAGCATTCAATTTGTACTTTCAGGCATATTTCAGTTCAAAAGCTTTTTCAACCAATCCTGCTGGGCAGACCAACTTGGGTAACAAATTAACAAAAATTTTCTAGACACAAGTAGGTTATTAAATAATTTGTTTATTGTACTGCATTTACAAAGAAAACAGACAATGCACTCAGTAGAAAGAATAAAAATGTATTCAGGGTTTTATTTCTGACAGTAAATAGAAATCCTTTAGTAAGATCATGGCAATTTGACATTATTATGATTAAACTCAATAAAGGTTTTGGGGTACTTGGAAGATCAAATTCTACAGCTGCCTCTTTCTACATCTTGTAATTCATCTGGCTCCTTTAGAGGAAAAAGCCCTTATTTGGTGGTGGAAGTTATAGGTTCTATTAAAATTTCCTACCATGTCAATTGTTAAAATAGGGCCTGTTGTTGGTGTTTTTTGGTTTCTCACTTTAAAATCCTCACCAGAATTCCTATAATCCCACAATTGTGGTTTTACAATGTAGAAGAGAATTCAGTTCTAGTCTATTGCTTTAGATATAAATACAGCTGAAAACCCAAAGTGGATCAGAATTATTGAAGGATTTCCCTGCCGTTGTTTGATAAAAATCTATTCTTTATTCTTGATAGATGCATAGACAGCCTGACTTGAAATTCTTTCTACAGAACCATGTCTGATTTCAGGAGTACCCAAATCAAGGATCCGATGAATGGCTGGCAAGTTACTCAGAGTAACATGCTTATGAGTTAAATGGACTGCATAATGGCACCATTCTTCCTTTGTCATTTTTGGTGGATGAACGACAAATTAGATTCCAATCTCCCACACAGAAGGATGGCTACCCAACAGTCTCTCTGGTAGCTTGCTAGCAGAGCCTCAAGTTGCACCTCCTTGGCTTTCTGTAAATTAAGAGTCCTGTGGCTGCTTCTGGAGAATGCTGTAATCCCCAAGGGTCACTTGGTCCATGCTGAACAAGCAGCTGTGACCCCAATCTTGCCCCCCTTTTTGCTTTTCGATATTACGAGGAATATACAATGTCTATGGCAAGTCTAGAAGAGGCCCATCCTAAGAGAAAATTCACAAAGCCTTTTCTCATTAAAAAAAAGTCTCAAGTACATCTCAATCATCTCAAAATTGTAGTTATAAACTTACATCATACAAAGAAATAGCAGCAGAGAATGGCTAATCTTAAAAACAAACCAACCAACCAAAACAAAACCAAAATCAACAACAAAAAAAAGTGCCACCCCTCCCCTCCCCTTGGTTCTTTTATGTGGGGCTTCATTAAAGACCCCAAATCTCTGAGAAAATGAGAAAGTTAAAGCCACAGAGGGAAACGGCTTTAAGGCCAGAATTTTGGGCAAAGTAAAAGCTATAAATAAAAGCAGACATTATTTGGAAAAGAATCAGAACTCTAGGAAATATTCCTAAATGGGAAAGTTTTGAAACCCAGATCTCTTTTCAGGAGTCATTCTGATTCTTTAGTTATGGGGCAAAAAACTCAAGGGCAATGAGTAAAGTGCCAGCCAGGGATTTAAAAAACAAAAAAACAAACAAAACAGAACAAAAAAAAACATAACAGCCAAACTAACTGTGCTCTTACTGTAACATAAGAACACACATAGGAAAGGACTGTTTACAGAACACCTGAGGTTCTCAAGAAATTATTACTCAATGGTTCCATTTTTGTTTATATTAAAATCAAATTTCAAGGATCTTAAAAGTTATTAAAGGAATCTGACAGTGCTTTGAACAGTGATAAAGTGGTGCCCGGATTCGGTGTTATACAGTTCATTAAAAAAGATAGCTTAAAAGTTGCAGGAAAATAATGTGAACATAGAGAACAACAGAAACAATCCAGGAAGTTGATGTAGCCTGGATACAGCAAGTTTAATGTCTCTGCTGCACAAAGAATTAGCAATACCCTTTCCCCTCCTTATCCTTATGCTGGCAATAGGATATGCATTAGAAAATTTGACTCTTAGAGTCAGTGAATAAAAGGATGGGCTCATAGATGTTCACGACTCTTTTTAAAAAGGATGTCCTAGTGGAAAGGCAAGGGTACAGGAGAAAGGCTGTTTCACTTTTTAGTCCATTAGTCTTTGGCAGAGCCCAACCAAGGCCAAATTCACATAGGATGCCCAATGGCTGTGGGGATCTCCACATGGTCAAGTAAGCAAACCCAAATGAACATGTTGGATTAAAAAAAAAAAAAAATCTAGAAACCCTTGAAAGAAGAGCTTCACCCCAAAAAGGGAAGAGGAAATGCTTGGAGGGGGGATGGTCAGAGAGGGTCAGTGTGTGATCTCTGCTGCAGTGCTGGGCAGAGGCTTAAGAGTTGAGCCAGGGGTGCCGGAGACACTCGGCAGCAGTGGCTCTCTTCTCAGGGATCAGCTCCAACATGGGCAGTAAGAAATCTGTGAAGCCAGCTGCCTCTTCCTTAGACCATTCATACTTCTCCACTAGGACCTCAAAAAGGCCCCAAGGTTTTAGCTTCGTGATGTGTTTCAGGTCACCTGCAGTGAAGACAGTACAAACAAACAAACAAACAAACAAAAAACAACAAAAAAAGAAACAAAAAACCCCTGATCAACATTGACAAGTGATAGGATCCTCTTGTGGAAATCCAGGAACTACTCCAGGTAGTCTATAAGGAATTAAATTTTGTACATGAGATTCTAATCCTCCTTTCACAAGGTACTTCTTTTCAGATGAAGTACCTTTTTTTAAATAAAGCTCCAAAAATTAAAGGTAATTTGTTTTCTCCCCTTTGCAGTATTTTTTTTTTTTCGCAAACTGAGTATGCCCATCAGGAACTTTAAAATAAAGTTAAATGCCTATATATCCTGCACATCAGGTGTCATCTGATGTGCAGATGTCATCAGAGGCAGTCTAGCACCACATACTGAGAATAATTTGCTGTATTCTTCCCTCCCCACCCCCTGCCCCCTGCCAATAGTCTAGTAAATGCTGCTTCAAAGTGAGGCACAATTTAAAAAAATAAAGAACTACTATCATGGCTGGGCGTGGTCGCTCATGCCTGTAATCCTAGCACTAACGGAGGCTAAGGTGGGCGGATTGCTTGAGAGCAAGAGCTAGAGACAGCCTGGGCAAGACTCTGTCTCTACTAAAAACAGAAAATCTAGCCAGGCATCATGGCAGGAGCCTGTAGTCTCAGCTATTTGGGAGGCTGAAGCAAGAGGATTGCTTAAGCCCAAGAGAATGAGGTTGCTGTGAGCTATGACAATGTCATGGCACTCTACCTAGGGTAACAGAGTAAGACTGTCCAAAAAAAACCCAAAAAACAAAAACTACTATGATGTTAAACATGTATTATGATGTTAAAACATGTATAAAAGTAGGCTCAGTCGGTAAGGTGCCGGCCCCATATACCGAGGGTGGTGGGTTCAAGCCCGGCCCCGGCCAAACTGCAACCAAAAAAATAGCTGGGCATTGTGGCGGGCGCCTGTAGTCCCAGCTACTCGGGAGGCTGAGGCAAGAGAACCGCCTAAGCCCAGGAGTTGGAGGTTGCTGTGAGCTGTGTGAGGCCACGGCACTCTACCGAGGGCCATAAAGTGAGACTCTGTCTCTACAAAAAAAAAAAAAAAAAAAAGAAAACATGTATAAAAGTAAAAAAAAAAAAAAAAAAAAAAAAAGAGAAAAATGTGTAAAAGTAACAAAACAAAAAGAACAAACCCTATACAGCTTTCCAATATGGATAGTATCATACTCTATACTATTCTGAAGCAGTAACCTAATTTCTCGTTTAAAGTGACCACTTTAAAAATATGGCCAGTTATTAATGGCTTATTAAGGCAAATGCTGCTTAAAATTTTATTTTCACATATGACACTTATTTGAAGTCTCTCCTGTGGGCAGAAGTGCCTCTTTAATTACCTACTTGGTACACGTGCATGCCTCAATCTGACTTTGCACACAAGGAGAAACTATTCTGAAGCACATAACAACCATTTGGGTAAGGTTCTAAGGGGATGCTCCTGTTAAGGGTGGAGAAAAATTATTTTTCTTTGCACTGGTAGAGGTTGTAAGGAAGAGGGGAACCATGGCACAATGAGGAAAAAAGAACAGCTTTCTAGGTCATTCTAACTCAGGTTTTTACATTTCAATTTTATTTGGAATGCTAAGAGATACATTATCAAGTCAAAAAGTTAAAGTGAGAGTTTTATCTTTGTTCCCATCATTAACATGTACTAACAAACTTATGGAACTGGAAAGGGACTAGTGTGTTCTGAGTGACTGGAGACTGTTAGGTGTCACTGGAATGCAAATATGAGCGAGTAGTAGTCCTTGCCCATAAGAAGCTTTAAACTACTGGCACTTGGGTAGATGCAGTTCTTAGATCAAATGCCAGCAAAAATTTTCTCATTTTTCAGAAGTGCTATAGTTAAAGTAACCATCCAACTATGTGTCAGACAATATATACATATTATTAATAACTATTTTTAATGTGAAGTACACCTTGTTACCATCTCTCTCTAGAAGTGAGCAAGTTGAGGCACAGTGAGGTTGTGTCAAAGGTTATATACTAATGGAGCAGGCAGGATTGGACAGTCTGGCTCCATTCTCTTCTTTTGACTGTACTCTTTGCCCTCTCTGCCAAGTCACACTTCAACATTCAAGGTAGGTATCCTGCTGGCGGATGTTGGGAACAAGTACTTACCTCTTTATTTTTAAACACTTTTGCCCCCTTAATGTCACATTTATTTTACCTTTTTTGGTGAAAAATTCCTTGGAATATTTTCCTGCCACAATGAGCTTGCGAGGCACCTTCCCCAGAAGTTCTATGATCAATGCAATGTGATCTGCGTGTTTCAAACATTTCAAGAAGGGAAAAAAAGACATACATAACAGGAGTAACAAATGCAACTTTAGACAATGGCAGAAAGAGTAGCATGCACACCTCTTTATAAAGCAGTTTTTGGCCAGAGCTGGGTTTGAACCTGCCACGTCTGGCATATGGGGCTGGCACCCTACTCCTCTGAGCCACAGGAGCCGCCCTCTCTTTATAAAGCATTTCAGGCTTGCTTTCTGTCCTAAATAGGAAGAGGTGGACTCTACCCATCTAATGGAGAATCCACGAAATCTTAAAAAATAAGGTGCCCATTCCAGTGGGACTTCAGTAATAACTAAAAATAATCTTGGTGTGAATGCTCTGCTTCCTGAGGTTGTATCCCTGGGGCCTAGATCAAAACTCATGTTAACAATACTACCTCTGCGATTGAAGAAGTCCTGTGAATATTTCCCACTGAGGGCAAAGCGTCTTGGAATTCTGCCTATCAGCTCTATAATATGCGCAATGTGGTCTAAAATAGAAGGGTAAGAAGAACAGGATCAAGGACAAGTTGTAAAAGAGGTTTTTCTATGAATAGCTTTTTCAAGGACTAGCTGTTCAAAAGTAACTACAAATAATACCCAGGATACTTGAGTGAAGACTGGGAAGGCCAGCATTATTTCAGGTGGTTGGTCACCTGATGATAGCTGGCAAGTCCCATTCTGTATTATAGAGGATTGTTTACACCTTTATTTCTATTTTGTCTATATATCT
Source organism: Nycticebus coucang (assembly GCF_027406575.1). Taxonomy (NCBI): domain Eukaryota; kingdom Metazoa; phylum Chordata; class Mammalia; order Primates; family Lorisidae; genus Nycticebus; species Nycticebus coucang. Next base: position 43,785,264 of record NC_069788.1, on the reverse strand, counting down.
GGGTTTTGGTGGGTTCTTTAGGTAAAATAAAAAACATTCCAATTTGCTTTAGGCACTTTAGAACTGTTATTTATTTGTAATATTGCCTTGGGCTTCATGTAATAAAAGCATCTCATATGAGAATGTTCATGACAGAGCATTTACATATAGGACTATTTAATGAGGGTTTTTTTGAGACAGAGTCTCTCTATGTTGCCCTGGGTAGAGTGTATGTCACAGCTCACAATTGCAAACCCTTGGGCTCAAGCGATCCTCTTACCTCAGCCTCCCAAGGAGCTGGGACTGTAGGCATCCCCGTGATCCCTGGCTAGTTTTTCTATTTTTAGTAGAGATAAGGTCTCAGGTTGGTCTCAAATTCCTAAGCTCAAGCAGTCCACCCACCTTGGCCTCCTAGACTATGTGAGTTTTTATAACCATCCTGAAAAACAGGCCAAAGGTTAATACCCCATTTTAAATATTAGAAAAATGCAAACATAATATAAAAGGCCTTCTTGAAGCTTCAGGGCTAATAAAAGCTAGAACTTAAATGAAAACCAACATCACCTCTTCCCTGGAGCTTTTTCTAAAATCACTTTTTAAAAGTAAAAGTTAACACAAACCTTTAAAAGCATAGCTACCTGACTATTCATAGGCAACTAAAATGTTCAAGTCATATATAATGACTTATAATGGTCATAGCCTGAATATGGACTGTGAGCACCACCAAAGAAGTTAATAAGTCTCTTAGACAGGACCTAAGCCTGGGACCAGTCAGTACCCACACCTTCAGCTCGTCTGCCTTTTTCACTCTGCTGGGGATTCTATCAGCTAAGAATATGAAGAGGTTTTTAAAAAATAATGGCTCCTAGCCATAAAAAAAGCTTTATTAAAAAACAAAAACAAAAACAAAAAATTTTTAATCCTGTGGTAAGAGAATCATTAAGGCTAAAAGGAATCACTTAAATTTTTTTTTTTTTTTTTTTGAGACAGAGTTTTACTACGTCGCCTTGGGTAGAGGGCTGTGGCATCACAGCTCACAGCAACCTCAAACTCTTGGGCTTAAGTGATTCCCTTGCCTCAGCCTCCCAAGTAGCTGGGACTACAGGTGCTCACCACAATGCCCAGCTATTTTTTGGTTGCAGTTGTCATTGTTGTTTAGCAGGCCAGGACCAGGCTTGAACCTGCCACCCTCAGGGTATATGGCAGGCGCCCAACTCAACTGATCTACCGGTGCTGAACCAAATATTTTCAATTCTGTATCTTAAAGGAGAAATAACATGCTAGAGATCTCCATATTATCTGGGAGTTTATGAAAGTCAGGTTATATTTCTTTCTCACGTGAAGAAGCCAGTGATACGATTTAAAAAGAACTTTATAGTCATCATTTCACTACAACCTTTGAGAAGTTCTTACCAAATTTAGGGTTTGATAACAAGTACCTGTATGCCAAGAAATTTCTGCTAGTTTTAGGCAGAAACTGCAAATAAATGTATTCATATAAATTACCACTAACAACCACCAAAATAAGACTACCAAGGAATAAAATAAACTATGGTTTCTCTTACTATAAATTTCCAAGTAAAGTATTGGCTCTTTTTTTTAGAGGCAGAGTCTCGCTTTGTTGCCCTGGGTAGAGTGCTGTGGCGTCACAGCTTACAGCAACCTCCAGCTCTTGTGCTTAGGAAATTCTCTTGCCTCAGCCTGCAGAGTAGCTGGGACTACACGTGCTGGCTACAATGCCCAGCTATTTTTTTTTGTTGCAGTTTGGCAGGGGCTGGGTTTGAAACCACCACCCTCAGTAAATGGGGCCAGCGCCCTACTCACTGAGCCAACAGGCACCATCTGAAGTATTCATTCTTTTAATATTTTTCCTATGCCATGAAATTCTCTTGAAATTATTATTTTACTTTTAATTGCAGCAAACTAACGTTGGCTTATAAATTAATCATAGGATTGGTATACTTGATAAGCATAATTATCAAGTATTATCTCCGTAATTAGGGCTCTAGAATGTCAACAATAATAGGACATGCTACTCAGGTGTCAGAATTATTTAATACTATACCTTATAACAAACAATGTATACATTTATCGGGGATAAGGGTTTGCTTTTTCCTGATCCTATAGGCCAAATTGCAGTAGAACAGTATGGGGAGGTTGAGGTTTGCTGTAAGGACTATTAGCATCGATTGGTATAGGAAGGATGAAATTAAGATCTAAATCTCTAGAGAACATGGTTCTCCCTTGTCTCCTTATTTGGAACTTTTCATATATATTTCAATTTTCAGGATTGGTAGCATAAGATCCTACTAGGTATAAATCTAGCCCTTGTATGTGTTCCAGACCATACGCTAATATGGAAAGTCTAAGGAAGCATAGAGCAAAAAAATCACCCTCCTAAACAAATATAGTAGGGCATTTCTAAAACATTGCAGGCCCAAACTTACAACCCAGAAAGACAGCAAGCAGGGAACAGGGAAAATCAAGTATGTACATGGGAAACAATTATAGTATCTTCTAACATGGGACTTACATACACAAAACATGTCTAAACTCTATCCACCAAAATGGGAAATAATGGGAATTAGCTAGCATAGCATTTTCTAAACTGTATTTGTTAGGGCGGCGCCTGTGGCTCAGTTGGTAAGGCGCCGGGCCCATATACTGAGGGTGGCGGGTTCAAACCCGGTCCCGGCCAAAATGCAAAACAACCAGAAAATAGCCGGGTGTTGTGGCGGGCGCCTGTAGTCCCAGCTACTTGGGAGGCTGAGGCAAGAGAATCGCTTAAGCCCATGAGTTGGAGGTTACTGTGAGCTGTGTGAGGCCACGGCACTCTACTGAGGGCCATAAAGTGAGACTCTGTCTCTACAAAAAAAATAAAAAATAAAAAAAAATAAAGGAATATTAGCAGGCCCTACTAACATTGCCTAGTAATACCCAAGGGGACCACATTTTGAGAAATAGAGAGCACTAGTGTTCCACAGAGCACAAAACCCGATTTTCTAAAAACTCGAGGAAAGCAATGAAAGAAAAGGACATATTCTTCACATACTATGTTGCTAGTGGCCTTTCAAAGTAATCATTAATCCTACAAACAAAAGCTGCCTCAACTGTACAAAAAAGGTAAAACATTTGTTTTTTTACTAACTCATCTAGTTATTTGGATGCCACCTAATAGAAAAATCCGACACATACAAGTTGTCTGTTTCCACAGCTTCACAGGTGGAGTAACTGAAACTTTGGCCTTTTGCCACCAGCTATTACAAAACATAAATCTATTACACTTTCTTTTAAAACGAAATTCCAAATGTTGGTATCATTTAAAGAAGAAAATATAACTTTAATTTTCAGAAAAAGGAAACAGAATGGTATATGTTGCAGAATTTATATAAATAAAATACAGTCTCTGCATTCAAGTAGTATTTAAGCAATACATTGATGAATAAGTAAATTCAAACTGGATAAAGAATGAATCATTGATATATACGGAAAGGAAGACACTAGACGTTGAAGTAAAGCTGCCTGACAAAAAGAAATTTTAGTTTAACCAACTGTGGCCTTTTGTTTAATCTTCTCATAGAACCCTTTAATATCTTTTTTTTTTTTGAGACAGAGTCTCACTATGCCTTCGGTAGAGTGCTGTGACATCACAGTTCACAGCAACCTCAAACTCTTGGGCTTAAGCAATTCTCTTGCCTTAGCCTCCCAAGTAGCTGGAAATACAGGTGCCCGCCACAATGCTTGGCTGTTTTTGTTGTTGTTGTTGCAGTTGTCATGCCAGGGCTGGGTTTAAACCTGCCAGCCCCAGTGTACGTGGCTGACACCCTAACCACTGAGCAGAGGCACCAAGCCTTTAATATCTTTTATAAGCTACAGGCACTGAGACTTTAATAACTTTTATAAACTACCTAGTATATCTAAATATCTAACAAAATATATTTATATTTTACCTCTTATACACCATTTTGGGGATTTATATATACTTTGCATGCTAATAAGACTAAGGGTCTTATACTAACAAACATTGGGATGTTAACTACCACACACAAACATCCTTGGTTAAGGGGACTCACCTTCATCTCGAGTGTATTCTTCCCCTGAATGAGGTTCAAACAAATAGTCGCCTGTAGCCAGTTCAAAGGCCTAAGAAAGAGAACAAAATATGAAAATATCAAAGGATAGGACTTTGACTAAATATTATTTTCCTTTAGGAAAACCTGCAGACCAGGCTCGGCACTCATAGCACAGTGGTTACGGCACCAGTCACATACATTAAGACTGGCGATTTCGAACCTGGCCTGGACCTGCTAAACAACGACAACTGCAACAAAAAATAGCAGGCATTGTGGTGGGCACCTGTAGTCCCAGCTACTTGGGAGGGCTGAGGAAGAATAGCTTGAGCCCAGGAGTTTGAGGTTGCTATGAACTATAATGCCAGGGCCCTCTACCAAGGGTGACATAGTGAGACTCTGTCTCAAAAAAAAAAATAAATAAATAAAATAAAATAATCTCACTATCGCCCTCGGTACAGTGCCGTAGCATCATAGCTCACAGAAACCTCCAACTCCTAGGCTTCGGTCTTAGCCTCCCGAGTAGCTGGGAATACAGGCGCCCACTTTTTAAAATTTTTATTTATTTTTTTTCCTGCAGACCATTTTTTTAAAAATGCCTAAGATTTGGGCGGTGCCTGTGGCTCAAAGGAGTAGGGCGCAGGCCCCATGTGCTGGAGGTGGTGGGTTCAAGCCTAGCCTTGGCCAAAAAAAAAAAAAAAAAAAAAAAAAAATGCCTAAGATTTTATTCCTAAAGAGCTTTCCTTCCATATCTGTATCTTAACAAAATGGAGAAAACAGCAAAAATTCAGTTAATACCAACATATGGGTTATTCCATGCTAGGAAAACCACCCTAAAAGCCAGTAATTCAGCCCTCTTAAATTTTTCTTTCTGGTCACAAAAGGGCATACCTGGATATTAAGGTAACTCTAAGTTATTATTCATGAAAAACCAAGTCTTTCTTACATTATAATTTCACATGCCTGGAAATTAAAACTCTGTACCCCAAAATCAGAACCAAAAAAAATCAGGTATCTCCCTATGACTGCTTAGTGTTTGACAAAAAGTATACTGTCAACTTATAAGTGGAAAGTACTCCCAAGAGTATCCTAGATGAAGTCCCAATTCCAAGGTCTACAGGAAATCGAAACAGATTAACTGTAAAGGGAGTCAGGAGTCGCTCTATTCTATGTGACTGGCAGCTCAGCACTCTCCAATCAGGAAAAGAAAAGCACATCTCCCATAAGGGAAAAACCTCTTGCTAACAGTGTTTGAGAGGGATTTAAGAAATGATCTCCTTTTGAGTAAGGGCCAAAGCAGTATGGAAAGATAGTATCCAGGTAATGGAGTTACACAAGTATCTCACTGATTACAAATAATTAAAAAAAAAAAAACTGGTATCACAGTTCTTAAAACTGCTGTCATACCAGTTTTTAAAAATGACCTTATTTGGCTCAGCATCTGTAGCTCAGCGGCTAAGGCGCCAGCCACATACACCAGAGCTGACAGGTTTGAATCCAGCCCAGGCCTGCCAAACAACGACAACTACAGCCAAAAAATTAGCTGGGTGTTGTGGTGGGCGCCTGAAGTCCCAGCTACTTGGGAGGCTAAGGCAAGAGAATGACTTATGCCCAAGTGATGGAATTTGCTGGGAGCTGTAATGCCACAGCACTCTACCAAGGGTGACACAGTGAGACTCTGTCTCAAAAAAAAAAAAAAAAGACCTTATTGACATGAAAGTACACTTATAAGCCAAATGCTAGTTTTATGTCAATTTTGACCGAATCAATGGCACTAAGTAGTCCAGAAAATCTCAAGAACTATAGGGCAGAGGATATAATCAGGGCACATTCTTAATTTAGACCTAAGTTTAGGTCTTGGTGGCTCACCAGTGTCAGTTTCTATAGTTTGATGACAATATAGCTTTTCTCAAATTATTTGAGACATGAGAATATAGCCTTTCTCCCCACTGGAGTGGGGCTATAAAACTAAAGTTTCAAGGTAGTTCTAGGAATGAAATACTTACCTCTAGCTTCTTGCTAGGCATAGCTTGTTTTGTACTCCATTGGTTCGTTATGAAACTGAATCACACTGATAGAGCAAATACTTGTTCTACTCTGAATTACCCTGATGTCCCAAAGCAGCACAAAAAGAAAGTATGATTCTGGCTTGGCGCCTGTAGCTCATTGAGTAGGGCGCCGGCCACATACACCATGCCGGGTTTGAGCCTGGCCTGGGCCTGCTATACAATGACAACTGCAACATAAAAATAGCCAGCTATTGTGGCGGATGCCTTTAGTCCCAGCTACTCATGAGGCTGAGGCAAGAGAATCGTGTAAGCCCAAGAGTTGGAGGTTACTATGAGCTGTGACGCCACTGCACTCTACTGAGGGTGACATCTCAAATAAATAAATAAATAAATAAATAGATGTATCCATTCAGATCCAGAAACCAGCTGTAAAAGCTAGGTAGCAGAAAGGAATATTGCCATAGCTCAAAGAACAACCTACCATTTCACAGACAACATGAATATGTGGTCAAAGTGCCCTGCAGTGATTACAAACAGAAAATGAAGACTTCTGGGTAAGAGCTGTTTCTCTAATATAACAGGTCCCTCATCTGTATCAATGAGCTGGCTATTTGCTGTCTTACACAGTGAGGAAGACAAGTTCAGGAGTCCTGTTGCTGAGTCCTGTTGCTTCTTCCCCTGCAGAGAACTGAAGCTACAGAGGTGCTAAATATGCTAACTTAAGGGCCCTTATCTTGACCGAAGGTCTGACAACATTGGGAAGGACTAATGTGCTAAATGTGTTATTCTGGAGAAAAAGTATTAAAACATAATTCAAATTTCCATCAGAGGGAAGTAAAATTCTAAAGTAGAGCTAGATGCTAGGAGAATAATGTCAGTTTAAAAGAAAGGAAAGGAAAATAGTTTCCAGGGACTGAGAGAAAAGGTAAATAGGATTTATTCGATGGCTATAAAGTTTCAGTTTTGGAAGATAAAAAAGTTCTAAAGGTATATTGCACAAAAATGCAAATATAGTTAACAATACTAAACTGTAACCTTAAAAATGGTTAAGATAGTAAATTTTTATTATGTGTTTATTATAATTGAAAAAGAATTTTTCTTTCTTTGAGACAGAGTCTCACTTTGTCACCCTTGGTAAGTACTATGGCACCACAGCTCACAGCAACCTCAAACTCCTGGGTTCAAGTGACCTTCTTGTCTCAGTTTTTTCTATTGTAAGTAGAGACAGGGACATGCTCTTGCTTTAGGCTGGTCTCGAATTCCTGAGCTCAAGCAATCCACTAGCCTCTGCCTCTCAGAATCTTAGGATTACAGGTGTGAGCCACTGTGCACAGCCTTGAAAAAATAAAATTAAAAAGGCATATTTACTAAAATTTATGGGATGAGGCTGGGCATGGTAGCTCATACGTATAATCCTAGCACTCTGGGAAGCTGAGGTGGGTGGATTGCTTGAGTTCAGGAGTTTGAGACCAGTCTGACCAATATCGAGACCCCATTTCTAAAAATAGCTGGGCATTGCGGTGGGTATCTACAGTCCCAGCTATTCAGGAGGCTGAGGCAAGAGAATAATTTGAGACCAAGAGTTTGAGGTTTCTGTGAACTATGATGCCATGTCACTTTACTGAAAAAATAAATGAATAAATAGATAAATAAAATGTACGGGATGTAGCAAAAGCAGTTCTTAGAGGAAAATTCATAGCAGTATAATGCCTATATCAAAAAAGAAGATCTTGAACAACCTGACAATACTCCTTAAGGACCTAGAAAAAGAAAAAAACTAAGCCTAAAGACAGCAGGAAAAAGGTAAATTAAAAAAAGATCAGAGCAGAAGTAAATGAAATAGAGACTAGAAAAATAATATAAAAGATCAAGGAAACTAAGTTTTTTTTGCGGTGGTTCATGCCTTTAATCCTAGCATTCTGGGAGGCTGGGGAACTTAAGCCCTTAAGCTATGAGGTCTACAATAACTCTGCATATAGTTAAGTCTAATAAATGCACGGGGAGCACTCATTCAAAATGTGTCAGGCAATAAATCCAGACATTAGCTGTATGTAACAGGTACGGAAGTAAGCAAAAAAACATATAATTACAAACTGTGATAAAAGGAAAGATGGTAAAAAGTAGACTCCATTTCAAGAAACAATGTAACACATTCTAATATGAGGCTATAAGTAAAAAATCACATAACATCAATTAGGTCTGACCATGTTAGTAGCTGCTTGCCAGAGAGAAAGGAGAAATTTATGAATCCCTGGATGATATGCCTTTATATCTTGTGAGTTGCAAAAATGTCTGAAGAAGTATTGAAATATTCAGAATGAAAGTTTCTAGGCATTTCTCTGATCTGAAAATAAATCAGTGCAAAAACGGCAAGAAAACTTGTACCCTACTACTAATCAAAACCAACACCAATTTCTTCCTCCCAACAACCCCTAATAAGAGACATTTGGTTCATCCTTGGAAGTTAGTAGTAACCAAACGGAATGCCAGATGTTTATTACAGATTTTTGAAATTTAGACCTCTCCAGACATAGAATTGAGTGTATCAATGATAAGTTCTTTTTCTGCTTGTTAATTTGCTGGTCTACAGAAATTAGCAAACAGGGCAAGTTATATAACTACCACCTAATAAATGTTTTTTCAAGGAGAAAAAAACATTACCATGCACGCTGTGCTCCAAATGTCAGCAGGGGTATTGTAGCCAGATCCTATTAGAACTTCCAGGGAGCGGTACTGCCTGGTTTGAATATCTTCAGTGAAATGTTTGTGCTGCATAAATGGATAAGAAAATAATATTCAAAGATTTATCCACTCTAAAAAGTAACATGCCTAGACTGTTTAACAATAGAGATTAAAATACTCTGGAGTTTTTCCCAAACTCCAGTCTCCATTTATCTCATTTCTTAAATATAATTTTGAAGCTATTAACTCCAAATAAGCCTTTGCCTTACACACATACCTATGCAAATTATTTTTGCAAAAAAAATGAGCCTAAACTTAATATAGATATATTGATTTAGGGAAAAACAGTAACTTTTTAACAAATGGGAAACTATTACCTTAAGCAAAAATTTAGCTGTTCATTTGTCTAAAATCAATAAATTGTAGTTCAAAAAATCAATGACACTAATTTAGGTTCAATTCAAACTTTTCCTTGCTATGTGCTATGAGGAAATAAAAGATGTAGGTTTCAAGTTTAAAGGAGCTTATAAACATTTATATAGAACTCTTGCCCCCATTCTTCCCTGCCTACCTCATTCTATTCAACTAATATTAAACAAGAATCTTTGGGAAGGCCAGATGCGGTGGCTCACGCCTGTACTCCCAGCACTTGGGAGGATCCACTCACGTGGTTTGCCTTAGCTCACAGGTTTGAGACCAACCCGAGCCAGAGTGAGACCTCATCTTTAAAAATAGCCAGGTGTTTTGGCAGGGACCAATCGTCCGAGCTACTTGAGAGGCTGAGGCAAGAGAATCACTTAAGCCCAAGAGTTTGAGGTTGCTGTGAGCTGTGATGTCACAGCACTCTACTGACGGCAACAGAGTAAAACAAACAAAAAAAATTGTAATACTCAATATATACTGCTAGCAAAAAATGAATACAAATCACATCAAGCACCTCTTATAATTGCAAAAGTCAAACGTGACTTGAGTATTAAAAATTTAATATAGTTTTTTCCTTTATTAAAATGTGTATACATTTTTAGGTACCACTTATATATGAATTCTCCATCATAAAAAATAAATTAATAAAGGGAAAAATGAATCTTAGTAGGAGTCAAATACAGGAAACAAAATTTCAAATAATAGTAAAACATGTACAAGAAAGTGTAAAAGACAATTCTCTAATGTTGTTGAAATTTAAAAACAAGGCATAGGAAAATTAGGAAGAGAAAGATTCAAGTTGAAAACCAGTACAGACCAGGGCGCCAATGGGCTACTGAACTCAGTTTGACCAAAAGAACAAAAATACTACTCCAGGAAGAAAGAACGTCAAGAATAAAGGCACAGAATGACATCTGTTGGTTGAAAGACAAATACAGCTAACTGCTAGGTTGAAGTGTTGGGATTTCATTTGGCAGAAATGAGATTACCATGGCATGTTACTAATAGAGAAAATACTGTTAACAAGACTGATAGCTGAGAAAATAATTCTGATAATCTTTTGGGTGGTCACCAGATTTAGGTTCAGTAATAAAACTATGAACAATGGCTGTGGAAATAGAAGGAAGAGTTAAATCCAAGGATATTCACTGAAAGAATAAGTACAATTTAAAAAATTCAATAGCTACCAGGCACGGGGGCTTACATCTGTAATCCTAGAACTTTGGGAGGCTGAGGCAAATGGATTGCTTGAGCTCAGATGTTCAAGATCAACCAGGCTGAGCAAGAATAAGATCCAGTCTCTAAAACTAGCCAGGTGTTGTGGCAGGCATCTGTAGTTCCAGCTATTAGGGAGGCTGAGGCAAAAGGATAGCTTGAGCCTAAGAGTTTGAGGTCGCTGTGGCTCTGATGCTATACCAAGGGTGAGAAAGTGAGACTGTCTCAAATAAATAAAAATAAAACAAAATATTCAATAGCTATGAGGGAAACAATGAGAAAATCCAAAAGGAACTTTTAACGCAGAGGTCTGAAGAGTTGGCTGTCTGCTATAAAAAACAACAAAACAAACAAAAAATAAAAACAGAAACAAGAGATGGAGAGACTTACAGAGGAAAGTGGTTCTATAGAAAAGCAATGGGCTCAGATACTGAGTTTGAAGTGACTTAAGCTGACAGAATAGAATGGCCACGAAGTGAGAACAACAAAATTTAGAAGTTAGAAAGCAGAGTGATCATTGGTAACTATCTTAGTGGACACCTGTTGGTAAAAGCTGAGAAGCACTATGATTTACACCAAGTACTTCTCCCTGCAAGGGTCAGGATTTAGTGGTGCCAAGTATCTCTGGAAGTAGGGGTGAGGAGGGATTCAACACAGGAATATTGTTTTAAGAAACAGTTCCAGAACACATGGGATGATGCTGGTTAACAGCTCCTTTCCTGGCCTCAGAGACTTCTCTAGAGTGGATAAAATAGGATCTTTGGAGAACACTGACACAGTTGAGAGAAAAATACCATTCTGAAAACAGGGGGATTAAGGGACCTTACTATATTTTGAAACCCATTTCTTGTCTAACTCAGCTCCCAGAACACTGGTAGCTAGGCATTTACTCCCTGAGTAGGATATTTGAGAAAGACTATGTGATAAATCTAACAGCAAAGATCCAAAGATCTTGACATCTAAGGATGAAATGAAAACACATAAAACAGATCATTCTGTAGTGAATAATCAACAAGACTCATGCACAGAGCTTTCAAATATCACTAGTACTTCATATAGTCAGTGTATTTAGTGATCTGAAGCAGAAAGAAAGCAATAAGGCTCAATGCCAGCAGCTCACTGAGTAGGGCGTCAGCCACATACACCAAGTCTGGCGGGTTCCAGCCTGGCCTGGGCCTGCTAAACAACAATGACAACTGTAACCAAAAAATAGCCGGGTTCTGTGGCAGGTGCCTGTAGTCCCAGCTACTTGGGAGGCTGCGGCAAGACAATCGCTTAAGTCCAAGAGTTGGAAGTTGCTGTGAGCTATGATGCCATGGCACTCTACCCAGGGTGACATAGTGATACTCTGTCAAGAAAATAAAGAAAAGAAAGATCACATAAGAAAATGGCAAAGAAAGAAAAATACCCTCTGAGACTTTTTAAAGTTTTTTTTTTTTTTTTGAGACAGAGTCTCACTATGTCACCCTTGGTAGAGTGCCATGGCATCACAGCTCAGAACAACCTCAAACTCTTGGGCTTAAGTGATTCTCTTGCCTCAGCCTCCCAAGTAGCTGGGACTGTAGGTGGCCTGCCACATTGCCTGGCTATATTTTTTGTTGCAGCTGTCATTGTTGTTTAGCTGGCCCGGGCTGGGTTCAAACCCACCACCCTTGGTGTATGTGGCTAGTGCCGTAGCCACTGTGCTATGGGTGCTAAACCTTAAAAAGGTATTTTTATGAAACAAGAACAGGATGCTATTTTTAAAATGATCAGAGAACCAAAGAATGTTTGGAAAGTAAAAATAGAATAATAGAAATGAGAAACAATGAGGCCCATATGAATAAGTTGAGAAATCTTCCAGAAAATAAAGCAAAAAGGAAATGATTAAAAAATAGGAGAGTGCAGTGCCTGTAGCACAGCGGTTGTGGTGCTGGCCACATGCTCGGAGGTTAGCAGGTTTGAGCCTGGCTGGACCAGCTAAACAACGATAACTACAACAAAAAACAGCCAGGCATTGGGCACCTGTAATCCCAGCAACTTGGGAGGCTGGAGCAAGAGAATCGCTTAAGCCCAGGGGTTGGGAGGTTGCTGAGAGCTGTGATTCCATGGCACTCTACTGAAGGCAACATAGTGAGACTCTGTCTCAGAAAAAAAAAATTAATTAAAAAATAAAAAGTAGGAGAGAAAGGTAAAGAAAACAGTATGACCTGTCTAACATTTGGAATAATGAGATTTTAGTAGAGACCAAAATTAAGAAAGATTCTAAACCAGTGGTTCTCAACCTTCCTAATGCCACAACCCTTTAATACAGTTCCTCATGTTGTGGTGACCCCCTAACCATAAAATTACTTTTGTTGCTACTTCATAACTTTAACTTTGCTACTGGTATGAATCATAATGTAAATATCTGATATGCAAGATGGTCTTTGGCGACCCCTGTGAAAGGGTCATTTGACCCCCAAAGAGGTTGCAACCCACAGGTTGAGAACCGCTGTTCTAAACCAAAGAATCACAGTTTCCATATTAAGGGTGCATAATGAATCATTAGTATAATAGACAAGAACAGATTTAGCAAGGCACATCATTGTGAAATGATGATCCCACAGATTTTATAAGGGGAAAAGACACAAATTTTTTATCATACAAAGATAGAGAATCAGAATGGCATTGGTCTTTAGAAGCATCAAGACTAGAAACTAGAAGATAAGAATGCAATAACAAACATTCTGAAGGAAAATGATTTAATTTAGAACTATGCACACACCCAACACACAGAATTAAAGACTATCAGTCATGCAAGATCCTCCTCAAATCTCCTAACCCTTTCACAGGAAGCTTCTGCAGGTTGAATGTACTCCACAAAAATGATAAAGTAAACCAAAAAAGAAGATAGGAAATACAAAAAACAGGGGATATAAAAGAAAGAAAATAATAATCACCAGAATGATGGTGAAGGGAAATCCCAAACAGCAGTAATGTAGCAGACTTTCAAGGCAACCTAGTCAGATGAACACAGATTAGAAGACTCCACGTTCCAGGACAGAGCTGTTTAAGAAGATGTATGCATTTAAAGTGCATGTATTTACATGACCAGGTAAAAGTATGGGGTTGAATTAAGTGATAAATAATACAAAGAAAAGTAAGCAAATGAAATGCGATGTTATATATATAAAAGAAAAGGAATCATACTACAATATATGTTCTGTTCAGCTGAAGATAGCATTAGTCTTACTAATGTAAACATAGAAATGATCATTTATCCAAAAATTAATATAATTGGGGAAGATAGGGAATTGGTGCAGTGATGGTAAATAAGTCCTAGGGGGAAGAAATTAAAACATTGAAAAAAAAAAAAAGATTAGGAATAATATAACCATGTTATTTATTAGTGATACGAAGGTAAATACTATCATGGGGAATGAAAAATTATCAAAGAGAGTGAGATTTTTAAATTAAAATCTATACTGGCTGGGCATGTTGGCTCACACCTATAATCCTAAGAACACTAGGAGGCTACTAAGGTGGGAGGATCCCTTGAGCTCAGGAGTTTAAGACCAGCCTGAGCAAGAACAAGACCCAGTCTCTACTAAAAACAGAAAAATTAGCTGGGTGTTGTAGTGAGTGCCTATAGTCCCACCTACTCGAGAGGCTAAGACAGAAGGATCACTTGAACCCAGGAGTTTGAGGTTGCTGGGTTGTTGTGAGGTAGGCTGACCCCATGGCACTCTAGTCTGGGCAACAGAGTGAGACTCTGTCTCAAAACAAAAACCAAAAACCTATATAACTGTCTCTATACTATATATGTGCATATGTTCTTTTACTATACCATTCTTTCTACTTTTGTAAATACTGCATATTTGAACTTTTCGATAATAAAGCAGTTAAAAGAAAAAAGTGAAAAAACATTCACTAAAATATTAAGTGTCAATCTGGGTGTAGGATTGTAAATGTTTTAGTTTAGCATAACTTAAGTCAAAATTCTCTTTATTCCTAGCCACTTGAACACATAGCACTGAGACAAATTTAACTTACCACCCAACAGGCATTTCCAAGGTCAGCAATCTTCACCTTTAACTTTTCTGCATTTTTTGGCTCAAGGGGATTAACAAGAAAATTTCCAGCAGTGGATTTTCCTACAGACATCAATAAGACTGTTCAATGAAATAAAAAACACTCAAAGGGTAATAAAGCTTTCCAAGCTGAGACAACTCCCCATCTGGCCACCTATAATTATTTTCTAAGGCCTGGTGTACTGGTTTTTGGCTGTAATCCCAGCACTTTGGAAGCCAAGGTGGGGGGTGTGTGAGGGGTGGGTTATCACTTGAGCCCAGGAGCCCTGGGCAACAGGATAAGACCCCGTCTCTACCAAAATAAAAGTCTAAGATAAAAAGAGCAAAGCAAAGCAAGGGCAGACATAGTGGCTCACGCCTATAATCTTAGTATTCTGGGAGGCCAAGGCGAGTGGATTGCTTGAGCTCAGGAGTTAGGGACCAGATTGAGCAACAGCGAGACCCCATCTCTAAAAAATAGCTGGGTGTTGTGGCAGGTGCCTGTAGTCCCAGCTACTTGGGAGGCTGAGGCAAGAGGATAGCTTGAGCCCAAGAATTAGTGGTTTCTGGGAGCTATGACGCCACAGAAGTTTACCAAGGGCAACAAAATAAGACTGTCTAAAAAAAAATTTCTAGAATTAAATAAAAATAGCACAAGTTCTTCAGAGGAACAAGTGAAATGCTGTGCACTCAGTACATGACAAGTAAAATTTAAAGCTAGTTACAGATCTACACATTGAAAGTAACCTAAGACACTTCCTATAAAGCTATAGCTTAAAAAAAATGATACTTTTGGTCTAGATATTCATGAATGTGTTGTGCAGGAAATTTTTGGGAAGTGTCTACATAGGTACCTTTGTTATCCAGTGGTCCATTATGTTCTTGCTCTTGTTCATCTTCACAGGGCAGCTCTGCCCGAATGCTTTCCTGAAGCTGGCTGATGTCCTGTTCACTGAATGACTGATCTACAGCTGAGGAAGACTGGCATACCATGGTATCTGACACCTCAGAGGTAATAGGTACACAAGAGTCTGTTTCTTGAGATGTGCTGCTGTCTCCATTTTGGGCGCTTAGGAAACTAGGTTCCTGCTTTAAATTTTGGACATCACAGTCATTAGCATTATGTAGATCCTCTTTAAGCCTCAATGTTTCGTTATTACTGTTCTCAGTATAATTAACAATTTCAATTACTCCATTGCAATTAATTTCTGCTGCACCACCCTCTACACCACGTTCCATAAGAGTTTGATCCTGGCTCATGGTACTTGACTCTTCTAAGGAACAAACAAACAAAAAAGGAAGCATGTATATGTGTCTAAGTGAAAGAACAGAAAAATTTCTCACAAGATTAAAACATTTTCTAGAACTTATACTCAGTAACATAAAAACATTACTGATCATCTAATGCCTATTTATGGAAGGACAAAGATCTTATCCTTATCCAATTACTAATGAAGACTATGTTCTGTCCTGAGAAAAGTTAGAAATTACATTTGAATATTACCTGCCTGATATTTATGACAAGATCTATATTCTTATAGGACACCCCCAGAGATGTGTTGTACACATGAAACTAGTATATAATATAACAATGATAAATGAATGCTAAAGTGTGTCATAAAGTAATTTTTGTGATGCTCTATTTATACCAAGTTTTTCTTGGGTCATTTTATTAGGTGGGTTCTCTTTCAAGGGTCTTTCAACAGGACTCTCTGATTCTTCTTGCTTGTTTGGTCTTTTTTGCCCAGGGCCCGACTCTTTCTCCATTTCCTCAATTTCCTGCATTCGCTTCTCTAGTAACTCTGCCTGGCGCTTCTGCTTCTTCTTCAATTTCTTCTTCTTATTCTTTGACATTTTGTCGGCCTGGGCGGAGATTACAAACAGATAAAGCCTTCAGGTGGCTAATCCATTACCCCTAGTTGGAGATAACTATTAATTTTAATTACTTCCTAATTAAATTTCACTATTTCCCTAACATAGCACTTAAATTTTTCATTAATTTAAAAGATGCAGATATTCTCATGAAACCAAATAAAAACAGAATCAACAATACTCTCAGTCCTCTGAGCAGTCTGTGGGGCTGGTTTAAACTCAGACAAACTCAAATTTGCAGAAGAAGCTTTACCAGTACAAATTTGCTAAAGATGCATGAAAACCTATCAGAGAAAATTACAGAAGCGCAGGAATTTTTTTCCCTTTGGTTTCCAAACTCTAAACAAACTGTGACCATTTATAACAGAAGAATTCATGCTTATAGCCCACAGATCAGAATTAAATATATAAACACCTTATACTTACTGGTTTAGGTTGGGGAGCGGTACTGACTGAAAAGAAAAGAAAACCAAGTAAGAATCTTGGCAGGCAATACAAACTACAGCTCAGTTAAGACACTCTACTGGAATGAAAAATCTGTCTTGTACAGCCTACACTGCAGCAAAAACTACTGCTTTTAAGTAGCTTTGGCAAAAGCCACATTAGTAATAGTAGTGGAGATGGTGTCTATATTGTCCAGGCTGATCTCAAAATCTTGGGCTCATGCAATCCTTCTGCTTCAGCCTCCCAAGTACCTGGGACGATAGGCATGTGCTATCATGCCTGGCCTATTACTATTTTTTAAGAAAAGAGTACATCCATTAATTACCAAACTTAAAAAAATGTTTAATTTAAACTCTTCCTCAGATAGCATTAATATGTGTAATAGAATGAAGTTCCCAATGCTGCTAAAATCATCTATTCTCATTCCCATGTACTGCATAAAATAGAAAGGGGCAGCAACAATCTCCTCACCCCTACCCAGGACAGCCACCTCCAACTCTTCTTGCCTGCATCTGTCAGTTTTAAAGGGGGAATTGGTGACATTAAGCGCTATAGTAATTCAGTCAGGTGCAGTGTTGCGTGTATGTAGTCCCAACTGGTTGGGAAGCTGAGGCAGGAGGATGGAAAAAAAGTTGTATTAATTTGCTTTACTGCATGCTATGGGTAATAGTTTAGCTCATGTGGAAAGCAGAATTTTCAATCTTCCTTTCTTTTTAACACATTGACTGCCATGCTAGAAAAAAAAAATTTTTTTCCTGGAGTTCAGGTGTTTTAGTAGGTCAAGAGATGTATGAGTTACATATGCTTCACAAGGCCCCGGAATCATAACCAGTGTAAGTTAAATACAACTCGCATGGCAGTTAATGTGTTAAAATACTTGTAATTGAGGTTAAAAAAATATATGGTATAGAACTTATTATCAACTATACCTTCAAGCGTACAGTTCAATGGTGGTAACTATATTCACATTGGTGTGTAACCGATCTCTAGAACCTTTTCATTTTGCAAAACAGAAAACTATTGCCTTTGAATAAGTTCCCCTTCCTCCCTTCTCCAGGCTTCCTTTTAAAACAAAGTTTCATAACTGATATTTCGACTTGAAGATCAAGAATGCTCCTCAATATGATCAAACTACCAATATTAAAAATCTGTACCTCAAATGGGAAAAATTCATCATAATCAAAGCAGTTATAATTGATTTAGCATATAATACTATGCGACACACTACTAACTGCTTTACCATGATATTTAATCTAAATAACTCCTGCATGAGGGAAAATGAAGTCAAGTAACGCAATGGAGGTCTATCAACCAATGACAAAGCCAGGATTCAAACCAGGTCTGTTTACTATGGGTTTAAACCCAAGCTCTTAATTATATCTTACCACTACAGATCACTGATCCATAAGCAAGTAAGTGTGATCATAGTAAGAGGTAAATGCATCAAAAATGGTCATCAAATCACAAGAAAAAACATTTTTCAACGATACAAATTGGCTTTTATATAACATAAAACATACCTGTACCTAAAAGGTACAATCTCTAGTTTTCTCTTTCCCATATGGGAGCAATAATGAGAACAAAATAAGCCTCTTAAAGGTTGAGGGTTTTGTTTTTAAATGATTGGATAGTGTTTAACTCTCTGGTAATAGAATAAAAAAATAGCAATCTCTCTTAACTTCTAACGAGAAGCAAGTCTCCAAAAGAAAACATACCTGCAGACCCAGAAGGTGGAGGAGCTCCAGATCGCTGCCACTCTGTTGCTTCTGCAGCTAGCCTCCGAATGTACTGCTCATTTACCGACAGCAAGATGTTTTCCGGTTTGATGTCAGTATGGATGATACGGCACTTGGTGTGTAAATAATCCAGACCCTGTAACACCTAAAGGGAAATGATACAGTAGGACTTACGAACATAAAGTACAGGCTTTGTGAAAAGGAAGAAATCACAACAACTGGTTTAAAAAACCAATATAGGTGGCGCCCGTAGCTCAGTGGGTAGGGTGCGGGCCACATACACTAAGGCTGGCAGGTTGGAACCTGGCCCACGCCAGCTAAAACAACAATGACAAATGCAATAACAACAACAAAATAGCCAGGTGTTGTGATAGGCGCCTGTAGTCCCAGCCACTTGGGAGACTGAGGTAAGACAATCGCTTAAGCCCAAGAGTTTGAAGTTGCTGTGACCCCACAGCACTCTACCCAGGGCAACAGCTTGAGACTGTCTTAAAAAAAAAAAAAAAGCAACAAGCAGAAACCAATATAACTTTTTCTATAGAGAATAAGGCACTTTCGAAAAGCACAAAGAAACTTACCTAGACAGGATCAATTATAAACTATGAACAAAGGCAAGAATTTACTTATAAGTTTTACGAAGCTAATTCTTTTGGTAACATTCTTTAACTACATACATCATAAAGACAGAGTAAATGTTCAACACACCCTTTAAATGTTGAAATGGAAGTGATAACAGAGACTTAGATGCAAATTTCCTCACTGATAAGAACTGAGGAGTCTTGCTGCCCAGTTTGGAGCTCTTTCCAAGCCACATTATTCAAACGAATAATCTGCCCCTTAAAGTATTAATATTTTCCTAATGGTAAAATTCTATACTGTATATTGAAGGCTATTTAGAAAAACATAAAATGCCCATGAGTAATGCTATATGAAGAGATGATAATAATTTGATATAGTAACTCTCTATTAATATATAATTAATATTTGTAAGCAGAACTTTTGGAGCCCTAATTTTCCAAAGTCAGGTACCTCATACAGCTTCCCCTTCTAATTATTATAGGCGATGAATCCGGGGAAAAATGGTTATCCTAAAACACTTAAAAACAGAATAAACACAGTAAATCCTAAAGCTTGAACAACATATTAAACAATTAAAAAAAAAACTAGTTTTTAAAATAAAAATTCCATTAGAAATAGGAAACACCTGGGGCGGCACCTGTGGCTCAGTGGGTAGGGCACCGGCCCCATATACAGAGGGTGACGGGTTCAAACCCGGCTCCAGCCAAACTGCAATACAAAAATAGTTGGGCCTTGTGGCGGGTGCTTGTAGTCCCAGCTACTTGGGAGGCTGAGGCAAGAGAATTGCCTAAGCCCAGGAACTGGAGGTTGCTGTGAGCTGTGTGATGCCACGCATTCTACCCAGGGCGATAAAGTGAGGTTCTGTCTCTACCAAAAAAAAAATAAAATAAAGAAAAGAAATAGGAAACACCTTATACCTTTAGAACATTAAAAAATTACGATGCAGCAAAGAGAAAGATACATACTTGCTGAATAATTTTTTTGACACAAGGCAGTGGAAGCCCCTGATAGTTGGATTTGATGATCCACTTGAGCAGATGATGCCCCAAAACTTCAAATACCATGCAGATATCTAGGAATTTATTAAGAAGAAAAAAAGGCACAAAAGAACAGGGCATGACAAGATATGCAACCCACCCCAAAGAAAATGTTATGTATTATTTTCTTTCAGCATAAAGTTATAGAGCTTGACTGAATAAATATGTAGCTATCAATATTCTGAAATTCCAAACTCTAATGCTATATAATCAATAAAAACTTCTGTGAGAGAAAATTGTGGGAGACTGGCTTATCAATGAAATCATGTACTCAATGGTAATACAAAAAGTGAAACCTATACATACAAACAGTGAAAACACTAAGCTCAAACTGTTAATTGAATTCAGGTAAGTTAATTTCTCCCCTAATTATCAGAATTAATATTCAGGGTGAAAACTCCCACTCTCACAGTCTCAAAGCAATGGATAAAAAAATTCTTCCTTACATAGAAACAACATACGAAACTTAACCCCCAACTGCAAATGCCAACATTTAAAAAAAATAGGAAACTGACTCGGTTTATGCTCTGTAGTTTATAAAATGAATACTGATTTTACTGCCATCCCATGTTCTCTTTATGTATGAAAGTCCTGAAACCACCACATACGAGTAATGTTTGAGCCTCCAAGTGTACAGGGATGTTAGTATCATAGTATGTGGATGTCTTCTACCCCCAGAAGCTTCCACGTACACTATTATGGAAAATCAAGACACATATGCAGAATAATGATCCAGTGCCCAGACTTTGGTTTATTTTTTTCTTTGAGATAGTCTCACTCAGTCATTCTAGGTAGAGTGCTGTGGCATCATCATAGCTCACAGCAATCTCAGTCTCTTGAGTTTAAGAGATCCTCTTGCCTTAGCCTCCCAAGTAGCTGGGACTACAGGTGCCCACCACAATACCTCACTAATTTTTCTATTTTGAGTAGAAAAGGGGTCTCACTCTTGCTCAGGCTGGTCTCAAATTCCTGAGCTCAAGCAATCCACCTGCTTCTGCCTTCCAGAGTGCTAGGATTATAGGTGTGAGCCATCAAGGGTGCCTGACTTGTTTGTTTATTTAGAGATAGAGTCTTACTCTATCTCCCAGGCTGGAGTGCAGTGTCATGATCACAGATCACTATAGCCTCCCAAGCAGCTGAATCTACAGGCACGCACCACCATGTCTGGCTAATTTTTAAATTTTTTTGTAGAGACAAGATCTCACTATGTTGCTGAGGCTGGTCTCAAACTCCTGGGCTCAAGCAATCCTCCCACCTTAGCCTCTCAAAGTGCTAGGAGATTCCAGGTATGAGCCACTGCTCTTGATCAGACTTTTATTTTTTTATTTTTCTAGTTGTAGTTGTCATTGTTTGGCAGGCCTGGATTTGAACCTGCCAGCTCCGGTGTATGTGGCTGGTGCCCTAGCCACTGAGCTATATGCGCTGAGCCTCTTGATCAGACTTTTAATTAAGATTTTCCACTAAAAGATAGCTTGGGCTCCTTGGAAAAATGGTCAAATCCAAGGCTATTGCACATGGAAAATATAGGGTGCACTTACAACACCTTAGTGTGCCAACAAATAAAAAGAACACATCAAGAAGAAATAGGAACCATTTTGAAGAGGATGCCACTGGCCGAAGTGGAGACCATTTTATAGAATACAGTGATGAGTTAATACATGAATTAAAGACAGTATGAAGGCTGTCTTTGCAGTGTGGCTCACACCTGTAAATCCAGCACTTTAGGAGGATGAGGGGGGAGGATCACTTGAGTCCAGGAGTTTAGCTTGGGCAAAATAGGGAGTAACTCTCTAATGTATGAATTAAAAACAGAATGAAGGCCAGATACAATGTGGCATGCACCTATAGTCCCAGCTACTTGAGAAGGTGAGGCAGGAAAATCAAGGCCAGGAGTTCTGGGTTGCAGTGAGCTATGACCGTAACACTACACTCCAACATGGGTAACGGACTAAGCCCCTGTCTCTAAAAAAAACAAAAAAAAGCAAAAAACCCAGAATGAATCCATACTGAATAAATATACAAGGTATAACAAACAGGAAAAAAAAAATCACCATTTTGCAATCCCTATAAATAGCTGATTAGCAAACAATCAGTAAAAACCAAAACCACTGTGGAAAAGACTATTAAGGATTGTCCAGTGTCAAAATATCACTCCACAGATTGCTTATTAAGTATAATGAGAACAAAGTAGTTTTATAACAGGAAACTTTAGAAGGCATTGTCTTGGCTCAGCACCTGTGGCTCAATCGGCTAAGGTGCCAGCCACATACACCTGAGCTGGCGGGTTCGAATCCAGCCCGGGCCCGCCAAACAACAATGACGGCTGCAACCAAAAAAAAAAAAAAAAAAAAATTTGCTGGGCGTTGTGGCGGGCGCCTGTAGTCCCAGCTACTTGGGAGACTGAGGCAAGAGAATCGCTTGAGCCCAGGAGCTGGAGGTTGCTGTGAGCTGTGATGCCACAGTACTCTATCCAGGGTGACAGCTTGAGGGTCTGTCTCAAAAAGAAGGCAATGTCTTAATCAAATGATAAAACTTATTATTACCAATGACAAGAACAAATTCAAGTCATGTGCCTTCTGATGCAATACACTGTGAACAAAACACCACCCATGTGGTATACCTGACAAAAATGATTGATGTGAATTTAATTATGAGGAAACAATCAGACAAATACAAATTAAGGCACAAAACAACTAGCCTGGATTGTTTTTTTTTTTTTTTTTTTTGAAGAGTCTCACTTTGTTGCTTTGGGTAGAGTGCCATGGTGTCATAGTTCATAGCAACGTCAAACTCTTGGGCTCAAGCAATACTCTTGCCTCAGCCTCCCAAGTAGCTGGGACTATAGGTGACCGCCACAATGCCCAGCTATTTTTAGAGATGAGGTCTCACTCTAGCCCTGGCTGGTCTTGAACCTGTGAGCTCAGGCAATCCACCTGCCTCAGTAGCCGGGATTCTTAAATAAACAAAAGGAAAGAAAAAAAGAAAATAAAAAGGTCGTCTAATGTCATGAAATTAACTGTTTTAAATGAAAGATTAAGGGGACATGATAACCTCAGTGAAACATAAATCAAAATTATAATATGTGGCTGGGGACAGTGACTCAAGTCTGTAATCCTAGCACTCTGGGAGACCAAGGCAAGGGGATTACTTGATGTCAGGATTTGAAGACCAGCCTGAGCAAGAGTGAGACCCTGTCTCTACTAAAAATAGGAAAATTAGGCTTGGTGCCTGTAGCTCAGTAGTTAAGGCACCGGCCACATACACCAGAGCTGGCAGGTTTGAACCTGGCCCAGGCCTGCTAAACAACGACAACTACAACAACAACTACAACAACAACAAAAAATAGCTGGGTGTTATGGCAGGTGCCTGTAGTCCCAGCTACGTGGGAGGCTGAAGCAAGAGAATCACTTAAGTCCAAGAGTTTGAGGTTGCTGTGAGCTGTGATGCCATGGTATTCTACCAAGGGTGACATAGTGAGACTCTAACTCATCCCAAAAAAAAAAAAAAAAAAAAATATATATATATATATCTTATTACCAGTGTGGGGGTGCATGCCTGTAGTCCCAGCTACTCAAGAGGCTGATGCAGGATTACTTGAGTAATCCTCAAGACCCCAGGAGTCTGAGGTTGCAGTGAGCTATTTTTGAGTCAATGCACTCTAGACAGAGCAAGACTTTGTCTTAAATAAATACATACGTAAGAATTACAACACAATACCATCTCAAGCTCACTAAAATGCCTGTAATAAAAAAAGACTAACATCATCAACTTTGGTGAAAATGTAGAACAATGAGAATTCATATTATGCCAGTATAAAATGGTACAACTACTTTGGAAAATGGGTTGACCATTTCTTAAGAGTTAAATATAAAAACCTATGAACTTCTACTTCAGCCAAGACTGAGTATCAGGGACTGGCTTTATTCTCCTGTTTGAAAAAGCAAGAACAAAAACAGACAAAATATATAAAGACCCTGGATATCAGGCAAAGGGGGCAGTGATTCCTAAAAACTGAAAACAAACGAGTTGAACTCTAAGATCACCCCATCTTACTATCTTAAGACTCTCCAAGTAGACTCCATAAGTTGAAGAAATGGAGCTGAGAGTCTGGAGAGACCCAACCAGCTAGTGAACAGGATAACCAGAGAAGATACAGCTGCCGAAAGAGAGAACTGGGTATCTGCAGAGGGTCCCCTGCAAATATTTGACAGAGTATCAAAAAGCACATGTATGTCAAGAAAGTAGCAAAGATAGGAAAAAAATCCATCTGAAAGGATTAGAGGGAACAACACTCAGCATTTGCATAGGACTTGGAACAGTGCTTTGATCCCACCCAAAAGACTAGGAAAATTCAGTCACAGGGCATTGGATCGGATATTTGGGAAGATCTTGCCTCAGAAGAGGGAAATGATCAGATCCACACTAAGCACTGCTTTGGACTCACTTAACAAAACATAAAAGTAAAATATGATAAGATCACTTTCCAAGTAACTGCATCCCAGAACAAAGCTGAAGATTTTTTTACAGGAATACAAAATATCCAGCAGCCAACAAGGTGAAACTCACAATGTGATTACCAGGTAGCAAGAATGCAGAAATTGCATCCAAAATTAGAATCAGTCATTTGAAACTGACCAGAATCAACATAGATGTTAGAATTAGACCAGGACATTAAATGGTTATAATAGCTGTATTTTTATGTTTTTTTTTGGCCGGGGCTGGTTTGAACCCGCCACCTCTGGCATACGGGACCAGCGCCCTACTCCTTGAGCCACAGGCACCACAATAGCTGTATTTTTATATGTTCAAAAAGTAAGATGTAGAGATACTGAAAGAAGACTAAAAAAAACAGCATGAGATGAAAAGTACACCATGAAAGATGAAAACACACTGGATGAAATAAATAGCACATTAGACACAATGGAGTAGTTAACTTTAATTAATTTTAAAGCACAGCAAAAGAAATAATCCAAAATGAAACACAAGGAGGTAAAATAATCTAAAACAAACTTCTAAGAGTAAGCTGTAGAGCCAATTAGAGGGACTCAAAACAAAAAAAAAAAAAAAAAAAGAAGAGAGAAAGGAGGTCAATGTATCTGCTTTTGCAATGAATCAAGTCATAAAAGGCAACAATTACCCCAGTAGCAAAGCATACCTCTAGTGCTTTGATTTCTGATGCCATTTCCCATTAAAAAGTTCTCAGAGAAATGCATGATTTTAGATTTGGACAGGAAATTTATAAGATGAACCTGAACATCATGATGTCAAATAACAAAGACCTGCCAAAATTTCATGTGGATCCTGACTCAAAGAATAAACAAGTAGAGAACACTCTGAGTGGAGTTTGAAATCACCAGAAATCTGTTTCCCCACCAAGGCAACCAATACACTGGCAGAATCTGTCTACTGTGATTTTTTTGGAACTCTGGAATCCATTAAAGGCTCACAACTTCCAGGGGGAGGTCTGGGTAATAATTAGTTAATTTTGGTTAATTCTAGGTCTTAGCACAGTAGCAGCCACCTACCCTCCAACCCAAACCTATACACAGCTTGCCAGAGACACAGTGGGCAATAAGGAGCCTATCTTAATATCAGAGATCTGTGCTCCGTGATCCCTGATTGCTGCTGCCAATCAAAGAAGTGCAAAGAGGTGAGTGGACATTTTTATGCCTTCCCTCACATTGTTTTAAGTCCTTCCTCCACTGGCTAAAGTGACTTCCAGAGGATTAAAAGGACTGTAGCCCTCTTTCCTCTCCTACATTTTCTCGTTTTTTTCTCCTTTGAGAGCCAGACAGTAAAGGTCAGGATATTCAAAAGCAACTGTGTATCTAGGGAAAATTAGAAAATGATTATGAATGCCCAGGGAAAGGATAAGACTCAGAAAAGACCTCAGATGACTTTTAGTTTACATTTCAGGCTGATCCTTGGAACAGACAGCTTATAATAACCAAAAATATCAAAACAATAGAAAGATTAACAAAAAGGAAATTCTGGGGAAGGGGTTGAATCTGAGTTCCAGAGATACTATACTAGAGTCAAATGACCAGTTTTCTTTTTTTAATATTTTTATTTTTTTTATTGCATTTTGGCCAGTGCAGGGTTTGAACCCACCACCCTCGGTATATGGGACAGGTGCCCTACTCACTGAGCCACAGGCACCACCCATTTTTGTTTTTTTGAGACAGAGTCTCACTTTGTTGCCCTCAGTAGAGTGCTGTGGCATCATAGCTCACAGCAACATCCAGCTCTTGGGCTTAGGCGATTGATTCTCTTGCCTTAAGTAGCTGGGATTACAGGTGCCCGCCACAACACCAGCTATTTTTTTTGGTTGTTGCTGCAGTTTGGCCGGGGCCAGGTTTGAACCTGCTACCCTTGGTATAGGGGGCAGGCGCCCTACTCAATAAGACTCAATAAGCCACAGGCACCACATCAAATGCCCAGTTTTCAATAACCAACACCAAAACAAACAGAAACCACAAAGAAACGAGAAGAATGATATATTGAAAACAAAAATATAAATCAAAAGAAAGGATCTTTGTCTCTGAAAAATATCTCATAGACCCCTTAGACAAAATCTTTAAAACAATTCTTTTAAAGATCTCAAGGAACTAAAGGTCAGAAAAAGTTAATAAAATGCTATATGAACAAAATGGAAACATCAACAAAGAATCAGAAAACATAAAAAGCCAAAAAGAAATTCTAGAGCTGATAAGTACAGTAACTGACATGAAAAATTCACCACAGGGATTTAAAGGCAGATTTGAGCACACAGAAGGAAGATCAACAAACTTGAAGTTAGATAATAGAAATTAGAGTCTGAGAAACAGAAAAAAGATTAAAGAAAAGTGAACAGAGCTTAAAGGACCTGCGGGATACGTCAAACCAAACAAACACACAGTCCCAGAAGAAAATGAAGAGAAAGGGGCAGAGAGACTATCTGAAGCAATAATAGCTAAAAACTGTCCAAATTTTATGAAAGACTTACTCAAAAGCTCAATGAACTCCAAATAAGATGAACTCAAAGAGACCTGCACCAAGATGATCTAACAAAACTTTTCAAAAACAAAGATGGAAACTTGAAAGCATCAAGAGAGAAGTGACTTGTTACAAGGGATCCTCAATCGAGATTAGCAAATTAGTAAATTTCTCATCAGAAACTTTGAATGTATTGGCTCACTGGCTTCTGGTTGCCAAAGTGCTAAAAGAAAAAGAATGTCAACCACAAATCCTATATATAGTAAAATTCTCCTTCAAAAGTGAGGGAGAAAGTCAGACATTCCCATATAAACAAAGAGCTTAAAGAAGTTACATCTTTATACTTGTGTGCCCCAAAACAGACTATATGAGAATGTCTGTTATGTAAACAAAGGCTGAAAGTGTTTATTAATATTGGACATGCCCTGCAAGAAATGGTCAAGTGATTCTTCCAAAGTAAAACAAAGGGACACTACAACTCAAAGCCATATAAAGAAATAAAGATCTCAGTAAAGGTAAACACACAGACAATCATAAAAGCTAATATTATTTTAACAATGGTTTGTAACTCAACTTTTTGTTTTCTTCTGATTTAAGAGATTAATACATTTAAAAAATCATTAGTCTACCAGCTAAAAATCATAAGTTTACCAGCTAGAGACTAATATATTTAAAAAATCATTAGTCTACCACCATTAATGTAACTTTGATTTGTGACTCCACACTTTGTTTTCTACACAATTTAAGAGACTAATCTTTTGGCTCGGTGCCTACAGCTCAGTGGTTAAGGTGCTGGCCACATACACCGGGGCAGGCGGGTTCGAACCAGACCTGGGCCTGCTAAACGACAACTACAAAAAAAAAAAAAAAAATAGCTGGGAGTTGTGTCGGGCGCCTGTAATCCGAGCTACTTGGGAGACTGAGGCAAGACAATAGCTTAAGCCCAAGAGTTAGAGGTTGCTGTGAGCAGTGATGCACTCTACTGAGGGGGTGACATAATCAGACTCTGTCTCAAAAACAAACAAAAAAAAAAACACACAAAAAACCAAAACTAATCTTTTGAAAGAACTATTCATTGATGTTTTGGAGCACACAATTCATAAGGACATAACTTTGTAACATCAATAACTAAATAGGATGACTACAGAACTATTAAAGGAATAGAGTTTTTTTATGATACTAAAATTAAGCTGATAAAATTCAAATTATAGAGTGTTACAACCCTAGAATGATATGTAATCCCCATGGTAAAAGCAAAGAGGACAGCTATAGAATACATATAAAAGAGGTTGGGTGCAATGGCTCACACTCATAATCTCAGCACGTTAGGAGGCTGACTTGAGAGGATCATTTGAAGCCAGGAGTTTGAGACTAGCCTAAGCAATACAGCAAGACTCCCGTCTCTATAAAAAAGAAAAACAGGCCAGGCGCAGTGGCTAATGCCTCTACTCCTACCTAGCACTATGGAAGATCAAGGCAAGAAGACTACTTGAGCTCAAGAGTTTGAGACAAGCATGTGCAAGAGAGAGACCCAGTCTCTAAAAATAATTAGCCAGGCATGGTGGCACATGCCTGTAGTCCTAGCTACTCAGGAGGACTGTTTAAGCCCTGAGTTGGAGGTTGCAATGAGCTACAACTACGCCACTGCACTCTACCCAGGGTAACACAGCAAGACTTTTTCAAGAAAAGAAAAAAGCCAAAAGGGAGGCGGAGCAAGATGGCAGCCGAGTAACAGCTTCCTTGCATCTGGGCACCGTGAGTCTGGGGAGATAGGACTCCAGGCATCTCTGGCTGGTGGGAACTGCCTATCATCACTCCTATGAGGACACAGGAAGTCAGTGAGAGACTTCTGGACCCCAAGAGGAGGACTAAAACAGTGGAAAACCTGCAAGTGGTCGCGTGTGTTCAATCCGTCTAAACCCGCCCACAACTTCCACAGGCACAAGAACTTAAAGAGCAAGAGGAAGTGAAAGGAAAATTAGGGCAAGGAAACAGATAAAAGAAATCACTCATGAGGAAGAATCAGCAGAAAACTCCAGGCAACATGAAGAACCAGTCTAGAACAACCCCACCAAGGGACCATGAGGTAGCTACTGCAGATGATTCCACCAGTATAGAAATGTTAGGAATGACAGAAAGGGAATTTAGAATACACATGTTGAAAACAATGAAAGAAATGATGGAAACAATGAAGGAAATTGCTAATAAAGTGGAAAATAACCAAAAGGAAATCCAAAAACAGAATCAAATAAGAGATGAACGATATGAAGAATATAAAAAGGATATAGCAGACCTGAAGGAACTGAAACAGTCAATTAGGGAACTTAAAGATGCAATGGAAAGTATCAGCAACAGGCTAGACCATGCAGAAGAAAGAATTTCAGAGGTAGAAGACAAAGTTCTTGAGATAACTCAGACAGTAAAAGAGGCAGAAAAGAAGAGAGAGAAAGCAGAACGTTCACTGTCAGAATTATGGGACTTTATGAAGCGTTCCAACATACGAGTTATAGGAATTCCAGAAGGGGAAGAAGAATGCCCCAGAGGAATGGAAGCCATACTAGAGAATATTATAAAAGAAAATTTCCCAAACATCACCAAAGATTCTGACACACTGCTTTCAGAGGGATATCGGACCCCGGGTCGCCTCAACTCTAACCGAGCTTCTCCAAGACACATTGTGATGAACCTGTCCAAAGTCAAGACAAAAGAAAAGATTCTGCAAGCTGCCAGGAGTAAGCGCCAGTTGACCTACAGGGGCAAATCCATCAGAGTTACCGCAGACTTCTCTAATGAAACTTTCCAAGCAAGAAGACAATGGTCATCTACCTTTAATCTACTTAAACAGAACAATTTCCAGCCCAGAATTCTGTACCCTGCTAAGCTAAGCTTCAAAATTGACGGAGAAATCAAATCATTTACGGATATACAAACATTGAGGAAATTCGCCACAACAAGACCAGCTCTACAGGAAATACTTCAACCTGTTCTGCACACTGACCACCACAATGGATCAGCAGCAAAGTAAGAACTCAGAAATCAAAGGACAGAACCTAACCTCCACACTGATGCAAAAGATAAAAACTAAGCAATGGACTCTCACCAAATAAGATGAATAGAATACTACCACACTTATCAATTATCTCAATAAATGTTAATGGCTTGAATTCCCCACTGAAGAGACATAGATTGGCTGACTGGATTAAAAAACACAAGCCATCCATTTGCTGTCTGCAAGAAACACACCTGGCTTCAAAAGACAAATTAAAGCTCCGAGTCAAGGGTTGGAAGACAACTTTTCAGGCAAATGGAATTCAGAAGAAAAGAGGAGTTGCAATCTTATTTTCAGATACATGTGGATTTAAAGCAACTAAAGTCAAAAAAGACAAAGATGGTCACTTTATATTGGTCAAGGGAAAACTACAACAAGAAGACATTTCAATTCTAAATATGTATGCACCCAATTTAAATGCTCCCAGATTCTTGAAGCAGACCTTACTCAGTCTGAGCAATATGATATCTGATAATACCATCATAACAGGGGACTTTAACACACCTCTTACAGAGCTGGACAGATCCTCTAAACAGAAATTAAACAAAGATGTAAGAGATTTAAATAAGACCCTAGAACAACTATGCTTGATAGACGCATATAGAACACTCCACCCCAAAGATAAAGAATATACATTCTTCTCATCACCCCATGGAACATTCTCCAAAATTGATCATATCCTGGGACACAAAACAAATATCAACAGAATCAAAAGAATTGAAATTTTACCTTGTATCTTTTCAGACCATAAGGCACTAAAGGTGGAACTCAACTCTAACAAAAATGCTCAACCGCACCCAAAGGCATGGAAATTAAACAATCTTCTGTTGAATAACAGATGGGTGAAGGAAGAAATAAAACAGGAGATCATTAACTTCCTTGAGCATAACAACAATGAAGACACAAGCTACCAAAACCTGTGGGATACTGCAAAAGCAGTTTTGAGAGGAAAATTCATTGCTTTAGATGCCTACATTCGAAAAACAGAAAGAGAGCACATCAACAATCTCACAAGAGATCTTATGGAAATGGAAAAAGAAGAACAATCTAAGCCTAAACTCAGTAGAAGAAAAGAAATATCCAAAATCAAATCAGAGATCAATGAAATTGAAAACAAAAGAATCATTCAGAAAATTAATGAAACAAGGAGTTGGTTTTTTGAAAACATAAATAAAATAGATAAACCATTGGCCAGACTAACTAGAAATAGAAAAGTAAAATCTCTAATAACCTCAATAAGAAACGATAAAGGGGAAATAACAACTGATCCCACAGAGATACAAGAGATCATCTCTGAATACTACCAGAAACTCTATGCCCAGAAATTTGACAATGTGAAGGAAATGGATCAATATTTGGAATCACACCCTCTCCCTAGACTTAGCCAGGAAGAAATAGACCTCCTGAACAGACCAATTTCAAGCACTGAGATCAAAGAAACAATAAAAAAGCTTCCAACTAAAAAATGCCCTGGTCCAGATGGCTTCACTCCAGAATTCTATCAAACCTTCAAGGAAGAGCTTATTCCTGTACTGCAGAAATTATTACAAAAAACTGAGGAAGAAGGAATCTTCCCCAACACATTCTATGAAGCAAACATCACCCTGATACCAAAACCAGGAAAAGACCCAAACAAAAAGGAGAATTTCAGACCAATCTCACTCATGAATATAGATGCAAAAATTCTCAACAAAATCCTAGCCAATAGATTACAGCTTATCATCAAAAAAGTCATTCATCATGATCAAGTAGGCTTCATCCCAGGGATGCAAGGCTGGTTTAACATACGCAAGTCCATAAACGTTATCCACCATATTAACAGAGGCAAAAATAAAGATCACATGATCCTCTCAATAGATGCAGAAAAAGCATTTGATAAAATCCAGCATCCTTTTCTAATTAGAACACTGAAGAGTATAGGCATAGGTGGCACATTTCTAAAACTGATTGAAGCTATCTATGACAAACCCACAGCCAATATTTTACTGAATGGAGTAAAACTGAAAGCTTTTCCTCTTAGAACTGGAACCAGACAAGGTTGTCCTCTGTCACCTTTACTATTCAACGTAGTGCTGGAAGTTCTAGCCAATACAATTAGGCAAGACAAGGAAATAAAGGGAATCCAAATGGGAGCAGAGGTGGTCAAACTCTCCCTCTTTGCTGACGACATGATCTTATACTTAGAGAACCCCAAAGACTCAACCACAAGACTCCTAGAAGTCATCAAAAAATACAGTAATGTTTCAGGATATAAAATCAATGTCCACAAGTCAGTAGCCTTTGTATACACCAATAACAGTCAAGAGGAGAAGCTAATTAAGGACACAACTCCCTTCACCATAGTTTCAAAGAAAATGAAATACCTAGGAATATACCTAACGAAGGAGGTGAAGGACCTCTATAAAGAAAACTATGAACTCCTCAGAAAGGAAATAGCAGAGGATATTAACAAATGGAAGAACATACCATGCTCATGGATGGGAAGAATCAACATTGTTAAAATGTCTATACTTCCCAAAGCAATCTACCTATTCAATGCCATTCCTATCAAAGTACCTACATCGTACTTTCAAGATTTGGAAAAAATGATTCTGCGTTTTGTATGGAACCGGAAAAAACCCCGTATAGCTAAGGCAGTTCTTAGTAACAAAAATAAAGCTGGGGGCATCAGCATACCAGATTTTAGTCTGTACTACAAAGCCAGAGTGGTCAAGACAGCATGGTACTGACACAAAAACAGAGACATAGACACTTGGAATCGAATTGAACACCAAGAAATGAAACTAACATCTTACAACCACCTAATCTTTGATAAACCAAACAAGAACTTACCTTGGGGGAAAGACTCCCTATTCAATAAATGGTGTTGGGAGAACTGGATGTCTACATGTAAAAGACTGAAACTGGACCCACACCTTTCCCCACTCACAAAAATTGATTCAAGATGGATAAAGGACTTAAATTTAAGGCATGAAACAATAAAAATGCTCAAAGAAAGCATAGGAAAAACACTGGAAGATATTGGCCTGGGGGAAGACTTCATGAAGAAGACTGCCATGGCAATTGCAACAACAACAAAAATAAACAAATGGGACTTCATTAAACTGAAAAGCTTCTGTACAGCTAAGGACACAATAACCAAAGCAAAAAGACAACCTACACAATGGGAAAGGATATTTGCATATTTTCAATCAGACAAAAGCTTGATAACTAGGATCTATAGAGAACTCAAATTAATCCTCGTGAAAAAAGCCAACAATCCCTTATATCAATGGGCAAGAGACATGAATAGAACTTTCTCTAAAGACAACAGACGAAAGGCTAACAAACACATGAAAAAATGTTCATCATCTCTATACATTAGAGAAATGCAAATCAAAACAACCCTGAGATATCATCTAACCCCAGGGAGAATGGCCCACATCACAAAATCTCAAAACTGCAGATGCTGGCGTGGATGTGGAGAGAAGGGAACACTTTTACACTGCTGGTGGGACTGCAAACTAGTACAACCTTTCTGGAAGGAAGTATGGAGAAACCTCAAAGCACTCAACCTAGACCTCCCATTCGATCCTGCAATCCCATTACTGGGCATCTACCCAGAAGGAAAAAAATCCTTCTATCATAAGGACACTTGTACTAGACTGTTTATTGCAGCTCAATTTACCATTGCCAAAATGTGGAAACAGCCTAAATGCCCACCAACCCAGGAATGGATTAACAAGCTGTGGTATATGTATACCATGGAATACTATTCAGCCATTAAAAAAAATGGAGACTTTACATCCTTCGTATTAACCTGGATGGAAGTGGAAGACATTATTCTCAGTAAAGCATCACAAAAATGGAGAAGCATGAATCCTATGTACTCAATCTTGATATGAGGACAATTAATGACAATTAAGGTTATGGGGGGGGAAGCAGAAAGAGGGATGGAGGGAGGAGGGTGGGGCCTTAGTGTGTGTCACACTTTATGGGGGCAAGACATGATTGCAAGAGGGACTTTACCTAACAATTCAGTGTAACTGGCTTATTGTACCCTCAATGAATCCCCAACAATAAAAAAAAAAAAAATGGAACCCCATTAAAAAAAAAAAAAGCCAAAAAGCAAAGCAAAGAGAAAAGAAAAAAAAATTAGCTGGGGATCACAGTTGTAATCCTAGCAGTCTGGGAGGCAGAGATAGGAGAACTGCTAGTTTGAGACCTGGCTGGCTAATAGCAAAACCCTGTCTCCACAAAAATTAGCAGGGTGTGGTGGCACATGGCTGTAGCCCTAGCTACACAGGAGAATCACTTGAGCTCAGTGTGAGCTCTGACCAGGCTACTGTTCTTCAGCCTGGGAGGCAGAGAGAAAGCTTGCCTTAAACCAAGATAAATAAATAAAAATAGCTACTCAGGAGGCTGAGGGAAGAGAATCGCCTAAGCCCAAGAGTTTGAGGTTGTTGTGAGCTGTGATGCCCTGGCATTCTACCCAAGGCGACACAGTGAGACTCTGTCTCAAAAAAATAAATAAAAATTAATAAAGAAGGGCAGCACCTGTGGCTCAGTGAGTAGGGCGCTGGCCCCATATGTCGAGGGTGGCGGGTTCAAACCCAGCCCCGGCCAAACTGCAACAACAACAACAAAAAAATAGCCGGCGTTGTGGCGGGCACCTGTAGTCCCAGCTGCTCAGGAGGCTGAGGCAAGAGAATCGCATAACCCCAAGAGTTAGAGGTTGCTGTGAGCCGTGTGACGCCACGGCACTCTACCCGAGGGCGGTACAGTGAGACTCTGTCTCTACAACAACAAAAAAAAAAACCAAAAAAAATTAATAAAGAAATAAGCAAATGTAATTAATAATATACACAAAAGAAAATGGGAAAAGTCAACACAATAGATTATAATGAATGAAATAAGCCAAAAAAGGAATAAGGCATACAGAAAACAACAGCAAAATGAAAGATGTCAGTAACTCACCAGTAATTACTTTAAATGTAAACATTGTGTGTCAGCTAGGCACCTGTAGCTCAGTGCTTAGAGCCCCAGCCTTGTGCATAAGGGTTGGCAGGTTCGAACCTAGCCTGGGCCTGCTTAACAAAAAATAAATAAATGGATTATATCCTCCATTCAAAGATTTGCAAAATGGATAAAAAAAATAGGATCTACCTATATGCTGTTTATAAGAGGTTCCCTCTCTTTTGTTTGATTATTGTTTTGCCGGGAGACAGACTCACTCTGTTACCTATGCTACAGTGCAGTGACATCATCATAGCTCCTTGCAACCTCAAACCCCTAGGCTTAAGTGATCCTTCTGCCTCAGCTTTCCAAGTAGCTGGGACTACAGATATGTGTCACCCCACATGGCTAATTTTTTCTATATTTTGTAGAGTTTCACTATGTTCCTCAAGTCTGATCTCAAACTCCTGAGCTTAAGCAATCTTCTTGCTTTGGGCTCCCGAAGTGCTAGGATGATAGGCATGAGCCACTGTGCCTGGCCAAAAGTCTCACTATAGATCCAAGGACACAAACAGATTGAAAGTGAAAGGATGAAGAAAGAGATTCCATGCAAGTCATAATCAAAAGAAATTAAGTGTGGCTAGATGAATAATAGACAAATATACTGTAAATCAAAAAGTTACAGGAGACAAAAAAGAATTGTTTATTATTAAAAGGTTCAATACAGCAAGATAACAACTAAAGATATTTGTTGTTAATTTACATTAACAGATCACAAAAAATATATGAAACAAAAACACAATTAAGAGAAACAGTTATATAATAGTATTGGATACTTTAATACTATACTCTCAATAATGGATAGAATAAGCAGACAGAAGGAAACAGAGGACTTAAACAATATAATAAACCAATGAGATATATACACTTAATGGGTATTAAATCTCAGCTTTAGAAGATGAAAACTTAAGATGATGGTAGTGGTGACTGTACAACGTTATCGGTGCATTTAATTTCAATGAACTATACACTTCAAAATATTTAAGATGGTAAATTTTATGTTATGTGCATTTTAACACAGTAACAAAGATTAGACAAAAAATAAAAAACTGGGCCAGGCACAGTGGCTCATGTCTGTAATCCTAGCACTCTGGGAGGTAGAGGCAGGAGGATCTCTTGAGTTCCTGAGTTTAAGACTAGCCTACCCAAAAGTAAGACTCTGCCTCTACAGAAAATAGGAAAAAAATTAGCTGGGAGTGGTTGTGCATGCCTATAGTCCCAGCTACTCTGGGAGGCTGAGACAAGAGAATTGCGTGAGCCCAGGAGTTTGAGGTTGCTATGACCCAGGCTGATGCCATAGCACTCTAGCCTGGGGAACAGGTGAGACTGCCTTGAAGACCAAACCAAACCAAACCAAACAAAAAACAAACTAAACAAAATTAAAACTGAAAGAAAAAAAAAGCATGAGACACTTAAGACTAAAACCTGACTATAGAAAATTATAACTAAGAAACTGGTTCTAATCTTTATTTCTAGTTATAATAATTACGTTGGGGTTATGTATTTTAAAAGAATCTTTGTCTTTTAACAAAATGTCAAAATCTGAAAAAAAAAAATAGATATCTACTATTGGCTATAAAATTATCAGGAGGTAAAAATAAAGTAAGGGGCGGCGCCTGTGGCTCAGTGAGTAGGACGCCGGACTCATACACTGAAGATGGCAGGTTTGAACCCGGCCCTGGCCAAACTGCAACAAAAAAATGGCGGGCGTTGTGGCAGGAACCTGTAGTCCCAGCTACTTGGGAGGCTGAGGCAAGAGAATCACCCAAGCCCAATAACTGGAGGTTGCTGTGACGCCACGGCACTCTACTGAGGACGACAAAATGAGACTCTGTCACTAAAAAAAAGGACAAAGATTGGCTACAGTTTGATAACTCCTGAAATGGGCAATGAATCTGTGAGGATTCATTAAAGTCTTCTACTTTTTTATACTTGAAACTTATCAAAATAAGATTTTTAAAATGTAAAAAAGGGTAAATAAAATTTTAAAGCTATTATTTTATCTTTCCAGCTTGAATTTGCTTAATTTTTATTTGTTGAGATAAGCATTAAAATTTGATGATACTGTTTTTATTTAAAAGTAGTGATATAAAAATGACCACACATTTCGTGGCTTAAAAATAAGAAATAACTGGATAGAATATCATAAACAGGCTCAGCACCTGTAGGTCAGAGGCTAGGGCAACAGCCACATACACCGGAGCTGGAGGGTTCAAACCCAGCCCGGGCCTGCCAAACAACAATGACAACTACAATTAAAAAAAAAAAAAAAAAAAAAAAAAAAAATAGCTGGGTGTTGTGGGGGGCGCCTGTAGTCCCAGCTACTTGGGCAGCTGAGACAAGAGAATTGCTTAAGCCTAAGAGTTAGAGGTTGCTGTGAGCTGTGACAATACGGCACTCTACTGATGGTGACACAGTGAAACTTTGTCTCAAAAAAATCCAAAAGAAAAAGAGTATCATAATCAACTGGTTATAGAGTAAAAAGGAAGAGCCAAATAGCTTGGGAGAAAGAAGACTGACATATAGAAATCAGAAGAAGCAATAATTAAAACCAAAAGGATTCTTTAAAAAAAACCTCTTGGAGGGCGGCGCCTGTGGCTCAGCGGGTAGGGTGCCGGCCCCATATGCTGAGGGTGGCGGGTTCAAACCCAGCCCCGGCCAAACTGCAACAACAACAACAACAAAAAAATAGCTGGGCACTGTGGCAGGCGCCTGTAGTCCCAGCTACTTGGGAGGCTGAGTCAAGAGAATCGCCTAAGCCCAAGGATTTGGAGGTTGCTGTGAGCTGTGTGACGCCACGGCACTCTACCAAGGGCGATAAAGTAAGACTCTCTCTCTACAAAAAAAAAAAAAAAAACCTCTTGGGCTGGGTGCCCGTGGCTCAAGCGGCTAAGGCGGCCAGCCACATACACCTGAGCTGGGGAGTTCGAATCCAGCCCGGGCCCTCCAAACAACAATGACGGCTACAACCAAAAAATAGCTGGGCATTGTGATGGGCACCTGTAGTCCCAGCTACTTGGGTGGCGGAGGCAGGAGAATTGCTTGAGCCCAGGAGTTGGAGATTGCTGTGAGCTGTGATGCCACAGCACTCTACCCAGGGCGACAGCTTTGAGGCTCTGTCTCCAAAAAAAAAAAAAAAAAACCCAAAAAACAAAAAAAATCTCTTGGGGAGATGGTGTAAAGAAAATAGCAAAACGCTGAAAACATTATTGAATAAGCATATTTAGGATGCACTATGTATCAGGAGCTGACAAAAAAGGAAAGCAAATAGTAGAGAAAAAAAGTATCCTAAAGACAGATCATATAGGTTGCCAATAATGATTCACTGGTTACTGTCAACATTATGCAGAGACCAGCTGTCCCTTCTTAATCACTATTCTCCATCAACAGCCATGGAATTTGAGTAAATCAGTTCATATTGAAGTCTACAGTAACTACCTTTCTAGTTCAGCATCCTTTATATTTTAATATAAAGAAAGACTGCGGTCCAGAGAAAAAGCAGTACTACCAGACACACACAAAAATGTGGATGTAGAGCTCTGTGCAAGTGTTCTGCATTGTGGTACAAGTAGGGCAAGGGAAGGACATAAACCATTAACCCTTAACAGCAAGGGGCTTGAGTTACATTCCTTTTGATCTCTAACAGTAGCAAATAATGCAATAGCCAGGAAGGCTGGGAGATAAATAGGAGGAAAGACAAGAAGGAACAGCTAAGACAAAGTGAGAAAAAAATAAAATAGGGAATCAATGGAGCAAAACAACTGAGATCATCCAGTAATGTTTGGAAAATATCTTGGAACATAAAATTCAAAAACACTAAGATATTTTTCTAGACTTCCTACATAGGGTCAAATAAAGGTCCTTAGCATTACAGAGATTATGTGGAATAGTTCTACTGTTTTACTTCTAACATTCCCAAATTAGTAAAGCTACTTGGGAGTCTGAGGCAAGAGAATCGCTTAAACCCAGGAGTTGGAGGCTGCTGTGAGCTGTGTGATGCCATGGCACTCTACCAAGGGCCATAAAGTGAGACTCTGTCTCTACAAAAAAAAAAAAAAAAAAAAAAAAGAAATTTGGCACAATGACAAACATTATAAGACTAAGTAACATGGAATATAATGGCCATCATGAGGTCCTGTGTGGGTTTTTAAAAATTTCTTGGTAAACAGTTTTAATACTTTGAAAACACATACACATAGAGTAAGCCATCTACAAAGTGACCACAACAGGCATAAGATGCTGTATTAAGATGAATGTAGCAGTTTTCCCTAGACAACTGGGGAAGTGTGATTTATATTTCTCCAAGAAATGACTCAGAACTAACTTCAGAACAATAGATAGTCTTTTCACATTATCACCTATTTTCTCTCCTTTCTTCTTACTTTTCTGTTCAAATCTCTTCCCATAGTCCTCATGAAACTATGGAGTCATAAGTACCCTATCTCCTTAAAAAAAAAAAAAAAAAAAAAAAAAAAAATCAATGGTAATTAGGAATAAGTGCTAAAATAAAAAAAAGGCTAAACATGCACAGAAAACTAGAATGATACATTTCTTTCTTTAATCATTTAAAACCAGTTTATGAACAGGTAATTTAAGCACAGTTGTTGCAAAAAATTTCAATTAGCTCACTGAAGGTCACTTTGATAGACTGGTACAGAAAATTAGCTAAGATTCCCACCAACTCTACAATTCTAAAAATCCAGATAAAAACACAAAACAAGTCAGTTTTTTTTCATAATAGAATGTGAACTATCATACCCATTTAGATTCTACTTTTTTTTTCCAGACAGAGTCTCATGCTGATGCCCTGGGTAAAGCGCCATGGTGTCTCACAGCTCACAGCAACCTCAAAACTCTTGGTCACATGTAGTAATTCTCTTGCCTCAGCCTACCAAGTAGCTAGGACTACAGGTGCCCAGCAAAACACCCAGCTAGCTTTTCTATTTTTAGTAGAGATGAAGTCTTACTCTTGCTCAGTCTAGTCTTGAACTCCTAAGCTCAAGCAATCCACCCTCCTCAGACTCCCAGAGTGCTAAGATTATAGGCTTGAACTATCATGTCCAGACTCCCATTTAGATTCTAAACATAGCCTGTATTCACAGCTTCTTTAAAATGAATAAAATCATACCTGAAATTCTTGTTTACCCAGTATTTTTCATAAAAAATTACTTCTCTTAAAATGTCTGTGCTGATAGTATCAGGCAATTTTCTAAAAGTTTCTTTTCACTTAAGTTTATTCTACCTGGAAAAGGGAATATCCTGGGGGAAAAAAAATCATAACACACAAAAGTACACATAATTCAGATCCATGTTCAGAAGTATATAGTAAGTGTAGAAGAAAGTAATTTTATTATAGTTTGTCTTGAGAAAAGACACCCCTATTTATACAAATCTCATTCCTTTCTATGGAACAAAGTTAGTTCATTATTTTTTCTTAAGGGGTTCTTAAAAGGATACGTGTTCCATTAACTCCTGATATTTTAAAGTCATCTAGTAGTTGAACAACCATTTCTCTATTTGGATCATTAGGGTCTGAATTGCGAACCTGTAGTGGGAAAGAGACAGTAGTTAGCAAAAGACAAAGCCAAATGGTGGGGGAGGAATTCCTGTGGCTAATTGACTCAAGGAAAAGCTTTTACAAATCTATTTTAAAAACATACTAAGATTTCAGTAGCTCAAATAGAGAAAGAACTTACAGAGGCAGTTCACAAGAGAAAATATAACCAACAGACTATTTTCTAATTCAACCATTTTGCTTCTCAAAGTGTGGCCTCCAAATTAAATGTTGGTTACCAGGCGGTGAGGAATTAAAAAACTTTTGCAGGGTGCGAATCAACTATAGCATTAACTATAATGTTTATTCAGCTGACTTTTTAATTTTAATAGAAAAACTTTCTCAATGAAAGAAGTACTATGACAATTTACTTTGGAGCATGAGGCTCCCTATATTGATGCTCTGAAAAATAGTGCCTTAGAGATATCCTGGTCTAATCCTTTCACTTTAGGAATGAAAAATCTAAAGTTTTTCATGATGAGACTTCATGATGAGAGAGGGGACATAATGGGGTAAAGCTGAACCTAAACCCAGGTTTTCCAACTCTTAGTTTAAGCCTTTCTACCGCAAGTCATGACATCTTAATTTATAACAAAATTGAAAACAAATTTGACAAAATTCACGTTAAGTCTCCAAGTATAAATGGGATGAATATATACAGTA
The DNA here is from genome assembly GCF_027406575.1 of Nycticebus coucang. Classification (NCBI taxonomy): domain Eukaryota; kingdom Metazoa; phylum Chordata; class Mammalia; order Primates; family Lorisidae; genus Nycticebus; species Nycticebus coucang. The sequence continues at coordinate 43,743,951 of NC_069788.1, read as the reverse complement.
TTTTTATATTATGTATTTTATAAGATTTGAAAGCATAAGATAAGGGTATATAATTACTCACACAACCTTCCCTTTAACCATAAAGAAAAACATTTACAGCAGTGCTATCTGGCACATAAAACATGCTCAATGAGGCTGGGTGCAGTGGCTCACACCTGTAATCCTAGCACTCTGCGAGGCTGAGGTGGGTGGATTGTCTGAGCTCAAGAGTTTGAGACCAGCCTGAGTCAGAGTGAGACCTCATCTCTAAAAAAAATAAAAATAAAAATAGCTAGGTATTGTGACAGGGGCCTATAGTCCCAGCTACTTGGGAAGGTGAGGTAAGAGAAACCACTTGAGCCCAAGAGTTTGAGGTTGCTGTGAGCTATGGCACTCTACTGAGAGAGACAAAGAGACTCTGTCTCAAAACAAAAGAAAACAAAACAAAAAACTCAAAACATGCTCAATAATCATTTTTGTTCATTTGAAGGTTCTTTTTTGGGGTTCATGTGTGTAAGGAGTATATCCCACGAGTTTCCTACTATATGCATAGAATGTGTAAATATTGTCTTCTTTTATCTCTTTATAGATATTGGAAATTTACAGGAAAAATTAGTCATGCTAAAGAATCTGTCACTTTCCCAAGTGTCTTAATTCAATAAACCTTTTAATGCTTTGCAGTTCACATGTAAGACTTAATACTCACTGATTTCAGCAACCGGATTTCATCAAGTGCAGTTTCAGTATAATGTTCAGCACTTTTAACTACTTTCATTGCCACAAATTTCTTCCCCCTAAGAAACATATATAAGCGATTAAAACTAAATATCCTACCTTTATTTTAGGAAGTTAGGGTTTAATTGTAACTGAGGGACAGTGAGAAAGGACGAATATTTCATTTCTCTGTATCCAAACAAACTACATCTATGGGATCATTTATACCTGTTAAAGGCACTAACTGGCTAGATTTCATTCACAAGAAGAAGAAAATCTGTTCTCAGATAAATTTCTCTAAGTTAAAAATGCATCTCTTGCCGGCGGCGCCTGTGGCTCAGTCGGTAAGGCGCCGGCCCCATATACCGAGGATGGTGGGTTCAAACCCGGCCTCGGCTGAACTGTAACCAAAAAATAGCCGGGCGTTGTGGCGGGCGCCTGTAGTCCCAGCTACTTGGGAGGCTGAGGCAAGAGAATTGCTTAAGCCCAGGAGTTGGAGGTTGCTGTGAGCTGTGTGAGGCCACGGCACTCTACTGAGGGCCATAAAGTGAGACCCTGTCTCTACAAAAAAAAAAAAAAAGTGCATCTCTTGGGCAGGGTGTGGTGGCTAACACTCTGGGAGGTTGAAGTGGGAGGATTACTTGAGCTCAGAAGTTCAAGACCAGTTAGTTCATCTCTACTAAATATAGAAAAATCAGGTGGGCACTGTGGTGGCTAGCTGGGGCTACTCAGAAGGCTAAGGCAGGAGGATTGCTTGAACTCAGGAGATGAAGGTTGCTATGGGTGAGGCTGATGCCATGGGCTCTCTAGCCTGGGCAAGAGAATAAAGCATGCTATCTCAAAAAAAAAAAAAAAAAAAAAGTATCTCCTGAATATCTCCCTAGGTTCTAAGCAAAACTACAAAGTTAGGGTAAATAAGAGGAAGGACCCCACTAAATGAGAAGTATCCTACATGTTTAGCAAAAGCTAAAAAGTTAAAAGCTACACTTTCCTATAAGAAACAGAAGAAATATGTGGGTGAAAACAAAAAGATAGAAGCCACACACACAAGGGTTGGGCGCGGTGGCTCACACCTGTAATCCTAGCACTCAGGGAGGCCGAGGCAGGTGGATTGCTTGAGCTCATGAGTTCAAGACCAGCCTGAGCAAAAGCAACACCCCGTCTCTACTAAAATAGAAAAACTGAGGCAAGAGGATCACTTGAGGCTAAGAGTTGGAGGTTATCGTGAGCTATGATGCCACAGCATTCTACCCAGAGCAATAGCTTGAGACTCTGTTTTAAAGAAAAAAAAAGTCACATACACAAAAAAATCAAATTATAAACTACGAAGTGCATAGTTAGCAATTACAGTTTCATCAAAAATGAAATGTGGGGGTGGTGCCTGTGGTTTAGTGAGTATGGTACTGGCCCCACATACCAGAGGTGGGGGGTTCAAACCTGGCTCTGGCCAAACCACAAGAAAAAATAGCCAGGCATTGTGGCAGGCAGCTGTGGTCCCAGCTACTCAGGAGGGTGAAGAGAATCGCCTAAGCCCAGGAGTTGGAGGTTGCTGTGAGCTGTGATGCCAAAAAAAAAAAAAAAAGTAATAATAAAATAAAATAAAAACCTTAAAAATGAAGCACTTTTAGGTCAAAATTAAATGTTAAAGAGGTATTTTTATTATTACACGGTTATAGATGTAATAATGTATAAATGTTAAAGAGGTATTTTTACTATTACACGGTTAAATACATCTGTTACAAAAATATCTTCACATAGATCTGTCTATGACATTTAATTATTCCAATGAGATGACAGCTATTAATTTACACATCATGTCCCCTGAATATACTTGTAATGCTTTAAATTTGGGAGCTCCAAATGCTTTACTGATAATTTAATCAAACTTAGGTTTTCTAAGGTGAAAGGAAAGTGATTTGTCCAAGAACACAGATTATTATCAGCCACAAAATTCTGATCAAGTAATTAGGCTAGAGACAGATTAAAGCCCTAATTACCTTTGGAAAATTATAAATATATATATAGAGATAATATGTATACGTGTACATATATAGTAGGATATATATATACACCCCCACACATACATATATATATATAGAGAGAGAGAGAGAGAGAGAGTGCACACACTATCTTCTAACTAATTCTTTTTGAGGACCACTGAAACTTACTGAATATCCCATGATAACCACACTGTTGAAAAGTGTCCCCAGCCTAACTTTCGGATCACATGGTATCTCCCATTGAATAAATCTCCAATTTTCACAAGATGATAACCTCCTGCAACAGAAGAAATTAATCAGAAGAACCAATATAATCAGAAATAAACAATTAAACAGTAAGAAAAAGTATCTCATATGCCATTTTTTTTTTTTTTTTTTTGTAGAGACAGAGTTTCACTTTATCGCCCTCGGTAGAGTGCCGTGGCGTCACACAGCTCACAGCAACCTCCAACTCCCGGGCTTAGGCGATTCTCCTGCCTCAGCCTCCCGAGTAGCTGGGACTACAGGCGCCCGCCACAACGCCTGGCTATTTTTTTTTTTGCAGTTTGGCCAGGCCGGGTTTGAACCCGCCACCCTCGGTATATGGGGCCGGCACCCTGCTCGCTGAGCCACAGGCGCCGCCCTCATATGCCATTTTTTAATATCTATACACCTTTCATCAAATGAAGTTTCTTCTATACAATAAATAGAAGATGATCTTTGATTGTTATCAAATCAGCCATAGTATTACCAAGCTCATGTTACAAAAAATAACAACAAAAAAATTTGATTAATGAAAACATGAATAATATTGAGCAAGTGATGCTTTGCCTAACAGCCTCATCATTAAGCAAAAGTTAAAGTTACATGTCATAACATTCTTGGCACTGAATAATCCAACAGATTTACCTAAACATATAAATCTCCTTATAGTTATATTCTCAGAGTGTTTCTTTAGGAGAAACAATAATGAACCCTATTTTATGTAGTTTTTAAAAAAGGAGGATTTGGCTCGGCGCCTGTAGCTAAAGCCCCTAGGGCCGCCAGCCACATACACTGGAGCCGGCGGGTTTGAATCCAGCCCGGGCCTGGATTCAAACATCAATGACAACTATAAATAATAGCTGGGCTTTGTGGCAGGCACCTGTAGTCCCAGCTACTTGGAAGGCTGAGTCAAGAGAACAGTTTAAGCCCAAGAGTTGGAGATTGCTGTGAGCTGTGATGCCATTGTACTCTACCAGCACAACAGCTTGAGACTCTGTCCCCAAAAAACAAAAAAAAAACAGAGAAATGCCTGAAAAGGCCGCCAAAAAATGATGAGAATCCAGGTATTTTAATATTTATCTTTGCCTACTAAGAATAGGAAGGACCAAGTTTTTCTCTCAGATGGTATAATACACTCTCTTATACATTCCTATCCAAGATACCTGGGAAGTCTCATCAAAAAACAGAACATACATATAATAGGCAACCTGATGACACAGTTTGAGAATCAATAATTTCAGATTAACTTATCTTAGTAGCTGTCACTATGAGAAAAAAGAAAAAGGTATTTTGTAAAAATCTCCACACCAAGATGCTGTCATTAGTTACCAGTGGGTGACAGTACTGCAAAGGCTTTTATTTTCATTACTATTTAATAGAGTTCTGAAATTTTCTGAAGTAAATATGTATTTTATTTTATTTATTTATTTTTAAAATTTCTTTATTTTATTTTATTTTTGAGACAGAGTCTCAAGCTGAAGCTGTCGCCCTGAATAGAGTGCTGAGATGTCATAGCTCACAGCAACCTCAAACTCTTGGGCTTAAGCGATCCTCTTGTCTCAGCCTCCCAAGTAGCTATGACTACAGGTGCACGCCACAATGCCCGGCTATTTTTTGGTTGTAGTTGTCATTGTTTGGCAGGCCCAGGCTGGGTTGGAACCCACCAGCTCTGGTGTATATGTGGCTGACGCCCTAGCCTCTGAGCTACAGGCGTGGAGCCTGTACGATCATTTTTAAAGATATTTAATATAAAATTAGCCTTTGATAAGAGCCAATACTATTTAATACATCTTAAGAAAAAGGATATGAGCAAAAACCATCAAAATTTTACACTGATAGATCAAAAACCCAAATAAGAAACTGCAAATAAATCATATCTTACTATCTCTTTCCAGATTTACCTTTACAATAATCATTGGGATCTTCCTGCTCATCATCATCAGATCCCAGAATCTCCTCTTCTTGCTCTGGGAGATCACTCTCAGAGTGGGGAGCTGAGCCTCGGTGCTGAGCTTCAGATCTAAGAAATGATACAAAAATGCTCATTCATTCCATTTAGAGAGAAGAAAACAGGACTTCAAGAAAATATTATCAAATATCACCTCCAAATAAACTTGAATATAAACAGAGTATTACCATATGGCAACCTACAGAAAGCTAATTTATAGTTGTACCTAACATTACCATAGCTAATCTACATAGCTTTATCACATGTTAGAAAAAATACTACTTTTTAAAAAGTCAGTATGATGATAATTAAATAAAACCTGAAAAGATGTATATAAAAATTCAAAGGGGAACAAATTATTTGAATCTCAGTATCCAAACACGAGCACTGATAAAACTACCAGATTTTCTTCCAGTATTTCATTGTATCTTTATATAATATATGATTATGGATATTTTTATAAACAAACACATATCCTGCATTTTCTATTATAAACTTTGATTCTATGAAATCTCTTTTTTTTTTGGTAGAGACAGAGTCTCACTTTATGGCCCTCGGTAGAGTGCCATGGCCTCACACAGCTCACAGCAACCTCCAACTCCTGGGCTTAAGCGATTCTCTTGCCTCAGCCTCCACGACAGATGCCCGCCACAACGCCCAGCTATTTTTTGGTTGCAGTTCAGCCGAGGCCGGGTTTGAACCCGCCACCCTCGGTATATGGGGCCGGCACCTTACCGACTGAGCCACAGGCACCGCCCCTATGAAATCTCTTAAATCTTAACATGCTTCCCACTTATCACCACTTACTTTGGCACATTCTGTCTAGTAGGATACTTCGCACGTTTCTAAATTTTTACCACTAACAGTAAAGTTGTTGAATATTTGTGGATAATTTTTATTCTGAATTTAGGATTTTCTCTAAAGGTAAACTATTGGATAGGGGTCCAAACATTCTCCCTATTTATAAAATGAACATGTTAAAATGTAGAAAATTTGTAAAGTACTTGTTTCAAGATAACTCTTTTTTTTTTATGAGACAGAGCTTCAAGCTGTTGCCCTGGCTAGAGTGCTGTAGCATCACAGCTCACAGCAACCTCCAACTCCTGGGCTCAAGCGATTCTCCTGCCTCTGCCTCCCAAGTAGCTGGGACTACAAGCGCCTGCCACAACACCTGGCTATTTTTCAGTTGCAGCCGTCATTGTTGTTTGGCACCTTAGCCACTTGAGTCACAGGTGCTGAGCCTAAGATAACTCTTAATTTGAACAACTGTTAATATTTTGGATTATTTCCTTCCAGTCTGTGGCAATGAATGCTTTTAAGGATTGTTATACAATATAGTAGTTTTCTTTCTTTTTTTTTTTTTTTTTGTTTTTTTTGAGACAGTCTCAAGCTGTTGCCCTAGGTAGAGTGCTGTGGCATCATAGCTCACGATAACCTCCAACTCTTGGGCTCAAGTGATCCTCTTGCCTCAGTTTTTCTATTTTTAGTAGAGAAGGGGCCTTGCTTTTGCTCAGGCTGGTCTTGAACTCGTGAGCTCAAGCTATCCACCTGCCTTGGCCTCCCAGAGTGCTAGGATTACAGGCATGAGCTACCAAGTCTGGCCTGTATAATAGTTTTCTAAGAGTTGTAACCGAATTAATTTCCATCAGCCACACATATGTTTCTGGTATTTAAGTACTACCCAGTTTACAGAACTCCCCTCGATAGATAAAAATGATACCTCATTTTATAATGCATTAAATTTTACTGATTCCTTTCTAAGTCATCAATCAGCAATATAGTACTTTTTGTGCACTGAGACGTTCAGGAGGCAGAAAGACCTGGATTTGCATACAGGCTTTAACACTTACTAGCTGCAAGAAAGGTTACATAGCATCCTTTCACTAGCTGAAGAAGAAATTTTAATTGTAGTTTTTAAATACATATTTACATTTTCAACAACTTGTTTCATCAGTTTTGAAGAGATTTAATTTAACAGAAAAAATGCTAACAGCAAAACCTGTTACACAGTATTACTGAGCTACTGAGACATAAGTACTACCTTTGGTATGTCTAATGATTTAGATTTCTGGGTACTATTCCAACTTTCCTCCATTCTTGGTATGGATTTTTATCCCCCGTAAAGCAGCTATAAAACTGCATAATTTGTCTTTCATTTTAAGTAAAAACAGGTCTTTGAGAAACTTATTTAGTAATGAACTGGTCTACTTTCCTAAGTGGAAATAACAAGTCTGAATAAACAACATCCCCAAATTTGAAAATAAGGTGGAATTCTAAAATGGATTCTCTGATTCAAATTTAATTACAGTAAGAACTATGACTGTGAAATTTGTGAAAAGCAGTGAACTATAAGTAGTGAAAACCAGATTTAACAATGCTGGAGAATTATTAGAATTCCTCGAGTATCATAGGGATAGTAACATCAAAACCTATTTTTTTATCTTCTGGTGTTATAGGTTCAGGAAAAAAGATAAAAATATGAAAAATTTAAAAAACAAAAAAGAAAATAAGAGAAAAAAGAGAAAAATTATTTTCTCAAAGATACAAACCATTTTTGAAAACTAGTTTTGTGAAGATTTGTTTGTCCTTATAAAACTGAACACATGTAATTATTATTCTCATTTAAAGGATTCAAGACTGAGTAATAAATTGTTAGTCACAACATAACGTACAAATCTCCTGACATTTGTTTGGTGCAGAAGAAAATCTTTTCTTATTCCAAATTGACTATCTAAATATATCATTACCTCAGTATTTATTCTAAATATATTATCTAAGAGGGAAAACCCCCTATTTTAAATTTTCAAATTTCACTTAAAAATTGTAGTCCCAGAGGGATGGAGGGAGGGGGGTGGGGCTTTGGTGTGTGTCACACTTTATGGGGGCAAGACATGATTGCAAGAGGGACATTGCCTAACAATTGCAATCAATGTAACCTGGCTTATTGTACCCTCAATGAATCCCCAACAATAATAAAAAAAAAAAAATTGTAGTCGCAGTTGGGTGAGACAGTTCATGCCTATAACCCCAGAACTTTGAGAAGCCAAGACAGGAGGATCACTTGAGGCCCAGAGTTCAAGAGCAGGCTGGGCAACACAGTGAGAATACATCTCAAAAAAATTAAAACACAGGCTTGGTGCCTGTAGCTCAAGCGGCTAGGGGCCAGCCACATACATCAGAGCTGGTGGATATAAATCCAGCCCGGGCCTGCCAAACAACGACAACTACAACCAAAAACTAGCCAGGCGTTGTGGCGAGTGCCTGTAATTCCAGCTGCTTGGGAGGCTGAGGCAAGAGAATCGCTTAGGCCCAGGAGCTGGAGGTTGCTGTAAACTGTGACGTCATAGTCCTCCACCTAGGGCAACAGCCTAGACTCTGTCTCAAAGGAAAAATAAATAAATAAAAATTTAAACAAAGGTGACACGTGCTTCGTGCCTGTTTTCTTAGCTAGTTGGGAGGCTGAGGCAGGAGGACTACTTGAGCTGGTAAGTTTGAGGCTGCAGTGTGTTATCAGAATACTTTCTAGCCTCACTGACAGAGAGACTCTATCTCAAAAAAAATTTAAAAAATAAAAAGAAACCCCAAACCCAAAAAAAAACCAAACTTGACACAGAAACCCTCAATGAATGAAAAGAGAGATGATGCTGCCAAATTAGTCACAGTTGTTCCCTCTTAAGGGTTCTTTCAACTCTGATATAATCTTCATTACTAACTACCCTTCATCCATCCCAATCACCAATAATTCCCCAAAATAGTAAAATCAAAGTGTCAAACTATTAGTGTACAAAAGTAGTTGTGGTTTTTACATTGTTGAAATTTGTCATTTGATACTGGAATACAATCTTAAATGTGGTTATATTACACACCATTTTAATGCTCATTTCTCATCTTTTTATGCTAATGATTTACTATTTGCTGTTTATATTTACTTTGGACTATGGAAATGATGTTAGACAAAAAGCAAATTCAAGCTACTTTCAAGTTCAAAATGGGTGGGTTGTAAAGCAGCGGAGACACAACTCATAATATACAACATGTTTGGCCCAGAAACGGCTAACAAATGTACAATGCAGTACTGGTTCAAGTACTGGGTGTGGTGCTCATGCCTGTAATCCCAGCACTTTGGGAGGCCGAGGTGGGAGGATCACCTGAGCTCATGAGTTTGAGACCAGCCTGAGCTAGAGTGAGACTCCATCTCTAAAAAAAAAAAAAAATAGTCAGGCATTGTGGTGGGCACCTGTAGTCCCAGCTACTCGGAGACTAAGGCAAGAGAATTGCTTGACCCCAAGAGTTAGAGGTTGCTGTGAGCTATAATGGCATGGCATTCTACCAAGGGCAACAAAGTGAGACTCTGTCTCAGAAAAAAAAAAAAAAAAAAGGAGTTTTCCAAAGGAGACAAGAGCCTTGAAGATGAGGAGCATAGTAAAAAGCTGACAATGACTAACTGAGAACAATCATAAAAACTAATCCTCTGACAACTACATGAGTTGCTGAAGAACTCGACACCAAGCATTCTAGTCATCTGGCTTTTGAAGCAAACTGGAAAAGTGAAACAGCTTGATAAGTGGATGCCTCATGAGTTGACTGAAAATCAGAGCAATCATTGTTTTCGAACATCATCTTCTTTTATTTCATGCAAAAAGAAACCATTTCTCAATTGGTAAGTAGACTGTTCATGATAATTGGCAACAATCAGCTCACTGGTTGGACTGAGAGGACCCTCCAAAGCACTTCCCAAAGCCAAACGTGCATCAAAAAAAGGCCAGGGTCACTGTTTAGTGGTCTGCTGTTGGTCTGATCCACTACAGCTTTCGGAACCCCAGGGAAACCATTACTTCTGAGAAGTATGCTTAGCAAATTGATGAGATGCACCCAAAAATGCAATGCCTGCAGTTGGCACGGGTCAAAAGAAAGGGCCATGACAATGCCCAAAGACAGGCACATCACACAACCAATCCTTCAGAAGATCAAATTAGGCCATACAGTTTTGCCCCATCTGCCATGTTTACTTGACCTCTTGTCAATTGACTACCACTTCTTCAAGCATCTTGACAACTTTTTGCAGGGAAAAACACTTTCACAACTATCAGGACACAGAAAATGTTTTCCAAGAGTTTGTCCAATCCCAAATATGGATTTTTACACCACAGGAGGAAACAAACTTTCTCTTGGCAAACAATGTATTCATTGTAATGGTTCCTATTTTGAATAATAAAGATGTGTTTGAGCCTAGTTATAATGATTTAAATTCATGGTCTAAAACCACAATTACTTTTTTCACCAATGTAATATTTATAATCTCCATGAGAAATATACTATTTATAGGTTTCAGGAATTTATATATATTTATGTACTTTTTTTGTTGTTGTTGTTATAGAAACAGAGTCTTGCTATGTCATCCTTGGTAGAGTGCTGTAGCATCACAGCTCACAGCAACCTCAAACTCTTGGGCTTAAGTGATTCTCTTGCCTCAGCCTCCCAAGTAGCAGGCACCCGCCACAACACCCAGCTATATATTTTTTTTATTTTCACATATATATGTGTTCATTAGGCTTCCACTTTTTGCCTTCACGAAATTAACAATGTTTAAGATAGGAACCAGAAACAAAAACCTCAAAAAACGAACAAAAACAAATACATCCAGAAAAGAAATCAGACGATTGCTGCAACAAAGTATTAAGCAATAATAATAATAGTAATGCAAAGAAAGTAACATTCACATTGTCAAGTAAGAGTATGTCTATTATATAATGCTTTGACTCTGAGGTTCAATATGGAGTCAATTAACTTATTATTTTTTCCCCAAAGTATCAAAGAATAGACAACTAATATTTATAAATAAAGATAAAAGATAACTTCAAAAAATAGATCATGCTGAATCTTATAGACAATAGAAACAGAAGAAATACTTCAAAATCATTCTACTTAATCTGAATACACCTGATATTAAAATTAGAAAAAGTATTATTATAAAGGGGAAATTACAAACATAATTCACTTATAAATGAGGATGCAGTATCCTGTATCCTAAATAACATATTAACAAGTTGAGGTGAAAATTAATGTTTAAGAAATGTACTTTAGTCAAGATCAAATCCAATTTATGTGAGAATTAGTCACTATTTTCATTCTTTTTTTTTCTTTTCCTTACCCTCAGCCCTTCCGTCTTTCTCTGTCTGCTCGCCCCTTCCCCCATGCCCCACCACGTCATTGATTGTCATTAATTGTCCTCATATCAAAGTTGAATACAAAGGATGCATACTTCTCCATTCCCGTGTTGCTTCACTAAGGATAACGTGTTCCACCTCCATCTAGGTTAGTACAAACGCTGCAAAATCTCCATTTTTTTAATAGCTGAATAATATTCCGTGGTATACATACACCACAGCTTGCTAATCCATTCCTGGGTTGAAGGGCATTTTAGCGATGTAAATTGGGCTGCAATAAACAGCCTAGTACAAGTATCTTTATAATAAAAGGCTTTTTTTTCCTTCTGGGTAGATGCCCAGTAATGGGATTGCAGGATCAAACGGGAGGTCTAACCCGAGTTCTTCTGAGGTTTCTCCATACTTCCTTCCAAAAAGGTTGTATTAGTTTGCAGTCCCACCAGCAGTGTAAAAGTGTTCCTTTCTCTCCACATCCGCGATAGCATCTGCAGTTTTGAGGTTTTGTGATATAGGCCTCACTGGGGTTAGATGATACCGCAGGGTGGTTTTAATCTGCATTTCTCTAATAATTAGGGATGAAGAGCATTTTTTCATATGTTTGCTGGCCATTCGTCTGTCTTCTTTAGCCCGCTATTTTTTGTTGCACTTGTCACTATTGTTTAGCTAGCCTGGGCCAGGTTCGAAACTGCCACCCTCTGTGTATGTAGCTGGTGCCATAACCACTGTGCTATGGGCGCTGAGCAGGAATTTATATTTTTAAATTAGCTATGTGAGCTACCCTGACCCTCATCTTTTAAAATAAGTCTGTTAGTGACTCTCTAACCTACTAGTGTAGGCTGAATTTGGAAATGCTGTCTGACAATTATTTTTAACATTGAGAATACAACCTATATAACTATAAATTCACTCATCTAAAGTGTGTAATTTCACGGTTTTCACATATTCACAGAGTTGTGTAACCTCATCATGATCTAAATTTAAAATACTTTCCTTATCCCCTTAAAAAATCCCAAACTCATCGTTTCTACTTTTCCAATTGATTTGACTCTTCTGGATATTTAATATAAATGAGATCATAAAATATGCAGTCTTTAGTAACCAAATTCTTTCACTTAGCACAATGTTTTCAAGGTTCATTTATAGCACATAAATGTGTAGCATATACCAGCACACACTTTATTCCTTTCTATAGCTCAATAATATTATATGGATGAACCATATTTTATTTGTCCATTCATCAATCAATGGGCTTTGGGGTTACTTCCACTTTGGGTTATCATGAATCATGCTGCTATGCTGAAAACAACAAAATGACCATCAATAAGAGAATGGATAAGTACATTATGGTATTCTGATATAAAGGATATTATACTTAATGGTGAAAATGACTGAGCTACATGTGTCAGCATGAATAAACTACATAAAAATAAAATATGTAGTGAAAATGGCAAACTGTAGAATATATACAGTATAACACTTAAATTTAAGAAACATACAACATTTTATCTGTTTAGGAAGAGCCAATATATAGTTATAATATAAAGAAATACAGAACAAATTCAGGATAATTATTAATACTACAGGGTAACTATAATGTAGCAATATGTTCAAGGAGGGGGCCACATGAGCATCAGCTACACATATATGGTTATTTAGAAGCTATTTAAGTGTTTATTATTTTTTATTCTTTTTTTGGACATTGCACATAACTTACCTCTGTAAGTTAACCACCCCAAGGGACTGTAACAAACTGGTCAACCATATAACCACATGGAGGTGATCAACATAAAGGACCAGGCCTACGGTACATTTTGTACATGTGGTACACGTCCAGTCTATGAAAATTAGGTTAACTTAAGGAGATAGTTGATGTACTCAACTATAGAGGCTCTACTGTATTTTATTTTTAAAATCTTGGTTATGATTGTTTTCAGGTTCAAGTAGGAATTCTTTAAGAAGAGTAAAGTGAAGTATTTAAGGATAAGGTGTCATAACACATGCAACTTCAAGTTCAACTAAAAGTATTAATACACATAAATCTAATTAATACAGCTAGATGGCTGAGTATGTAAGTATTTTTTTTTTTTTTTCTGAGACAGAGTCTATGTTGCCCTCAGTAGATTGGCATGGCGTCACAGCTCACAGCAACCTCAAACTCTTGGGTTTAAGTGATTCTCTTGCCTCAGCCTCCCAAGTAGCTGGGACTACTACAGGCGTCTGCCACAATGCCTGGCTATCTTTTTGGTTGCAGTTGTCATTGTTGTTTAGAAGGTCCAGGACGGGCTGGAACCCGCAGCTTCAGTGTATGTGGCTGGCACCCTACTCACTGAGCTACAGGCGCCAAGCCAGTATTTATTATAGTATTCCTTTGACTTTACTTTTGAAATTTCTCGTAATTGTGGAAAAGGATTAGGATCAAATCAAACTGTCTTTTTGTGCTTTATAGATTTTATTAAATATTTTAGTCACTAGTAAAAAAATGAATATTCTACACATATATACATTACTTATTGCCACTTTGTTAGAAATGTAGATTGTTTCCACTATTTCATTTTATAAGTAATTCTGTGAGCATCAACTTTAAACATAAGAGTTTAAAAAATAACTTTTCTATCTCTAATCTAAAACTAGGCTACAATTTTCATAATTACAGTGACTGTGTCTTTGTTCTCCTTTTGTATACTGCCTTGTATCTCACAGGCATTCACAGGATTAGTGAATTGGATAGATCATTTCTTTTGTCCCATTAATAAATTATAGGCATTCTTCAATTTTATATCAAGTTTCATTTTATCTATGGAGTCCATGAAAACAAATGCTTTCTTCTCATTGATTGCAAAAAGAAAAAATTTATGTTTTCCTAGAGCCTCCCATCTCCTTTCTACCCAATTTTTCTTATTCTACCACTGAATAGGTAGTCCTTCAGCCTTGGAGGCTGGTTTCTAATGTTGACAGTTTCTGCTGTAGCTGCTTGTTCCTGCAAACACCTCCCCATCATCTGGGTCTGGTTTTCCTGGTCAGAGGAATAGCATTGTTGAGCAACAAACTCATGAAACATTCACAATAAAACATGTCAAGTTAGGGTTTATATTTTTATGAGAAGAAACAACATATGTATACTTATATAAACTATATATCATATATGTGTGTGAATATATATAACTGATACAGTGTGGATGTGTTTGTAAGTACATAAAAAATACCCATTGATGGTGGCACCGATTGGCGACTTCGAACCAGGCCCAGGCCAGCTAAAAACAACAATGACAACTGCAAGAACAAAAAAGAAATAGCCGGGTGTTGTGGTGGGTGCCTGTAGACCCAGCTACTTGGGAAGCTGAGGCAAAAGAATCACTTAAGCCCAAGAGTTTGAGGTTGCGGTGAGCTGTAATGCCATGGCACTCTACTGAGGGCAACATAGTGAGACTGTCTCAAATACAAACAAATAAAAAACCCAAACCATTGACAAGTTGTGTTGGGGGTGTTTCTAATTCCCTCAATGAATGAGCCACAGACCAAGAGTAAGATGGGAGCAAAGAAAGGGTAAAAAAGGGCACAGCAAAGGATCCAGTCCTATAGAAGGACACCCCAGATAAGAAAACCTTAGCCAGTGACAAAATGACCACAGTCAAGATCTACCTGCTCTTGGAATATAGACTTTGGGCCTGGATTAAGAAAAAAGGATTAGGGGCGGCGCCTGTGGCTCAAGGAGTAGGGCGCCGGTCCCATATGCCGGAGGTGGCAGGTTCAAACCCAGCCCCAGCCAAAAAAAAAGAAAAAAGGATTAGATTGGGTAAAGGAAGAAAACCCAGAAATCCTGTGCCTCCAAGAGACCAAATGCTCAAAGAACAAATTACCCACAGAACTTCAAGAGCTGCTGGGACAGCTCTTGCCCAGCATCTCCTTTGGACAAGAGAGGGCACAGTGGTGTGGGGTTATGTTCCCACCAGTACCCACTCAAAAGTTTAAGGCATTGTTGAGGAGGAACATGATTAGAAAGGATGGGTGACCTTGGCTGAATTTGACTACCTGGCTATGGTCTGATGCAACTGGAATACCCCCAGAACTGGAATGAAGCTTTTAATATACTTCTTAAAGAGCTTCGCTGCCCAAAAGTCCCCTGTGCTGTGTGGAGATCTCAATGTGGCTCATGAAGAAATTGACCTCCACAACCTCAAGAGAAACAAAAAGAATTCCGGCTTCTCTCCACCAGAGCCGTTAGGCTTTGGAGAATAGCTACAGGTTGTGCCAATGGCCAAAGGCTTTTGGCACCTCCACCCCAACACAGCCAGTGCCTACACCTTTGAACTTATATGATGAATGAGCCAAGAACACTGGTTGGCACGCTGACTACTTTTTGTTGTCCCACTCTGTTACCAGCATTGTGTGACAAGATCCCAAAATCCGTTTCAAGGCCCTCAGCAGTGATCACTGTCTCAACACCCTATATCTAGCACAGTGACACCTCTCTCAGGTCACCTTGAGAAATAGGTCCAGATCCCCTCAACTACCATTCCATCTTCAAACACTCTCTAGCGCTGTATTTCTCTTCTATAAAAATATGAATCTTCCAACCAGGATCTTGTGACAGCCATTTTTTTTAAGCCCAAGGTTTCTGTTTTGTGATATATTTTTCTTTTTCCTTGGAGACAGTCCCACTCTGATACCCTGTGTAAAGTTTTATGGCATTATAGCTCACAGCAACCTCTTGGGCTTAAATGATCCTCTTGCCTCAGTTCCCCAAGTAGCTGGGACTACAGGCACCTACCACAATACCCAGCTAACTTTTCTATTTTTAGTAGAGACGGGGTCTCCCTCTTGCTCCTGAGCTCTAGCAGTCCACTCACCTTGGCCTCCCAGAGTGCTAGGATTATAAGCATGAGCGACTGTGCCCAGAGTCTTTTTCCTTAAACCCACCCCCCAAAACAAATACTTCAACAAAGGCTACCTGCCTCCTTTGAGCTATCCACATGAAAATGAAAAGCCATAGTTTCAAAAAAATAAAAAGTGCCTGTAAATCACCCTATGATTTTTCAAGGCAGTAGAGATGGAGGCTGAAGATTTTTTCTTTGAACTTTTATATATGTTTGTATTTTATGTGGAAGAAAAAAATCAAAACAGAAAGACCCAGTACTATCCTCACTTGCCCCACTCCTAAATGTAAATGCTAAAACTATAAAAGTTACCAAGGAGGCTTGGCACCTGTAGCTCAGCGGCTAGGGCACCAGCCACATGCACCAGGGTTGGAGGATTCGAACCCACCCAGGCCTGCTAAACAACAATGGCAACTATAACAAACAAACAAAACAAAAAAAGCCAGATGTTGTGGCGGGCACCTGTAGTCCCAGCTACTCGGGAGGCTAAGGCAAGAGAAATCACTTAAGACCAAGAGTTTGAGGTTGTTGTGAGCTGTGACGCCACTGCACTCTAACGAGGGTGACATAGTGAGACTCTGTCCCCGCCCCCAAAAAAAAAGTTACAAAAGAAACCACAAAAGAGTAATCTTAACAACCTTGGACAGGTTAAGACTTCTTAAAATACAATGATAGGAGAAAAAAATTGATAAACTAGACTTTGTCAAAATAAGAAAACCTTTGTTCTTCAAAACAATACCCATATGATAGAGCAAATACAAACCACAGACTGGAAGAAAATACAATACATAATGTCTGACAAAGGAGCTGCATTCAGAATATAAAAAGAACTTACAATAGAAAGACATAAACCCAACTTTAAAATGGGCAAAAAGCTGGCCGCAATAGCTTGACAGTCAGAACACTGGGTTCACACACCAGGGGTGGTGAGTTGGAGCTTTGCCTGGGCCTAAATAAATAAATAAAATGGCTTGGCGCCTGTGGCTCAAGCGGCTAAGGCGCCAGCCATATACACCTGAGCTGGCGGGTTCAAATCCAGCACAGGCCTGCCAAACAATGACGGCTGCAACCAAAAAATAGCCGGGCATTGTGGCAGGCGCCTGTGGTCCCAGCTACTTGGGAGGCGGAGGCAGGATAATCGCTTGAGCCCGGGAGTTGGAGGTTGCTGTGAGCTATGAGCTGTGAGCTGTGATGTCACAGCACTTTACCCAGGGCGACAGCTTGAGGTCTCAAAAAAAATAAATAAATAAAATAAAAAATGGGCCAAAGATTTGGCCACTTCAGTGAAGAAAACATACAAGTAGCCAGTAAGCACTCTGGAGTACTGAGTCATCATGAAAAAAAGAATTTAAATAGAAAAACCAAATTTGGGGGCAGTGCCTATGGCTCAGTAGGTAGGGTGCCGGCCCCATATACTGAAGGTGGTGGGTTCAAACCCGGCTCTAGCCAACTGCAACAAAAAAATAGCCAGGCGTTGTGCCAGGCACCTGTAGTCCCAGCTACTCAGGAGGGTGAGGCAAGAGAATTGCCTAAGCCCAGGAGTTGGAGGTTGCTGTGAGCTGTGACGCGATAGCACTCTACTGAGGGCGATAGTATAAGACTCTGTCTCTTAAAAATAAAAAAGAGGGTAGTGCCTGTGGCTCAAAGGGGTAGGGCACCGGCCCCATTTGCCAGAAGTGGTGGGTTCAAAACCCAGCCCCGGCCAAAAACTGCAAAAAAAAAAAAAAAAGAAAGAAAAACCAAATTTGGGGGAATTGGAATTCTCATACACTGTTGGTAGTAACATTAAATGGTGCAGTCACTGTGAAAAAGTGTGGCAGTTTCATATAAAGTTAAACCGACCATAACCATATTCTAGCAATTTTAATCCTAGAAAAATGAAAAGGTTTGCCCAAAGATTTGTATATAATTCATGGAAACTTTATTCATAATAGCTCAAAACAGAAAGTAACACAAATGTTCATTAATGGAGAAGAGAGGGAGAGAAATGGTGGCATAGTCACACAACAGATTACAAGTCAGCAATAAAAAAGAAACAAGCTGTTATATGCAACAAACATGAATCTCTCAAAATCACACTGAGCCAAAGAAGCTAGAAACTAAAGAGTACATACTATATTATTCCACATATACAAAAATCTATTGAACAGCCAAACTAATCTAACAGTGAAAGAAGACTGATGGCTGTCCAGGGCCAAGATAGGGATAGGGAGACTAAATACAAAGGTGTGCAAGCACATCAGAAGTCCCTGGGGGTGATGAATATGTTCTGGCCTTCATTGGGGTGTTGTTTACACATACATACATTTGTCAAAATATACTGAATGGTGATCTTAAAATGAGCTCATTTTAAAATTTTGCCTTAATAGAGTTGATTTTTCTCTCCCTCCCTACCTTTGCCTATTGCCCAGGGTGGAGTGCAGTAACTCTTCACAGGTGCAATCATCATAGCACACTACAGCTTCTCATAATTGACCTCAAGTGATTCTCCTGCCTCCAGCTTCAGGAATAGCTAGGATTACAGGTGCACACCACTGCACTTGGCTAATTTTAAAATAAGGCATAATAATCCCTTTCTCTTCCCCTACAAGGAATTAAAGCTATCCCTGGATTTATCCAAAGCCAAGAAATTAAAGGATTATCCTTGCTTATTTAAAGTTTTGCCACATAGCCAATGGCAGCAACCAGTAGTTCTTGATAAGGAAATGTCCTGGAATGGAGCCAAATACACTAAGAAAAAAGCAATAATAGAAGCAGATCTGGAGACAAGTACTTAATTTAATTTGCAAAGAGCCCCTGAGAGAGCACAAAGTATAGAACACTTACTACAGGACCACTGAGAACAAAAATGTGGGTCAGCCTAAGGTCCCGCAAAATCAACATGTTCAGGAAGATACATCACAGGTTTGGAAAAAATTCCTAAGTTTGATATTCTTCTGAGTTTTTAAGACTTCAGTGATTCCTTTCAATTAAACCCACTTGAAAAACTTTCTACATCAAATAATTTTTAGAAATCTAAAATTTATTTTAGTGTCCTTTGGTCATTGGAAATCTCCCTGAGATCTCAGACGGATTCGATCAGCAGCAACCAAAGGAACTGCTAAACTGAGGTATGTCATGTGAATTTTTTTTTTTAAGAGCTAGGGTTTCACTCTGTTGCCCAGGCTGGAGTGCTGTGGAATCATCATAGCTCACTACAACCTCAAACTTCTGAAGTGATCTCAAGTGATCCTCTCACTTCAGCCTCCCAAATAGCTAGGACTATAGGCACACCTCACCATGCCTGGCTTTTTATTAAGTGATGGGGTCTATGCTATGTTGCCCAGGCTAAAAAAAAAAAAAAAAAGCTATCTCTTTATTATTTCTTATAATCTAAAATAACAGGTCATTTCTCTGCACATGAATGTACTGATTCATATTCCTAGTTACTTTTCTTGCATCAATTGCACTCATATGTATAAAATATATAGCTGGGGTTTCATTTAAGTGAAATGCAAGAACTTGAAAATACCTGGGAATCCATAAAAAACAATGAAGATCTACAAGAACTCATATGGAATGAGTTCTTTATTATTTAGAAAAAAAAGCACTATGCAAAATATATATGGAATGCTTGCTACCTTATGTATAAGAAAGATTGAAATACAATATACACATATACTTGCTTATTTTTACAAAAAGAGGTAAGTCAGATATGAATAAAATGGTTACCTTTAAGTAATAGGGTAATGAAGATAAGACATCATGAATCACGTACATGTTTTAATGAAAAAAGCAAAACACAAAATTAAACACAAATTTAGAAAATAAATATAATTGTACCTTAAATTAATAAGATAAACACCAAAAACATTCATTCATTCTGGGCACTGTCTTCTGTGCACCCTTATGTGAGATATATCCTAATGAATTCTAAGAATTGCAACAAAATCTTGAACTTAATACATTTGGTCTTGATACTGGTGTATAACCTTGAAATTATTATATA
Organism: Nycticebus coucang; assembly: GCF_027406575.1. Lineage (NCBI taxonomy): Eukaryota > Metazoa > Chordata > Mammalia > Primates > Lorisidae > Nycticebus > Nycticebus coucang. Next base: position 43,724,038 of record NC_069788.1, on the reverse strand, counting down.
TATTATAGGAGAGAAAACAAAATAAATTTCTGTGTCATTGAGAACAAAGATATACAAATGTGGAATGGAAGAAAATCTATAGCATATTTGAAATAGGAATACCATGAACTATACATATATTTTTTAAAAATTATATATATATATTTTCAAGCTCTCTAGGCCTGAATGGCCTAGAAACATAGAATAGAATCCTAGTAGCAATGAGGAGACTAGCACCCAGGACTTGGTTTCCAAATAATCACTCTTCACTAAAAAGCAAGATAGGCCATGCACAGTGGCTCATGTCTATAATCCCAACACTCTGGGAAGCTGAGGCGGGTGGATTGCTCAGGAGTTCTGAGTTCAGCCTGAGCTAGAGCAAGACCCCACCGCAAAAAAAAAATGGGGGGGGAGGGGGAGCGGTGGCTCATGCCTGTAATCCTAGCACTCTGGGAGGCTGAGGCGGGTAGACTGCCTGAGCTCACAGGTTCAAGACCAACGTGAGCCCGACTGAGACCTTGTCTCTAGAAATAGCTAGGCGTTGTGTTGGGCACCTATAGTCCCAGCTACTTGGGAATTGCTTACACCCAAGAGTTGGAGGTTGCTGTGAGCTGTGACACCATGGCACTATCTACTGAGGGCTACAAAGTAAGGCTCTGCCTCAAAGAAAAAAAAATAATGGCAGGTACCTGTAGTCCCAGCTACTTGGGAGGTTGAGGCAGGAGCCCAAGAGTTTGAGGTTGCTGTGAGCTATGATGCCACAGCACCTACTGGCCATTATGGTCTGTGGAAGGAAAGCACATACTAACCCTGGAATATCTCCTTGTACTAAAAGCTAAGAATTCAAAGGACAAAGAGATAGGACCAAATTTAATGCTAAATAAACTTAATGACTAAATTCTGAATCCAAAAGAAGAAAAAAAGAAGATATAAGACATATTTGGGATAATGAAGAAAAAAATCAAAACATGGTTTTAATATCAGATGATACTGAATTAATATTCATTTTCTTGGCCAGATGCAGTGGCTCATGCCTGTAATCCCAGCACTCTAAAAGGGTGAAGCACAAGGATCCCTTGAGCTCAGGAGTTCAAGACAAGGCTGCGTAAGAGTAAGATACCATTTCCACTTAAAATAGAAAAATACATTCTCTCAGCTACACGGGAGAACGAGAGAGGAGGATTGCTTGCACTCAGGAACTTGAGGTTGCTGTGAGCTGTATCAGATACATGGCACTCTAGCCTGGGCAACAAAGTTTGAGACTCTGTCTCATATCTACACAAAAATAAATAAATAAATAAATGTCACTTTCTTACGTGTGACAATGGTATTGTGGTTATTAAGGGAAAATGTCAATCTTAGGAGATGTTTGTATAACTATTTAGGATAATGTATCATGATCTCTGAAACTTGCAAATGCTTTAGCAACATAATTACTATGTTGACAGCTTTAGTAATAAAGGCCCAAAACTGGATACAACCCAAATCCAATTCACAAAAGATGAACTGACAAATTGTAGTGTATCCACATGATGAAATACTATGCAGCAGTAAAAATAAGCTATTGGTACATTATGAAATATGGAAGCATCTCAAAAACCATATGCTGGCCAGGTATAGTGGCTCATGCCTGTAATCTTAAGGAGGCTGAGACGGGTGGATTGCTTGAAGCCAAGAATTCCAGACCAGCCTGAGCAAGAGTTAGACCCGGTCTCTACAAAAAAATAGAAAAATGAGTTGAGCGTGGTGGCACACGCCTATATTCCCAGATACTCAGGAAGCTGAAGCAGGAGGATCACTTGAGCCCAGTAGTTTGAGGTTGCAGGGAGCTACAATCACATTACCATACTTTAGCCTGGGAGACAGAGTCAGACTCTGTCTCAAAAAAAAAAAAAAAAAAAAAAAAAATTACATAGAGAAGTGGAAGAAAACATGGCAAAACATTGGCAATTTGTGACTATAAAGGAAGGAAATTACAGGTTATCTTACTTTTTAAACTTCCCCATAGGTATAAAGTTTTTTCTAAATAAAAAAGCTGAATGGCTGACAGATAATTCACAAAGAGATAAAAATGATTCCCAAACATATGAAAAAATCTTTAAACTCCTAATTACAGAAATGTAAATTAAAATACCAAGATACCATTTCTCACCTATCAAATTCTAAAAATTAATAACCCATTCTATGATTGAAGCTGCTGGGAAATGGGACTCCAAAACAGCAGCTCATGAGAATGCAACTAGTATATGCCTGCTGGAAGGAAATTTGGCAATACTTTATATATATTTTTGGTTGCTCTTCAGCTCAGCAATCCCACTTGTAGGAACGGACCCTAAAAAAACCACCTGTATAAAACTCTGAATATATCTGTATGAGGCTATTTATTCTTTGTAGCAGTTTGTAATTGCAAAATACTGGAAAACCACTTAAGTGCCTATATATGGGAGAGTGAATGAATAAACTGGTAGCTGTTTAAAAACAACAATAGAAAAGGTATGAGGACAGTCTTTATGAACTGATATGGAGATCTAAGACATACTGCCAAATGAAAAATGCAAAGTGCAAAGAAGTACCTATAGTATGATGCCTTTCAGGTAAGAAAGCCAAAGATATATATTTTTAAAAGTACCTGCTCATTTTTCCTGAAATATATGATTGGGAAGAATAACAAAAGAAGAAGAATCTGGAAACTAAACAATGGATGAGTGTGAAAGGGGTAGGAAAAAAGCAGGGTGACGATGAGACCTGGGTAGCAGGGATAAGGAACTGCATTTCTGAGTATCTTTTTGTATCTCTCTGACTAATCACAGTAATGTATTCTATATCTCTCAAAATAAACAAGTAAAACCAACCAAGATGTGAGAGCCCCCAAACACTAATGGATTAAACTAACTATATGCCAGACAAATGAGCACCACACTTTCGGCATAGATTGAAAAGTTTTTTCCCTGGGCGGCACCTGTGGCTCAAAGGAGTAGGACATGGGCCCATATAACAGAGGTGGTGGGTTCAAACCTGGCCCTGGCCAAAAACTGCAAAAAAAAAAAAAAAAAACACACAAGAAAAAAAAAGAAAGAAAAGTTTTTCTCCCCAGGTTTGTTTTTTGGTTTTGATTTTTGTTAAAAGTTTTTTGCCATGTATATATTTTTAGAGTTTTATGTGATAGAATATATCAATCTTTATAAAAACAACTATTGGTCATACTTAGAGGGTTGCCCTATTCCAAGTTTTTCTTTTTCTTTTTTTTTTTTTTGAGAGAGAGTTTAAAGCTGTTCCCGTGGGTAGGGTGCCAAGGCGTCACAGCTCATAGCAACCTCAAACTCTTGGGCTTAAGTGATTCTCTTGCCTCAGCCTCCCAAGAAGCTGGGACTACAGGTGCCCACCACAACACCCGGCTATTTTTTTTCTTTTCTTTTTTTTTTTTTTTTTCTTTTGGCCGGGGCTGGGTTTGAACCCGCCCACCTCCGGCATATGGGACCAGCGCCCTACTCCTTGAGCCACAGGTGCTGCCCCTATTTTTTTTCTTTTGTTGTAGTTGTCATTCTTGTTTGGCAGGCCCAGGCTGGATTCAAACCTGCCAGCTCCGGTGTATGTGGCTGGTTCCCTAGCCGCTGAACTACAGGCACCAAGCCAATTATTTTATTTTAATCTTCTGATTTTTTTCTTTGTATACTCAGATTCCATTTTCTTTTTTTAATGTTTAAATCTTTGATCCATCTGTCAATATGTTAAGAAGAATAAGGTAGATAGGTAACTTTTATTTTTTAATCCCAGTTTTATCAGCAGTAGTTGGAATCCATCTTTTCTAAACTCACATGAAATGTAACTTTTATCGTACTACATTACTATGCATTTGGTTCTCTTTCTAGATTCTCTACTCTGTTCTACTGCTTTGACTATTCAAACCTAGTATCAAGCAATTTTAATCATTATAGCTTCAAACATTTTAATATCTGATAGGGCAGTCCCACTCCTATTCTTATTATTCCATTTCTGCAGAATTTTGACTGTTCTTGCATTTTTATTTTTTTAACTTGGAGGTATAGAATCTCACTCTGTTGCCTAGGCTAGAGTGCCATGGGTCAGCCTAGGTCACAGCAACCTTGAACTCCTGGGTTCAAGTGATCCTCCTGCCTCAGCCTCCCTGGTACCTTGCACTACAGGCATCTGCCACAACACCAGGCTATTTTTAAAGATGGGGTCTCATTCTTGTTCAGGCTGGTCTTGAACTCCTAAGCTCAAGCAATCCACCTGCCTTGGCTTCCCAGAATTTTTCTATTTTTAGAAGAGATGGGGCCTCAATCTTGCTCAGGCTGGTCTCAACTCCTGAGCCCAAGGATTCCTCTCTCTTCAGCCCTCCCAAGTACTAAGATTATGAGCATGAGCCGCCATGCCTGGACACATTTTAACCTTTTCATTAAGTTTGGAATCACTTGTAGGACCTAACGGAATGCTGTCAGTGAGGTTGGGCACGGTGACTCATGCCTATAATCTCAGCACTTTGGGAGGTTGAGGCAGGAAGACTGCTTGAGACCAGGAGTTCAAGACCAGCCTGAGTAACAGAAAAGCCCCTGTCTCTACAAAAAAAATTTTTAATTCACCAGGCATGGTGGTATATACTCTACTCTACTCTCTCCTAGGCAGTAGAGCCCAGGAGCTGGAGGCGATGGTTGTGGGGCTGCACTCTAGCTTAAGCAACAAAAAGGGACCATGTCTCAAAAAATAAATACATAAAGATTTTTTTAAAAAGTGAAAAAGAATGTTGTTTTACTTTTTGGAAGGAGTAATTATTTAAATCTGAGCCTTCCAAACTAGCGCATATCTTCATGTATTCAAATATCTTGAACTGGCTGGATATGGTGGCTCACACCTGTAATCCAAGCACTCTGAGAGGCCGAGGTGAGTGGATTGTTTAACCTTAGGAGTTCCAGACCAGCCTGAGCAAGAGTGAGACCCTGTCTCTATTAAAAATAGAAAAAAACTAGCTGGGCATTGTGGCAGGTGCCTGTAATGCCAGCTACTCAGGAGGCGAAGGCAGGAGGATCACTTGAACCCAGGAGTTTGAGGTTGCTGAGACCTATGATGACACCATGGCACCCAACCCAGGGTGATGGAGTGAGACTGTCTCTAAGAAATGAATTTAAAAGGTATATTTTAAATCATTACTCACACGCCCTACAATAGATTATTTTAAAAATGGAAATATGGAGTTTTACTACAAAATTAATTATCATTGCTCTAGTAACTTACTCAGTGTAGGGCAATGACAGAGAATGGGCCCAAGGCTATGACAGGTTCTGCCACCTAAGATTTTCATCTGAAATAAATGAGATGTTGGAGAAACCTATTACTATAACCTGACATAACATTTAACTTAAAATCATATCCAAATACTGGTTTCTAGTTTTTTTTTTTTTTTTTTTTGAGAGAGTGTCTCACTTTGTCACCCTTGGTAGAGTGCCATGGCAACCTCAAACTCTTGGAAGCTCAAATGATTCTCTTGTCTCAGCCTCCTGAGTAGCTGGGACTACAGGCGCCCTCCATAACACCTGGCTATTAGAGACAATGTTTCGCTCTGGCTCAGGCTGGTCTCGAACTCCTGAGCTCAAGCAAACCATCCGTCTTGGCCCCCCAGAGTGCCAGGATTACAACATAAATCACCGTACCCGACCAGCTCAAATGTTGGCTTCTATTAGACACCAATCTCCTCTAAAAGAAATCAGGACTACTTAGAGTCATGACTGATTCCAGGGCGTAAGCAGGCAAAAGCACAAGATGAACCTGAACTATCTTGTGCCAAAAAGTATAGTAGTGCAAAAAAAATGAAAGAGACATGGTGGTGCCTGTAGCTCAAGCGGCTAAGGTGCCAACCACATACACCAAGAGCTGGCAGGTTCGAATCTGGCACAGGCCTGCCAAACAACGACAACTACAACCAAAAAATAGCCGGGCATTGTGGTGGGTGCCTATAGTCCCAGCTAATCGGGAGGCTGAGGCAAGAGAATCACTTGAGCCCAAGAATTTGAGGTTGCTGTGAGCAGTGATGCCACGGTACTCTACCCAGGGCAATAGCTTGAGGTTCTGTCTAAGAAAAAAAAAAAAAATGAAAGAGACATGTCAAAAGGTCAAGGAGCCAGCCTGAAGGGATTCTCAACAGCCAATATCAAAGAATTTGAGCATCCAAAGTAATAAGAGTAATAATAGATTAAAACTTGGTGAATAAGACTCCTGAAGTTTATACCAACAATAACTAACAATGATGAATAAATGAGGCAAAAGGAACATTCTAATAATAGAATAATCATAATTACATAAGAAAATGATAAAATTAGATAACCACCATTTTGAGTCCACCTTAACTAAGTGATCAAATGTATAAATAACATCACCAATACTGGACCATGTGCTTCCTGATGCACTAAGGACGCTACAATGTATTTTAGGCAGTGCCAATGTAACAGACCCAAGTCACATGGAAACAAGTCCAAACTGAGGGATACTCTATAAAATAAACTATCTATATTCTTTAAAGATATCCACAGTAATCTCTGACAGGCCATAGTGGTGGACTGCCTGAGTTCACTGGTTTGAGACCAGCCTGAGAGCAAGACCTCATCTCTAAAAACAGCCGGGTAGCATAGCAGGCGCCTGTAGTCCCAGCTACTTGGAAGGCTGAGACAAAGGAATTGTTTGAGCCTAAGAGTTTGAGGTTGCTGTAAAGCTGTGATGCCATGGCACTCTACTGAGGGCAACACAGTGAGACTGTCTCAAAAAGAAAAAAAAAAAAAAGGCTATGGAACTAGTCTGGATTTGAGACACTACTGTAAATACAATGTGTGATCCTGGTTGGACACCAGACCAGAAAAAGAAAATCTTTTTTCTATAAAGGGTATTGGGACAATTAGTAATTTTAGTAAGATTTAGATTATTCATTCTTTTAGACAGGATCTTGCTCTGTCACCCGGCCAGAGTACAGTGGCATCATCATAGCTCACTACAACTTCAAGCTCCTGGGCTCCAGCCATCCTCCTACCTCAGCCTCACATCCCATCACTCCCCACTACTTCTATTTTTTGTAGAGACAGGTCTCACTCCTGCTTAGGCTGGTCTCTAGAACTCCTGATCTCAAGTGAACCTCCTGCTACAGCCTCCCAAAGTGCTAAAATTACAGCCCATGCCTGCAGATTAAATAGTAACATAGTATTAATGTTTCATTTCCTATTTTGATAATTATATTGTGGTTATATAAATGAATGTCCTTGTTCTAAGGAAATACAATAAATATTTGAGGTCAAAGGAACGTGATGTTTATAATTTACTCTCACATGATTAATAAACTAAGGTTTTTCAGGCATGCACATTTCCATTTATAGGACTTAGCTGGTAACACTAACTTCATAGAGCCTGTTTACTGTTAGACGGCTCACTGCCTACATTTATAAAAAGTAACCACTAGATGGCACTCTGTTCACTACCTCCTAATATCCTAGTAGCCTAGGTTTCCACAGAGGTTAACTTTTAAAAAACTGGTCACCTTATATAAATTACAAATATTAGGCAAAACCACTACACTCAAAAGATTTTTTTCACAAAGGCCTACAAGGCCTTTGATGATCTGACTCTTCAGTCAGGCCCAGGCTGGGTTTGAACCAGCCGCCTCCAGTGTATGTGGCAGGCAACCTAGCCGCTGAGCTACAGGCGCGTAGCTTGATCTGACTCTTCAGTCACTTACCTCCTTAGACCCATGTTGAACTTTCCTATGTAATATCTCAGTCTTGGTCATATGCCCTTTGTCATGTTATTTTTCTTTATTACTTGGCATTTTAATGTCTTACTCTCAGATGTAAGCTTTAGGAGGGCAGACTTTATTTTGTTCTCTGTCATATCCTAAATGCCTACAATGGGGAGGGCATTTGCTATCCATCTTTAGTTTTTACTCATTGTTCTTTAATTAAAATTCATTACACCCTGACCCAAACTACCCTCCAATGGAACTAGATTGTGAAGAGCCTTAAATGTCAACCATTGAAGTACTGAACATGAAAGGGAGTGTAGTCATCAGAGTAAACCTACAAAAGGAATACTTTAGAAAGAGTCCTTTGGGAAGAAGGTTTGGAAAAACATACTCAAAGGGAGGACCATAAAGGAGAAATGCAAGAGACATTACAGTAGTTACAGTCAAAGCCTCTGGAGTCAAGAGAGTTGGGTTTGATCCTGGCTCCATGACTTTAGATAAATTGCTAATTTAAGAAGCTCTTAGTATCTCAGCTACGCGCCTGTAGCTCAGCGGCTAGGTTGCCTGCCACATACACTGGAGGCGGCTGGTTCAAACCCAGCCTGGGCCTGACAAATAACAAGGACAACTGCAACAAAAAGTAGCCAGGCATTGTGGCAGGTGCCTCTGGTCCCAGGTGCTTGGGAGGCGGAGGCAAGAGAATCGCTTAAGCCCATGAGTGTGAGGTTGCTGTGAACTGTGACACCAGAGCCTTCTACAGAGGGTAACAGAGTGAGACCCTATCTGAAAAAAAAAAGAAGCTCTTAGTGTCTCAGTTACCTCATGTGTAAAACAAGGGTATGAATTATATCTACTTCTTAAGAGAATTTGTGAAGATATGTTAATCACATGGTTTAGTACAGTGCCTGAACATAAATTTTAGCATTGCATGTAGGAAATAAGGGAAAAGGAACTAGCAAGTATTTTTTATTCGACTTAGTTTTGCTGAGTGCCTCTAAGTATGCCAGGCACTTTTCTAGGCACCGGAACTGCAGGACAGAGAGGGAGAGAAAGAAGGAAACGGGGAGAGAGGGAGAAAGTGGAAAAGAGATGGAGAGACAGAAAAGAGTCCTTTCCTTCATTGTGTTTACATTCTTGTATGAGGTGACAAAAACAGCCTTAATTCATGTGAACTTACCTGGTTCTTGTGTTTTAGATGATGAATGACAAAAGTTGTTAAGAAAGTCCAATCTCATTGTCTCTTCGGAATATACAGTACATGCTTTAAATATCAGAACATGACATGGGCTATAGAGAACAATTTAAGTAAGGAGACAAAGTGTGCTTAAGCTATTTTAAATAGTGTTGTAACACCTAAGGAAGTAGATGAGAAATGCTGGAATTTATCTGGAATGATTCAAAATGGTGGTTTCATAAGTAAAACTGAAATTCAAAAGGGAGTGTTTTCTAGATGTTCAAGGTCTTAAAAATAATTTAGCTGGAGCTTTAAAAGACAGACTAAAAGCAAACTGGAAAATGCACCTTAAAAGTCTTAGTTTATTTACATGTGTAAACTGCAGTCTTTTTTCTCTGTCTAGGGAATAAGCAATTGTAGAATTCCAAATGCAGAGGACTATTTTCTGGGGCCTGTGTTATGGGTTGAACTGTGTCCCTCCCACAAAGATATGTTGGAGTCCTAACCTCCAGTAACCCAGAACATGACATTATCTCAGTGAAGACCCCATCTCCAAAGAATCAAGTTAAAATGAGGTTATTATGATGATCCAGTATGACTGGTGTCCTTATAAAAAGGGAAAATCTGGATGTAAAGAGAAAAGAAAGATGATGTGAAAGACACACATAAAGGAAAGATGATGTGAAGAGACACAGGGAGAAGACTGCCATCTATAAGGCAAGCAGAGAGGCCTGAATCTGCTTCTCTCCCACAGTCCTCAGAAGAAACCAACCTTGCCAACACTTTTATTTTAGACATCTAGCCTCCAGAATTGAGAAAATAAATTTTTGTTTCTTAAAACCACCCAGTTTGCAGTGCTTTGTTATGGCACATTGAAGAAAATCTTCAATAAGATTTTCTTATCCCTTAAGGGAAAGGAATATGTTCTAGTCATCTTTGTATCCCTTCTAGAATATTATACTTACTTAAATCTCTTGCAAAAATTTAACAAGATACTATTTTAAGTTCTAGCACCTACACAATGAAACTCAGTAAATGCTAAATTTCTCCCACTACCTTTTCCATATATATTTTTCCTGATTTCTTCTTTTGCAAATTGACATAATCCTTTAACACATCTAATTTTATCTCAACTTCTGAGACATACTCAAGTTTTTCAACACAGAAATTATAAACTGGAGCCAGGGTTTAGCAACAACGAAACAAAAATCTGAGTGCTTAAGTTTAACAGGTGTTGTACAGAGTTAAATATAACCCATTCCTGATCATTAGGTGACTATACTGCAAACTAGACCTGACTTATATATATACTTTTATATATATATATACACACACAAATATATATTAAATACCAACTGATGAGTTAAATATATTAGCTTGATTCGTGAATAGTAACAATAAACATCACATAAAAGTCAAAGGCAAACCCATTTAAGGAAGTGTTTTTCGACCTTTTTCATCTCAGGGCAAACTTGAACCTGTAGGTAAACTTTGGTAGCACACTTAAATTATGTTGATTAAAAAAAAAAGTAAAAAGAAGAAATATGCTTACTGTGCTTCAAACTTCTTTCAAAAATAATTTAATTAATGTTCCTTAAAAATCTTCATGGCACACCTAAGATCTGCTCGTGGTGCACCAGTGTAGGGAAAGCAAAAGAAAGAAGGGAGCAGTCACCAAAGCACTTTACCCAGAGCTCAGTACTGGGATAGGCAGTTACAAGTAATTTTATTCCCAGACTCAAAGAATTCCAAGTTCACCTAACAATGATGTCAGAAGCAGGCTAAAACCTAAGATTGTGTGACCCAAAAGGACAAGCTCTTTCTTGATAAACAGCATAAAAACATATACTTGTATTATCCATCCTTCCACCTAGAGACAAAAGCATGAGTTACCTAACTTATCCCATTACATTCTTTATTCTAGCAAAGAAAAATCCAAAATATAATTCCTATTAAACCTACAATCTATTCTCAAAGGCCTAAGAACTTGTAAAAGGGAGTTTTCCATCAATGGAGAGAACCTGGCATCTTTGATCAAGCTACTTGGTGAAAACATATTCAAGAAACGTACATAAGCTGAAAAGTAGCACTACAATTAAAAGCAAAGTGAATGAGAGGATATGGTTGCCCATTAGGTATAATTTGTAACAATCAGTTACAAAATAAGGCCACCCTAGTACTTCAGGAAACAACAGTTCATAAGACTAGTCCCAGCCAAGTGAAGCAGCTCATGCCTATAATCCTAGCACTTGGGAGGCCGAGGCAGGTGGACTGCCTGAGTTCACAGGTTGGAAGACCAGCCTGAGCCAGAGCCAGATCTTATCTCTAAAAATAGCCAGGCTTTGTGGCAGGCACCTGTAGTCTCAGATACTCAGGAGGCTGAGGCAAATAGAACTGCTTGAGCCCAAGAGTTTGAGGTTGCTATAAGCTATGACACCACACCACAGCACTCTACTGAGGGAAACAAAGAGAGTCTCAAAAAAAAAAAAAAAAAAAAAAAAAAAAAAATATATATATATATATATATATATACACTAGTTCCCACCCAAAAGTCTGCTAGCCTTGTTTAAAATGCCTAGATAGGCTCAGTGCCTGTAACACAGTGGTTACAGCGCCAGCCACATATACCGCCACCCAGGGTGGTGGGTTCCAACCCGGCCCAGGCCAGCTAATCAACAATGACAACTGCAACAAAAAAATTGCTGGGCATTGTGGCAGATGCCTGTAGTCCCAGTTACCTGGGAGGCTGAGGCAAGAGAATCACTAAGGCCAAGAGTTTGAGGTTACTGTGAACTGTGATGCCACAGCACTCTACTGTGAGTGACAATGAGACTCTGTCTCAAAATAAATAAAAATAAAATATTAAATTAAATGTCTAGATAATCAGAAAAAGAATTTAGAATTTTGAGTAAATTAAAATAATATATGAAGGTTATCAATATGACTGATTGTACTAGTACCAAACTTTATAGCATTGATGTTTGCTCACCACTATTGGTGATAATTCTTACACAGTAGTTAAAATACATACATATTAAATTTTCTGACACTTTTTAATATGCTACCCTAAAATATCCATTAATATTATCCAAGGCATTTAAGCCACCAATTAAGTTCATTATCCCGTAACAATGAATTATACCAGGACTTAAATCTTCACCTATACCAGTGATTTTCTCTTTTTTTCTTTTGAAACGAAGTCTCACTTTGCCGCCCTCAGTAGAGAGCTGTGGCATCATAGCTCACAGCAACCTTAAACTCTTGGGCTCAAGGTGATCCTCTTGCCTTAGCCTCCCAAATAGCTGGGACTACATACAGGTGCCCGCCACACCGCCTGGCTATTTTTAGAGATGGGGGTCTCACTCTTGCTCAGGTTGGTTTCAAACTCAGGCAATATGCCCATCTTGGTCTCCCAGAGTGCCAGGATTACAAGTGTGAGCCACCACACCCAGCTGACACCAGTGATTTTCAATTGGTGTGTTGTGAGAAGATTTTAGATGTGCCATGAAAAAAGAACATTAAATTATTTTTAAATAATTTTTAAGTATAGATTCAAAGTTTATAGTATAGTTTCAAATTTAAATTATTTTAAAATAATTTTTAAGTATAGTTTCAAAATTTAGATTCTCTTAGATATTTCAAAGTATAGTTGTTTTTTCCTTTTTTTTTTTTGTAGACAGTCTCACTTTATCACCCTCAACAGAGTACCATGGCATCACACAGCTCACAGCAACCTCGCTGTGAGCAACCTCACAGCGATTCTCTTGCCTTAGCCTCCGGAGTAGCTGGGACTACAGGCGCTCACCACAACTATTTTTTTGTTGCAGTTTGGCCGGGGAAGGGTTTGAACCCGCCACCCTCGGTATATGGGGCCAGCGCCCTACTCTCTGAGCCACAGGCACCACCCAGTATATTCTTTTTTTTTTTTTTTTTGAGACAAAGTCTCACTATGTTGCCCTTGATAGAGTGACATGGTGTCACAGCTCACAGCAACCTCAAACTCTTGGGCTTAAGCAATTCTCTTGCCTCAGTCTCCCAAGTAGCTGGGACTATAGGCGCCCACGACAATGCCCAGCTATTTTTTGTTGCAGTTGTCATTGTTGTTTAGCAGGGCCGGGCCAGGTTCAAACCCACCAGCCTCGGTGTATGTGGCCAGCGCCCTACCCACTGTTCTACAGGTGCTGAGCCTTAAATCTTATTTTTGATCAACTTAATTTAAGTGTGCCACGTAAGTTTAACTATAGGTTCAAGTGTGTCCTGAGATAAAAAAAAAAAAGGTCGAAAACACTGGCCTAAACAAATAACAGCATGTCATGGTACAAATGAACATGATTTTTATTTCTCCAATCCTGGTGACAAACTTTTGTGTCCAGTGGGAATATTTGCTATTCTAGTTCTCTAAAAATGAACAAATGTTTCATGCCTTAAATTTAAGTCCTTTATCCATCTTAAATCAATTTTTGTGAGTGGGGAAAAGGTGTGGGTCCAGTTTCAGTCTTTTACATGTGGATATCCAGTTCTCCCAACACCATTTATTGAATAGGGAGTCTTTCCCCCAAGGTATGTTCTTGTTTGGTTTATCAAAGATTAGGTGGTTGTAAAATGTTAGTTTCATTTCTTGGTTTTCAATTCGATTCCAAGTGTCTATGTCTCTGTTTTTGTGCCAGTACCATGCTGTCTTGAGCACTATGGCTTTGTAGTACAGACTAAAATCTGGTATGCTGATGCCCCCAGCTTTATTTTTGTTACAGAGAACTGCCTTAGCTATACGGGGTTTAAAACAACAAAAATCCTCCAAGAAAGCATAGGAAAAACACTGGAAGATAATGGCCTGGGGAAAGACTTCATGAAGAAGACTGCCATGGCAATTGCAACAACAACAAAAATAAACAAATGGGACTTCATTAAACTGAAAAGCTTCTGTACAGCTAAGGAGACAATAACCAAAGCAAAGAGACAACCTACACAATGGGAAAGGATATTTGCATATTTTCAATCAGACAAAAGCTTGATAACTAGGATCTATAGAGAACTCAAATTAATCCTCATGAAAAAAGCCAACAATCCCATTTATCAATGGGCAAGAGACATGAATAGAACTTTCTCTAAAGACGACAGACGAATGGCTAACACATGAAAAAATGTTCATCATCTCTATATATTAGAGAAATGCAAATCAAAACAACCCTGAGATATCATCTAACCCCAGTGAGAATGGCCCACATCACAAAATCTCAAAACTGCAGATGCTGGCGTGGATGTGGAGAGAAGGGAACACTTTTACACTACTGGTGGGACTGCAAACTAGTACAACCTTTCTGGAAGGAAGTATGGAGAAACCTCAAAGCACTCAACCTAGACCTCCCATTTGATCCTGCAATCCCATTACTGGGCATCTACCCAGAAGGAAAAAAATCCTTTTATCATAAGGACACTTGTACTAGACTGTTTATTGCAGCTCAATTTACAATCGCCAAAATGTGGAAACAGCCTAAATGCCCACCAACCCAGGAATGGATTAACAAGCTGTGGTATATGTATACCATGGAATACTATTCAGCCATTAAAAAAAATGGAGACTTTACATCCTTCGTATTAACCTGGATGGACGTGGAAGACATTATTCTTAGTAAAGCATCACAAGAATGGAGAAGCATGAATCCTATGTACTCAATTTTGATATGAGGACAATTAATGACAATCATGGGGGGGGAAACAGAAAGAGGGAAGGAGGGAGGGGGGTGGGGCCTTGGTGTGTGTCACACTTTATGGGGGCAAGACATGATTGCAAGAGGGACTTTACCTAACAATTGCAATCAGTGTAACCTGGCTTGTTGTACCCTCAATGAATCTCCAACAATAAAAAAAAAAAGAAAAAAAAATGAATAAATGTATGTAACTCATTTTGTGGTTTCTAATAATTTCCTGAAATCATTCCTTATTAAATTAGTTGAAAAACTCAATACAATGGTCTTCACAGTTAATTTTATGGTTTTTTTTCAAATTTCCAAACTTAATCCTCTACTAAGAGGTCCACAGAACCACAGACAAGGCTCTTCCACAACTGTCCTTACTATTATCACTTTGGGAGAAAGTACTTGAGACAGTAGGCCTACAACTTCACCATGAAGACTTTAAGGCAGAGATTATAAACTGCAAGCTACAAGACAAATCCTGCCCCTAAATTTTTTTTTTTTATAATGGCTTAAAAAATGTTTTAATATTAAACTGTCAGGAGAATCATATAAAAACAAAGTTTTTTTTGTGGCTTCTTTTGAAAAATCTGAAGATGTGGTAAAAGTGGACTCATCTTCTCACAGGTTACCAGCAAGAGCCAAGAAATCTTTTCTTTTTTAGATACAATGGAGGAGGCACACTCCTACACATTCTAATAACCATCATTCCCTTTTGTCTTACTGACAGTATACTTCATAAGCCAGATGGCCACCCTGTAAAATCACAAATTACATACAACATTCATTATTCATTTTAAGGTATAAACATAGAGGATCCAAATAATTCTGCATGATTTTTTTTTTTTTTTTTTTTTATTTAAGACAGGTCTTCCTCTTTCACCTGGGCTACAGTACAGTGGCTTCATTACAGTTCACTGCAGCTTCAACATCTGGGCTGGACTCAAGCAATCCTCTTGTCTCAGTCCTCAGTCTCCCAAGGTGAACTACAAACTTTGCCACCATGCCTGGTTGATTTTTCTACTTTTTGTACAGAGGGGTTCACGTTCTCGTTCTCGCTCTTGCTCAGGCTGGTCTCAAACTCCTGGGCTCAAGCAATCCTCCCACTTCTGTCTCCCAAAGAAGACATAAAAATGAAAACAAAATGAAACATGAGAAACCAGGTGGTAACATAATCACACAGCAAGGAACTAGTCCATGTTATTATAAAACTCAAAGTAACTTGACTCTACATTCCTAGTGAAATAAACCCTGCAAAAAACAAAAAAATTGTTAGCTAAAGTAATCATACTGTTGATGGTATTGCTGACACTGTCATTCTGAAACTGTTTTCATTATACTGTGTGTGGCAGAGGAGAATGAGGCATTGTGGTACTATTGAGAACTGGAATTTTCAGTATGGGACGAAAAGAAGAGTGATACATAAAATCAAAGAAACTAAGAAAATCCTCTGGGCCCTATTAACTTGATTTTTAAATGTAACACAAAACTCATGATTTCTTTTTAAAAGAAAAAACATAACTTACTCCTTAGTTCTAATCACAGAAAAGACTTAGAAAACAATGACTAACACAATAGTAATAAGCTCGTTAAACACTCCAGATTATGGTTTCCAAACGCCATTTCCCACTAAAACCTTTCTTAAGAAAGGGCTATTTCCTGGCCTAGGGCATAAAATGTACAAGATAAGTCTGGACATACTGTTATACTAGATAGCAAAAAAGCTATCAAAAATACCACAGGTTGAATCAAAGGGACTCATGATTCATCATGAAGAAATTCTAATTGTCCAAAGAGGGGACATCCCAGCCTGAGCAAGAGTGATACCCTCTCTCTACTAAATAGAAACAAACAAAAAAACCCAGCCAGTATGTTGAAGGGCCAGATGCACTGGCTCATGCTTGTAATCCTAGCACTCTGGGAGACTGAGGCAGGAGTATCACTTGAGCACAGAAGTTTGAGACCAGCCTGAGCAAGACCCCATCTCTACCAAAAATAGAAAAAAGGTTAGCCAGGCATTGTGGTGGGCCATGGCAGTCCCAGCCACTCGGGAGGCAGAGGCAGGATAGCTTGAACCCAGGACTTTGAGGTTGCTTTTAATTAGGCTGATGACATGGTACTCTAGTGCCAGGACAACAGAGTGAGATTCTGTCTCAAAAAAAAAAAAAAAGGTATTTTTAAATTAAGCTTTGTAGTTTTTTTTTTTACACATATAATACTATTGTGCACCTAATAGACTACAGTAGAGTATAAACATAACTTTTGTATGCATTAAAAAAACCAAAAAATTTCTTTGACTCATTTTATTGTGACGATCTAGAACTGAAACTGAAGTACCTCCAAGGTACATTTATATTTAGCGTTGGCAGTCGAGGATTTGGGAAAAACAAGCAAGTCTATGTAAGTTAGAAAAAACCCACAAAAAACATGCCAGTTATTCCACAAGGTTAAAATTAATTCTAGTTGATCATGTGTCTCTTCTTTACCTTTCTTTTTTTTGACATAAGGTCTTGCTCTGTTGCTGGCACTGGAGTGCAGTGCTGTCCTCAGAGCGCACTGCAACCCCAAACTTCTGGGCTCAAGTGATCCTCCTGCGATAACCTCACAAGTAGCTAGGACTACTGATTTCACTCTTCACAAGAGAATTCCTAAGCACCCACAGTCTTATTCACTTTAGCACTTCAACAAGTTGCTGGTTTCAAGTAATCTAAAAGAACATGATTTGGCAAGCCTGGTCTCACTATGGTAGAAACACTAATAAAATTTACTAACATATGAACTTACTGAGGAAGACAATATTTCTGATAAGTCCTAGAAATGCAACTTTGCAAGTATATGTTTATATTTAATGGAAATGCACACAATTAAAAATGCAATTGTTTTCTAAAGATATAAGCACTGAGCCTGAAAATTTCATAAGTAAAATGTAATCGAAAAGATTAGCCACTTTAAAAAAAATCAATTTATGTCAAAAACACTGCAAATGAAATTTGTAAGGCTAATAAAAGCAGAGAAATACAAATCTGCCAAACAATAAAGGACACTTTTTTTTTTTTTTTTGAGACAGAGTCTCAAGCTGTTGCGCTGTGTAGAATGCCGTGGCGTCACACAGCTCACAGCAATGCCAGCTCTTGGGCTCAGGTGATTCCCATGCCTCAGCCTCCTGAGTAGCCGGGACTACAGATGCCCGTCACAATGTCTGGCTATTTTTTTGTTGCAGTTTGGCTGGGGCCGGGTTTGAACCTCCCACCCTCGGTATATGGGTCTGGTGCCCTACTCACTGAGCCACAGGCGCCACCCGTAAAGGACGCTTTTTTTTTTTTAGACAAGAGCCTCAAACTGTCACCCTGGGTAGAGTGCTATTGCATCACAGCTCACAGCAACCTCCAACTCCTGGGCTCAAACAATTCTCCTGCCTCCACCTCCCAAGTAGCTGGGATTACAGACACCTGCCACAATGCCTCGCTATTATTTCTTTTTTTTTTTTGGTTGCAGCCGTCATTGTTGTTTGGTGGGCCCAGGCTGGATTGGAACCTGCCAGCTCAGGTGTATGTGGCTGGTGCCTTAGCCTCTTGAGAAAGGACACATTCTTAACATGAGCTCTTAAGATCAAGAAAAAGTTCAATAATCCAATATAAGAAATGAGCAAAAAAATTAAAATTGAAGCAAGATACTTTATAGATTACCAGTTCTGGTGTCTTACAGGAAATGCAAGAACACTCTCACCGCACTGCCTGAAGCAGTCTTCTTCCAAATCTTTGTCCAAATATCATCTCAATGTGGCCTCTCCCACTCTACTTAAAACTGCAACCATATCCCCACTTTTCAATAGCCTTATCATCCTCTTTTTCTCTACCTATCACCTAACATACTATGTAATCATCATGTCTAGTGTTTATTATGTCTCTTTTCCCACTACAATAAAGCTTCTAAGGAAGCAAGATGTTTTCCTTTCACTGCTGAATCCCACGGGTGAAAAATAGTGCTTGGAACATGTTAAGTGTTCAACAGCTATTTATTTTATTAAAAGGAATTAAACTGGTTAAATCTTTCTAAAGAAAACTGACAATATGGACCAAAAATCTTTAAAATGTACGTACCATTAATATCACCGCTAAGAATTTATCCTAAGGAAATAATCATTGATGTGAGCAATGATTTATCCAAGAGTATTCATTTGGATATCTTGGCAGCTGTGAATTAATAATGAAAAACTGGGAACAGTGGAATGTTTAATGCTATGAAAAATATTAATGATAATGTTACCTGGGACAAAGTATGCCCAATAATTCCATTTGTCTTAGAAAGTTTATGTATGTTTATTAATGGGAACTAAAACTATGGTACAGTCATTTAATGGAATGCTAGATAAGGTTATTCCTTGGGCCCTTATATGGAACTACGACATTTCTAAGACTAGTGAAAAAGGCAGACCATAAAAAAAAAAAAAAATTTAAGCCTGCACTATATGGAACTAATATACAATCAATTTCCAACGTACATTAAGTGTAAAAAGCATCATATACTACATTTTTAAAAAGTGTTTTCAGGGCTCAGCACCCATAGCTCAGTGGTTAGGGCACCAGCCACATACACTGGGGCTGGTGGGTTCGAACCTAGCCTGGGCCTGCTAAGCAACAATGACAACTGCAACAAAAAATAGCCGGGCATTGTGGTGGGTGCCTGTAGTCCCAGCTACTTGGGAGGCTGAGGTAAGAGAATCGCTTAAGCCCAAGAGTTTGAGGTTGCTGGATGCCATGGCACTCTACCAAGGGTGACACAGTGAGACTCTGTCTCAAAAAAAAAAAAAAAAAAAAAGAAAAAGTGTTTTAAGTTTATCAGCTCTTCTTCCTACTGAATACAAGTAGTATTTCCTCTTGCAAATTTTCAATGTAACAATTTAGGTCAAGTGCAGTGGCTCAGCACTTTGGGAAGCTGAGGCAACAGGATCACTTAAGGCCAGGTGTTCAAGATCAGCCTGGGCAGTGTAGCAAGACCCTGTCTCTACAAAAATAAAAATCAGAGAGGTGTGGTATGGTGTCAGATACTGTAGTCTCAGCTACTCAGGAGGCTAAAGCAGGAGGAGCAATGGAGTTCAAGGCTGCTATAAGCTAAGATTGTGCCATTGCACTCTAGCCTGAAGGACAAAGTAAGACCAGAAAAAAATGAAAAACTAAAGTCTATTATTTTTAATTTTAAAACATTTACATTTTTAGAAAATTAAGAAATAAAACCACCATCTCCCCTGACTCCACAGATCAATGAGTGCTAGAATGAGAAAAGTACTTCTCCAGCTCAATTAAATAATTTTACTACCAAATTTTTGCTAAATCCATAGTTACTCAACTGCAAATAAAGTGAAAATTACTGTCCAAACTAACTTCCTAAGCTCAGTAATAAATTACTATTAGGTACAGGCAGTCCCCAGGTTAAGAATGAGGTAAGTTTTATAGGTTTATTCTTAAGCTGAATTTGTACGTAAGTTGGGACAACTACATTTACCTATTACTTGTAATAGCCTCTGTAAGCTCAAGTCTTACATCAGTTTGGATGTTTGTAACTCGGGGACTTACTATTAAAATAGCCTCTGTTCATATATGAGTTGGATGTAAGTTGGATGTTTGTAATTTGAGAACTGCCTATATGAAATCCTTTCTGGAATTATATTCCATAAACACAATTTCAAAAGCAGACATAAACTGCTAAATTAAAAAGCTTAAGACAAACAGATAAAGGCTCATAGCTATTGGCATAAACATTGAAAACCAAATGCTCAAAGGGAGATAGAGCACTATGGTCATTCAGAGACATAAGACAGTACAGTCAAGAAAGAGTGCCCAACCCCCTAGGCATGCTGAGATCCTTAATTCAGAAGCCTCTTTTTACCCAACTTTTTTGTTATTTGTCCTCAGACACACAAAAAGGAACTGTTCTTTGGAGAGACCATGATTAGTAACCAGGAATTTGGAGTATGTCAAACCTGGACTAGCTTTACAATTTTTCTAGGGGAATAATTGAATAAACCGCAATTTCCTTATCTGCAAAGGTGGTGACTGTCACCGAGTTAATGTTAGTAAATAAAAGCGCGGTGTTTGAAAAAGTGAAATGAAGAAGGAATTACTCAAACAAGGCAACTAAAAATCCCAAAAGTCAAATCTTTTAGCACACTGAAAGAACCCAAGGTAATCCACTCTGAAGAATATTGGGCCAGTCGGTAGACAGAAACTCTAGATTCCATTTTGGCTCTAATGCAACCAGCTCTGTGACCCTGGGCACAGTATTTCATATATGTGAGTTCTAGTTTTAAGATCTACAAAATCAGAGGACTCAAAATCCCTTCTGCCTTATACCATACCACGTCTAAATTATTAGAGATGTTATTTTCCAAGACATTCAAAAATTTTCCATTTAAATGTTTGATTTTTATACTTTTAGGTCCTGATCAGTTTTTACTATGAATGAGCTATCAGGCATTAACATATGTATAAGACTGTTTCCTTAACTAATTCATCTAAGGTCAGATTGCTAAGAAGTTGCAAAATCAGAATTTAAAATCACATCATTCTCCAAAGACCAAACTTTGTGGCCCGCTTCTTCTGACCTTTTTCCTAACTAATCTGGCAACTAGCAGTTTGCCTTTGCAAAATAACTTGAAGTCATCAGGACACACTCGAGTTATTACTCTAGCCAATTTTAATTAATTAGACATTTCAGCTACTTAAAAGGAGGCTGGAAAAACAAAATGAAAGAAAGGTAGGTAAAATTATAAAGAAAAACTATTAATTGATGGTGAAAACAAAAATAAAGCATCTATGAAATTGCAAATAAATGGGGACAATTCATATGTATTTTCAGGAGTCAAAGTTGTATAAAATGAAATACTCAATAAAATAACTGCTAGATTATCTGTAATCCATATTTTCAAATAATTAAGAACACAAATAACTCTAGGTTACCCATAGTAGTATTAAATAAAGGAGTAATAGATAATACAAAGTACGTATATCTGGCTTTAGAAATAAAAGCATATGGTCTAAACAGATTATCCAAAACAACGAATATCTGGTGTTAAAGTATGTAATCATCTACATACATTCACCCCTCAAATTAAACCTTGACATAGGCTAGTATCAAGATTAATTTCCAAGTGGAAAGAGAGATGAAGACAGTCTCAGAGAACAAGACTTCTAAAAAATATAGTAAATAAAAAATAAAATAGGCTTGGCGCCTGTAGCTCAGCCACTAGGGCACCAGCCACATACACCAGACCCAGTGGGTTCAAGCCCAGCCCAGGACTGCCAAACAACAATGACAACTACAACAAAAAAATAGCGGGTGTTGGGGCGGGCACCTGTAGTCCCAGCTACTTGGGAGGCTGAAGCAAGAGAATCGCTGAGGTTGCTATGAGCTGTGACACAACGGCACTCTACCCAGGGTGACATAGTGAGACTGTCTCAAAAAACAAAAACAAACAAACAAAAATAAAATAAAATACCGCTTCCTTATATCAATACAAAATGTTTTATAATACATTCATATCAATTCTACAAAGAATAACAAAAGTAAGCACAGAAAAAAAGTATCCCTACTGCACACTTGAATGAGATTAACTCCTTGCTGTTTCCATTAAACAATTAGGATTAGTAAAAAACTGGTTTTGATTAATACACACATGGAGAATCAAGAGGTAAATGCACGCACACAAACACAAACTCACACTTACATGCCTTGGTCACTAAGCATTTACAAAATAAAAAATTTCATAATAGAAAATGGAGCAAGAGGCAAGGTCACCTATCACTAGTTCTACTGAAAGAAGTCATTATGTGTTCTCACAAATATTAGGCAGCCTCCAAAAACAACAAATACACACACCTATCTGGTATTGTCATTCAGCAGAGTGACCTGGGAAAGCCTTTGAAATGTGTTATATCAGCTCAGAGAATGAGACTGTACACAACACCACAAAACATCAAATAAATGGAAAAGTGTAAAGAAAATACACATCTAAAATTAAGAACTAGATATAGAATATTTTTGGAATACAAAGTGAGAGTTGGTTTCCAAAAGCCTTTGCAATTAAACATTAGTACAATATCAAAATTCTTAAGGCTAAGCCTCATTTGCCAAAACCGGCTACCCGCATTTCTACTAAGCTGTGACCAATTTTTGTCCTCCCTACCATAGCGATAGCAAGAAACCAGTTATGGATCTGGTTGATAAAACTGGACTTGGGGCACTTAATACACCAGTCACCACCCATCACTCTGTGATGCCCACTCAGGTTATCTGCATTTAGGGTGAGAATTTGAGGTGAAAGCAAAAGAGTCGCAGTTAACAGATGCCAAGTGTATACACAGTGGTGTCTTGGCCACCCCCATTCCCCGCTGCGAGGAAGGCGATGGGTCTTGCAGGCTCAGGAAGTTGACTAACACAGGGGAAAGCTCCATGCCCCCTCTATGAAAGGGAACATGTGGCTGTAAGAACCAAAAGTAAACAAGGAAAAATTCATTCAAGAATTTCCTGAAGGCCTACCGTGGAGACGTACGAGGCAAGTTAAGACGCTGGGAGCCAGGTAAGTAAAAGAGACCAGAGTTCACAGACTGACAATGATCTACCAGCTCCGGTGGAGGCCCAAGCATGGGCAGCTTGTGCCTCCTCTGTGGAGCTGGGGAGGAAAGGTACCGGGCGGGCTCTGGTCCTCCTCCAACAGCCCTTTCCAGTAGGCCTGGGGCTAAGACCCAGGCCTGGAGTTCTGCAACAGAAGCTCTCTTCCACATGGTTGCTGGAGAGCGACCCTCCAGGTCGCCCTGAGGCCATGTGGCTGGGGCCGCAGGGTGCCCAAACCCGGTGCACGTTCAACACAAGAAACCAGAGCAGTTAAAGTGCCGGAGAAAATCCAAAGAATAGGATGTTGGGGTACAAGACTCACTTCCTTTGGGCTTTGTCCTTCTTGGCCTTGGTCCTTTTCTTTCGGGCCTGGAGCGCAAGCACTGCAGGAGAGAGGGATGGATGAAGGGCGAATGTGGAGGAAAGGAGGCAACCAAGGTGAGAGTGGAGACCCAGCAGGGGCGCCAGGCCGGGCTGTGGGGCCTGCCCGAAGGGCAGCAGCGGGGCGAGCGCTGTGGCTCCGGTGAGGCGGCCGGCTGGGGGGCTGGCGGCCCAACGGGCTACGAGCAGTGCCCAGGCGGGATGCGCCGGAGGGGGCTCGGGCTGGGTCTGGGGGCGGACAGGCAGGGGTCTGCTTCGCCCGCCAAAAGCCAGGCCCTGCAGTGGCCCCAAGGCGCGAGCCGGCCTGGCTGGGAACAAGGGGCGGTGACGGCCGGAGCCGGAGGACGCCTGGGCTGAGGGGCGCGGACCCGCAGCCCAGAGGCGCGGGGTGAGGGGCGGCGCCACCTCACTAGATGGGGGCCGCTCGCCCGGAGACCGGAGGGCGGCGGTTAGGCGAAGCTCTCAGCTCTGACTTGGGCCTCGCCCCGGCGGCCGTTGCCCCTCGTGGCGGAGGCCGCTCCACTGCTCACCTTTCCGCTCCATGGCGAGACCGGTAACCGCCAGGCGCCTGCGCACTCGAGTGGCGGCGACTAGAGCTCCCGCCGCTGCCCAAATCCCAGCCCGTGCTCGCCCCGCCCCCAGTTCCCGCCCCGCCCCTGCCCCGTGACACCACACGCCTGCGCGTTGGGCGCGGAATCTACCACCTTCTCCTGAGTGGGGGGCGGTGAAGAGGAACGGTAGGGACAGAGGGGAGGGAAGGGAAGAGGGGAGGGAGGGTAGACTGGATGCTAAAGGGATTTTAGGATACAAGCTTGGATGGGTGGCCGGGTTAGTTTTGTTCTATTTGCTGTACGGTAGTCCCTTAGGAAGGGCTCGGAGCTTGGTGTCAGGGTTCCCTGCGTGCCGAGTCAGAGCTCCAGAGTCAGCTGGGACCTGCCTCAGTTTTCTGGTCTACAAGATGGATTAACCAGAAAAGTCCGTTCCTTCCCTGAGCTATTGTGAGGACCAATTGAGAAACGATTTAATGAAAATTTATGGCTCGGCGCCTGTAGCTTAGTGGCTAGGGCGCCAGCCACATACACCAGGATTGGGTTCGAATCCGGCCCGGGCCTGCTAAACAATGACAACAGCAACCAAAAAATTGCCGGGCCTTGTGGCGGGCGCCTGTAGTCCCAGCTACTTGGAAGGCTGAGGCAAGAGAATCACTTAAGCCCAAGAGTTTCAGGTCGCTGTGAGCTGTGACGGCACTCTACCTAGGGTGACATAATGAGCTCTCGCTCAAAAAAATAAAAAGTTTTTTTTTGAGGGGGAAATTTACATATGAAAAAGAAAAGGAAGTGAGAGCAACACAAAAAACTGGAGGATAGGAACCTGAAACTGGATCAGCACTTTAAAATAAAAACTTCAAAAGTGATGTTTCTCTTAAAATTTCAAGTTTTAAATAAAAGCTGGAAGGAAGAGGTAGAGTAAAAACGGTTAGTGTTTTCTCTTTTTTCCACTTTATCATCTCAAAACATGATGAAGTTGTCTGTATTTGTGGATTTTTATTTATTTATTTTTGAGACAGAGTCTGAAGCTGTCGCCCTGGCAGAGTGTGGTGGTTTCATAGCTCATAGCAACTCCAACTCGGGCTTAAGCGATCCTCTTGCCTCGGTTTTTCTATTTTTAGTAGGGTGGGGGAGAGGGGTTTAGCTTTTTGCTTAGGCTGGTCTCAAACTGGTGAGCTCAAGCAATCCACCTGCCTTGGCCTCCCAGAGTGCTAGGATTACAGGCACCAGCCACCATGTCCACCCTATTTGTGGATGTTTTATACTTTTCTGAGTGCATTATCTCATTTGATACAGAACAACTTAAAGGCAAGATAATTATTACCTCATTACACAAAGAAACTAAAACTTGGAGGGGAATGGTGTACCGACCCAGTAGTTCAATCATCAAAGTTTTTCTGTAAAGAGCTATGTAGTAAATATTTAGGCTTTGTGGACCGTAAGATCTCTTTCTCGATTACTTTGCCATTGAAGCTCATAAGCAGTCATAGAAAATATGGTATGGCCTGTATGTGTTCTTTTAAAGATTCATTTATGAGCACTGAAACTAAAATTTTTTTAAAGGCAAAGTCTTGCTTAGTCACTCAGGCTGCAGTACATGGATTCAGGGGTGCATTCATACCTCCCTGTAACTGGGAACTTCTGGCTTCAAACGATCCCTCCACCCCCACCCCCATCCCCGCAGCTTCCTGGAGCTCTGGGGTTATAGGCATGAGCCATTATGCCCTGCCTAAAATTTAAATTTCATATAATTTTCACGTGTCGTGAAATATTTTTATTTTGATCTTTTTCTAACCATTTCAACCATTCTTAGCTCAGACTCAGGTTTGCTAACCGCTATTGTAAAAGTACTGCAGCTGGACAGGATGGAAGCTCTGAAGACCCTTGCTCTTTAAAAGTGGAACTCTAGGCTCAGCACCCGTAGCTCAGTGGTTAGGGCGCTGGCCACATACCCTGAGGCAGGGGGGTTTGAACCCAGCCCAGGCCTGCTAAACAACAATGACAACAGCAACAAAAAAATAGCCGAACCTTGTGGCGGGTGCCTGTAGTCCCAGCTACTTGGGAGGCTGAAGCAAAAGAATCATTTAACCCCAAGAGTTTGAGGTTCCTGTGAGCTGTGATGCCACAGTACTCTACCAAGGACAACATAGTGAGACTCTGTCTCTAAATAATTAAATAAAAGTGGAACTCTGGTGTGGAAAACAGACAGGTAGTTGTCTTCCACATGGAAAGAGAAGATGAGGGTGCAATAGTACAGTGTAAGTCAACTGAGCAAAATAAGTATTAATATCTTAAGTCCTGCCAGGGAGGAGGCAGCTTTTGAGCTGGGTCTTGGGAAATGTGGAAGATTTCCATAGGTGAAGAAGGGAGATGTAAGGCATTCCTGAATGAGAAAATTGATTGAGCAAAAAGACAGACATGGAAACTTGTAGGTGGGGGCTGGGACTAGGGCTGGTAATGACTGAAGGGATGAAATGGAAGGTGAGGCTGGAAAGGTAGGTTTGCCAAATTTGAAATTTAGTTAATTAGTATCTGTTGCATGGAACCTGAATGATAGCATGTTTCTGGGCATGTTGCAAAAGAGAACTGCACCTGTTGGCCAAGGAAGACTGCAGCCCAGTCTTTTCCCTACTGTAAACTTGAAAACAAAAGGAGAGAGGGGGCAGACAGTGAAGCCTTAAGATCTGAGAATTGTGCTAGCTCAGGAAAACCACATGTAGTTTAGAAAAGACAGAAAGGGCTGGTGGCTAGGAAGAATACCAGAATTGGGGAAGTACTGCCCATCACAAAATAAACTCTATGAGGGTTGAGACCATGTCTAGGTTTTGTTTGGTACATCCTCAGTGCCTACAGTGTCTGGCACTTAGCAAGTGTTCAATTATTTGCCTAATAAAAGAATAAATGATCTGTAACTTATGAGCAGCATCAGGATGAGAGAGAGAAAACACTGAGAGGGAAGTATGAGAGCTGTGCTAAATCTAAATGGATTCCTACAGATCTGTCAGAAAAATATGTTCAGCTTGGCATGATTCAATCATGCCTATTCTAACTCTGAGTGACTATTGCTTCTCTCTCCAAGAGCTTACTAACCATCTGTTTAATAACTTATTTGAGAATTTTTCCATAATCGGTTTTATAGAATTGACCATTTCTTTTTTCTCATCTGTTTTTCTCCATTCTTCCATGTTTCAGTTCTCCATACTTTTTCTAAGATCTCTATAATTGTTTAAGTAAGTTTGTTTTTTACCCCCAGGTTCACAGAACTTGGCCTATTCTGAGCTGTATCCTTCCAGAAATTATTCTTAAGAGTGGTAGCTATTCTTTAGTATTTATTCTTAGATACACACTTCTTCCCCAGCTGTTTTCTACAAACAGCTGTGCCAAATCCAAATGGATTAGGATTTATCCAATTGTTTTGTATGTTTTGTTTTAAAGACAAGGCCTTGCTCTGTCACTTAGGCTGAAGTACAGTAGCATGATCATAGCACAACCTTGATCATAGTATCACTGCAACCTTGAACTCCTGGGTTCAAGCAATTCTCCTACTTCAGCCTCAAGTAGCTGGGAATACAGGTGTGCACCACGACACCTAGCTAACTTTTCTAATAGTTTTGGTAGAGTGTGGTCTGTGTTGCCCAAGTTGGTCTTTAAACTCCTGGCCTTAAGTGGTCCTCCTACCTTGGCCTTCCAAAGTGCTGGGATTACAAGTATGAACTACCATACCCAACCCTACAAGACCTTTCAAAAGTGAAATTATTCAGAAAGCCTTGATATAATGTATTTATGGATGCTCATGCTAATTAATTCAGTGTCAGAATTTAAATTCTGAAAAGATCCCATTTCTCTTGAGGTAACTTACTTTTTCTTTCCTTGTAAGACCAAAGAATGCTAAAAAAACAACTTCTTTTTGTTTGCTTGTTTGTTTTGTAGAGACAGAGTCTCACTTTATCACCCTCGGTAGAGTGCTGTGACGTCACAGCTCACAGCAACCTTCAACTCCTGGGCTTAGGTGATGGGGCTTGGACTACAGGCGCCTGCCACAACACCAGCTATTTTTTGTTGTTATCATTGCAGTTTGGCCGGGGCCGAGTTCAAACCTATCACCCTCAGTATAGGGGGCCGGTGCCCTATCCACTAAGCCACAGGAGCTGCCCAAAAAAACAACTTACTTTTTAAGACCGCCCTGGCATCTTCCCTAATGCTTCTTTGACATTTTTTAAATCTGAACATCTAAAGTTCATCTGCTTCCTTACAGTCAACATTCTCTGCCTTGATTATCACATACTGTTATCCTTTGTCTAAAGTTTTGATCTCAATTAAATCTAAAGTAGCACATCCTTTATGGCTTCCCCTACATCCTGTGAGATGAAATGGACAAAAAAGTGAAAATATATCAGATACTTTCTTTTAAATGATTTAAGATTCCATGGATCTTAAATTCCACTGATTAAAAAAATACATATATTTCCAATAGCTGTCTGCATAGTTGGGGAACCCCAACAGAACTTTATCTTACCTTTTGGTACATGGTTTTGTAAAGTGTATCAGGGGACTATAATTATGTTTTAGGTCTGAATATCAGGAAAACATGGCACATTCAAAAGGATAATTGAATTTAATGAACGATGGACATGTAGATAGGGTTAAGGGAAACCAACATGGGATAGGGAGGTACATAGAGGCTGAAGTTTTACCATCCATACGCCTGAAGGGACAAGGTGAGGGAGGCATTACCAGAACCCAGTGAGAGCTTGTGTTAGTTTGGCCATAATAATGTACCACAAACTGGGTGGCTTAAACAACAGAAACTTATGTTTCACCAGCTAGAAATCTGAAATCCAGGTGTTGGTAGGGTTAGTTCCTTCCAGAGGCTGTGAGAGAGAATCTGTTTCTGGCCTCTCTCCTTGCCTTCTAGATGGCTGTCTTCTCCCTGTCTCTTCACTTCATCTTTTCTCTACATGCATGTCTCTGTATGTCCCAATATTCCTCTTTTTATAAGGACACTGGTTATACTGGATAAGGGCTCATCATAATAACCTCATTTTGACTTGATTATCTCTGTGAAGGCCTTGTCTCTAAGTAAGGACACGTTCTTGGGTACTGGGTATTAGGACCCCAACATCTCTTGAAGGGGGTGTGGGGGGGGGCACAATTCAACCGGTAACAGAGCTGTAGCAGTGAGGAAAGAGGCTGCCTGACAGCAGCTGTGTGCTTTGATGAGCCCTGTAAGGAGAGATTAAAGAAATAAAGACCCAGCGTCTTCCTCCTCTCACTCTCTCAGGCTAGTGCCTCCTGTTGACAAAACCCAGCTGGAAATAAGATGACAAAGAGGCCTCCTAGGACAGAGAGAGGGGAGGAAAAGGGTGGGAGAGTGGATCTGGATGGCTGCACAGAGAATATCCAGTACAGCCTGTCTGGGCAGTGGATACACCCAAAGCAGCTGTTAAGTCCACCTATGGGGCTCCCTGGTCCCTGGGAGAAGCCTGAGAACCAAAGCTGCCTGAAGATAACCCCCTTTCTGGCTTTATTCCAATAAAAGCTAAAGTTTCCCCAGGAAATTGTGCTTGGACAAAAGGCTAGGGGGAACAGATGATGGAGATAAATAGATAAAGGCCTTGGCTTGAGGTGGGAATAGGGGCAATAGCTAGGAGGAACAAGGAGGTTAGGGAGATTGGTAATTCCCAAGCCAAGTAGGACCCTTGCTCTGCTGTCTGGAAGTGCTCTGAGGAGGCAGCAGGTTTGCAAACTGACCTAAGTAGATCATGCCCCACTTTTAGTTCTTTTGGGTTGGGAATAATGCCTACCAGAGAAGCTTAACATAGTGAGGATTTGCTCCCCCACAGGTTCATTTCCAGGATATGAAGAACAAGCTTCAGTTTAAAATCTGCCACACACACACACACACGTTTGTTCAACACTCATTGGCAGGCAAGCATAAAATGGTTCCTGTGATCTGTTCTGTAAGCTCTATGAGGTCCCAATTCTCTGTCCTTTTGGCTGCTCTGGCTACGGTATGAATCAAAGATTTTACTCAAGGCAGGGGCAACAACATACCAGAGCCAGGATTTGGTTCTCCTCATAGTAGGCATCAGGCAACCAGAGACAAGTCTCTCTTATACTTGCAATGATATACTATTGTAAGCCTGATCAATGCCACAGGTTTTATGAGAAACAGGTTTTCACTGGTAAAAGCGTTGCTTGGTAATTTGTGTAATGGGATGTCATTGGCAAAATGTGTAGTAGTCAATTACACTGAGATACTTTGTTGTAGCTACCTTCTGGCTAAAATACTTGCTCACCTCTCTTGGCATGAGAATTGCTGATTAGAACATGAGCTGCAGCTGGGTATAACTTTCAGTAGTAACTGGTACCTACAAGTGTCATTCTGTCTCTGCCAAAAGTTTTAATACACCCTGCCTAATACACCATGCTAGGATTACAGGCATAAGCCACTTCACCTGGCCCCGCAGGGGTAATTAAAAAACATTTTACCTAGCCTGGCAACAGAATGAGACCCCATCTCATATACGTGTGTGTGTGTGTGTGTGTGTGTTTTAAGTGGGTAAGAGAGCAAAATGTTTGAAAGCTCAAGTTCCTTAGATGTCCTGTGTCTGATATTTGGTACTGCTGCCCTAGCACCAACCATACTGCCTGCACAAAGAAGGGGCCTAATAAACATTTGTAGAACAAACTATCTCCTCCTGTGCATTTTATGCTCCAGCAATATTATGCTGTTTATGGTTACCCCCATGTACCATGCTGTTTTCTCTGACTGGAGTTTCCTTTTCTCCCCACTATGTATAGCTAACGCCTATTCATACTTCCCAACTCTGCCCAGGTGTCACCTCATCCAAGAGATGCCTCTTCCCTCACCTCTCCTTAATTCCTGAGCTGAGTGAGCCTCTTTTTTTTATGTTCCCATGGCACCGTGTGCATCTACCATTGTGCATTGTGTATATTTATATGTTCATCCTTCCCCCGCTAACTAGATAGGTTATATGGTTAAGAGTATGAATTCCGGGTGGCGCCTGTGGCTCAGTCGGTAAGGCGCCGGCCCCATATACTGAGGGTGGCAGGTTCAAACCCGGCCCCAGCCAAACTGCAACCAAAAAATAGCCAGGTGTTGTGGCGGGTGCCTGTAGTCCCAGCTACTCGGGAGGCTGAGGCAAGAGAATTGCTTAAGCCCAGGAGTTGGAGGTTGCTGTGAGCTGTGTGAGGCCACGGCACTCTACCGAGGGCCATAAAGTGAGACTCTGTCTCTTCAAAAAAAAAAAAAAAAAGTATGAATTCCACTGCCCAACAGCCAAGATTCAAAACTCTGCCTTTTACAAGGCTGTGTGATCTTGGTTGTACCTCAGTTTTCTCACCTGTAAGATAGAAATGACAATAACAGTACCTATTGCATAGTTTTGAGGGTCAAGGGACAACAGCATCTAATAAACAGTAATTATTGTAAAAAGTTAAGTCCTTCAGTCCTACATTTTTCCTTCTCTGCTTCTCACAGCCCTCAGTCCAATGCCTATAGTGTAAATGTTTGTCATGAGGGTAAGCATGGTGGAAAGTATTTGAAACAAGGAAAGGAGAAAATGGATTCAACATTGCATAACAGCTAGAAATCAGATCTGAAATATATAAGCCACTGTGTCCATTTTCTATATACTTCCTAAATTGACTTCACTGTGACCGTGAGCCTGCCCAACTGGAAAAATTAAATCCCAGTCATTATAGAGCTCCTTTCTCTAGGTTCATGGAAAAGTTGGGAAGTTTTATACACTACTCAAAAAACAAGGAAAAGATGTTTGATCTTCAGCCTGTTATTTTTATTGTTCAAGTGTGCATGACCCCTTGGACATGCCAAAGAGAGCAGAGCATCTTCGCCTGCCCTGGGAGCCCCCTAAGAGCACACCATGTCCTGATGTGCCAAAAATATTTTGGCACTCATTCTTGAAATCAAGGCAAAGGAAGCATATTCTAGGCAAGGACGTTTCAGCAAGCTTTTCTGGTATTTGCAGTACCTTAGATAGGATCTAGTGTGTTTCTCTTTTGATCACTCACACAGAGGTTGCTGTGAGCTACGTCTGATGACACTATGGCACTCAACACCAGGGTGACAAAGTGAGACTCTGTCTCAAACAATAACAATAACAAACTACCCCTGTGCCAAACATTCAACAAACTAGGAATGGAAGGGGATTTCGCAACCTAGTAAAGGGTACATATGAAGCACGCACAGCTAACATCATATTTAATGATGAAAGACTGAATGCCTTCTCTCTAAAATCAGGAACAAGAAAAGCAGGTCCATTCTTGCCACTCCTATTCAGTATTATATTGGAAGTTCTAGCCAAGACCATTAGTCAAGAAAATTAAAAGGGCTGGAATCCTAGAACTTGGGAGGATGAGGCAGGTGGATTTCCCTAGTTCATAGGTTCAAGACCAGCCTAAGCCAGAGCAAGACCTCCGTCTCTAAAAATTAGCCAGGCATTTGGTGGGCATCTGTAGTCCCAGCTACTTGGGAGGCTGAGGCAAGAGAATTGCTTGAGCCCAGGAATCTGAGGTTGCCATGAGTTTTGATGGCACGCTACCGAGGGCGACAAAATGAGACTCTGTCTCAAATAAATAAATAAAAGGGGGCTGGGTGCAGTAGCTCATGCCAGTAGTCACGGCTCTCTGGGAGGCCAAGGCAGAAGGATCCCTCAAGTCAGGGATCCCTTGAGGTCAGGAATTGGAGACCAATCTGAACAAGACAAAGACCCGGTCTCTACAAAAAATAGAATAATTAGCCAGGTGTGGTGGCACACACCTATAGTCCCAGCTACTCCAGATGCTTAGTTGGGTGAATTTCTTGAGCCCAAGAGTTTGAGGCAGCAGTCTGCTATGATGCTGCTGCTGTACCCTAGCCCCTGGGTGACAGTGAGAACTCCGTCTCAAAAAAACAAACAAAAACCCATACAGATTGGAAAGGAATTTGAAATTTTAAGATAAAACTGTTATAGTAAGGCCTATGCCTGTAATCCTAGCACTCTGGGAGGCCAAGGCGGGTGGATTGCCTGAGCTCAGGATTTGGAGACCAGCCTGAGCCAGAGGGAGAACTCATCTCTAAAAATAGCTAGGTGTTGTGGTGGGCACCTGTAGTCCCAGCTATTTGGGAAGCTGACGCAAGAGAATCGTTTAAGCCCAGGAGTTTGAGGTTGCTGTGAGCTGTGACGCCAAGGCACTTTACCCAGGGTGACATAGTGAGACTCTGTCTCAAACAAAAAACTGTTCTAATTTTGAATACCATCCAGTGGAATTTAAGTATTATAGCAATTTGTTGTGCACCATCTATTTATATACATATATAAAAAGTGTAAAAGCACTCTTTTTAACTCCAAGGAATTTTAAATTACTCCCTTTTCTCCTTGAACTTTTATTTCTATTTCATTTTACCCTCACAGAAGTTTATCCTCAGGTAAGGCAATTTTACACTTGAAAGTCTTTTATCAATCATTCTGTCATACTTCTTTGCCACACAAATGTGCATTTACAAAGAAATCTAATTTATAAAATCATTTCCTGGGATCCTAATCATCTAAAATTCTTTACCTATCATTACAAGTACTATTAATTGCATGATTAATCAAAGTTACACATAGCATAATTTTTGACAAATGAAATTTTAAATGCATTTCAATAAGTGATATTTTTTGAGTCCGGCATCATTTTATTCCTATTTTTTTGGCTAAGAAAACTTATTCTTGTAAAATAAGTTGATGAGAATGGAAAGGGTTTTGCTATAGCAATACCATTCAGTTCTTTTGGAATTCCTTCCAAATAAAGTGCCAAAAGTCACATAGTAATAGTCAAAACTCATTTTACTGACCCATCAGCTGACAATTCCAGGGGTCCTTCTTCAATTTTCAAAATAATTGGAAGCCATCTGACTTGCAAAAAGACATGTTACCCAGGCATTAAAGTTACTTTCCTACCTTAAACATCAGTATTCCAATAGGTTTCTTTGTTTAGTCCCCTTGGAGATTTTTGTGCCCCTTGCCAAAGCATCTGAGATGCATTGGGTAGGGAAAGGGGCCTTGGTTTTTGTTTGCTTTTTAGTTTTGTCTGCCCCTACCACACCTTTGAATTACAGCTCCATAAAGGCTGAGGCATTTGACTTTTGTTCACTGCTCCAGGGGCTAGAAAGGCATCAGACATATAGTAGGTGCTTGGTGAATATAGGGGGGATGTTATGAACCAATTTAAAAAACACCACTGTCTGGGTATACACGTGAGGGAAAGGAGAGGAGGCAAAGAAACAGAAGTGCCCCGTGCACTGATTGGGGTTTCTTAGTCCAAAGGCACCAAAAAGCCACCTTTCCCCCAATCAAAGCAACAGCATGGGATCTGACCTGGGTCTGAATTCTGACAGTGACATTCAATAGCTGCGACTTTGGGCAAACTTCTGGTATTAAATTCTTCCCTTGGATAAAAAGAATAATTGTCCCTACCTCAAGGAGAGGCAGTGGAGAAGGTGATGATTAAATATGATAATACCTGTCATGTATCTGTACCAGCTCATGCACTCAGTAAATATGAGTTTTCCTTCATTCAATTCTGCCTCTTTCCTTTTGGGTGGTACCAGCCCAGAAATGTGTACTATTGTGTTCCCCCTAAAGCCTCCAATGTAAATGCTAAGCAGTAGACAAAAAAAGAGGCCTGAGGTGGAATCTAGGACAGTGGGAAACTGTGCTGTCATTTTCCTTATTTAGAAAACAGGGGTAATAATAGCTCTACCTCACAGAGTTTTTGTGCAAGTTAATGTGTTAACTTTTGTGAAGTTAGAACAGAGCCTAGCAAACAGTAAATAGTTAATAAATGAATGTTATTATTTTGGCCTGCCTATTGGCCACTGATGAACATGCATGTGTCACCTGGAAGAGAAGGGCAGCCCAGCATAACTGTGGACTGGGAGAGTAGGGATCTTCTCAGACGCTCAGTCTCTCACACACCCTTCATAACAGATGTACTAAGATGTCATAGAGAGGACCTGGGTGCAGCGGTGCATACCTGTAATCCTAGCACTCTGGGAGTCCAAGGTGAGTGGACTGCCTGAGCTCACAGGTTCGAGACCAGCCTGAGCCAGAGCAAGACCTCATCTCTAAAAACATCCAGGCATTGTGGTGGGCACGTGTAGTCCTAGCTATTTGGGAGGCTGAGGCAAGAGAATCGCTTGAGCCCAGAGTTTAAGGTTGCTATGAGCTATAACACCATGGTACTCTACCAAGGGCGACAAAATGAGACTCTGTCTCAAAAAATAAATAAATAAATAAAAATGAAACAGGGCGGGCAGCACCTGTGGTTCAGTGGGTAGGGTGCCGGCCCCATGTACCAAGGGTGGCGGGTTCAAACCCGACCCTGGCCAAACTGCAACAAAAAAATAGCTGGGCATTCTGGTGGGGACCTGTAGTCCCAGCTACTCGGGAGGCTGAGGCAAGAGAATCGCCTAAGCCCAGGAGTTGGAGGAGAGATGGGTGCCAGGTGCCTCATGACCCCCATAGGATGGATATTGCCTACCACCGACGTGCACCAGAGGGCTGTATAGGATAAAAGATGAAAGGACAAAAAAAAAAAAAAAAAGAAAAAGAAACAGAGCCTAAATAAAATAAAAAGGAAAAATGAAAAAATAGAGCATGCCAGGCATGGTGGCTCACGCCTGTAATCCTAGCACTTTGGGAGGCTGAGGCAGGTGGATTGCATAAGCTCAGGAGTTTGAGACCAGCCTGAACTAGAGCAAGGCCCTATCTCTCTCTTTTTTTTTTAATTTGGCTGTTAAACCACCCTGAATTCTTCACATAAACTCACCAGCACAATTGTCATGTTGGCTTTTAATACCCTACTCTAGTCAGGTATCTAATGTATTACTTAGTATTGTTTTCATCTATTTTTGCAAGTGAAATGGGCCTGTAATTTTTTTCCTCCTGTCCTTGTCCTTGTATATATTTTAAGAGTAACAATTAAGGAAGCTTCATTAAATGAATCAGACTGCTTTATCCTTTCTCTATTTTCTGGAACAGCTTCTACAAGGTAGGAGTTATTTTCTTTGCAAATGCTTTGTAGAAACTCAAATGCAAAGGGGTATGGGCCCAGGTCTTTAAAGAAAAGGACTGGCTAGGATTTTAATTGTTTTACTTATTAATGATCTGTTCCAGTTCTCAATGTATTCTTTGCCAATTTTTCCATTTCTCATTTTCCCAGAAAGTTATCCAATTTATCTAATTTTTCACATTTATTGGTGCTTCATAATATTTCTTTGTAGTAGTATTATCTAAATTTTTAAAATCTGTTATCATTTTTCTTATTTTGGCTGATTTTGTTTTATTACATTTCTTTTTTATTCTCTCTCTCTCTCTTTTTTTTTTAATTGCAAGGCCCTATCTCTAAAAATAGCCAGGCATGTGACAGCACCTGTAGTCCCAGCTACTTGGGAGGCTGAGGCAAGAGGATCACTTGAGCCCAAGAGTTTGAGGTTGCTGTGAGCTATGATGCCATGGCACTCTACCAAGGGCATCAAAGTGAGACTCTGTCTCAATATTAAAAAAAAAAAAAAAAAGAAAGAAAGAAAAAGAAAAGAAAAAATAGAGCATCAGTTTGCTTTGGGACAACTTCATGTGAACTACTATATGTATAAGTGGAGTTCCTGAAGGAAAAGGGAGAATAAATATTTGAAGAAGAATGGCTAAAAATTTTACAATTGATGAAAATTTTTAAACTAAAATATCCAAAATGATGCTTCTAAATACTGATATCCTATGACCCCAATATTATTAGTAACATGGGATTATGCCATCACTTTCTCTATGAATACTGATAAGTGAGAGTTGGATCAGATGCAATATAGTTGAGTTATTGGGCTTTGTGACACCTAATATATTTAGAGACAGCTACCTAGGGTCATTTTATTTTTTGACCAGTCTCTTTCCAACCTACTTTCCTGCAGTTTTAAAGTTCTACAAAATTGACTTAGATCTTCATGTATAAAAATTATACCTAAAACCCCGTTTACTGTAGAACACAAGCTACTTTAAGGAGTTCGGGGGGGGGGGTGTTGTTTTATTGTTTTTTTGAGTCAGAGTCTCACTCTGTGCCCTGGTAGAGTGCTGTGGCATCATCACAGCTCACAGCAATCTCAAACTCTCGGGCTCAAGCAATCCTCTTGCCTCAGCCTCCCAAGAAGCTGGGACTATAGGCACCTACCACGATGCTGACTAGTTTTTTCTACTCTAGAAGAGATGGAGCCTCTCTCTTGCTCAGGCTGGTCTTGAACTCCTGAGCTCAGGAGATCCACTCACCTGGGCTTCCCAGAGTTCTAGGATTACAGGCATGAGCCACATCACCAGCCAAAGGGGTTGTTTATTATTGTTGTTTGTTTTAGTAATGGGAAAAAGTTTGTACTCAGACGTTTACACTTGCAGAGTCAGTCTTTACCCATTTTGCAGTCTTTAATTTTTCTCCAGTTTTTAATTAGGGAGATAAAACCATGATGACCATGCTGTAAAAAGTGAATTAACCAATTCAAACCATACCATTTGTAAAGTCTGAAACATCCAGAATTCAGGTAATCTGCATTTTGAAAGAAGACTTAGCCTTTAAATTGTGAGTCACTTTATCCTTTTTTAATGCTGTACAATTTATAATTGGTTAACAATTTTTCTTTACCTGATTACTTTAGAATGAGTGGAAACTATAGGTTTATTCCAGAAAATATATACATATGTATGTAGGTTTATTCCAGAAAATATATACTTATGTATTTTTTTTTTTTTTTGAGACAGAGTCTCACTATGTCATCTTGGTAGAGTGCTGTGACATCATAGCTCACAGCAACCTCCAACTCCTGGGCTTAAGCGATTCTCTTGCCTCAGCCTCCCAAGTAGCTGGGACTACAGTCATCCACCAAAACGTCCAGCTATTTGTTGTTGTTGTCATTGTTGTTTGGCAGGCTGAGGCTGTGTTTGAACCTGCCAGCCCTAGTGTATGTGGCCAGTGCCCTAACCGCTGAGCTATAGGCACCGAGCCATACATACGTATTTTTAAAATTTATTTCATACACACACACACACACACACACACACACACGTATATGTATTCCTATATATATTCCTCTCAGACAGAGTATCATTCTATTGCCCTGGCTAGAGTGCAATGGCATCATCATAGCTCACTGCAACCTCACAGTCCTGGGCTCTAGAGATTCTCCTGCCTCAGCCTCCGAAGTAGCTGGGACTATAGGCGCATGACATCACATCTGGCTAATTTTTTCTGATTTTAGTAGATACAGGGTCTCTCTCTTGCCCAGGCTGGTCTCTTTCTTGCCCAGTTTGGTCTGGAACTCCTGAGCTCAGGTAATCCTTCCATTTTAGTCTCCCAGAGTGCTAGGATTGCAGGAATGAGTCACTGGGCCTGGCTTAATACCAGAATTTTTTATTGTTTTGTTTTGAGACAGAGTTTTACTTTGTCACCCTCAGTAGAGTGCGATGGTGTCATAGCTCACAGCAACCTCAAACTCTTAGGTTCAAGTGATAATCCTGCCTCATCCACAGGTGCCTGGGACTACAGGTGCCAGCCACAACGCCTGGCTATTTTTTAGAGACAGGCTCTCGCTCTTGGTCGGGTTGATCTCAAACTGGTGAGCTCAAGCAATCCACCTACCTCGGCCTCCCAGAGTGCTAATGCTAGAATATTTTTAAAGATACACTGTAGTACAAGCAACTGGTTGGTTTTTCTAGCGTCATGCATCAAAGCCAAGATTTAGTCATGTTGCAGTTGTAGCAGAAAGGATTATAGTCTAGACCAGGGGTATCCAAACATTTTTATTTTCTGCTGCACATTGGAAAAATGAGTTATTCTGGACCACACAGTAAATACATAGATACTAATGAAAGCTGATTAGCAAAAAAAAATGGTCTATGCATACTTTTTGTGGTATCCAACACCACAGATAAGCAATAAAGTGTCCTTACAAAATCAGCATGTGGCTCATAGGCTGCAGGTTGGACACCCCTGGTAGATTTTACCACTTACTGCACAAGTGTCAGAGGCCACTGATTCTGTGTTTAAAGACCATCCTATAGATGGGACTAGTGGGAACTGAAGTGAGAAGGTGGCAGCCCTCAGAAACTGGGCTCTCGTGTGGTGCCTGTGGCTCAAACAAGTAGGGCACCGGCCCCATATGCCGCAGGTGGCAGGGTCAAACCCAGCCCCGGCCAGAAACTGCAAAAAAAAAAAAGAAGCTGAGCTCTTCATGTACTATTTCTTAGTCTCCTATTCCTATTACAGGAATGTTTCCTTGGTTTTGACAGATTGTTGTACCCATACCTGCTACCCTGACAACTTATTCCTGGTTTGACCCAGTTTCTAGGTGGCATAGACTCTATCTGGTTGGGTCCCTAAGTACTCAGTTTGTCTCTGGGTGAGTTTTGTGGCTCAGATTTTACCCACAGCAAAAGTTTATTTTTTTATTTTTTTATTTTTTTATTGTTAAATCATACCTGTGTACATTTGTGCAATCAAGGGGTACAATGTGCTGGTTTCATATACAATCTGAAATATTCTCATCAAACTGTTCAATGTAGCCTTCATGGCATTTTCTTAGTTATTGTATGTAGACATTTGTATTCTGCATTTCGTAAGTTTCGCCTGTACCCATTCTAAGATGCACTGTAGGTGTGGCCCCGCCCATTACCCTCCTTCCACCCTAACCTCCCCCCACCTTTCCCGTTCCTGGGCCCTTTCCTCATGGTCTTGTGCTATAGTTGGGTTATAGCCTTCATGTGAAAGCTATAATTTAGCTTCATAGTAGGGCTGAGTACATTGGATACTTTTTCTTCCATTCCTGAGATAACTTTGCTAAGAAGAATATGTTCCAGCTCCATCCATGTAAACGTGAAAGAGGTAAAGTCTCCATCTTTATTTAAGGCTGCATAATATTCCATGGTATACATGTACCACAATTTGCTAGGCCATTCGTGGGTCGATGGGCACTTGGGCTTCTTCCATGACTTAGCAATTATGAATTGGGCTGCAATAAACATTCTGATACAGATGTCTTTGTTATATTGTGATTTTTGGTCTTCTGGGTATAAACCTAGTAAAGGAATTATAGGATCAAATGGCAGGTCTATTTTTAGGTCTCTAAGTATTCTCCAAACATCCTTCCAGAAGGAACGTATTAGTGTGCATTTCCACCAGCAGTGTAGAAGTGTGCCCTTTTCTCCACATCCATGCCAACATCTCTGGTTTTGGGATTTTGTTATGTGGGCTACTCTTCCTGGGGTTAGGTGATATCTCAAAGTAGTTTTGATTTGCATTTCTCTGATGATTAAGGATGATGAGCTTTTTTTCATGTGTCTGTAGATTGTGCGTCTATCTTCTTTAGAGAAGTTTCTCTTCAGGTCCTTTGCCCACCCTGAGATGAGATCGCTTGTTCTTTTCTTGCTAATACGTTTGAGTTCTCTGGATTCTGGTTATTAAACCTTTATTGGAGGTATAACCTGCAAATATTATCTCCCGTTCTGAGGGCTGTCTGCTTGCTTTACTTACTGTGTTCTTGGCTGTGCAGAAGCTTTTTAGTTTGATCAGTTCCCAGTAAT
This sequence comes from Nycticebus coucang, assembly GCF_027406575.1. NCBI lineage: Eukaryota > Metazoa > Chordata > Mammalia > Primates > Lorisidae > Nycticebus > Nycticebus coucang. Next base: position 43,683,293 of record NC_069788.1, on the reverse strand, counting down.
GTATTTTTGATACTGCTTCAATTGCCTAGGGAGTCCTCCTCATAAAATATTCACCCAGGCTGATTCCTTCAAGAGTTTTCCCTGCACTTTCTTCAAGTATTTTTATAGTTTCATGTCTTAAGTTTAACTCTTTTATCCAGTGAGTCTATCTTAGTTAATGGTGAAAGGTGTGGGTCCAGTTTCAGTCTTTAACAGATCGCCAGCCAGTTCACCCAGGAACATATGTTAAATAGGGAATCTTTTCCCCACTGAATGTTTTTAATTGGCTTGTCAAAGATCAAATAACGGTAAGTAGCTGGATTCATCTCTTGGTTCTCTATTCTGTTCCAGACATCTATTTCTCTGTTTTTGTGCCAGTACCATGCTGTTTTGATCACTATCGATTTATAGTACAGTCTCAGGTCTGGTAGCATTGATGCAGGACAAGGCAGCACCATGACCTGCTGCCTTAGCCCTGGAGGTGTTGATGCTCCTGCAGAAGGAGGAACCAGCTTGCTGCAAGGGCCAGACACCTGCAGGGGAGATGCTGGCGCCCTGCTGTCTCCTCCACGTGGACTTCTCAGCAGATGGGGCCTTGCTGTCTCCTTCACTGCACTTCTGACTGGTGAATTTCCTGTCAGTTTCCAAGGCCTGAGAGTTCATTGGACAGCTGGCTGTAACTCACAGGACTCACACCCTAGCAGAACAACCCCTCTGCCACTGTATAAACCCCTGAACAGGGAGACCAAAGGCAGACCTCCAGGAAGGAGCAGGAGAGCTTGTTCCCCTCCTGGGTTCTC